>NC_091629.1:63662607-64285323 GCF_027580195.1 Bos mutus | reverse complement strand
AGGAATTGGGAGACTGGAACTGACAAATATACACTATTGATACTATAGATAAAATAGATAACTAATGAGAACCTACTGTATAGCACAGATAACTCTACTTAATGCTCTGTGGTGACTGAATGGGAAGGAAGTCCAAAAAGGAGGGGAACAAAAGACTGGTTCCAAATAGGAAAAGGAGTAGGTCAAGGCTGTATATTGTCACCTGCTTATTTAACTTATATGCAGAGTACATCATGAGAAATGCCTGGCTGGAAGAAGCACACTGGAATCAAGATTGCCAGGAGAAATATCAATAACCTCAGATATGCAGATGATACCACCCTTATGGCAGAAAGTGAAGAGGAACTAAAAAGCCTCTTGATGAAAGTGAAAGAGGAGAGTGAAAAAGTTGGCTTAAAGCTCAACATTCAGAAAATGAAGATCATGGCATTTGGTCCCATCACTTCATTGGAAATAGATGGGGAAACAGTGGAAACAGTGTCAGACTTTATTTTTTGGGGGCTCCAAAATCACTGCAGATAGTTACTGCAGCCATGAAATTAAAAGACGCTTACTCCTTGGAAGGAAAGTTATGACCAACCTAGATAGCATATTCAAAAGCAGAGACATTACTTTGCCAACAAAGATCCGTCTAGTCAAGGCTATGGTTTTTCCAGTGGTCATGTATGGATGTGAGAGTTGGACTGTGAAGAAAGCTGAGTGCCAAAGAATTGATGCTTTTGAACTGTGGTGTTGGAGAAGACTCTTGAGAGTCCCTTGGACTGCAAGGACATCCAACCAGTCCATTCTAAAGGAGATCAGTCCTGGGAGTTCTTTGGAAGGAATGATGCTAAAGCTGAAACTTCAGTACTTTGGCCACCTCATGCAAAGAGTTGACTCATTGGAAAAGACTCTGATGCTGGGAGGGATTGGGGGCAGGAGGAGAAGGGGACGACAGAGGACAAGATAGCTGGATGGCATCACCGACTCATGGAAGTGAGTTTGAGTGAACTCTGGGAGTTGGTGATGGACAGGGAGGCCTGGCGTGCTGCGATTCATGGGGTCGCAAAGAGTCAGATACGACTGAGCAACTGAACTGAACTGATATGTATACCAGATAGATGGGGAAACAGTGGAAAAATCACTGCAGATGATGACTGTAGCCATGAAATTAAAAGACGCTTACTCCTTGGAAGGAAAGTTATGACCAACCTAGATAGCATATTCAAAAGCAGACACATTACTTTGCCAACAAAGGTCCATCTAGTCAAGGCTATGGTTTTTCCAGTGGTCATGTATGGATGTGAGCATTGAACTATAAAGAAAGCTGAGCGCAGAAGAATTGATGTTTTGAACTGTGGTGCTGGAGACGACTCTTGAGAGTCCCTTGGACTGCAAGGAGATCCAGCCAGTCCATCCTAAAGGAGATCAGTCCTGGGTGTTCACTGGTAGGACTGATGTTGAAGTTGAAACTCCAGTGCTTTGGCCACCTGATGCGAAGAGCTGACTCATTTGAAAAGACCCTGATGCTGGGAAAGATTGAGGGCAGAAGAAGGGGACGACAGAGGATGAGATGGTTGGATGGCATCACCGACTCAATGGACATGGGTTTTGGTGGACTCTGGGAGTTGGTGATGGACAGGGAGGCCTGGCATGCTGCAGTTCATGGGGTCACAAAGAGTCGGACACGACTGAGCAACTGAACTGAACTGAACTGATATGTATACCTATGGCTGATCATTTTGCTGTACCTTAGAAACTAACATAACATTGTAAAGCAACTATACTTCAATAAAAATTCATCTAAAAAATATCAGAACAAAAGAGATTGAAGTCTCTTCGCTTCCAGGAAGTTTTCTGAGTCCTGTGTAAGGTTTACCCTCTCTCTCCACTTCACTACTTCCCAGTACATAACCAAGTCTAGAGCAGAGTCTTTGACAAGCAATAAAACATACTGGATGATCCTTTCTGCACAGCAATCAGGTCCCTACCCATCTGGATAGACAGAGGCCACTTAACCAGCCCTTCTAAGAATAGTCATGGCAAAAGGGAATTTTTGGTCTCTCAGTTCAGTTCAGTCACTCAGTCATGTCTGATGCTTTGCAACCCCATGAATTGCAGCACGCCAGACCTCCCTGTCCATCACCAACTCCCAGAGTTTACCCAAACTCATGTCCATTTAGTCAGTGATGCCATCCAGCCATCTCATCCTCTGTCGTCCCCTTCTCCTCCTGCCCCCAATCCCTCCCAGCATCAGAGTCTTTTCCAATGAGTCAACTCTTTGCATGAGGTGGCCAAAGTACTGAAGTTTCAGCTTCAACATCAGTCCTACCAAAGAACACCCAGGACTGATCTCCTTTAGGATGGACTGGTTGGATCTCCTTGCAGTCCAAGGGACTCTCAAGAGTCTTCTCCAACACCACAGTTCAAAAGCATCAATTCTCTGGCACTCAGCTTTCTTCACAGTCCAACTCTCACATCCATACATGACCACTGGAAAAACCATATCCTTGACTAGATGGACTTTTGTTGGCAAAGTAATGTCTCTGCTTTTTAATATGCTATCTAGGTTGGTCATAACCTTCCTTCCAAGGAGTAAGCGTCTTTTAATTTCATGGCTACAATCACCATCTGCAGTGATTTTGGAGCCCCAAAAATAAAGTCTGGCACAGTTTCCACTATGTCCCCATCTATTTCCCATGAAGTGATGGGACCAGATGCCATGATCTTCGTTTTCTGAATGTTGAGCTTTATGCCAACTTTTTCACTCTCCTCTTTCACTTTCATCAAGAGGCTCTTTAGCTCCTCTTCACTTTCTGCCATAAGGGTGGTGTCATCTGCATATCTGAGGTTATTGATATTTCTCCCAGCAATCTTGACTCCAGCTTGTGCTTCTTCCAGCCCAGCGTTTCTCATGATGTACTCTGCATATAAGTTAAATAAGCAGGGTGACAATATACAGCCTTGACGTACTCCTTTTCCTATTTGGAACCAGTCTGTTGTTCCATGTCCAGTTCTAACTGTTGCTTCCTGACCTGCAAATAGGTTTCTCAAGAGGCAGGTCAAGTGGTCTGGGTCTCTTTCAGAATTTCCCACAGTTTATTGTGATCCACACAGTCAAAGGCCTGGCATAGTCAATAAAGCAGAAATAGATGCTTTTCTGGAACTCTCTTGCTTTTTCCATGATCCAGCGGATGTTGGCAATTTGATCTCTGGTTCCTCTGCCTTTTCTAAAACCAGCTTGAACATCTGGAAGTTCACGGTTCACATATTGCTGAAGCCTGGCTTGGAGAATTTTGAGCATTACTTTACTAGCATGTGAGATGAGTCCAATTGTGCGGTAGTTTGAGCATTCTTTGGCATTGCCTTTCTTTGGTCTCTACCTAGAAATATATGGAAACTTTTTAAAAACAATCGTTCTTAACATGGCATTCATGAAACTTGCATGGAAAAACATTGCATCTTTATTTTCACTGTCTTCTAACTGAAACTGAAGATGTTCATCAAGTATAAACGTTGGCAACAATCAACAGTACTATTCAGCAATACTGAGGACTCTATGACCAGTTGCAATATCATCTATTTCAGATCACAATAGTTATCTGAGCGTTCAAAAGATTCCTAGTTAGTACTTTGAAATATTGTTATGAGACTCACTGCTAAATCATGAGGTATTGTTACTGGAAGGTATCTGTGGGGATTCCAGCTGAACTTCACTCAAAAGCCAGTAAACAGGCCAGGTTGGTGGAAAGGAAAGTTTGCTTTATTTCAGATCCCAGCAACTTGGGGGCGGGTGGCATACATCTGTCCAAAGGCCAACTCCCCTGCCCCTGACAAACAGAGGTGAGAGCATTTATAGACAGAGTTGGGGTGGGGGGGAGCCGACATGCAGAAACAGTACAGTCATTTCTAACAGTCATCTTCAAATTGGTCATCACTGGTCTGACTAGCATCATCTTGAATGTTTTGGGCACTGTTAATCTTCAGTTCTGGGGTGCACTTCTTTCCATTTCTTTGCAGTCAATTCTGGGAATTGTGGCAGCTCAAGTCCTGGGTACAGTCTGGTCGTCATGTAGTTAACTTTCCACCTGAGGTTTCAGTATCTGTAAGACAGCTCGCAGGATATGGCTTAGAATATTATCTATAGCCCTTGAGAAAGAACTAAAGGTCCTTGACTGTGCTTAATGACTGCATCATTATTGTTTTGTCTCCTTTGACTGTTTTCATTTCAGCATTTCTCACTTCTCCAATTAAACTTATTCTTTGACCAAAGTTTTACACAGGCAAAAGGCAGGCAGAAGACATGATGGGGGGGCAAAGATCATAGAGTCCTGCTCTGTTTCAGTATGATGTTAATAACAAAGCACCTATATTACTACATCATAATTTATTTTTAACAGTTTTGCAACCATATTCAATAGTTTGGTAATAATATTATCGGTGTCTTTTGTACCTATGTACTTTATTTAATTCATTTTAAAACATTCTGAGATGTTCATAAGCATTAAGAAGATTCAGATCCCTGATTAAAATGCATTTTCATGTATCCTTTTTCAAGTTCTTTTCCCATTTAGGTTATTACAGAATATTGAGCAGAGTTCTCTATGCTACACAATAGGTCCTTGCTGGTCATCTATTTATATATAGTAGTGTGTGAGAAGGCAATGGCACCCCACTCCAGTACTCTTGCCTGGAAAATCCCATGGACAGAGGAGCCTGGTAGGCTGCAGTCCATGGGGTCACTAAGAGTCAGACATGACTGAGAGACTTCACTTTCACTTTTTAATTTCATGCATTGGAGAAGGAAATGGCAACCCACTCCAGTGTTCTTGCCTGGAGAATCCCAGGGACAGGGGAGCCTGGTGGGCTGCCATCTATGGGGTCACACAGAGTCAGACACGAACTGAAGCGACTTAGCAGCAGCAGCAGCAGCAGTGTATATATGTCAATCCCAAGATCTCATTCTATCCTTTCCCCTATCTTCTCCCCTGCTAACCAAAAGTTCATTCTCTAAGTCTGTGAGTCTATTTCTGTTTGTACATAAATTCACTTGTACCATTTTTTTGATTGCTCATATGAGCGATATCATATGATACTCGTCTTTCTCTGAATGACTTACTTCACTTAGTATAATAGTCACTGCACTGTACACCTGAAACTAACACAACATTATTAATCAACTATACTGCAATATGTGGCTTCCCTGATGGCTCAGTGGTAAAGAATCCGCCTGCCAATGCAGGAGACACAAGTTCAGTCCCTGGGTCAGGAAGTTCCCCTGAAGAAGGAAACAGCAACCCACTCCAGTATTCTTGCCTGGGAAATCCCATGGACAGAGGAGTCTGACAAGCTACAGTCCATGGTAGCAAAAGAATTAGACACAACTTAGTGATTAAACAACAACAAACACTTCAATATAAAATAAAGATAAAAAATAAAAGTTCTTATGAACAAAGCAAAAAACAAAATAAAATACATTTCTGTTTTATGTTCCAGAGCCTGGATCCCATCCAAGCAATCTCTGAACATCTCATCCCTTGGGAGATGGCCTCATTCATTCCATGAAGTAGTTCCTATTGTCTATCTTTAATGTCCATTCAGAGGGTCCAGAAAAAACTGAACAAATTTGGAGGCCCTCCCAGAAAGTTTCAGAACCTAATGTTTAGAAATCAAAGTATAGCAGTCCTTTCTCTCTCTCTCCCTCTCTTTTCTTTTCTCTTGGCTTAAAAAAAAGTTTACAAGCTCATAGTCTGGAGGCTAGAGGTCTGAAGTCAAGGCCTGGGCAGGGCCTAGCTCTCTGAGTGCTCTAGGAGACACTCTTTCCCTTCCTCTCCCAGCTTCTGGGGTTTGCTGTCAGTCCTCTGTGTTACTTGACTGATAGGTGTATCCTTCCCAGTAACATGACCAACCTCTGTGTCTTCACACCATCCGCCCTCTGGGTATGCTTCTGTTTACAGGTAAACAGGTGTTCTCCTCTCTTACAAGGATACCAGTCTTATTGAACTAGGGGCCCCTTCTACCTGAGAATGAACTTATCTTAATTTGACTGAGTTGCAATAAATCTAAGGTCACATTCTGAGGTTAGGGCTTCAATATGTCATTTTCTTTTTTTAAAGACTTGATGTTTTAGAGTAATTTTAGGTTCACAGCAAAATTGAGAAAAAGGCATAGAGAGCTCCTATATACTCCCTGTCCCTCCCATCACACACCTCCCATCATCAACACCCTAACCAGAGTGCTAGGTTTGTTACAGTCGATGAACCTACACTGACACATCATCATCACCTAAGGTTTATAGTTTATATTAGGCTTCACTGTTGGTGTTTTCCATTCTATGGGTTTGGACAAAAGTGCAGTTTCATCACATCATTACAAAAGCACAGCTTTCCACGAAGGCCAAGGAGAGGAGGAGCTGAATAGGACAGGTATGTGGTGCTACTTTCATCCTGGGCCCCTGGAGAAGTGGGGAGAAGCCAGTAGGTCTGGGGCTCCCTGGCCTTGATGGCTGTGGACCAAGAGACCAAACTGAGTGGAGGAGACTGGCAGTTGCCCAACAGGTATCACTGAAAAGTAGTGGGATCCACGTCATGTGCAGCAGCTCCTGAAAGGCGACAGTCTGCAGTGGGTACGAGCACAGGCTCTTGAGTCTGGGGACATTCTGGCTCTGCTACTTCCTAGCTGTGGCCCTTGAACAAGCTGAATAACCTCTCTGTGCCTCGGTTTTCTCATGTGTAAAATGTGAAGAGCCATGCTCATTTCACAGGGTGGCTAAGTGCAAACTCAAAGTGTTAATACATGGGAAGTGCCTGGAACAATACCAGGCACCCAGTAAGGACCGCACCAGGGTACTCTGACTGTGATCGCTCCCACTCCTACTGTTATTATTTAGGTTTCTTCATCGTTAGAAATGACACCAGGGTGGGAGGGGCAGATAGTGCTTTTCAAAGTAAAATACCGACTACTTGAATGAGTCACCATTTATGATGCCGTGTACCATGGCTCTTCTCTGTTAAGAGGCTGTAATGAGCAGGGTTCTCCAGAGAAACAGAACCAATACACTGTATGTGTGTGTGTGTGTGTGTGTGTGTGTGTGTGTGTGTGTGTGAAGAGGGGGAGGGCTTGGAAGAGACATGGAGACAGAGATTTATTTTAAGGGACTGGCTTACATGACTGTAGGTACTGGTCAGTTTAAATCCTATAGAGTAGGTAGACCAGCAGGCTGAAAACTCAGGGATAAGTTGATGCTTTAGCTGTAGCCCAAAGGCAGTCTGGAGGCAGAATTCCCTCCTTCCTGGGAAATCACAGTCTTTTCCTCTTGAGACCTTAAACCAATTAGATGAGACCCATCCACATTAGGGCTTCCCTGATAGCTCAGTTGGTAAAAATCCACCTGCAATGCAGGAGACCCCAGTTTGATTCCTGGGTTGGGACGATCCACTAGAGAAGGGATAGGCTACCCACTCCAGTATCCTTGGGCTTTCCTTGTGGCTCAGCTGGTAAAGAATCCACCTGCAATGTGACAGACATGGGTTTGATCCCTGGGTTGGGAAAATCCCCTGGAGAAGAAAAAGGCTACTCACTCCAGTATTCTGGCCTGGAGAATTCCATGGACTGTATAGTCTATGAGGTCACAAAGAGTTGGACATGACTGAGCAACTTTCACTTTCACCCATGTTATGGAGAGTGCTCTGCTTTACTTGAAGTCTATGGATTTAAATGTTACTCACAGCTAAAAATATCTCCACAGCAACAAACTGACTGGAGTTTGACCAAATATCTAGGTACCATGGCCCATCTAAGTTGATACATAGAATTAACCATCACAGTGGCATAATCACAATTGATTTTGGGGGTTTGGGAATATAGTCATAGGCAAATGCTCCATTTTGCTTTGCTGAATCAAAATAGATCTCTTCCTAGAAGCAACCACGAGGAGAACAGAGAAATCTATTGTGCAGGTCATCACTTCTAATAATACATTCATGATGCTTCAGAAAGTGCACTGAACTTTCCAATAGCCATGTTTCAACAGCCAAGTCCAAGGCCAGAAAAGGAATAAGCCTGAATTCAAACTTGCTGAAATTCTGCTTTCTCCTCTCTCTGCTGGAATTTACCAAGAACAGGAATCATGTGTATAATAATAAACCCTGGAGTTATGACAGCGCTACTATCCTTGCAACACCACACATCTATTGTACTGTTATTTCATTGTAAACAAGCCTGCATGTAAGCCCATGATAGAATCCTCTCAACCTATTCATAAAGAATTGCATCCTCTGGGATCATCTAAAAGCTCCTCCACTCAATGCCCATTTGGGATAAGAGTCTTTCAATAGCAAAAGGATTTCCCAATTATGAAGAAATGTCAGCCTCTTCTACAGGGCTGTGGGGACCTGGGTCAAGGTCCAATGTCAAGGTATAAATGCTAGGGCTGAGACAATTATAATGGTGATTCAATATTTAATTTTGGGGAAGTTAACCTAGGTGGTGGCCACAGGGATGAGCCTTTCAGATCCTCTTCAAGAGAACCTAGTGAGAGGAACATCTAGCCACCACACTTGGGACCTGGCATGGTACCTATGTCAAGGCCAAGCTTCCCCCGTATGGTTCCCACAGTGAGGGCACCCATTCAAGATGGAATTCTTCCAATGTGCAGCTTTTGCTTTGGGACCCATCAGTATGGTCAAGTCTTTCTCAGGACTGTGCTACAACCTGAGGTTCTTCCTACATAACCCTCCTCCCTTCCACCTTCGCTTCCTTCCTTCTCTCCTTTCCCAGGGATCAGATCCACATCACAGTCTGAAGCTCTTCTTTCCTCCATTCCCCTTTATTCTTTCCTGGAGGGACACCCAATAAATCTCTGACACATCCAAGTCCATGGGGTCACAAAAAATAGGATATGACTGAGCAACTGAGATGCAAGCACCCCAGTTATAGCCTACAGGTGCTCAGTTATAGCCTACGGTTGTGTCCGACTCTTTGTGACCCCATGGTCTATAGCCCACCAGTCTCCTCTGTCCATGGGATTCTCCAGGCAGGAATACTGGAGTGGGTTGCCATGCCCTCCTCCAGGGGATCTTCCCAACCCAGGGATCAAACCCAGGTCTCTCGTGTTACAGGTGGATTCTTTACCATCTGAGCCACTAGGGAAGTCCAGTTAAGAATTTGTCCAACAAAATGTTTCCCAAAGCATATTATGCGGAATACAACTCTTAGAAGATGCTCTAGGAAAAAGGGTTTAGTGTACAAATAAACTTGGGAAATATTCTTAAAGTTTACAATCCATGTAAGTGTATTAAAATCTTAGAGAAAGGGACTTCCTGGTAGTCCAGTGGTTAAGACTCTGTGTTTCCATTGAAGGTGAGGCAGGTTCAATCCCTGGTTGGGGAACTAAGATCCCATATGCCACACAGTTCAAAACAAAGAAACAAAAATTCTATGCTTGTGGAGAGTTATACAATTCTGTAAATATACCAAACATCACTGAATCGAACAAGTAAAGCAAGTGAAGTGTATGGTATGTAAATTATAACTCAATAAAAAAGATTTAGAGAGGTTCTGTAGTAGAACACCTTGCTTAACTTTGTTTTACTCAATGTTTCCAAAGCTTATTTGTCCATACACTTTTACCTTAAATCCATAATACCACTGAAAGAATCACTGCCAGGATTGAATTCTCCCTCCTCACAGCTACCCTTGAAAACAGCTGAAAGTGCTAGGAGGTTTAGAGCACAGCAGCTGGTTCACTTAGAGGTACTGTCTTGATGCAGGCAATAACTGGGCCTCAGTCTGTTCTGGCTCCAGATTCATCTCTGGGTACAATTCACATTAGCAACTGTGATCCACAAAGACATTTTGGCCCTTCGTTAAGTGAAGTCATTTGGATCTAAATGTTGCTTTTAATGGCTTCTAATTTTACTCATAAAATTTTTCAATCATAAAAATCCTCATTTTTAGTACCAAACTGGGAATTTTGTTAGCAAATCACTTGATCCAGTCACTAAGGTGATTTTAAAGAGCCCTTTCCATCTGGCCACTTCTCTTACTCCCAGCCCTGCCAAAACCATAAATCCAGCTCTTCCATGTAGGATGCAGGGCTTGGCTGCTTCCCCATTTAGTGCACATCCAGCTCACTCCATCTCTTGGTTCACCCTCTTGTGTTAAAGCATGCATATCTGTCCTTTAGGACCAGAAGCTCTTTAAGGACTTCCTTGGTGGTCCAGTGGTAAGAATCTGCCTGCCAATGCAGGGGACATGGTTTTGATCCCTGGTCTAGAAGATTCTACATGTCCGGGAGCAAGTAAGCCCAAGCTCTACAACTACTGAGCCCGTGCGCCTAGAGCCTGTGCTATCTCCCCAACAACCGAATTAGACACTAATTATGAATTACATTGAAAGCTATACTCAGTACTCTTGATATGAAGGAAAGAAAAAGTGCCTAAATAATAATAATAAATCCTTAGGTAAGGACAGAATTCTTTTGAAAGTGTTAGTCGCTCAATCATGTCCAACTTTTTGCGACCCCATGGACTGTACAGTCCATGGAATTCTCCAGGCAAGAATACTGGAGTGGCTAACCATTCCCTTCTCCAGGGGATCTTCCTGACCCAGGGACCAAACTTGAGGCTCCTATATTACAGGCAAATTCTTTACCATCTGAGCCACCAGGAAGTCCCAAAGCACAGTGATTGATTGTCAAAATCTTCCTTGAATGGTTCTTATGTCTTAACTGATTGCTGCTGCTAAGTCACTTCAGTCCTGTCCGACTCTGTGCGACCCCATAGATGGCAGCCCACCAGGCTCCCCCATCCCTGGGATTCTCAAGGCAATAACACTGGAGTGGGTTGCCATTTCCTTCTCCAGTGCATGAAAGTGAAAAGTGAAAGTGAAGTTGCTCAGTCGTGTCTGACTCTTAGCGACCCCATGGACTGTAGCCCACCAAGCTCCTCCATCCATGGGATTTTCCAGGCAAGAGTTCTGGAGTGGGATGCCATTGCCTTCTTTGCTTAACTGGCTACCTGAGTGCTAAGTCGCTTCAGTTCAGTTGTGTCCAGCTCTTTGTGACCCTATGAACCACAGCCTGCCAGACTCCTCCGTCCTAAATACCAAGACCTCTGTTTTTAAAATATAATACCAAATTCTCTGATTTGAAGAAAACATAATAGTCCATTATATTACTGTTATTTTTATTCTGGATCCTCAAATATTCAATGGGATAAAACAGAATGTCTCATTCATGCTAAACATTGATCCATTATAAACAGAAACTTTAAAAACTACAAAGTTGGGACTTTCCTGGCAATTAAGACCCCAACTGGCACTCCCAGTGCAGGCGGGCCTAGGATCCATCCCTGATCGGGAACTAGATCCTGCATGCTGCAACTAAGACCGCTGCAGCCACATAAACAAATAATTATTAAATAAATAAAAACTAAAGAGGTTGTTGAGTTCTAACTCTAACTTTCATTTTCTGTCTTTAAAAATTTTCAGAAATTATTTAAAATATAGTATTATTTTCATATGTTTTTGATTAGACTTAAAAGAATAAGCCCTAATTTGAAAAAAATATATGCATCCCAGTATTCCTACTGGCATTATTTACAATTGCCAATGTGCAAAAGAAACCTAACTGTCCATCAACCAACGAATGGATAAAGAAGATGTGTGATACAAACACACACACACAACTACTACTTGGCCATAAAAAATAATAAAATTTTGCCATTTGCACCAACATGGATGGACTTGGCGGGCATTATGCTGAATAAAATAAGTCAGATAAAAATAAATACTGTATGATCTCACTTATATGTGAAATCTAAAAAAGTACAACCAACTAGTGAATAAAACAAGAAAGAAGCAGACACAGATTTAGAGAACAAACTAGTGATTACCAGTAGGGATGGGAGAGGGGCAACATGGGGGTGGGGTAGAAAACAGTTATTATGGTATTACATGAAATCGTGTGTGTGAAACTTATGAAAACTGTAAAGCACTACAGAATTTAAAGAATCCTTCATTCAATTAAAAAAAAGAATATGTCCTAAACAAGATAGCGGTGATATGGATATACAGATCAACTAAATACAAAATTATTTCCTTTAATCAGAAAATAGCATAGTTAAACAACAAGGTCCTACTATATAGCACAGGGAACTATATTCAATATCCTATGATAAACCATAACGGAAAAGAATATGAAAAAAGAAATGTGTGTATATATATGTGTGTGTGTGTGTGTGTGTGTGTGTGTGTGAATATATATATATATATAGCTGAGTCACTTTGGTGTATAGCAGAAATTAACACAACATTGTAAATCAGCTATACTTTAATAAAAAATTTCTAATCAAAATTTAAAAAAGAAAATAAGAAAATTGACTACTGGTTAAAAGCTATGTCTGTCTGGAAATCTCAGACCTAGCTTTCCAAACTCCCCTTAAAATATGCCACACTACAACAGAAGAAAATAAAAACGAATACCACTAGAAAAATTTAGTACTGGAGATAATTTCAACTTAAGTCCAATGGAACTGCAAACAAAAGGAGCCTGATTTACTGAATAGAAAAGGAAAGACACTGTTGTTTCTGCCTTAGGCTCATTTCTCAGGTTCAATAATGGAAGATCTGCTTCATGGAGAAGACTGAGCAGCTGCTACCCTTCTGCCTGAGTGTCCTTCTGGAAAACTCAGAATTCTCTCAGTCGTTCTTCACTATTATTCCACCCTTGTCACCAGTGTCATAGGTTCCTCTCTTCCAAAATCTATTTGGAGACCATAGACTGGAATCACCATAGACTCAATTGCACATAAAAGTAGATGGAGGTCTGCAAGCAGTATTTTTCATTCTAGAAAATTTGTCTGCCCAGATCAGGTCAAAACCAAAGCATTTATACACCAGTAGCCCAGACTTCACCCCTCACTCCCATTAAGAATCCCACCTGCAATGCAGGAGACCTGGGTTCAATCCCTGGGTTGGGAAGATCCCCTCGGGGAGGGCATGGCAACCCACTTCAGTATTCTTGCCTGGAGAATCCCCATAGACAGAGGAGCCTGGCAGGCTACAGTCCATGGGGTTGCAAAAAGTTGGACATGATTGACTAAACACAGCATAGCACCCCTCACTCCAAATTGTCCATTTGTTACTATACTCGGCAGTTCTGCTGACATTCTAAGTGCGGAGTGAGCTCAAAATCTTCCCCCTCAAGGTGGTTATTCCTCTAAGGTGCCTTCTCCCAATAAGGGGCAAAACCATCCACTCCAATAGTGATCCTAGAAAATTGGCAATAATTTTTTATTCTTCCCTCTCCCTCACCCAAATCCAAGTCTATCAATTCTGTGTCTTCAAAATGTCTTCAAAGAATCTACTGCTGCCCATCACCATCAAAACCCTGAGTCAGCCATTCTCTTCCCTTCCCTTCTTCCATGGCCTCCAAACCACCTCCTCATTGCGACTACCCACCCCCTCTCTGTTCTGCCGGAGTCTAGCTCCAGCAGCCAGGGATTCAACCTGAAGAGATGGACAGTGTCGGCGATGAGGCAGCCTCTCAGTTTTCTTTGACTGACTATTTATTTCAAGTTTAAGATTCTCTTTTATACTTTTACAAAAACATTAGACCAGAGGTTTGACATTTTCAGTTCCCCCTCTTTCAGATTTATTATCTCCACAAATCATTGTTGCTCTTCAAAGAGTTCCTGCTTCAGTGATTCTCTGAGAATCAGCCTCATCATCTATTATCTACCTCCTCTAATGTGTCCTATAGTTAACTTGTGATTACATTGTAACTCATGCTACATTCCTCAGTTTACTACTTATCTTCCTAAATCCTGTTTTCCCCTAACATCCTGAGCTCAGTTCAGTTCAGTTCAGTTCAGTCACTCAGTCGTGTCCAATTCATTGCGACCCCATGAATCGCAGCACGCCAGGCCTCCCTGTCCATCACCAACTCCCAGAGTTCACTCAGACACATGTCCATCGAGTCAGTGATGCCATCCAGCCATCTCATCCTCTGTCGTCCCCTTCTCCTCCTGCCCCCAATCCCTCCCAGCATCAGAGTCTTTTCCAATGAGTCAACTCTTGGTATCAGGTGGCCAAAGTACTGGAATTTCAGCTTTAGCATCAGTTCTTCCCAAAAAATCCCAGGGCTGATCTCCTTCAGAATGGACTGGTTGGATCTCCTTGCAGTCCAAAGGACTCTCAAGAGTCTTCTCCAACACCACAGTTCAAAAGCATCAATTCTTCAGCACTCAGCTTTCTTCACAGTCCAACTCTCACATCCATACATGACCACTGGAAAAACCATAGCCTTAAATAGACGGACCTTTGTTGGCAAAGTAATGTCTCTGCTTTTCAATATGCTATCTAGGTTGGTCATAACTTTTCTTCCAAGGAGTAAGCATCTTTTAATTTCATGGCTGCAGTCACCATCTGCAGTGATTTTGGAGCCCAAAATAATAAAGTCTGACACTGTTTCCACTGTTTCCCCATCTACTTCCCATGAAGTGATGGGACCAGATGCCATGATCTTCATTTTCTGAATGTTGAGTTTTAAGCCTTCACTCTCCTCTTTCACATTCATCAAGAGGCTTTTTAGTTCCTCTTCACTTTCTGCCATAAGGGTGGTGTTATCTGCATATCTGAGGTTATTGATATTTCTCCCGGCAATCTTGATTCCAGCTCGTGCTTCTTCCAGCCCAAGAAGCTCATCCTGAGCTCACTATCTCTTAAAAAGGCTTCTAGCTATAGTGTCTCTAAAAATTCCTAACTTCTATAAGCTATAGTAAAATATGCTAACTTTACAACATTCCTTAAATCTTTAACTTCTGTTTTAATTATTTCTAAGCCCTAAATTCAATAAACTCCTTTGCCATAAACATTCTCCTCACAAATAGGCTTCAGATAGCAATCCCTCCCATGGCCTCAACTACGGCCTATGTGCTCATCTTGGAACACTCATTTGTAAAAGTCCTTGAACAAATGTCAATGATTAACTTTATGAATTATTTTCTGAGCACAGCTGCAGAAGGCTTTGTGCCTTCTCATGCTCCTCTCAAGAACAATAAGCACCTTAATATTCTTTTTCAGTCAACTCAGCCAAGGAGAGGAAAAGACAAGTCAGAATTACAAGGTCTAACTCCTTCATCCCAGGGCCATGCCTGTGGAATGAGGAGAGGGGTCTGGGGCCATGCCTCCATTTTGTCAGTAATGCCTAACGCAGCTCCTGACACTTTTCAACCTCCAAGGAGCATCCAGAGTGATCTTCTCAACTCACATCCAACCATGCCATCTGCCTAAAACCTTTTACAGTTTCCCATGTGTTTTAAGAAAACATCCCAAGCAGCACTATTTACAATAACCAGGACATGGAAATAACCTGAATGTACATCTGAGGAACAGATTTAAAAAAAGATGTAGTACATATATACATAGTGGAATACTACTCAGCCATAAAAAGGAAGGAAATAATGCCATTGCAGAGACAAAGATGAACATACAGATTGTAATACAGTGAAGTAAGTCAGAAAGAAAAACAAATATCATATAATTTTTCTTATATTTGGAATCTAGAAAGTGGTACAGTTGAATTTATTGGCAAAGCAGAAATAAAGTCACAGATCTGAGACCAAAGTTATGATTATTAAGTGCAGAAGGGGAGGGTGGGAAGAAGTGGGAGACTGGAATTAACACATATACCCTATGTATAAAAGATAACTAATGAGAACCTACTCTTTAGTATGGGGAACCCTACTCAATAATTAAGTGGCGACCTAAATGGGAAGGAAATCTGAAACAGAGGGGATATATGTATACATATAACAGATTCACTTTGAAGTACAGCAGAAACTAACACAACATTGTAAAGCAACTATACCCCAATAAAAATTAATTTAAAGACGAGAAGGAGAAAACATCTCAAACTCTCAACAAAGCCTGCATAGGCTTTGGACCCCTGTACTTGGCTTTCACCACCTTATACTTCCTTTAGTCCAGATGCTCTGAGCTCTTTCTTCCCTCAGAAGCTTTGTATGTTCTGTTTCCTATGCTGAAATAGTTTTATTTACACCCAACATGAAACTAACTCTAAATCATCTTTTATGGCCTCAGCTTGAGGAAATTTCCACAACTTCAAAACCTTCAATTCCAGAACAGAGGCCCTGTAATATGTCACATGCTGCAATTTTCTTTCAGACCACAAGTGTTACTAGAAGTTACTTATGTCATGATTTGTTTAATATGCATTTCACAAGTGGTCTGCAATTCCATCTGTTCACAGGAGTAGCTACAATACATATAGTGACTACACATAGGAAAGATCTCAGTAAATACTTGTTAATAAAAATTAATGATATGATATTTTCAAGAAACTCATATAAATAAAATAACACAACCAAATAGTAAAAAATAGGCAAAGAATTTAAAAACACTTTTTTAAAGCATTTTTTAAAAAATAAAGTATTAAAAAATAAAATTTTTTTAATTTTTAAAAATAAAGTATTAAAAAAAATACTTTTAAAAAGTATTTTAAAAAGTAATGAAAAAAATAAAAGCAAAATCATTTAAGGACCAGAATATATTCCCAACTGCAATATCTCTCCTTTTATATTAATTATTGTACTTATATTTAGTTTGTGAGAATGTAGTGTTTTATTTTTAAAACCTGATTAAGCATTTTAAGGACTTCTCTGATGGTTCAGTAGTTAAGACTGCATGGTTTGGTTTCAATGCTGGGAGCACAAGTTTGATCCCTGCTTGGGATCATGGCATGGTTAAAAAAACACTTGAATTAGCATTTAAACACATAATAATATGTGACTTATATAGCATACTGAAAAGCAGAGACATTACTTTGCCAACAAAGATCTGTCTAGTCAAGGCTATGGTTTTTCCATTGGTCATGTATGGATGTGAGAGTTGGACTGTGAAGAAGGCTGAGCGCCAAAGAATTGATGCTTTTGAACTGTGGTGTTGGAGAAGACTCTTGAGAGTCCCTTGGACTGCAAGGAGATCCAACCAGTCTATTCTGAAGGAGATCAGCCCTGGGATTTCTTTGGAAGGAATGATGCTAAAGCTGAAACTCCAGTACTTTGGCCACCTCATGGGAAGAGTTGACTCATTGGAAAAGACTCTGATGCTGGGAGGGATTGGGGGCAGGAGGAGAAGGGGACGACAGAGGATGAGATGGCTGGATGGCATCACTGACTCGATGGACGTGAGTCTGAGTGAACTCTGGGAGTTGGTGATGGACAGGGAGGCCTGGCGTGCTGCGATTCATGGGGTAGCAAAGATTCGGACACGACAGAGTGACTGAACTGAACTGAACTGGATAATTAGGTAGTAATATAAGTATTTAATTTATTCATATATTACCACATGCACCATCTGGTTGGACTAAGTAAGGTACAGTGTGATGGTTAATTATGTGTCAACTTGACTGGGCCACATGGTGCCTAGATATTGGGTCAAATATCACTCTGAATATCTCTGTGAGGATGTTTTTGATAGATGAACATTTAAATTGATGGGCTGAGTAAAGCAGGCTGTTCTCCTTAGGGTGGTGGGCCACCTCCAATCAGTTGAAGGTCTGAATAAAACAAAAAGGCTGACCCTCTCCCAAGGAAGAGAGTAGTGTTCAGTCGCTCAGTAGTGTCCAACTCTTTGTGGCCCGTGGATTGCAGTCTGCCAGGCTTCTCTGGCTATGGAGTTTTTCAGGCAAGAACACTGGAGTCAGGTGCCATTTCCTACTCCAGAGGATCATCCCGACCCAAAGATCAAAACCACATCTCTTACATCTTCTGCATTGGCAGGTAGATTGAGAATTCCTCCTTACTAAAACAAAGACATCAGGTTTTTTCAGCCTTTGGATCAAACTGAAACGTTAACACTTCCTGGGTTTCTAGTCTTGAGACTAGAAACACTCCATCAGTTCTTTAGGCATCCAGGTTGCTGACTGACCGTGTAGTTCTTTGGACTTGACAGTTTCCCTATCATGTGAGCAATTCCTTATGACAAATTTCTTTTTATAAACATGTGTATACATCCTATCTGCTCTGTTTCTCTGCAGAATCCAAAAACATGCAGGTACCAGTGAAACTAGCCAGGAAAGAGAAATAGTAAGAGAAATATCAGTGGAACTACTAAAGCATCACATTTTTCTTTTTAACATTTTTAAAATTAATTTATTTATCAGGTTGTTCCAAGTCATTATAGTGGTATGCAAGCCTAGTTCCCTGACCAGGGGCTGAGCCCAGGTCCCCTGTATTGGGAGCATGGAGTCCTAGCCACTGGACCACCAGGGGTACCTTAAAGCATCAACCTTGACAGAGTGTGTCCAGGACACAGAAGACACACAACACAGGTTTCCAGAACTGACTGGAAATGTTGGAGAGGGGTAAGGGCATCAATTCATAAGATAAGATCTTTAACATGATTCAATTTGTGCTCAGAGTCCTGGGGAAATAAAGTTTTCATATGTCAAATACTTGGCACCTCATAGCTTAATAAACTCCAGTGGTTCAATTTTAATTAGAAAAGTCTAATAACTAGATATTTATACCTAAGTGTCCCTTTATGTTGTCCCCCACCTAAATCATATTTCCAGACTTTACTGTAAGAAACAGCTGAAGAGGTTGTAAAATGCCAACTCCTCAACCCACTCCCTGGAGATCCCAGCTTATTGGTCCTGAATCAGGGCCCAAGTTTCAGCATTTCAACAAGCTCACAGGAGCTCTGGAAGCAGGTGGCCCACTGACCACAGTTGGAAAAATAAGGATGCAGAATCTATAAATAGACCCAAGATAACTATGTCACACACATGACATTGTGAAATTAAACTGTAAATAAAATAACCTTCCAGAAAATACAATACATTAAACTCTAAGTGATGGAGTTCTTAGCACTCAATTTTCATACTTCTCTAGCTTCAAAACTTCCATGTTGAGATGTTGATTTTTAAAACCAGAAAACAAGGTTTTAAAAATAATTAGAATATGCTCCAGCTTCCCAGTGGTAAAGAATAAGCCTGCCAAGACAGGAGACCTGGGTTCAATTCCTGGGTCAAGAAGAGCCTCTAGAGAAAGAAATGGCAACCCACTCCAGTATTCTTGCCTGGGAAATACCATGGACAAAGGAGCCTGGCAGGCTACAGCTCGTGGGGTCCCAAAGAGTTGGAAATAACTCAGCGACTAAACAACAACAGAACATGCTCTACTGCTTTTATTGTATATGCTTTTAATTTGGGGTCCATTCACATTACAGTGCTTCAGATGAAACGCTGAAAACATTCAAATGAAAACATGCTAAAATATAAGAGGTGGTTCCTCTCCTTGCTGAAGAATGAGATTTTTTTTTTTCTTCTTTTACTTTCAGGACCTCACTCTCTTTTCTGGTGGAAAGGAGCTTTTTATTTAAAAACTTTATTTTTTATGGGAATTCCCTGGTTATTCAGTGATTAAGGCTTCATGCTTCCTCTGAAGGCCACATGGGTTCAATCCCTGGCTGGGAAAAACTGAGATCCCTTAAGTGGCTCAGCAAGTGGGGAAAAAAAAAAAAAATATATATATATATATAATTTTAGAAAAAAATATAAAATTTTTTAATAAAATGAGAATATTTTCTACTCAAAAAGTTATCCTTCCTTCTCAAACCATTTCATAAAGTATCTGACAGTTTCAACAGAAATGATACCAAGGGCTCATCACAATTCCTGCTCAAACACTGAAAATAAACTGAGGCAAACCGGGAAAGCTGTGAAACCATTTTCCTTTCTGTGTTCTCCAACCTCTTCTTTTGTTACATTCTCCCTCTTGCATGGGAATAAGTTCTCCACTTCACTCTGATTTTCCTGGTCATGTCTTTTCCTACTTTTAAATCCCCTCCTCCTATCCAAACAGATGTAATAAAGAGTATTACCTCTTTTTCATCTTGAACTTGTTCAAACTCAAGTGCTGATTATCTTGGGAAGTCCCTTTTGTCCAGAGAAACTCCACCTGCCCTGATCCTCTCACCTCCTCATTTCTTTGCTTCCTTTGGCAGAAGGAACAAGGGATCCAGAACTTCACCCCCGCCCCGCCTCCCGCGACCCATCCTCCATTCCCAACCTCCACACTCCCAGCCTAGCTGTCACCGTCGGCCTCAAGATCACAGCATTAATCCCACTTTACCCTTTGTCTCTTGTCTAATCCCCAAGCAGCTCCAGGTTCCCAGGTCACACTGTATACCCTGCATTCTCATAATCCCTTCTCTGTCCTTTCCTCCTGTGCATTCTTATCTCCCAAAACCTCTTCCACGATGCTCTCTGGAGCATATGGGCCATTCATCAGCAAAATCCACGCAATACAGCCTATCTCTAAACACAGTCAGGTCTGCATTAAGGCAACAAAAATCACGATGCTATTTAAAATTGTCATAAAAACCACAGAGCTTATGGGAAAAAACAGTATGGGGGCAGAATAGTCAAGAACTTTGTCTGTGACATATCAGAAAAACATAGGAATCAAAAGCAATGGCACAACTTGACACCTGTGAGATGGTGAAAAAAGACATAAATGTGACAATGAATGTGGCATTTTATCTCAAGCAAGACCTCTAGGTGACTACGGAAGTGGATGTCAGCGGGCTTACACCTTGTGGGTGGTCACAAAGCATTGAGAGAAAAGCCAGCTGAAATCCGAGAGACTCTGTAACACCTGATGCGGCTCCCAACACTTGCAGGAAACTGAGGACACTGATGGAGGCTGGAGGGTGTGCATCTGCATTTCATGTCCACCTAAGGCACTCCAGTCAGCCTGACAAGCTCCTCTGTGTCTCACTTAGTATTGCTCACAGATGAAACTGCATCTAAGCACAAGCAAAATTCACCTTATGATCAAATTGTTCCCTAATAGGTCAGTTGTGTTAAAACAAATTTCAATTTCAGAACAACTGTTACAGAAGAACTGACTGTAGTCCGTGCTTGTTCAGAAGCCCAAACCTGTCTTTCCCTGAGGATGCTGCATCTTTTCCAGCTCTTTTCAAGTGGTGGCCATTGTGACTCAACCTCTAGCTCTGATCCATTGGGTCCTCTTTCCTCCTTGCTGCTACATCCAGACCATTCTTTCTCATTTGGATTGAACACTGCTTCTCTGTTGATCTTTTCAAGCATCTTACTCTGTCATTTCCACTATAGTAACTCTAAAGACTTCTCACTACCAGTAATTGAATACCCCATGTATTAATATTAGCCAGGGTTATTCAGAGAAACAGATTCAATAAGTGACAGACATAGATAGATAGAGATAAGTATGTATATAGATTTGTTAATGTGGCAATGGTTCATATGATTATGGAATCTGACAAGTCCCACAATCAACCATCTACAAGACAGAGACAGGAAAGTTGATGATATAGGTCAGTCCAAGTCCAAAGACCTGAGAACCAGAATAGATGTAATTCCCAGACAAAGGGAGGAAAAGATCCACATCTCAGCTTAAGCAGGCAGGCAGAGGGATGGCGATTCCAACCTTCTTCTGTCCTGTGCTCTGTTCAGTCCTCAGTGGATTGGCTGATGTTCACTTGTGCTGGTCACTTGCATTGGTAAAGGCAATATGCTTCACTGAGTCCAATGATTCAAATGTTAACCTCATGCAGAAACACCCTCATAGACACACCCGCCCAAATAATGTTTAGACATCACTTTAATTTCACTTAAATATATTATGATTGAGAAAGTAGCCAGGTAAGCTTCTGTGTTAAAATAATTACACATTCAATAACACATTTGGTGGTGTGAGCATTTTCTAAATATCCTCACTAGGCAAGTATTCTTACACAAGCTGACTCTCAATCAGAACAAATCATGAAATGCAAACATCACACTTTATAAACTTGTAAACACTATAGTATGAAAAAAGAGAAAGAACAGAAGAAACACTTACCGTCAGACCTGTGGTGGAGATACAGGGGTAGCCAAATGGGGAGTGATACCAAGATTACACACATCGGCTGGTCTGGTGGGGCAGAATTAGAGGATCTCCAGATATGGAGCTAGCTGTCCCTGCCTGCCTCAACAAGAATGCTGAGGAATAGTACCTTGGGGAAGATGAATGGGGCTGGGGACTTCCCTGGTGGTTCAGTGGCTAAGACTCCATGCTCCCAATGTCAAGGGGCCCAGGTTTGATCCCTGGCCAGGGAACTAGATCCCACATGCTGCAACTCAAGATTCCACATGCTGTAACTAAGACCCAGCACAATCAAATAAATAAGTAAAATTTTAAAAATAGAAAATAAAATGGGGCTGGAAGGCAGAGAGCAGTTTGTTAGGTTAGATTCTCAAGTCTTGATCTCTTCAAAAGACCACTGGCATCAGAAGTAAACTGAAAGTAAGTCAAGCAACAAAGCAAGTCTGACCCTGTTCATTTACTGCTGAGTAAAGAGATCAATCTCTAACTCTAAAAGATAAGGCTTTTCTGGAAAAAAAAAATGTTATCTACTTCAATCTCTAATGCTCTTTTGTCACATAATGATATACAATTGAAAGTTATAGATATAAAGGTAAGCTTGAAAATGTGACTTTAAATCAATAGACAAAAATGATCACTAGAAGCAGACCCCCAGATGACCCAGATGTTAAAACTAGAGACAAGAATTTTAAGAGAACTATTACAAATATACTAAAGAACTTTAAAGAAGTTGTGCACACAAGGTGGGGAAAGACTGAGAATTTGGGGAAACTTCCATTATAATGTGAAAAGCTTTAAAAGAATCAGATAGAAATTCTATAACCAAAAAATATAATATGTAAAGTGAAAAATTCACTGGAAAGATTTAATAACAAATTTGACACAGCAAAAGAAAGAAAAAATGTTCTTGAACAGGTCAATGGAAATTATCCAGCTCAAGCACAATGGAGACAAAAAGTGAAAACAGAACAGATCATCAGAGAATTATGGAACAATATGTAATTTGAGTCCCAGAAAGAGAACAGAGAAAATTATAGGGCACAGCTACATGTGAAGACATAACAGCAGAAAGTTTTTTTTAAGTGAAGGAAGATATCAATCTATATATTCAAGAATCTCAAAAATCCACAAACAAAAGTTGTTGGAAAAGAAAGAACATTACACCTACACATGTAATAGCCAAACCGCTAAAAATCATAATAGAAAACCACACTTAGAGAGAAAAACTTAATAACATCCAGACAAAAAGAATACTCTATATTTCAGAAAACTTCTATTCAAAAACAATAAAAACTAGAAGACAAAGGAATGACATTTTAATATGCCAAAGGGAAAAAAAAAATTGTCAACTTAGATTGCTATACTTAGTGAAAATGTCCTGCAAGACTGTAAGCAAGATAAGCAAATTTTTAAGCAAGCAAAATCTGAGAGAATTCATCACCTGCACTGTAATAAAGACAAATGGAAGTCCTTTGAGTTGAAGAGAAATGATCCTGAATAAAAACCTAGAAGGAATAAAGAGTGTTGGAAAAGCTAAATATGCAAGTAGAGATGCAAAATTTTTAATGCTTCAAAACTTTTTCTTATTTAAAATTCTTATAGCAGTCATAACTATATAAGGTACTATAGAATTTTTAATATGTGCAAAAATCAAATATATGACAATAATTCCATAAAAGTCAGAAGGGGAGTAAGGTAAATTACAGTTTGCAAAGGTTCCTTAATTGTCTACTAAGTGGTATTTCAGACAGATGTTGATTGCAAAGTTTGTATTTTAGAACCTCTGTGTAACTCCTAAAATAACTCAAAGAAATGTAGCCAAAAGCTAATAGAAGAGCTAAAATATAATGCTAGAAACTATCTGACTAATCTAAAAGAAGTAAGAGGAAAAAACAAACAGCAAGTGGGACAAAGAGAAAACAAGTAAGAAGACAACATAACTACATCAGAAGTTAAATGTAAATGGACTAAATGCTTTAATTACAGTAAGAAATAAACTAGATAAATAACAAAGTCTAGTCATTGCTGATTACAAAAGATTCACTTTAAATGGAGATAGTACAATCAGTTCAGTAGGTCAGTTGTGTCCAGCTCTTTTTGACCCCAAAGACTGCAGTACGCCAGACTTCCCTGTCCATCACCAACTCCTGGAGCTTGCTCAAACTCATGTCCATCAAGTTGGTGATGCCATCCAACTATTTCATCCTCTGTCGTCCTCTTCTCCTCCTGCCCTCAATCCTTCCCAGCATCAGGGTCTTTTCCAATGAATCAGTTCCTTCACATCAGGTGGTCAAAGTATTGGAGCTTCAACTTCAGCATCAATTTTTCCAATGAATATTCAGGACTGATATCCTTTAGGATTTACTGGTTTCATCTCCTTGTAGACCAAGGGACTCTCAAAAGTCTTCTCCAATACCACAGTTAAAAATGCATCAGTTCTTCAGCGCTCAGCTCTCTTTGTGATCCAACTCTCATATCCATACATGACTACTGGAAAAATCGTATCTTTGACTAGATGGACCTTTGTCGGCAAAGTAATGTCTCTGCTTTATAATATGCTGTCTAGGTTTATCACAGCTTTTCTTCCAAGGAGCAAGCATCTTTTAATTTCATGGCTGTAGTCACCACCTACAGTGATCTTGGAGCCCAAAAAAATAAAGTCTGTCACTGTTTCCATTGTTTCCCCATCTATTTCCCAGAAAGTGATGCTCTTCGTTTTTTGAATGTTGAGTTTTAAGCCAGCTTTTTCACTCTCTTCTTTCACTTTCATCAAAAGGTTCTTTAGTTCCTCTTTGCTTTCTGCCATAAGGGTGGTGTCATCTGCATATCTGAGGTTATTGGTATTTCTCCTGGCAATCTTGATTCCAGCTTGTGCTTCATCCAGCCTGGCATTTCACATGATATACTTTGCACAGAAGTTAAACAAGCAGGGTGACAATATACAGCCTGGACGTAATCCTTTCCCCATTTGGAATCAGTCTGTTGTTCTATGTCTGGTTCTAACTGCTGCTTCTTGACCTGCATACAGGTTTCTCGGGAGGCAGGTAAGGTGGTCTGGTAGTCCCAACTCTTTCATAATGTTCCAGTTTTTTGGGATCCACACAGTCAAAGGCTTTGGCATAGTCAATAAAGCAGCAGCAGATATCTTTCTGGCATTCTCTTGTTTTTTCTATGATCCAACGGATGTTGGCAATTTGATCTCTGATTCCTCTGCCTTTTCTAAATCCAGTTTGAACACCTGGAAGTTCTCAGTTCACGTAGTGTTGAAGCCTAGCTTGGAGAATTTTAAGCATTACTTTGCTGGCGTATGAGAAAAAAGGGAGAGCCTCAAATCAATAAAATCAGAAAAAGGAGGAGTTACAACTAACACCACAGAAATACAAAGGCTTGTAAGAGACTACTATGAACACTATATGCCAATACAATGGACAATCTATAGAAAATGTACAAATCCTTAGAAAGATTCAATCTCCCAAGACTGAACCAGAAAGAAATAGAAAATGTGAACAAACCAATTACAAGTTGAAATTGAATCTGTGACTTAAAAACTTCCAACAAACAAAAGACCAGGACCATATAGCTTCACAAGTGATTTCTACCAAACATTTAGAAAAGAGTTAATGCCTATCCTTCTGAAACTATTCCAAAAAACTGCAGAGGAAGGAACACTTCTAAACTCATTCTATGAGGCCAGCATCACCTTGATCCCAAAACCAGACAAAAGATACCATAAGAAAAAGAAAATTACAGGCCAATATCACTGATGAATAAGATCCAAAAATCCTCAACAAAATTTTAGCAAACTGAATCCAGCAATACATTAAAAAGATCATACGCCATGATCAAGATCAAGTTGGATTTGTCCCAGGGATGCAAGGATTTTATTATACCCAGAAATTAGCCAGCATGATATACCATGTTAACAAACTAAAGAATAAAAACCATATGATCACCTCAATAGATTCAGAAAAAAGCTTCTGATAAACTTCAATATCCATTTATGATAAAAACAAAAACCCTCCAGAAAGTGGATCTAGAGAGAACCCATCTCAACAAAATAAGGGTCATATATGACAAGCCTATAGCTAACATTCGAGAAGGCAATGGCACCCCACTCCAGTACTTTTGCCTGGAAAATCCCATGGATAGAGGAGCCTGGTTGGGTGCAGTCCATGGGGTCGCTAAGAGTCAGACACAACTGAGTGACTTCACTTTCACTTTTCACTTTCATGCATTGGAGAAGGAAAAGGCAACCCACTCCAGTGTTCTTGCCTGGAGAATCCCAGGGACAGGGAAGCCTGGTGGGCTGGTGTCTATGGGGTCGCACAGAGTCGGACACGACTGAAGCGACTTAGCAGTAGCAGCAGCATAGCTAACATTATGCTCAACATTGAAAAGATGAAAGAATTCCCTCTAAGATTAGAAGCAAGACAAGACTCTCTACTCTCACCACTCTTATTCAACATAGTATTGAAAGTCCTAGCAACATCAGAGAAGTAAAAGGAATCCAAATTGGAAAAGAAGTAAAGCTGCCACTGTTAGTAGATGACATAATACTATACATAGAAAACCCCAAAGACATACCCAGAAAACTACTAGAGCTCATCAATGAATTCTATAAAGTTGCAGGATACAAAATTAATACACAAAAATTTGTTGCATTTCTATAACTTAACAATGAAAGAGAAATTGAGGAAAGAATCTCAGTTACCATCACATCAAAAAGAATAAAGTACTGGAAATAAACTTACCTAAGGAGGAAAAAGCCTTTGACTGTGTGGATCACAATAAACTGTGGAAAATTCTGAAAGAGATGGGAATACCAGACCACCTAACCTGCCTCTTGAGAAATTTGTATGCAGGTCAGGAAGCAACAGTTAGAACTGGACATGGAACATGGAACAACAGACTGGTTCCAAATAGGAAAAGGAGTACATCAAGGCTGTATATTGTCATCCTGCTTATTTAACTTATATGCAGAGTACATCATGAGAAACGCTGGGCTGGAAGAAGCACAAGCTGGAATCAAGATTGGCAAGACAAATATCAATAACCTCAGATATGCAGATGACACCACCCTTATGGCAGAAAGTGAAGAGGAACTAAAAAGCCTCTTGATGAAAGTGAAAGAGGAGAATGAAAAAGTTGGCTTAAAACTCAACATTCAGAAAATGAAGATCATGGCATCTGGTCCCATCACTTCATGGGAAACAGATGGGGAAACAGTGGAAGCAGTGTCAGACTTTATTTTGGGGGGCTCCAAAATCACTGCAGATGGTGACTGCAGCCATGAAATTAAAAGACGCTTACTCCTTGGAAGGAAAGTTATGACCAACCTAGATAGCATACTGAAAAGCAGAGATACTACTTTGCCAACAAAGGTCCATCTAGTCAAGGCTATGGTTTTTCCAGTGGTCATGTATGAGTTTGAGAGTTGGACTGTGAAGAAAGCTGAGTGCCAAAGAATTGATGCTTTTGAACTGTGGTGTTGGAGAAGACTCTTGAGAGTCCCTTGGACTGCAAGGAGATCCAACCAGTCCATTCTAAAGGAGATCAGTCCTGGGTGTTCTTTGGAAGGAATGATGCTAAAGCTGAAACTCCAGTACTTTGGCCACCTGATGCGAAGAGTTGACTCATTGGAAAAGACTCTGATGCTGGGAGGGATTGGGGGCAGGAAGAGAAAGGGACGACGGAGGATGAGATGGCTGGATGGCATCACTGACTCAATGGACGTGAGTCTGAGTGAACTCCAGGAGTTGGTGATGGACAGGGAGGCCTGGCGTGCTGTGATTCATGGGGTCGCAAAGAGTCAGACATGATTGAGTGACTGAACTGACTGACTAAGGGAGGAAAAAGACTTACACTCTGAAAACTATAAGACAGTGATGAAAGAAACTGAAAACACAAATAAATGGAAAGATATACCAAACTCTTGGATTAAAATAATTAAATTTGTTGAAGTGTCCATACTTTCCAAAATTCAATACAATCCTTATCAAAATACCAATGGCATTTTTCACAGGATTAGAACAAATAATTTTAAATTTGCATGGAAATACAAAATACCCCAAATAATCAAAACAATATTGAGAAAGAAAAACACAACTGGAGGAATCAGGCTCCCTGACTTCAGACTATACTACAAAGCTAGTCATAAAAATAGTATAATATTCACACAAAAACAGAAATATAGATCAATGGAGCAAGATAGAAATCCCAGAAATAAACCCATGCACCTATGGTCAATTAATCTATGACAAAGCAGGCAAGAATATACAATGGAAAAAAAGACAGCCTCTTCGATGAGTGATGCTGGGAAAACTGGACCACCACATGTTAAAGAATGAATTTAGAATGTTTTCTAACACCATATACAAAAATAAACTCAAAATGTATTAAAGAACTAAATATAAGACTGGAAACCATAAAACTCATAACATAAATCACAGCAATATCTTTGGATCTGTCTCCTAAAGCAAAGGAAATAAAAACAGAAAAAATATGACCTAATTAAACTTAAAAGATTTTGCAGAGCAAAGGAAACCATGGACAAAACAAAAAGGCAACCTACTGAATGGAAGAAAATATGTGCAAATAATATACCTCAGATATGCAGATGACACCACTCTTATGGCAGAAAGCAAAGAGGAACTAAAGAGCCACTTGATGAAGGTGAAAGAGGAGAGAGTGAAAAAGCTGGTTTAAATCTCACATTCTAAAAACGAAGATCATGGCATCAGGTCCCACCCCACTTCATGACAAATAGATGGGGAAACAATGGAAATAGTGACAAACTTAATTTTGGGAGCTCCAAAATCACTGTGGATAGTGATTGCAGCCATGAAATTAAAAGACCTTTGCTCCTTGGAAGAAAAGTATGACAAACCTAGATAGGGCATTAAAAAGCAGAGACCACTTTGCCGATAAAGGTCCTCTAGTCAAAGCTATGATTTTTCTAGTAGTCATGTACAGATGTGAGAGCTGGACCATAAAGAAAGCTGAACACTGAAAAATTGATGTTTTCGAACTGTGGTGCTGGAGAAGACTCCTGAGAGTCCTTTGGTCTGCAAGGAGATCAAATCAGTCAATCCTAAAGGAAATCAACCCTGAATATTCATTGGAAGGACTGATGCTAAAGCTGAAGTTCCGATAACTTGGCCACCTGATGTGAAGAACTGATTCATTGGGAAAGACCCTGACGCTGGGAAAGATTGAGGGCAGGAGAATAGGGTGACAGAGGATGAGATGGTTGGATGGCATCACTGACTCAATGCACATGAGTTTGAGCAAATTCCAGGAGACAGTGAAGAACAGGGAAGCCTCGGGTGCTGCAGTCCATGGAGTCACAAAGAGTTAGACATGACTAAATGAACAATGACCAATAAGGGGTTAATATTCAACATATGGAGAAGGCAATGACACCCCACTCCAGTACTCTTGCCTGGAAAATCCCATGGGTGGAGGAGCCTGGTGGGCTGCAATCTGTGGGGTTGCAAAGAGTCGGACATGACTGAGTGACTTCACTTTCACTTTTCACTTTCATGCATTGGAGAAGGAAATGGCAACCCACTCCAGCGTTCTTGCCTGGAGAATCCCAGGGACAGGGGCGCCTGGTGGGCTGCTGTCTATGGGGTCGCACAGAGTCGGACACGACTGAAGTGACTTAGCAGCATTCAACATATATAAACAGTTCTTACAACTCAACATCAGAAAAGCAAACCCAATTTAAAAATAGGCAGAAGAACTGAATAGACATTTTCCCAAAGAGGAAATACAGATGTCCAAAAGGCACATGAAAAGATTCTCAACATCACTAATCATTCAGTTCAGTTCAGTTCAGTCCTCAGTCGTGTCCGACTCTTTGCGACCCCATGAATCACGGCAGGCCAGGCCTCCCTGTCCATCACCAACTCCCGGAGTTCACTCAAACTCATGTCCATCAAGTCGGTGATGCCATCCAGCCATCTCATCCTCTGTCGTCCCTTTCTCCTCCTGCCCCCAATCCCTCCCAGCATCAGGGTCCTTTCCAATGAGTCAACTCTTCACAGTAGTGGCCAAAGTACTGGAATTTCAGCTTTAGCATCAGTCCTTCCAATGAATACCCAGGACTGATCTCCTTTAGAATGGACTGGTTGGATCTCTGTTGGGGGCCAGAGTGAGGTACTCCACCCGTGGCAAAGGTCATGAGGAAGGAGGCTCGACATACGCAAAGGCGGGATCGAGCCTCAGGAGTCCCCCTGGAAATCCTCGAGCATCTACCCCCATAACCAGAGCCTGCCTACTTTACTACTTTGTGCTCTCCCCTACACCTCTGACTTTATGGGGGGCTGTCCCCCACCACCTCTTTCAGAGAAGGAGTTAACTTAGAGCTCCAGTTAATAATAATTCCTGGGCGTGACAGGAGTGTTTCAACCTACAAACTCCTCTGAAGGTTCTCTAGCCTGCCTGACAGGCTTGTCCGGCCACATGTGATTGCTCACAGCCTCCCAACCCCTCCCAACCGTGAGAGGCACGAGATGCTTTAAACCTTCTAAAAACAGGTTCCTTAGAAAAGTTAGAAAACTATTAGTATAAGTATAATGGGCTGATTAGAAATTGTATTGGTGAAGGGTTTTTCATTTGTTGAGCCAATGTTTGTTGCTAAGTCTTCACATCCCCTGCCCTTACACACATTAATGAATATATAGAAGAAATAAGTATTAACCTTTGATATTAATCACGTTAGACCTCAGGCTAAGTAAATTCTTTCCTTAACTAAAACCCACTACACCCTCACCCTATAGGAATGTAACTTTATTTGGGTGGCGTCTGTTTTAAGAATAATCACCCTTGGAGAAAAAAGTGTTCTGGTTGACTGACCACCGTCACAAGGAGAAGGTCGTAAATTGTCAGCAGGTCCCCCTGGCCAGAAGATGTTGTAACACCCCTAAGACCTCTGTATACATTTGTGTGAAGCACCTGACTTTAATAAAAGTCAGGACTGCTGTCCCCGCGTGACTTTTGTATAACATCTCAGTGTATAAAAACAGACTCTGGAAAATAAAGAGTTGGGATCAGTTCCTCGAAAGACTGGTCTCCCCATGTCGCTCTCTCTCTCACTCTGGCTGAGTCTCTATCTGGAGCACGGAACCCACCATGCTTACTAATTATGCCTGGGCTTCTAAGATCCGACCAGGGAGGCCTCAGTGTCTCCTCTCCTTCGGGAGAATGGAAGGACGCCTGCGGCCTACGTAAGTGGTGCAAGCTTCTTGTCTTGAAGTTTTATTGGTCTCCCGCGTAAACCAAGCTACTCAGCCTCTTTTCTCCACTGAATTTTCCTACTGAGCTATCCTCATTCTATTACTCTTTATATCTTTGATGAATATTTAAATAGTCGCTGAAGCCGTCTCCCCTTCGAATACCCTGGATCAGCCAGGGCTGGACCACGGCAGATCTCCTTGTAGTCCAAGGGACTCTCAAGAGTCTTCTCCAACACCACAGTTCAAAAGCATCAATTCTTCAGCACTCAGCTTTCTTCACAGTCCAACTCTCACATCCATACATGACCACTGGAAAAACCATAGCCTTGACTAGATGGACCTTTGTTGGCAAAGTAGTATCTCTGCTTTTCAATATGCTATCTAGGTTGGTCATAACTTTCCTTCCAAGGAGTAAGCGTCTTTTAATTTCATGGCTGCAGTCACCATCTGCAGTATTTTGGAGCCCCCCAAAATAAAGTCTGACACTGTTTCCACTGTTTCCCCATCTATTTCCCATGAAGTGATGGGACCAGATGCCGTGATCTTCGTTTTCTGAATGTTGAGCTTTAAGCCAACTTTTTCACTCTCCTCTTTCACTTTCATCAAGAGGCTTTTTAGTTCCTCTTCACTTTCTGCCATAAGAGTGGTGTCATCTGCATATCTGAGGTTATTGATATTTGTCTTGCCAATCTTGATTCCAGCTTGTGTTTCTTCCAGCCCAGCATTTCTCATGATGTACTCTGCATATAAATTAAATAAGCAGGGTGACAATATACAGCCTTGACGTACTCCTTTTCCTATTTGGAACCAGTCTGTTGTTCCATGTCCAGTTCTAATTGTTGCTTCCTGACCTGCATATAGGTTTCTAAAGAGGCAGGTCAGAGGGAAGTTCAAATCATACTTGTATGATATCATCTCATACTTGTTAGAATGGTGATCATCAAAAAGAACACTAATAACAGAAGCTGACATGAATGTGGACAAAAGGTAACCCACATACAGTGTTGGTAGGAATGTAAATTGGTGCAGAAGTTATGAAAAACAATATGAAAGTTTCTCAAAAAACCAGAAACAGAACTACCATGCATGCATACTCAGTCACATGTCAGGTCCTACTCTTTGTGACCCTGTGGACTGTAGCCTCCCAGGCTTCTCAGTCCATGGGATGCTCCAGGCAGGAATACTGGAGTGAGTTGTCATGCCTTCCTCCAGGGGATCTTCCCAACCCAGGGATTGAACCCTCGTCTCCTGAATTGCAGGTGAATTCTTTACTGCTGAACCACTGAAGAAGCCCCAAAACTACAATATGACCCAGCAATTTCTCTCTTAGATATATATCCAAAAGAACAAAAACACTAATTCAAAAAGATACATATTACACCAACGTTTATAGGACCATTATTTGCAAATGCCAAGATATGGAAGCAACCTAAGTGTTCATCAAGAGAAGAATGGATAAAGAAAATGTGGTGCATGCATATCATGGTATACTACTCAGTCATAAAAGAATGAAATGGTGCCATCTGCAGCAACTTGGATGGCATTGGAGGGTATTACGCTAAGTTAATTAAGTCAGACAGAGAAAGACAAATGCTGTATGATATGACTTATATGTGGACTCTAAAACACAACACACTAGTGACTATAACAAAAATGAATCAGATTCACATGTACAGAGGACAAATTAGTGGCTACCAATGAGGACAGAGAAGTGAGGAGGGACATTATAGGGGTAGGGGATTAAGAAGTACAAATGATTATGTATAAAAAAAGCTATAAGGATATAGTGCACAGTACAGAGAATATAGCCAGTAATAACAACTATAAATGGAGTATAAACTTTAAAACTTTTGAATCACTATATTGTATACCTGTAACTTATATAATAGGCTTCCCAGGTGGTGCTAGTGGTAAAGAACCCACCTGCCAATGCAGGTGACATAAGAGATGTGGGTTCAATCCCTGGGTCAGGAAGATCCCATGGAGGAGGGCACGGCAACCCACTCCAGTATTCCAGCCTGGAGAATCCCATGGACAGAGGAGTCTGGCAGGCTACAGTCCATACAGTCACAAAGAGTCGGACACAACCGAAGCGACTTAGCATGTAGCACACACAATTTGTATAATATTGTACATCAACTATACTTCAATTTGAAAAACTAATCCTTCTGCATATTCATGCAGTACAGCTAGGTTTATCAACCTATCAATGCTTATAGGTGATCAAAAGCACATTTTATTAATTTTAACTTCAAAAATTTTATTTCACATAAAGCAACAGATACATAAATAGAGAAAATCTTAAGTTTGGCAGAGACTTTAAAAATACTTTTTACAGAGAGATGTTAGTCAAAGGGTACAAATTTACAGTTATAATAAATAAATTTGGAGGATCTAATGTACAGTATGGTGATTATAATCAATAATACAATACTGTATACTTGAAACTTGCTAGGAGAGTAGATCTTAAACATTTCCAATCACAAAAAATAAATGGTAGTTATGTGATGTGATGGACATGTTAGCTAACCCTATGGTGGCAATCATTTTGCATATGTAAATGTACCAAATCAACACGTTGTACATCTTAAATTCATAAGATGATATACATAAACTACACATCAATAAAGTCAGAAAAATTAAAATAATAAAAATGAAATTAAAATGTTTTTCACAATAAATTCCAGATATTGCAGTACATCCAAGTATTTGTTTCTGTGGGATAGAGTCTAATGACTTTCTAATGTGTCCACAGTCAAGAAACTATAAACAAAATTAAATTCCCAAGTGGTCACACAGAATGATAGACTGAAATATTCAATTTGTCTTTGTCTTTATAATCAGTCTACTATCATCCTTTATTTTAATCTGTTTTTTTAACACTGGTATATGTGATATCACAAGGTTTTGACACACCAACTGTGCCTCAAATGAGCTCCAAAATTTCTGAACAATGAAAAACATACTCTCAAAACAAACATGTGTAGCTGAGTCCATGTATGCCTGGGGTGATTACAAAACTGAGTTATCCAAATTAACTTCTATATAGAATCCGATACAGATTAAAAAGAAATAAGCTAATGTTTTCTGATTTGAAGCATACATATAGCATGAAGACTCAACACTAAACCACAGCAATTGTTTAGAACTTAGACCAATAAAAGACCTTAGGGGAGAGGAATATTTTACCAATGACATTGTTTAGAATTGTTCTTCCATGGTGATAACAAAAAGCCAAACCACTTTTAGCCAGTTTTGTTTTCCACTTCTCTGCAAACAGCACATCCTCCTACTGCCTATTCTGGGGCTGGCTGCTCTCCCTGCCATGGCATTGGCATGCTCATGAACTTCAGATAACATTTTTACTGGATCCTCTCTTGTCCATTAGTCTTAATGTCCCTTGACATCTTTCCTTCCCCGGGGATGTAGAAAGCACATCAAAGCCTCTTAGCACAAAGTTTCCCTGTGCAGAACATTTGGTGCAGGGGATGGAAGAAATGTTGGATAGAACACAGGATCACAAAAATAAAGTGTCAGGAATCTCAGACCTTGAGTGACAATGGAGGGCAAAATGTTGGGGAAACTCCCGATTCTGCCCTGCAGAATAATATATATGATGACCTGGATGGAAAATGGAGCATGAATTGAGAGAAAAATAGTGATTTTGATTCCTAATACCAGAAGACTCAAAAAATGAGAAGAAAACAAGTGTTTGAAAATGGCTCTTTGTGCAAATAATATTAATTACCAATGACACACATTCATGTGAACGAACTGTCATTTTCCCTAATCACCATGCAGCCTATTACCAATAATCTAGACCACCAAATATGTCAGATGGACTCAGTTTAATTGGACAAGGTATACCATCATCACAGTTTATAGCTCATGTAGCCTAACCTACCCTGACTGCCCAAAGATTAAAGAAATTTAATGGAACATTTGCCTCATGAATTTTTTTCCCCATAAATGCTGGATTCTGGGAAGGTTTACACTTTCCAAGGTTGGGAATCGCCATCTTCTGCTTCTCTTTAGGTCTCTCTCCATGGTCATCCATTGCAACCACTGTGGCCTTTCCATCTGTTGGAATTCAGACTAACTTTGAAAGACAAAATGGCAACTCCACTGTTTCAGCAAGAAATTGTTTGATGTTATCTCATGGTAATCAGTCAAGAAGGCACCAAAGAAGGAGCTCTGTCCTCTGCAATGCTTATACTATTATCCACCAACTAAAGAGACCATAAACCATCACTCACTGAGCCATATGGTCAACAGTCATGGGTTCCAAGTTTCCTACAAGTCCAGCTTTCAATACTCTGTCCTTCAACTCTTGGTTCAGAAAATATAGGTTCTGTACTCAAGGCTCACAACTGTCCAGCTGCACATTACCTGACCACTGGTTGTTGTTGCTTAGTCACTCAGCTGTGTCTGACTCTTTGCGACTCCATGGACTGCAGCACCCCAGGCTTCCCTGTTCTTCACCATCTCCCAGAGTTTGCTCAAACTCATGTCCATCAAGTCAGTGATGCCATCCAACCATCTTGTCCTCTGTCATCCCCTTCTCCTCCTGCCTTCAATCTTTCCCAGCATCAGGGTCTTTTCCAATGAGTTGGCTGTTTGCATCAGGTGGCCAAAGTATTGGAGCTTCAACTTCAGCATCAGTCCTTCCAATGAATATTCAGGGTTGATTTCCTTTAGGATTGACTGGTTTGATCTCCTTGCAGACCAAGGCACTCTCAAGAGTCTTCTCCAACACCACAATTCAAAAGCATCAATTCTTCAGCACTCAGCCTTCTTTATGGTCCAACTCTCACATCCACACATGACTACTAGAAAAACCATAGCTTTGACTAGAGGACCTTTGTTGGCAAAGTGATGTCTCTGCTTTTTAATATGCTCTCTAGGTTTGTCATACTTTTCTTCCAAGGAGCAAGCATCTTTTAATTTCATGGCTGCAGTCACCATTCACAGTGATTTTGGAGCCCAAGAAAATAAAGGACTGATACCTGAGACTGAATGAAGGGTTTTTGTGTGGCCATGAGACCAAGTGCTCTAGAGTCCTGTTCAATGTTTATTGCCCCTCATAGAGGCGAACACCATGAGGTCACCCAATCAAATGGCTAACGTCATGGAAGTCGGTCACACTCTGCAATCACAGACCAAACCTCCTCATGCAGATCTGGCTTCATTGACTCCACTGCTATTTCAGAATGTTTGCTGTCTCAAAACAAGGAAATGATTTGGGAAACTATGGCCCACTGTGACAACAGGCAACAATTTTAAGTGATAATTGTGTTAGATCCTGATTGCAACTGTGACAAATTACCACAAACTGAATGGCTTCAAAACAAGTTATATTTATTTCAGCAATGAAGATCATACCAAAATGGATTGGTACAAGGCTTTAGAGGAGAATCTGTTTGCTTGCCTTTTCCGCATTTTTAAGGCAGCTCATTCCTTGGTCCTTGGCTCCCTGTCTTTCTCTGACCTCTGCCTCCATGGTCACATCTGAGATTCTTCTACCTCCTTGTTTCCCTTAAAGGACTATCATAATTATATCAGACCCATCAGGATAATCCAGGATAGTCCAAGAAAATTTCCCCATCTTGAGGAACCTAACCTAACCACATTTGCAAAGTCCCTTTTGCCACAAAAGGCAATACATTCACAGGACCTAGGATTGGGATGTGAACATCTTAGCAGAAAAGAGGATGATTAATCTGTCTATTGCAATGATGAGGAAATTTATGCCAAAACACGGAAAAGTATTTCTAATACAATGCTAATTGAAGCAAAATACACAATTGAAATTATATGTCATATAAAAATGTACACATGGCATAGACAATCAGGGTTAATTGTGGAAAAAGTTTCATAAAAATAGCAGGATAATAAGTGCTTTTCTTCCCCTATCATTCCAACACTAGCTTATCTTTCTTTTTTATTGGAGTAGAGTTGATTTCAATACTGTGTTAATTTCTGGTGTACAGCAAAGTGACTCAGTTATACATACTTATATACATTCTTTTTAAAAAAATTCTTTTCCATTATGGTTTATCACAGGATACTGAATATAGTTCCATATGTTATAAAGTAGGACCTTGTTGTTTATCCATCCTATATATAATAGCTTGCGTCTGCGAGTCTCAAACTCCCAATCCATCCTTCCATCTTGCCCTCCCCACTGGCAACCACCAGTCTGTGAGTTTGTTTCTGTTTCCTAGATAAGTTCATTTGTGTCATATTTTAGATTTCACATATAAGTGATATCATATGGTATTTGTCTTTCTCTTTCTCACTTAATTCACTTAGTATGGCCAATTATTTTCTTTAATGATGCATTCTAGGGGGTAAAAAGATTTGCAATTTATTGAAACACACAAAGAAAAATAGTAATTAAAACTGAAAAACAGGAAATATGTTTCCTTTATGTCAACAAGTAAAGCAGAAGTCCCATTTTCCTTCCTAATTTTTAGTAAAATGAGACTTAAATGAATGAAAGCAAAACCAAGATTAGTTTGGTCAGATGGAAGAGTAGTTACCACTTCAATTCACTTTCATGATGCAGTCAAGTAGACAAAGGCAGTATAGTTATTCATAATATTAAAAGAAAAAGTAAAGGTGATACATGAATCTAGAAATCTAATGGCACCATATCTTTAGAAATTCTGTGTTTATAATTTAAATTTAATTGCTATCAATTTTTATAACAGCTTTCTTCACATATATTTTATGTACCATAAAATTCACACTTTTCAAGTAGATAATGCATGGTTTTTAGTATATTCACAAAGTTGTGCAAGCATCACCATTATCTAACTCTAGAAAATTTTCATCAGCTCAAAAAGAAACTCTATACCCATCAGCAGTCTTACCCCATCCCCCAATCCTCCAGCTTCTAGCAACCACTAGAAGACACCTTCTGTTTCCATGAGTTTACCTACTCTGGCTATTTCACTTAAATGAAATCATACAACATATGGTCTTTTGTGACTGGTCTCTATTACTTAGCATAATGCTTTCAAGGTTCAACCACATTACAACATTCACCAGTATTTCATTCCTCTTTAGGTACCACGAATTGTATGGATATACCCCATTGTATGTATCCATTCATCGATTGACAGACATTTGGGATATTCTACTCTTTGCTATTTAGGCATAACACTGCTATGAACATTTGCATAGAAACAGTTTTCATTTAGTTTGGGTATATACCTAGGAGTGGTTTTTCTTAGTCATATGGCAATTTTATACTTAACATTTTATAGGAACTGTCAAGTTGTTTTCCAAAGTGGCTGAACCATTTTATGACCCCACTGGCAATGTACTAAGAGTTGAATTTCTAGATAGTTTTTATTAACACTTGTTGTATGTTATTAAAATTATAATGATTCTGCTGGGCTTGAACTGGTATCACATTTTGGTTTTGGTCTTCATTTCCCCAATCATAATGTTGAAATATCTCTTCATGTGATCATTAGTCATTTGCATATCCTCTTTATGGAAATATCTATTCCAATCTTCTGCTTATTTGTTAATTGAGTTATTTATCTTTTTATTGCTGAGTCTTCAGAATTCTTCACATATCCTGGACACAAGTCCCTTATAATATATGATTTGCAACATTTTTCCCATACTGTGGGTATGTTATTAATTTTTCTAAACCAAATACACTGTATACATGCTTATTCAAGATTATAAAAATGCCAGGAAAATTAACTATGGATATTATTCCTTTCATATTTGTATTTTTCTTTCCATTCATTTTTTTCTTTTTGAAGTTCAATATTACCATTATAAAATTATTTAATATGTGATTGTCAAAGACAAATCTTGACACTGAATACATAGTGGAACTCCTCTCTATAAAACACTTGGCTCTTTTTATCCTGCACTGCAGTTTTCCTTTCTTTGCTTCTGTAACAAACCCCCTCAAAAAAGACTTTTCTAATAAATGCTCTCATCTTGTGTCTCTTACTCATAAAATTGAAGATAATACCCCATCTTGTAGCTCTAGGTAGTCCCCATGGGTCACTTCTCTCAAAATTCAGAACAACTGAGAATGAACTTCTTGCTCTATCTGCTAAAGGCTGCTTTTTTCTTTCCTGCTGTCAGTAGTTGCTACTGTGCTTTTTTAAATATGAAAATCTTTCTAGGAGCCATAATCCCTAATTGTGCAGGTGATCATCTCTGAATATGCTGTCTCAAATTTTTAATTTTTATTTAAAGGATCACAAAAATAAGTGTCCAGGAATAAAATGATTACAGGTACTCTTCATCTCTTTTTTAGATCTACCCATTATTCTTCACTCTGTTTTCAGAAAGCTATTGTTTGCATGCATGCTCAGGTGTGTCTAACTCTTTGCAGCCCTATGGACCATAGCCCACCAGGCTCCTCTGTCCATGGGGTTTTCTAGGCAATAATACTGGAATGGGTTGACATTTCCTCTGCCAGAGAATCTTCCCAACCCAGGGATCAAACCTATGTCTCTTGCACCTCCTGCATTGCAGGTGGATTCTTTACCACTGAGCCATCAGGGAAACCTCTCAGAAAGCTATTGACATACTATCAAATCAGTATCTTATTTCTTTCAGTAGCTTTTACTATGACAAGATAACTATAATCGATCTTTATTCTGCTTTTAATACTTTTTCACTCTTTGGACCTTTCCTAAAACCTAAACTGTTGGCATTTAAGGTCTTTTCTCAATACTCCTAGGAGGCATTTTGATAAAACGGTTTCCATAGCAAAATACATCCTCACTCTGAAAAGGGAGTTATTTGCATCTTCTGGTGATCATGCAGCATGTGTGCAATGCTAAGTTGCTTCATTCGTGTCACTGTTTGCACCCTATGGACTATAGCTCACCAGGCTCCTCTGTCCATGGGATTCTCCAGGCAAGTCATGCAGTCTGAAGTTCTAATTATTTAATAAGGCAAAGCAAGAGTCTTCTCTGTTGTAAAATTATTGTCCATAACTTAAGTTAAATTTCCCAATTGTTACTAGAGATTTTAAGGACATATTTTTACCCTTAAAGCCTATATAGTTGATTCCATTATCATTTCTGAATATTTGACTCTCACTCATATAAAATTATCAGAAAGTTCCATTTTGGCTTATGAAATTGGTTAGTGAAATTTTCAGTGAGGTAACCAAGAGGATTACTGGACATCCACATAATGAAACATTACATAAGGGACTACTACAAGCAAATATATGCCAATGAAATGGACATCCTAGAGAAATGAGAAATTCTTAGAAAGGTACAATCTCCCAAGACTGAACCAGGAGGAAATAGAAAATATGAACAGATCAATTACAAGTACTGAAACTGAATCTGTCACTTAAAAACTCCCAACTAACAAAAGTCCAGGACCAGATGGCTTTACAGGTGAATTCTACCAAGCATTTAGAGAAGACTTAACGCCTATCCTTCTGAAACTATTTTAAAATTTTTCAGAGGAGAGAACAGTTCTAAACTCATTACCTGACTATTGGAAAAACCATAGCTTTGACTAGACAGACTTCTGTTGGCAAAGTGATGTCTCTGCTTTTTAATACTAGGTTTGTCATAGCTTTCCTTCCAAGGAGTAAACGGCTTTCAATTTCATGGCTGTAGTCACTGTCTGCAGTGATTTTGGAGCCCAAGAAGATAAAATGTGTTGCGTCCACTTTTTCCCCTTCTATTTGCCATGAAGTGATGGGACTGGATGCCATGATCTTAGTTTTTTTGAATGCTGAGTTTTAAGCCAGCTTTTTCACTCTCCTCTTTCACTCATCAAAAGATTCTTCAGTTCCTCTTCACTTTCTGCCATTAGCATGGTATCACCTGCATATCTAAGGCTGTTGATATTTCTCCCAGTAATCTTAATCCCAGCTTATGATTCATCCAGCCTGGCACTTTGCAGGATGTATTCTGCATATAAGGCTTCCCTGATGGCTCAGTGGTAAAGAATCTACAAGGGAGGCAAGAATCTACAATGGAGAAGAGACAGTCTCTTCAACAAGTGGTGCTAGGAAAACTGGACAGCTACATGTAAAAGTATGAAGTTAGAACATTCTTTAATACCATACAAAAATAAACTCAAAATAGATCAAAGACCTAAATGTAAGACCAGATACTATAAAACTCTTAGAGGAAAATATAGGCAGAATACTCTTTGACATAAAGCTCAGCAATTTTTTTGGATCCATCTCCTACATTGATGGAAATAAAAGCCAAAATAAACAAACAGACCTTAAACATGAAAGCTTTTGCACAGCAAAGAAAACCATAAAAAAAAAAAAAAGACAACCTACAGAATAGGAGAAAATATTTGTAAATGATGTGACCAACAAAGGATTACTGTCCAAAATATACTAACAACTCATACAGTTCAATGTCAAAAAAACAAACAACCCTCAAAAAATGGACAGAGGATCTAAATAGACATCTCTCCAAAGACATATAGATGGCTAAAAGGCACATTAAAAGATGCTCAACACTGCTAATTACTAGAAAAATGCAAATCAAAACTACAACGAGATATCACTTCATACTGGTTAGAACGGCCATCATCAAAATGTCTACAAATAACAATTGCTGGAGAGGGTGTGGAGAAAAAGGAACCCTCCTACTGTTAATGGGAATGTAAATTGGTACAGCCACTATGGAGAACAGTATAGAGATTCTTTTAAAAACTAAAAAGTAGAGCTACCATATGATTCAGCAATCCCACTCCTGAGCATACACCCAGACAAAACTATAATTCAAAAAGATAATATGTTACCCACAGGCTCAAGCAGCACTATTCATAATAACCAAGACATGGAAACAATCTAAAAGTCCATAAATAGATGAATGGATAAAGAAGATGTGATACACATACACTATGGAATATTACCTCAGACATAAAAAAAGAATTAAATATTGCCATTTGCAGCAACATGGATGCAACCAGAGATTATCATACCAAGTGAAGTATGATAGTGAAAGTCAGATAGTGAAGTCAGAAATAGAAAGAAAATACCATATAATATTACTTATCTGTAGAGTCTAAAATATGACACAAATGAACTTATGTATGAAATGGAAAAAGACTCACAGACACAGAGAACAGATTTGTGGTTGCCAAGGGGAAGGGGATTGGGTGAGGAATGGAGTGGGAGGTTGGGGTTAGCAGATGTAAGCTTTTATATATAAAATGGATAAATAACAAGGTCCTACTCTATATCACAAAGAACCATATTCAATATCTTATCATAAACCATAATGGAAAAGAGAATTTTAAAAGAATAATATATATGTAACATATATAACATAATCATTTTACTGTACAGTAGAAATTAATACAACATTGTAAATCAACTTCAACAACAAAAAAGTCCTCCAAGAGCCTGAATGGGCATGTGTGCATCTCTCTCTTACACCTTTGGGACACTGATGAGTCTTGGCACACCCTATTCTTCTGGGAGTCATTAAAAATAAAAACAACAGCTTGGACAAATACAAATGTAACCAGAAGGTTGAGCTGGGCTGATTGGAGAAGCTCACCACCTACATGAGGCCAGACTATGAAGACTGGGAGAGGTGACTGTTTTATTTAACGTGAAGAAATCAACACAGAGAGAAAAGGAAAATGAAGAAACAGGAGAATATGTTCCAAACAAAAGAATAAGTATCTGGAAACTGATCTATCTGACAGAGCATTCATAGTAACAGTCATAAAGATACTACTGAAGTCAGGATAGCAGTGCCTGAACAAAGTGAGAAGCTTAACAAAGAAATCGAAAATACTTTAAAAGTACCAATCAGAAACCACAGCATTGAAGAACACACTAACTGAACTGAAAAATTCAACAGAGAAGTTCAATACCAGACTCAATCAAGTGGAAGAAAGGGTTACCATACTTGAAGGTATGTTGGTGGAAATTATCTAGTCAGAGGAACAAAAAGAAAAGAGAATGAAAAGGAGTGATGGTAGCTTAAGGGACTTAGGGAACACCATAAATATTTTTCTCACTAGATTTTTCTTTCATTTTGTTTCATCCAAGGTTTTGGAAAGACGTATATTTTAAACTTAAGCCACAGCATTTCCACTTTCTGTTGCAAAATTGCTACATGGCTTTTAAAGAGACTAAATCATATAATACATTAAATCTAAGGCTATTTATCAAAATGATAAATGAGTAGGAATGCATTTAAAACACATTGTTAACAGTTTCCTGGAAAAGCACTGGGTAAGTTCCTTTCCCTGGGAAGTAATGAACTAAAAATGAACATAAACAAACTTAACACTAATAATTTTAATTTGCATAATGTCTAATAAAAAGTGCTTTCAAACTGCCTGAAGGAGGGTTTATTAAGCACACAGAAATAGTAAAACTATACTACTTGTTAAATTAAAAGCTGTGCTAAGTCGCTTTAGTTGTGTCCCACTCTGATACCCTATGAACTGTAGCTCAGCTGGTAAAGGATCGGCCTGCAATGCAGGAGACCCAAGTTCAATTCCTGGGTCGGGAAGATCTTCTGGAGAAGGGATAGGCTACCCACTCCAGTATTGTTGGGCTTCCCTGGTGGCTCAGATCATAAAGAATCCACCTCCAATGCGAGAGACCTGGGCTTGATCCCTGGGTTGGGAAGATCCCCTGAAGGAGGGCATGGCAACCCACTCCAGTATTCTTGCCTGGAGAATCCTCATAGACAGAGGGGCCTGGTGGACTGTAGTCCATGGGGTCCATGGGGTTGCAAAGAGTGGGACACAACTGAGAAACTAAACACAGCACATGGACTGTAATTCACCAGGCTCCTCTGTCCGCAGGGATTCTCCTGGCAAGAATACTGGAGTGAGTTGCTGTGCCCTCCTCCAGGGGCTTTTCCCACCCAGGGATTGAATCTGCATCTCTAAAGTCTCCTGCATTGTCAGGCAGGCTTTTTACCACTAGTGCCATCTGGGAAGCCCAAATTAAAAGTTAGGGAATATAATTCAATTTTTATTCTGTTTGGTCCATATGCCTTAACATTCACCTGCCTTTGTATCCTTAGATGTTCAAGACAGATAACTTTAATGATCTATTGTGTTTTATTGTAATGAAGAAAAATCTAAGACTATGTACTTTAAATCACAAGATGAATACAAATTACTATCTGATTAATAATGAATGACTTTTAGCCAGGTTTCTATCCCTATCCTGACATCTGAGGTTTCCAAAGTGCTTTGGAGGAGCCTTTTGGTACTTTGAAAAGAATAACAAAGAAACTCAAAAGTGTGAAGTTGCAAAAACCATTATTTTAAGAGCATGATCCATATATAGTACCTCAAAATAAGCCCTTACCTTTCCTTTTCTGTGACACAGCTGTCATCTTAGCTTTGACCATGACTGTTAATTTAGTCAATGACTACTACAATTCCAGCTGAGCAAAAGAAACTGTAGTTCATTAAAATCCATTTCTCAATTCAAACAACTGCCAGCCATACAAGCTGTCCTTGCAATTAAGGAAATGTAAAGTGATCCCCCACAGAGAGAAATGAAGTCAAGTCAGAAGCTAGGCCAACAAATCATTTTCTCCTTACAGCTTTCCAGAAAAGCTTTGGCAAGGGACATGACCACACCATGAACTAGAATAAATAGGTGAAGGTTAGTGTGTATCATGCCTCTGTATATTCACCACGCAAAAGAACTTTTCCCTTGGACTGCCCTAGATTTTGGATTCTGTGCAGATTCCATATACTTTCACTAATTCTGCTACAATTAAGTTCTATATTATCAAGAAATTTGGAAAGTCTTAAGAATGATCACAACATTGGGTATATTAAGTCTTCAGTACTTTCCTTCTGAATGGCCTTCATTATAAATTTAAATAAGCTCCAGGCAGCTATAATTCTACTTTTCAATGCATTCTCATAACTGAACTATAAATTTCTTTGCACTTGAAGTAATCCTTTTTTTGTCTTTCAGCCTAAGAAAATATGAATTCTGCATGCAGTTACTGCAGTGTTTATTCAAAAAGTCATTTATCCCAAGTCTTTCTGAAAAACAAAATTATTTTATTAAACATCACTCTGCTATCTTCCTGATAGCATTTTTTCATGTCCTTAATTTTAATACCTTTTAAGGTTGTTTGCATGATTTGTTTTAGGGAAAAATATGAGAACCTGAATTTAGTTCACTGTCATGAATGACTGACTCATTTTGAAGTCTTATTTAAATCAGATATTAATAATCAAATACAAAGATAATGCTCTATCAAGTTTGACAATTCAGAAGCCATTTGGAATCCATGAAGTCCATAGAGAAATGTAGGCTAATTATTACATGAATGCCAAACAATTTACCAGCTCACTAGTTTTATCCCAATCCAACAATTTATCACCACCTTCTGCGTTCTTCCTCACCTCTCCCTCTTTCTGACACAGACATAACAACACCCAGACACTAACACATACTCATCCATTATTTGAGAGACTTAAGTCAACATAATAAAATTAGATGCAGAAAATTGAGTGGTTGATTTCTCCTTTTAACACACATTGTACCCTTACAACTACCCCCTATACAGAATTGACACAGAGATAAATATACAGACCAACAGAATAAAACACAAAGGCTCAGGACTTCCCTGGTGGTTCAGTGGTTAAGAATTCGCCTTGCAATCCAGGGGACGTGGGTTCAATCCCTGATTGGGGAACTATGATCCCACATGTTGTGGGACAACTAAGCTCACACACCACAGCTAGAGAAGCTGGGACCACAATGAAGATCCCACATGCTGCAACTAAACCATACATATATACACACACACATACACACACACACATGCACACAAAGTCTCAAAGAGATTCCGCTATACATGAATTTCTACGGTTCCAAATTTTAAAGTGAAACACCACAATGGGAAGTATAAACAGCCTGTGTACACAGAAGCACTTGTGTTCATGCAGAGGGGAGTATGGAAAACCTACAGTCACAAGAAACAGGAGAGAGGAAAAGAAATCGCAGCAAAACCAACAGACAAATATCTCCACCAGATCAACAGTTCTTTCAAATTTATAAAGAAAACGTCAGGCATTCTATACATGCAAACAATGAAAATATGTTCAGCTCAGTAATCATTAAGAAGACAACTCTAAAAATACCATTTACACCTACATATTAAATGAGTTTCAGAAAATGTTTTACAAATGCTGGTGAGGCTGGAAAACAAAGGTAAAGTTAATAGCAGTGAAAATTAATATAGGGGCTTCCCTGGTGGCTCAGTGGTAAAGAATCCACCTGCCAGTGCAGGAGACATGGATTCGATCCCTTTTCCAAGAAGGTCCCACACGCCATGGAGTAACTAAGCCCATTTGCCACAGCTGTTAAGCCTGTGCTCTAGAGCCTGGGAGCTGCTGAGCCCACATGCCACAACTACTGAAGCACATGCACCCTAGAGCCCATGCAATTTAAGAAGCCACCACAGTGAGAAGCTCCCACATCACAACTAGAGAGTATGTCTCCACTCACTGCAACTAGAAAAGAACCCCAGCACATCCAAAAATAAATAAATAACATTTATATGTGACAGGGGAGCCTGGTGGGCTGCCGTCTATGGAGTCACACAGAGTCGGACACGACTGAAGCGACTTAGCAGCAGCAGCAGCATACTAGTACATATATTATAATATATAATTATTATTATATCTAATAATATATACTAATATATATACTAATATACTAGTATATATAATAATATAATATATACTATATACTAATATATATTAGAAAATTAGTATAAATGTCTGAAAAGCAACACAACCCAAAAAATGCATCCAGAGTTATTAAAACATTCATACTATTGAACTAGTAAAGTAACTGATTTATATTTATTCCAAGAAAATAATACAGTAGAAGAAAAAAACTCTGCTGAAATGTGTTAACTTCAGAATTATTTATATAATACTTCAACTGCATAATTATTAAAAAAAACAATTTAAATGATGAAAATATTATCTGCTAGAATTCGCTCACTGCAGTCATATATGAACATGGAGGAGGAGAGCTTAGAATCAAATCAAATTAATATCCAAAAAAAGAGAAATTATGTAAATAGTATCGGTTCCATGAAATATGACATAGTTATTTTAAATCATTATAATTGCTACACAAGTGCTTAAACAAAAACTTGTACATGAATAGCAGCCTAGTTGACACTGGCCCAATAGAAACAATTTAAATGTCCATCAGTAGATGAATGAATAAGCAAAAGAAGGTAGATCTATAAACTTCCATTATTATTCTGCCATATACAAAAATAGGGTAACATAGCACAGTGGCTGTGAAGAACAGTATGGTGGTTCATCAAAAACTTAAAAATAAATTAACATATTATCCATCAATTCCACTTCAGGGCATGTACTTTCAAAAGGTTTGAAAGTAGAGAGTGAAACAGATATTTGTATGTCTGTATTCAGAGCAGCATTATTCACATTGGCCAAAGGTAGGAGCAACCCATGAAAGTGTCCATGGACAGATGAAACAATAAACAAAATGTGATATGTACACATTCGGCCTTAAAAACTAAGGAAAAATCAGACACATGCTACAACATGTATAAACTTTAGAGTCCTTATGCTAAATGAAATAACCCCATTACCAAAGGATGAATATTATGATTCCACTTCTATGAGGTATCCAGAGAAATGAAACTCAGAGTTAGAAGGTAGAATGGGGTTGACAAGGGTTGAAGAAATTTAGTGCTTAATGGATGCAGTTTCACTTGGAAAAAAAGAAAAAGTATGAAAGATGGATGGTGAGGATATTTGTGAAACAATGTAAATGCAGTTCATGTCATAGAAACACATACTTGAGATGCTTTAAACAGTAAATGTTATATTTGACAGCTTTAATCACCACAGAAAACATGAACGAAGTACCAGTACATGTTACAACATGCATGAACATGGAAAAGATCTTAAGGGAAAGAAGCTATACAGAAAAGGCCACCCAGGTCATTTCAGCTGTGTGCTTTAAATCCATCAGGGTTGTGGAAATGAGGGAAAGTCTCAAGAACATTTTCAGAAAAAGAAAACTTGATCAGAATGGCAAGACACTTTCATGCTTTGCAGCAGGTGGTGAAAATGGAAGTGGGCCTGAGGATTAAATTAGAAAGTGAAAACCATAATGATTTCTCATTTGAGGGTTATGTGGGTGTTCCGTGGGAGAATGTCCTTTTTGGGGTAAAGCACAGTGGAAGTTGTCATGTAGACCGGCACAGGTGGTAAATTAATGATGACTGGACATCTGAACCTACAGATGAAGAGGACATTGTACTTCTATTGCAAGTTTTCTGTAGGTTTGAAGTTACTAGAAAGCAAATAACTTTTCAAAACAAACATGTCAATACCATGCCAGAAAAGTAGATAAGACATCAAACTTCATGTTAGGGGACAAGCCATATCCAGATTCAGTTCACCCCAAAGGCTTAAGCTAATTACTCTTGTAGGAATCCACATATAATGTTCCCACAGCACCTTTTAATGTTAGTAGTCACTATGTCTTGGGTGTTGTGAATGAGTTGGGATACAGCAGAAACAACTGTATTTTTAAATTACAATTTTCACATTGAATCACCAAAAGGTAGAAGTAATACATGAACTGAGTAAAGTTGCATGATATAAAAGTACTACACAAAAATCAGTTGAGCTTTTTTAAACACTAATAAAGAAGCAGAAGTATCAGAAAAATTAAGAAAACGATCCCACTCACAACTGCATCAAAAAGAACAAAATACCCAGGTATACATCTAAACAGTGATGTGAACGACCTGCACAACGAAAACTGTAGAACCCTTGTAAAGAAACTGAAGAAGAAACAAAGAACTAAAAAAAATTCTTTGGTCAGGAATTGGAAGAATATTGTTAAAACATTCATCTAGGGTTTTTCCTGGCGGTCCAGTGGTTAAGACTCACATTCCAATGCAGAGGGTGCAGATTCAATCCTGGGTCAGGGAGCTAAGATCCTGCATACCTCAGGGCCAAAAAGCGAAAACATAAAACAGAAGCAATTTGTAAAAAATTCAAAAAAGACTTTAAAAATGGTCCACATTAAAAAAAAAAAATCTTAAGAAAAAAGTTCATCCAGCCAAAGCATTGGATACATTCAATCTTGAACAAAATGAAAATGGCATTTTTCACAAAAACAGAACAAACAGTCCTCTCAGTTGTATAGAACCAAAATGGACCCCAAAGAGTCAAAGCCATTCTAAGAAAGAACACAGCTGGAGTCAACTTTGCTCCCTGACTTCAAACTACACTGTGAAGCTATGGAGCCAAAACAGGGTAGAACTGGCATAAAAACAGGCACCAGAGGAACAGAACAGAGAGCCCAGAAATCAACCCACACGTCTATGGTCCGTTGGGCTTTTCTGATGGCTCCATGATAAAGAATCCGCCTGTCAAGGCAGGAGACGCAGGTTCGATCCCTGAGTCAGGAAGATATCCTGGAGAAGGAAATGTCCACTCACTCCATTATTCATGCCTGGAAAATCCCATGGACAGAGGCACCTGGTGGGCTACTGTCCACAGGGTCACAAAAGAGTCACAATTTAGCAATGAAAACAACAACAATCTGGTCCATTAATTTATAATAAAGTTGCCAAGGTCATATACTGCAGAAAATTCCTTCAAAAATGATGGCAAGGTAATACTGTAATATTTCAAGGTCCTGGCTAATGCACAGAAAGCAAAACAAAAATAAGGGTTTTAGCACAAGGCAGGAAGAAATAATTAGTCATTATTTAGAAAGTATCTGTAAAATCAGGTACAGAATCAAAGTCTTTAAAATTAAGAAGCATTCAAAAGGATAACACCTCCAACATCAATTTAAAATCCAGTGTTATTTCACGTTATCACAAAAGACCCTATACAACGTATTTTTTTAAATATTAGAAACTGTGGTGGCTTTATGCATATAAAGTTGACTTATCAACCTACCAAAGTTGAAATGATATTTTGAAAAATTTCTCTTTAGGTTCAAAACATGGTCAGCTATGATAGAAATTAGAGTGAAATTTGAAAGGTTGAAATAAAACAGAAAACATGTTTTATGTTCTGAAAAAACAAAAAACAAAAAATGATGCCAAGCAAACTAGATACCACACACCAGCAGACCACAACCTGTTTGACACCAGGGATGGGTTTGGAGGAGAACAATTTTTCCACAGACCAGGGAGGGGTGGGGATAGTTTCGGGATGATTCAAGCACATTATATTTATTGTGTCCTTTATTTCTAATCTGTTGCCGTCACCGATCTGACAGGAAGTACCCGGTCTGTGACCCCAAGGTTAGAGACCCCATAACACACCACAGAGACACACTAGGAACTGTCTACACCACAGCCAAAAAACTACCTGAAACCCACACTTTTCCACACCAAGCCCTTCCTCTGGGGGCTCCTATGAAAATTAACCCCTCCCTCCTCAGCAGCCAGCCACATTCAGGAAGCTGCTCCCAATTTTTCTTCACCTTTTACTCCAGCAGTCGCTCTCCACAGCGGGTCCTGAAGACACTGGGTTCCTGTCTGCGTGGACGGGACCCAGAGTTTTCCAGAAGCTGAAGCCTCAGTGTGTTCTGAGGACAACGACCTCCTGTTTGTGTCCCCTCAGCCAGGCGTCGTCCAGAACCCAAAGCCGTGGAGACTCCCAGATCCAGGTCAACCAAAGTTGTGACGATAACTGGCCTTGCAGGAGGCCACAAATTACTATGAGATTCCTTGAAAAGAGGCTGTGGGTGCTGAGGCCGACATGGTGCGTAGCCGGAGGACCGACCTGGTTTCACAGGTGGGTTGGCCTCCTGGGGTCCGTCGGTTAAGGGCGGGGCTGTGATGAGCGGGGCGGGGCTGTGATGAGCGGGGCGGGGCTGTGATGAGCGGGGCGGGGCTGTGATGAGCGGGGCGGGGCTTCCATGGGCGGGGTTGGAGCCGGGTGGGGCAGGGTGAGGCGGGGCTGGGGCAGGATCGCTCCGCCCATCCCTCGGGGCTCCAGGGTAGCTTAGCTGCAGCAAAGTGAAGATATGCAGCCTGGGGTTGGGGCTCCGCGGGGACCTGGGCTCCATTGCACGCGAGCGGCACAGTCAAAAACATTAAAAAAAAAAATAAAACTGGAGGCCCCTTTATCAATAGGCACCAGCCCATGGTCACCTTATAGAAAAAGCAAATCTGTGATATATCTATTTCCTTTGAAAAATAAGGAAGTTCTTCACCAGCCTGTTTGCTTTACCTCCTGGGCACCAGCATCCTTCAGTATTTGCTTTGGCTTTATGAAAAAGTCTTTGCCAGTGGAACCTCTGTGAATGCCACGGTCACATCTGGCCCATAAAACTTCCTACATGTGAATCTGTACGTCTTTTCTGTTGGGCTCCCTGGATACAGACAGGCTCATTGTTCTCCGATGCCGTATGTGAAATATGACACAGCCATGGGAGAGAAAGAGTCTGGATTCCCCAGTCACTGTTTGGAGCGAGCTGCTCACAATCCATTGTTGACTTTATAGTAAGTTGCTAAGACATTTGTATATACTAGTTAGAAGAACTAGTTTTCCTCTACTACCCCTTGACGTTTTATTTGAGGTTTCTAATTAACTTTAGCAAGCAGTTAGTAAGAAATAAGCTGAATCTTTGTCCTACAAAAATTCCACGTCAGAACTTTGTAGTTCCCATGCACATAACCCTGATTCTATAAGGATAACCCTTTCCCTAAGGATGTTAATTCGACTTAGCATGGCAATAATTTTGCAGTATGTACTTAGGCTGGATTATTGTTGTATATCTGAAACCAATATAATGTTATAGGTCAGTTATATTTCAATTAAAAAGAAAACTTCCAATTTCTTCTCTGCCACACCCCTTATTCTTATGTTTTCACCTAAGCTAAAACTCATACTTTTGGTGTTTAATTATCATATAAATAAGCGTTTGAAAATGCCCTACCTGATATGTATGGAAGCAGGAGCATCACTGGTTGACTGCTCCACAACCAGTTAAACCAGAGGTGTTTGGCAGACATAGGTAACCTGTCTAGCAGCCAAAGGAAGGTCAAGAGCAAGGAAAAAGATGTCTATGAGTTTATGGCCAGGAAACACATTCATGTGTTGAAATTCAATCCCTGTGTCTCTTATCATTCAAAGGGTTTAAAAGTCAGTGTGGTTTGGAAAATTCCAAGAGTTCAAAGGCTGTGAAGGAGAAGGCTAAAAAGAGTGGTCCAATTTCTTGGCGCCACCACATTGAGTTGACAGAGTGTACTGTCCTCAGCAGGGATGATAACACTTAGAGACACAGGCCACCACTGGCGATCTCCTCCCATGCAGATGTCACTCTTGATCTTGGCATGATTCTGAATCCTCGGCATAGCACCCCAGCAGCCACTAACCATCAATCGGTGAGTTGAACATGAGAGATTGCCTCCGCTGCTCCAAAGCCTAGGAATTTTCTCTAAAAATCCTGCAATTGTAGTTCAAGGCTGTTTGCCCTCAGACAGTGGGGAGGGCCTTACAGAGCTGACAAAATTATTTAAGTGCCTTAAATACACAGGAGCACAGAATTAGAAACAGGAACTTTCAAAGCAAAAAGGAAAATACTTTCAAAATCTTAAAAATCACAAATGGCATCATTAACTTTACCTGCTACAAATAAAACAGAAGTGTGTAACTTTCCATCTATGTTTAACTTATCAATTCAACTAATCTAATCAAAATTGATGTGTGATCAAAGTATTATTTATTCTTTTTTAAAATTTTCATTGAGATGTAATTGATTTACAGTGTTGTGTTGGTTTCAGGTATACAGCAAAGTGAATTAGTTATACAAATATATATACGTATGTGTGTTTAGTCGCTCAATCATATCTGACTCTTTGCTGACCCCACAGACTGTAGCCCGCCAGGCTTCTCTGTCCATGGGATTCTCCAGGCAAGAATACTGGAGTGGGTTGCCATTCCCTTCTCCAGAGGATCTTTCTGACCCAGGGCTTGAATAGATATATATGTATCTATTATATATGTCTATATCTGTCTATATTATATATGTCTATATCTGACATATATATACGTTTATATATATATAGTAATGTGTATATGTCAATTTAAATCTCCCAATTTATCCTTGCCCCCCTTTACCCCCTGGTAACCATAGCCTATTTTCTACATCTGTAACTCTATTTCAGTTTTGTAGATAAGTTCATTTGTAGCCTTTTATTAGATTCCACAAATAAGATTTGTCTTTCTCTGTCTGACTTACTTCACTCAGTATGAAAATCTTCAGGTTCAGTATTAGTTATTTTTATACTTACCATATAATACTTGACAGTTTTTCTAGAAAAAGTACTATTAAAGAACACCCTAATTAAATATCAACTATAATATGACAACATGTATGGATTGCTTCACCCCCTTGCCACTACAGGTCCCCTTTCTACCACAATGTGCCCTGTTCAGAATGACCATCACACATTAGTTTTGTATCTACTTCTATTTCATAATCTAGGCTCTTCCTACTCCTCCATCCTCATGTTCATCACTTCTCGGAGGGCACCTGTGTACCAGCCACAAAGAACTACTTGGAATTTCCCAAACTCTTCTAGAACGGTACGTCCACGGCTGCAATAGCCTCTACCCAACATGACCTGTCCCATCTCTTCCACTTCCATGGAACCCACACAAGCCTCCAAGACTCAGTCTCTGCCTGACCCCCTCTGCGGACTCTTTACTGGGTTAGCTGCCTCTCTTCTGTGCCCCTCTCCACTCCATCATAGCATCCTCACAAAGCACTCAGCACACACCGTTTTAGTTGCAAGCTGACTTTTTAACGGACCGTGACACCCTTGAGGGTAGGTTAAACCTCCCATCTTTCCATGCCCAGAGCACAGGGTTAACATATAGTTGTTTAATGAATTTGTTATATGATTGGTTGGGTGATTTCTGCAGATCAGGGCTGTTTTGAAAAATGATGCCCAAATCACTTGTTAACCTAACCACACACCTCAGAAATTTTTAGTTTGCAAAACTCAGTGAAGCAGCATGATTACTAAGATCTTGCAGATTTTACATTTGTTAAGACTAGGCTTTTTTTTTTTTTTTTCAATTACAATTTACTAACAGTAGTTTACCAGAAATTCCTAATGAGGTGCTTCTCTTTACTCATTAGATGCTATTTATAATAGTCAAGACATGGAAAAAAACCTAAATGTCTACTGACAGATGAATGGATAAAAACGATTTTATATACACAATGGAATACTACTCAGCCATAAAAAGAATGAAATAATGCCATTTGCAGCAACATGAATGGACTTAGAAATTATCATACTAAGTGAAGTAATTCAGGAAGAGAAAGAAATACCATATGATATTGCTTTTATGTCAACTCAAAAATATGATACAGATCAACCTATCTACAAAACAGAAACAGACTCACAGACATAGAGAACAGACTTGTGGTTGCCAAGGAGGAGTGTGGAAAGGGAGGGTTGGACTGAGAAGTTGAGATTATCAGATGTGAGCTTTTATAAATAGAATGAATAAGCAGTAAGGATAAACTTTAGTGCCTATCTTTCTAATGAAGACTTTAAGCTTCACCAGATAAGAATTCATCTTTTCCCTGGTGCATAAAAGTGTGGGTGAAGATTTGCGCTTAGGCTTTGAGATGATGACCAGCCAGCCTCCTGCCAGACTGGCCAACAACTGGAGAAAGAGACCATGGACTTTTCCCTTACAACATCTCCAACACAGGCAAAGAAGTAGATTCCATGAGTCCCTCTTCACGGACCAAAATAGCTGTAACAGGTGATCAGAGCCCTAATTCCCACGGCAGTGACTTTTAGGCTAGGAATGCACTCTAAGGGTATATAGTGTCTTAAAAGAATAAATCAAGCTAACCAGGGAAGGAAAGGAAAGACCTAAGGCACTGCTGATTGTTCTTTATCATCCAAAAAGGAAGATCCTCACCTGGAGTCTTTCTACTTCTAGAACAAGATCAGAAAACTACAGCCTGATTGCCAAACCCACCCACCACTCCTTGCTGTAAATAATTTTTTAATTAAAAAAAATCATATTTTTCCTCCCCGACGTACTCACATTCCTTTGGGCCTCTACTTAGCACTCAGTATTGATTGCTGTTTTTCAGTCGCTAAGTCATGTCTGACTCTTTGAGACCCCATGAACTGCAGCACACCAGGCTTCCCTGTCCTTCACTATCTCCTGGAGTTTGCTCAAATTCATGTCCATTGAGTCAGTGATGCCATCCAACCATCTCATTCTCTGTTGCCTCCTTCTCCTCCTGCCCTCTATCTTTCCCAGCACCAGGGTCTTTTCCAATGAGTCGGCTCTTCACATCAGGTGGCCAAAGTATTTGGAGCTTCAGCTTCAGCATCAGTCCTTCCAGTGAATATTCAGGGTTGATATCCTTTAGGATTGACTGCTTTGATCTCCTTGCTGTCCAAGGGATGCTTTGATCTCCTTGCTCTCCAAGGGACTTTCAAGAGTCTTCTTCAGCACCACAATTCAAAAGTATTAATTCTTTGGTGCTCATCCTTCTTTACAGTCCAACTCTCACATCCGTACATGACTACTGGGAAAAAACCATAACTTTGACTAGATAGACCTTTGTCAGCAAAGTGATATGTCTGTTTTTTAATACACTGTCTAGGTTCGTCACGGAGAAGGCAATGGCACCCCACTCCAGCACTCTGGCCTGGAAAATCCCATGGATGGAGGAGCTGCAGTCCATGAGGTCGCTAAGAGTCGGGCACGACTGAATGACTTCACTTTCACTTTTCACTTTCATGCATTGGAGAAGGAAATGACAACCCACTCCAGTGTTCTTGCCTGGAGAATCCCAGGGACAGAGGAGCCTGGTAGGAGGCCGTCTGTGGGGTTGCACAGAGTCAGACACGACTGAAGCGACTTAGCAGCAGCAGCAGCAAGTTCATCGTAACTTTTCTTCCAAAGAGCAAGCATCTTTTAATTTCATGGCTACAGTCACTGTCCACAGTGATTCTGGATCCCAAGAAAACAAAGTCTATCACTGCTTCCATTTTCCCCCCATCTATTTGCCCTGAAGTGTTGGGACCAGATCCCATGATCTTAGTTTCTGGAATGTTGAATTAAAAAAAAAAAAAAACTGTATTGGTTTTATATACATATATATGTATATATAAAGGATATATATATCCTTTTGGATAGTGGCCTTCTGTATGAGAATGCAGAATTTTTTTTTATTGCCCACTCTCTACAGTGCCCAGCAGAGCACAGCTCAGAATAGATCCTCAATAAATATCCATGGTAGGCTTAAATTGCAAATTGCTCCTGCAGTGACAAGAGTCTTAATATTGAGAAAAGATTTTCAGAATTTGTGGTTGGTCCCCGCCCACACATAACCAGTACACACACATGTTATTTTTCAAATGCATTTTCTTTTATTGGATATTATTATTATCATAGTCTGTTTAGAAAAAAAAAAAAAAACACCAAATCAATGTAAGTTTTTTAAAGGTCATATTCTGATACTCTCCATAAACATAAGCCTCTCTGGAGTAACATTTAGAAAATACTGCAAAGTAAATTAGATGTTTTGTTCCTTTGAGGCCAAGTATGTTTTCATTTCTGTGAGCAAATAAAAAAATATTGATTTTTCCCTTTCTTTTACTAAGAAAAATTCTTTAAAATACACTAGGCAAACTGCTTCCACGCTACAGAAAGCCAAATGTCTAAGGGCACTGAAATAGAAAAATTAGTACTGCATCTCATAACTTAAGGCTATCTGATGAATGCCGTGATTTGGAAACTTGAGGCTGGCTAGTTATTTTCCGCTTATATCAGAAACACCTCCAGTACCCACTTTACTGCCATATATTAATATTAGTGGCATGAATGTCTTTTCCTACTAGATTGCTGTCCTCAGAGCCTCACTTCACTCCTATGTATTGAAATTATTGGTACATTTTTCTTCACTATATTTTAAATTTCTTGAGGGTTATATTCTTGAAAGTTGTTGGAATTTATAAATGGATTTTTCCTCACTAGACTTTAAGTTCCTGGAGGGCAGGAACTGTCCTTTATGTATATTCCACCAGCACTGACCACTGATCTTTGTACAGAGCATTCACTCAACAAATGTGAAATTCATCTTGCCGCATGGCTACTACTCTGTTTGACTTCCTTTGTTTGCTAAAAGGACCTATCCCAGACTTAGAATCTTGTATTAACTGTAACAGGACTTCCCTGGTGGCTCAGATGGTAAAGAATCTGCCTGCAATGTAGGAGACCGGCTTTCAGTCTCCGAGTCGAGAAGATCCCCTAGAGAAGGGAATGGCTACCCACTCCAGTATTCTTGCCTGGAAAATTCCATGGACAGAGGAGACTGGCGGGCTACAGCCCATGGGGTCGTAGAGAGTTGGACACAACTGAGTGACTAACACACACACTTTCATTACCTGTAATGGAGGTTCAGAAGCTGTAGCAGAGATCCAAAGTAACAGTCATGTATTTATTCATAAACTTCTAATTTTATATTCAAGTATAGCCAACATGATAATTTCACATTGTGATAATTTCAAGTGGACAGCAAAGGGACTCAGCCATACATATACATGTATCCATTCTCCCCCAAACTCCCCTCCCATCCAGGCTGCTACAAAACATTGAGCAGAGTTACCCATGCTTTATGGTAGGTCCTTGTTAATCATCATAGTTTATTTAATTTTTATTTTTTTGATTGCATTGCATGGCTTGAGGGATCTTAATTCCCTGACCAAAGATCGAACCCAGACCCTCAGCAATGAAAACACAGACTGCCAGGGATTTCCCCAAAGTAACAATATTTGAAATGGTCCAGGTGTAAGCTTCCCTCCAGGGGAGCCCTACCTGGGCAGGTGACTCTGGGATGCTGTGTACTCATTTTTCCTGATGTCTGTTGCATGATTCTATGGGGTCCTGTTCACACTGTGGACCCTGGGAAGGATACCCACTATGTCACGTCCAACTGCACAGTCGTATTCGGCAGTCCTGTACCAGTCCTCCACAAAGAGAGAAATCCATGCTCCTATTTCCTACTGTTCTGTTATTTCTGGGGAGCTTCAAGCTGGATTGCTCCAAGCATCATGCTCCAAGATGGATTGCTGCCATTGCATCCACATTCCATTAAGAGCAAAATTACTGGAAGCTGCATGTGTCACTGCTCTTCACATGCCATCATCTAGAACTTAGTCATACAGGTATGCCTGGATGTAAGGGGCCCTGGGACATATCTTTATTCCCTGTGGCAAGTTGTAACTCAAGGGTTCAATTACCATAAAAGAGGAGAACAGATTTGGAGGATGACTATAAGTCTCAATTACAAAGCAGAATGTCACCTTTCATCACTTAACGTTTCTAGTTCTGCAATCTTTATTCCAGCTCTCAGTCTCCTCTATTCCTAATAACCAGGAGAACTTCATTTGCTGCCTGAATCTCTGCAGTATCACCTGTGAAGAGTGACAGCTTTGTTTCTTTCTTCCTCATGCTTTTTCCTCCTCTTATTTCACTAGGCAGGACCTCCAGGCCAAAGCTGAATTGAAAACATAATAGCGGACATGTTTCCTGTTATGAGAAGGGAAACATTCACTAGAGCACTGGTCCCCAACCTTTTGGGCACCAGGGACTGGTTTCGTGGAAGACAATTTTTCCACAGATGGGCGGATGGTGATTTTGGGATGAATCAAAGTGAAAGTGAAAGTCTCTCAGTCATGCCGGACCCTTCATAACCCCATGGACTGTAGCCTGCCAGGCTCCTCTGTCCATGGAATTCTCCAGGACAGAATACTGGAGTGGATAGCCGTCCCCTTCTCCAGGGGATCTTTCCAACCCGGGGATCAAACCCAGGTCTCCTGTACTGCAGGCGATTCTTTACTGTCTGAGTCAACAGGGATGATTCAAGTTCATTACATTTATTGTGCACTTTATTTCTATTGTTATTACATCAGCTCCACCTCGAGCATCAGGCATTAGATCCTGGAGGCTGGGAACCCCTTCCCTAGATCACCTTCATTCAGTATGACGTCTGCTGTGGATTTTTTGTAGATAAAAGGTATTTGTTTAAGAAAATCCCTTTCATTTTCAACTTAAAGCACAGGGTAGCTACAACCAAAGTTTTCTGAGTGATAAAGTACCTTTGGGACTCCAGGATGCCCTTTCTAATGCCTCCAAGATTTCTTTGGATACTTAGAGACTCAACAGTCTCCTGCTTGAGCCTTTCTATGAAACAAACTCTGGCTTTCAGTCAATAGGATATACATTTAAGATATTTAATCTCTATCAGCATAATGTTTTGTCATTTGTTTTATTCATTCATGTACTCTTTATTTCACAAAAGATTTTAGAAGATTTATTATATATACCAAACTGGGAAAATAGAAATACAGATAGAAAATAACTTCATGGAATGTCTAGCTAGTATAGAAAATCATCACTAGGGTGTAAATAACACATAACTTTATACAGATCACATGCTATAGTATTATTAAATTTGACCTTTAAATTTTTGATGTTCTTTATAATCAGTTTTGCACTGACTGTAAGAAACAAGTGTATCAGTTATTCATAGAAAATAAAAGATTTCCTAGCACTTCAGTTCACTTCAGTCGCTCAGTCGTGTCTGACTCTTTGCGACCCCATGAATCACAGCACGCCAGACCTCCCTGTCCATCACCAACTCCCAGAGTTCACTCAAACTCATGTCCATCGAGTCAGTGATGCCATCCAGCCATCTCACCCTCTGTCATCCCCTTCTCCTCCTGCCCCCAATCCCTCCCAGCATCAGAGTCTTTTCCAATCAGTCAACTCTTCACATGAGGTGGTCAAAGTATTGGAGTTTCAGCTTTAGTATCAGTCCTTCCAATGAACACCCAGGACTGATTTCCTTTAGAATAGACTGGCTGGATCTCCTTGCAGTCCAAGGGACTCTCAACAGTCTTCTCTTGAGAGAAGTTCAAAGAGTATCAATTCAAAAGCACACCACAATTCAAAAGCATCAATTCTTCACCACTCAGCTTTCTTCACAGTCCAACTCTCACATCCATACATGACCACTGGAAAAACCATAACCTTGACTGGATGGACCTTTGTTGGCAAAGTAATGTCTCTGCTTTTGAATATGCTATCTAGGTTGGTCATAACTTTTCTTCCAAGGAGTGTCTTTTCATTTCATGGCTGCAATCACCATCTGCAGTGATTTTGGAGTCCAAAAAAATAGTCTGACACTGTTTCCACTGTTTCCCCATCTATTTCCCATGAAGTGATGGGACCAGATGCCATGATCTTCGTTTTCTGAATGTTGAGCTTTAAACCAACTTTTTGACTCTCCTCTTTCACTTTCATCAAGAGGCTTTTTAGTTCCTCTTCACTTTCTGCCATAAAGTTGGCATCATCTGCATATCTAAGGTTATTGATATTTCTCCCAGCAATCTTGACTCCAGCTTGTGCTTCTTCCATCCCAGCATTTCTCATGATGTTTCCTAGCACTTAGGGTTTGGAAAAAATTCTTTAACGCTATTCACATAGGTAATGTAGAGGATATTATCCATACTCTGAGAGAAATGCAGAAGCAGATTGCCTGTGATGGTTTATTGATTCCTTTAAGGTAAGAATAGGGCATTTCCAGAGCAAAACTCACTAAACACAATTTGGACTAAGCTACCTAAACATTTTGGACTAAGTAGCCAGTTACTAGTAAAGTAGCCAGTTAGCTAGTAAAGTAATGCTCAAAATTCTGCAAGCCAGGCTTCAGCATTACGTGAACCGTGAACTTCCTGATGTTCAAGCTGGTTTTAGAAAAGGCAGAGGAACCAGAGATCAAGTTGCCAACATCCGCTGGATCATTGAAAAAGCAAGAGAGTTCCAGAAAAACATCTATTTCTGCTTTATTGACTATGCCAAAGCCTTTGACTGTGTGGATCACAATAAACTGTGGAAAATTCTTAAAGAGACCCAGACCACCTGACCTGCCTCTTGAGAAATTTGTATGCAGGTCAGGAAGCAACAGTTAGAACTGGACATGGAACAACAGACTGGTTCCAAATAGGAAAAGGAGTACGTCAAGGCTGTATATTGTCACCCTGTTTATTTAACTTATATGCAGAGTACATCATGAGAATTGCTGGGCTAGAAGAAGCACAAGCTGGAGTCAAGACTGCTGGGAGAAATATCAGTAACCTCAGATATACAGATGACACCACCCTTATGGCAGAAAGTGAAGAACTAAAGAGCCTCTTGATGAAAGTGAAAGAGGAGAGTGAAAAAGTTGGCTTAAAGCTCAACATTCAGAAAACTAAGATCATGTCATCCAGTCCCATCACTTCATGGCAAATAGATGGGGAAACAGTGGCTGACTTTATTTTTGGCGCTCCAAAATCACTGCAGATGGTGATTGTAGCCATGAAATTAAAAGACGCTTACTCCTTGGAAGGAAAGTTATGACCAACCTAGACAGGATATTACAAAGCAGAGACATTACTTTGTCAACAAAGGTCCGTTCTAGTCAAGGCTATGGTTTTTCCAGTGGTCATGTATGGATGTGAGAATGGACTAGAAAGAAAGCTGAGCACTGAAGAATTGATGCTTTTGAACTGTGGTGTTGGAGAAGACTCTTGAGAGTCCCATGGACTGCAAGGAGATCCAACCAGTCTATCCTAAAGTAGATCAGTCCTGGATATTCATTGGAAGGACTGACGTTGAAGCTGAAACTTCAATACTTTGGGCACCTGATGCGAAGAACTGACTCATTGGAAAAGACCCAGATGCTGGGGAAGATTGAGGGCAGAAGAAGGGGATGGCAGAGGATGAGATGGTTGGATGGCATCACCAACTCAATGGACATGAGTTTGGGTAGACTCTGGGAGTTGGTGATGGACAGGGAGGCCTGGCATGCTGCGGTTCATGGGGTCGCAAAGAGTTGGACACGACTGAGTGACTGAACTGAGCCAGTTACATTCCTCCTCGTTCTGAGGGGGTGGGACATGCAGACTTTTTGTTAAGCTATAACCTTAAAACTTTCTTCAAATAAGTTTGTAAATCTCCTTTCTAGGATTTGTTTCAGTATGACTTGTGCAGTGCACATTTGAGTTGCAGTACATTTCTGGTAAAGGCTTCCTGTGACTGCTTAAAGAAAGACTTAGAGACATCCCCAGTGGGGCAGTGGTTAAGACTCCCTGCTTCCAGTGCAGGGCACACAGGTTTGACCCCTAGTTATGGGACTAAGATCCCACATGCCACGTAGTAGAGCCAAAATAAAAAGAAAGATAGACATAAATGAATCGTCTTTCTCTGCATCTGGAGGTGGCTTCTTGTCCTCTCCCCTTGACTCCAGGTTGACCCTAGGTCTGCCTGAACAACAGAATGGGCTTTGAGTAATGTTGAACCAGTTCTGAGTCTCACCTTAATGAGGACAGCTTCTCCTCCTTGCTTCCTTGGGCTTCCCTAGTGACTCGGTAAAGAATCTGCTTGCAATGTGGGAGACCTGGGTTCGATCCCTGGGTTGGGAAGATCCCCTAGAAAAGGGAACAGCTACCCATACCAGTATTCTGGCCTGGAGAATTCCATGGACTGTATAGTCCATGGGGTTGCAAAGAGGTGGACACGACTGAGTGACTTTCAGTTCACTCCCCTTCTTGCTCTGGGGACGCAGCCTCTCTGAACCCAGCTACCCCAGAGAAGCCAAGCCCAGACAAAAAAATCCATTCAAAAGCCAGCCAAGAGCCCCAGCTCAGCTCCCAGGTGACAGTCACATGTGCGAGTTATCATGGGTGCTCTGACCCATTGAGTCCCAGGAGACTGCAACCTCAGCTGACATGACATGGAGAAAAGGAACCACCCAGCTGAGCCCAGTCAACTTAGAGGCTGGTGGGAAAGTAAAATGACGAGTTTTAAGCCACTAAGTTGTTATGAGATGATGGGGTGTTTTTTTCTTTTGCTGTACTGCACAGCTAGCAGGATCCTAGTTCCTCAACCAAGGACTGATTTCAGGACCCAGCAATGAAAGTGTGAGTCCGAACCATGGAAAGTCCTGGAGTGGCTTCTTTACAAACTACTTCTCATCCACATTTCAATTCACTGCATGCAGTCTTTCTCTGGCCATTCACACTCCTGCAAATCTGTTCTGGTAAAATTCATAATTTAACAAATTATTGGGAAACACGATAGACACGTCCCATTCTTGCCTTATAGAAATTCCTGCTGCATTTGGTTACTGACCATTCCTTGTTTAAAAATGCATGGGTAATACTTTCATATAGTTCAGAAACTGGAAAGCTTAAAACTGTCACCAGCAAGAAGCTTCCTCTCAAGTTTTTTTCCCCACACCTGGCCAGTTCCACTCCCATCTCTGCCCCAAATAGGTAAAAATCATTCATATTTTGTAAGATATCTTCCTCAAGTTTCTATGTATACATACAAATATACATTGTTTCCCACTTTCTAAACAAAATATGCATCTTACACACACTAGTCCACATTAACAATACATCCTGGGGGATTTTTACATGGTAGGAAGTTGATTTTTTAAATCATATTCCTTAATGAAAAAAAAAAAGGAGGAGGAATTTGTAGGAGAATGGATACACGCATATGTATGTCTGAGTTCCTTTCTGTCCACCTGAAACTATCACAACATTGGTTAATCGGCTGTGAGTGTCATTGTGTGCTTAGTTGTGTCCAACTCTTTGTGACCCCACAGACATCCCTGGTGGCTCAGACAGTAAAGAATCCACCTGTAATGTGGGAGACCTGGGTTCGATCCCTGGGTTGGGAAGATCCTCTGGAGAAGAATATGGCAACCCACTCCAGTAATCTTGCCTGGAGAATCCCCAAGGACAGGAGAGCCTGGCAGGCTACAGTCCATGGAACTGCAAACAGTCAGACATGACTGAGCAACTACTTTATCATTTTATTATTTAGACTGTAGCCCACCAGGCTCCTATGTCCATGGAATTATCCGAGAGTGGTTTGCCGTTTCCTCCTCCAGGGTATCTTCCTGACCCAGGGATCGAACAAGTATCTCCTGTGTCTCCTGTGTTGACAGGTGGATTCTTTACCACTGAGCCACCTGGGAAATCACTTTTAAAATCAGCTATACTCCAATAAAAAATATAAAGTTTAAAAAAAATACCAAGAGACTTCACTGGTGGTCCAGTGGCTAGGACTCCGTGTTCCCAACGCAGGGGGCCTAGGTTTTCATCCCTGGTTGGGGAACTTGACCCCACATGCCACAACTAAGACTTGGCACAGCAAAATAAATAAATAATCTTATTTTTTAAAAAAGGTCTTTCCTTTCATCTCATAACAGTAATGTATATTCAAGTAAAGCAGAAATGAAATGTTTCCCTGACATATACACAGGCATCCCACTTTGGTGAGAAGAATGTCTTGTTCAAATTATTCTTGTTAGAACAATTTGAGATTCATAAAAGGTAAAAGTAAATTAGTTCTTACCCTACCCCATACCGTAACACTCAAAATTTCAAATGGAAATAAAGTTACACAAGCCATAGAAGGATAAGAAAATTACTTAAGATTTTGAGATGTCTAGGTCTTTTTAAGCAAAACATAAAACCAGGGAAACTTTGGCAGATTTTGTACCTGAAAATTTAAATCTCCTGTAAGACAAAAGCCATCATAAACAAACTAAACGTAAGTGCACCACAGAAACACATGTGACAAAGAATGCACAGATATATAAATATATATAAAATATATATGATCCAAATCAATAAAAATGACTAACAATTCAACACATGTGACAAAGAATGTACAGATATATATATATGTATACATATATATATATGCTTATCCAAATCAATAAAAATGACTAACAATTCAACAAAAGTGTGGGCAAACAATATGGGACGGCAATTCCAGAAAAAAATACAAATAACTAATAAATACATGAAAATACACTCAATTTAAATAACTGGGTAAATATAAATGGGAAAAAATGAAAAGATTTGCAGTATTTAGTGTAAGAATATGAAGAAACAGGTGCTACCATACCTTGCTATTGGGATTAAATTGATATAAAATTTTTGGAACACAATTTAGTAGCATCAATCAGAATTTAAAATGGGTATTCTCTTTAACATAACAATTTTACACTGAGGAATCTCTCTTACGTGAATACATCTGTACAAAGATCCAAAAGTCCTTGAGACTGTTACTTAACTTCTCTAAGTCTGATCCTTCATTGATAAAGTTTGTATTAAGATATGCATACCTCATTTGCTTATTAAGTGAGATAAATGGTCTGGTATATAAGTGTCAATAAATACTATATACACCTATTATACATTGATATTACAATTATCAGCATTATCATCTCGTTATTTTCTGGACTTATCAATAATTATAAACAAAAATGTCCATCATATATTAAGAAGTAGCATGCATATGCACATATGTATACACATGAAATCTCCAAGACATGTGAGCAAAACCACATAAAATGTTTAAATTGTTTCCATTTATGTAACAATTTGTGTATGTGTCTGTGTGTGTTTGTATGTAAAGGGGAAGAGAAAAAATAAATATGTGTTTTATAAAGGTCTAAAAGATACCAAGCTATTATGTATGCTTAAAGTATTGGAACAAAAGGGAAAAGTGAAGAGACATACTTTCTCACTGTGAGTCACTCTGTATTGCCTGGATTTTGATCTTTCTGAACAGCCAATAGAAGCTGCAATGTTCCTTACAAAACCCGTGAACTTGATTTATCTGAAACCATAACAGTTGGACCATATGACTTCAGTCAACTCTAACCAATGTGGTCATCTAGTTTTTCAGATTAGAAATGAAAGAAGATAATGTATAATCTAGATTCTGCACACCACTTAGGATGTCATAGATTTATGCCTATTTTTTTTAATGGGGTTGTATTTTTTTAATGGGGTTGCTGAAGGTTTCTGGAAAATCATTTTATTGCTAAAAACAGCAGATTAATGAAGCATTTCTGAACAAAATTCTTTCATTTTATTCTGATGAAGGAACTCTTCATTTGAGAAACCTGTAATACATTTACATCCTTTGATTAATACCATACATATAAAGTCAAAGTGTCACTCAGTCATATCTGACTCTTTGCATATAGTTAACATATTAATATTTCATCCTCACAATAACCCTATGAGGTAGCAACTACTATTATCCTATTTTACTGCTGTGGAAATAGGAGAACGGGCCATAGGCCAGTCAGCTGGGACCTAAACCCACCACTCATCTCACAGTCTATGCTCGTCAACTACTCCGCTGTACTGGTTGGGCCCTAAGCATATACTGTGCCTCGCTCAGTCATGTCCAACTCTTTGCGACCCCATGGACTTTAGCCCGCCAGGCTCCTCTGTCCATAGGATTCTCTAGGCAAGAATACTGGAGTGTATCGCCCATTCCCTTCTCCAGGGGATCTTCCCAACCCAAGGGATCGAACCCAGGTCTCCCATATTGCAGGCACATTCTTTACCATCTGAGCCACCAGGAAAGCCCCAATTATTAGTAATATGCTGACGCAAGAGAATTCTCTAAAAAGATCTTCTGTTGTAAGGATAGTGCTCACATCCTTTCAGCACAGGGCCTCCTGTCAGTGACTCAAAGCTCACCTCCTCTCCCCCTGCTCCTGTGAGTGATGCCAGAGGGCCAGGTTGGCTGGAAAATATCTCACTACAACTTCTGCGTAATTGGAAATATTCACTATTAAAAGGCCTGCCAATCAGAATACCACATATATCCTAAGAGAGATAATGCCTAGGTTGCTCCTTTCCACTGTTCTCCTGCTAAATGAAACTATAATCTTCTCCTTTTTTTAAAATTAGTAATTTTACTTATTGGCTGTGCTGGCTCTTCGTTGCTGTGTGGGCTTTTCTCTAGTTGTAGTGAGTGGGGACTACTCTCCGTTGCCATGTGCAGGCTTCTCAATGCGGTGGCTTCTCCTGTTGATGAGCTCAGACTCTAGGGCACACAGGCTTCAGCAGCTGTGGCATGTGGGCTCATGTATGGACTTAGGTGATCCACAGCATATGGGATCCTTGTGGACCAGGGATTGAACCCATGTCTCCTGTACTGGCAGGTGGATTCTTTACCACTGAGCCACCAGGGAAGCCCTAGCCTTCTCTTCTAATTCAAGATAAGGAAAATAGCTAAATAGAAGCCTTCATTCAAAAGGATAAAAATAGAAAAAATATAGAAAAAGAAAATTCCACCAAAACAATTTGCTGGATGTTATATTAAATTCTACCTCAGAAGTGAGTGAGTTTGATATGACACCAGAAATTTCACCTGGCACAATATAGTTGTTATAAAACCATTGTTATTAATTCCAATTAGCATTGATTATTTCTATTTGCCAAGCTCTGTGCTATGTAGTTGTAGATGTTATCTCATTTGTATCTCAGGCAATTCTAACCCCATTTTACAGAAGAGGACTCTGAAGCTTAAGAAAATTAAGTATTTCCCCCCAAATTTAGCACAGGTCTCACTCCCAGGCTCCAGGTCTTAACCATTATACCTGTCACCATTCTATTGCTGAAAACAGCTGATTAGAGAATTTTTAAATATCTAATAATAAGAGAAGACTCTTGAGAGTCCCTTGGACTGCAAGGAGATCCAACCTGTCCATTCTGCAGGAGATCAGCCCTGGGATTTCTTTGGAAGGAATGATGCTAAAGCTGAAACTCCAGTACTTTGGCCACCTCATGCGAAGTGTTGACTCACTGGAAAAGACTCTGATGCTGGGAGGGATTGGGGGCAGGAGGAGAAGGGGACGACAGAGGATGAGATGGCTGGATGGCATCACTGACTCGATGGACATGAGTCTGAGTGAACTCCGGGAGTTGGTGATGGACAAGGAGGCCTGGCATACTGCGATTCATGGGGTCGCACAGAGTCGGATACAACTGAGCAACTGAACTTAACTGAATAATAATAACCTATGGTATTGCTTATAACTTTATTTTGTTAGTATTTGTCAGGAAATATATCTGTGGACAATTTACCCCTAAATAAATATTTACAGCTTTTGATGAATCCATTTTATTCACTACACGACTAGAATTAGTACTAAAACAACTCAGCCTTAACCCCACAGAAGTTCAAAATAAATGTGATAATGATTTCTTCTTTTAATGTTTACTGAACAAAACACGTATTTTAAAATAAGCAAACTGTTCTATGATATATAAAATAGATAACAAACAAGGACCTAATGTATAGAACAGGGAACTATACTTAATATTTTGTAGTAACCTATAAGGAAAAAAAATGTGTGTGTGTGTGTGTGTGTGTGTGTGCGTGTGTGTTAGTTGTATCCAACTCTTTGGGATCCCATGTACCGTAGGGATCCAGGCGCCTCTGTGCATGGGATTTTCCAGACAAGAATAGCTGTCTTGGGAATTTCAGACAAGCAGTGGGTTGCCATTCCCTTCACCATATATATATATATATATATATATATATATATAACATAACTGTGAATCACTGTGCTGTACACTTGAAACTAACACAATATTGTATACCAACTATACTTCAATTTTTAAAAACCAAAAATAAATTTAATTTTTAAAACACAAAAAATAAGCAAACTCAGGAAGTGTTTTCAAGGTATACAAGCATTTAAAGTTAAATCACAGGAAATATTTTAAAATACTTCTTCAAAAACTATCTGAATGCATTTACATAAAGTATACAATTCCATAAGCAGAGTATACAATAAGGATTTTTCAGGGCCAAAAATGCTTCGTAACTATGAATATGTACAACCTGTAAATAACCAACATTTTCACAAACCTGTTTTTATAGGCCTTTTTTGCTACCTTATGCTCATACCTAACTTTGTTGTTACCTATCACATTGTTAGTTCACACTGCCTACTACATATAGTATCAACTCTTCTGTAGAAAAAAAAATTATCCTGAAATTTGTAAATTTCAATTAAAATATGTGATACATTTTAATGATAAAAAATCAGCTTTTATATAAATTATCTTATATATGTTCATTTTGGAATTTAAACCAAAAAGTAATACTAGATTTTAGAGCAAATGCTTATGCATAAAAGTCACAAAGTTGTACCTTTGAAAAAAAATATTTGATTCTAAAAATCAACATTTTCCCAGGTGAAAGCTGTTTAAGTCATTTTTTTTCCTTCTTGAGTAAATTTATTGTAAATTAGTCTTTCCATTTCCTCAGTTCTTAAGATTAATTTCCTTTGTAAAGTTTTTAATAAAGTTCAGTTAAAGTATACTCAATAAAACTAGTCGTAGCATATTCATTTAACCACAAACCTATTTTAGTCAAGTGATGATTAAATTATAAATCACTCAGGCAAATTATAATTACTTTCTATTGTGCATATTTCTCAAAAACAGTAACACATATGTTTTTCAAAATCTTGAATATATTCCTTTCTAACAGGCGTGTGTGTCTTTAATTACCAAAAGAGACTAGAAGTTGTTCAATGAACAATACTACTAAACTAAAATCTAACTGTCATGATGTCCACTTATTTCATAAGATTAAATTCAGTACAATAAATAACCTGATTATCACTCTAGATTTTAATACTGTTCTCTATGCTCTACACTACTTAAGTGAACAGACAAATCAATTGCATGGCTATAAAATAGTACATACTTTAAAAACACATACAAAATGTCTTACTATCTCACACTATGCAAATATCAAGTTTTTCATCTATATAAACTTAAACCTATGGTGTTCATTTTGGTGAGAGACAATAGAACAATGTAGCAATGCTGATTTTTTTCAGTTAACCTAAGTACATGAAATGCGGCACTTGTAAGAAGTCACCTTTCTCAGCCCCCTGGTATTTCTCTAAGGCAGTGTTTCTCAAACGGATAGTGGAACCTCTAAACTGCCTATATCAAGCTGCCCAGGTCCTTGCAAAAAATGCAGATTTCTCAGTTACCAAGCCACTGATGCAGAGTCTCTAAGGCAGGGGGTCTGGGATCCTAGGATCACTCTTATAGAAGCTGTGGTCAAAATCCTTTTTTCTACAGTCTTAATCCTAAAAGTAAAATCCACAAAATGTTAAGTGGATTTAAAGAACAATTTTAATTTTCAAGTTGTACAAATGACATTTTAAAATATAGGGGAAAGGCAATACCCTAAATCAAGAAATAAAATGTATTAAAAAAAATTTTTTTAATGTTTTAGTCTCACTGCATGGCATGTGGGATCTTAGTTCCCCAACGAGGGACTGAACCCGTGCCCCTGGCAGTGGAAGCTTGGAGTCTTAACCACTGTACTTTCAAGAAGACCCTAAAATGTACTTTCAGAGCACGCTCAACCTTGCATTATGTATCATCTTGGTAAAGCAGAATATCATGGTGAGAGTATACAGTAAAGTAGAACAGAAACTGTAGTTAAGAACTTGAAGCAAAATCAAAGTATATTAATTAATCACAGAGTTTTGCAGTCTAGGAGCTTAAACATCAACATAAAGGTTGAATTCATAAAACGCCTGGAAATTCCAGGTGTAAAAATCATTTAGCACTTTTTAATCCCTTAAAAAGACATCAATCTTCATGTATCAGAGCAAGGCATATTAATCAGGTTAAAAATCCCAATGCCACATTTCAAAGCCAAACTCCAGTGAATTAGACCAAAAAGACCTATGTGTTACTCTGCAACCAAAATATGAAAAAACAAATCACGTAAAACATCAAAGTCAGTATCACCAGTAAATGGGACAAATCAATATTCCTGTGGAAGAGTGCATAAATTAAAGCTAGTCATGAGGAAATATCAAACAAACCCAAACCGAGAGACTTTCTCCAAAACAACTGTCCTGTACTATTGAAAATGTTAAAACCATGAAATGAAGAAAAACCAAGGAATCATTACAGACAAGAAGAGATGACAACTAAAGGAAGTGCCTGAACCTGGATGGGCTCTTGACCCACAACATATGTTCAGAACTTCCCTCTTGGTATTTGAAGGACTGTAGTTGAGTTAGGCTTCCCTGGTGGCTCTGAGAGTCAAGAATTCGCCTGCAATGCAAGAGACCTCGGTTCAATCCCCAGGTTGGGAAGAACCCCTGGAGAAGGAAATGCCAACTCACTCCAGTATTCTTGCCTGGAGAATCCCATGGACAGAGGAGCCTAGCAGGCTCCATGGGATTGCAGAGTCGGACAGGACTAAAATGACTTCACTTTCACTTCGTAGTTTAGATATTCTGTCAGTTTTAATTTCCTCATTTGGGTCATTGTACTGTGGCTGTTTAAGAGAATGCCTTTGTTCTTAAGATCATACACTGAAGAAATGGTTCACAAAATATTTCAAATAGAATGTTACAGCAAAATCACAAAATGTTAACAAGTAGGGATTCAAGTGAAGACTAGCATTCTTGCAACTTTCTTGTAAATTTGAAATTCTTTCAAAACAAAAACTGAACCATATATTTTTAAAAGCTGGAAAAGGAACACTAGAAAAAAAGATAAAATTTTAAGAACATATTCTTAAGCTTCCAGTCTGGAGGAACAACAAATGTCTATCTGTTTCATAAATTTAGACTAAACAAACTGAATTTTCAATTTCATTTAATGCCTTCATATTGGAATTACAAAACTATGTTGCTCTTTTTATCATATATATATGTATATTCCAGATCTATGTATATATTGATGGAAAATATGTCTACATTTTACACATTCATTTAAATCTTGCTTCTTACAGTTATTCTTCCTTCAGTGTTGCACCTTGATGATTTAACAGTTGCATATCTGTAAGGGTTTGAAAATAAATTTAAACCAGAATATTACCTATTTAATGGCAGTCTGATACACTTTTACACGTGAGTAACGAAGAACCTTGCCACACCTGGATGGGGAGAAAGGATACATATTTATGTATGGCTGAGTCCCTCTGCTGTCCACCTGAAACTATCACAACCTAGTTAATCAGCTATACGTCAACATACATAAAAAGTTTTTAAAAAGCCAATAAACTCTGCCACATCAGGTTACCTATGCACCCAATTTTGTTAAAGCACAAGTAATCATTTCACACTGTGATTTTCTAACCAATCTGACCTAGTAATTATGTCAGAGGTTCACTGTGTATGTTAGATAGACAGACGTATGCTAGGAGGATGTTAATTCCTAAACAGTCCTTGGCACACAATGAGCACAAATATTCTTCGGGGCAGAGAGGAGGGGAAGGGATTACTGCACAATCTTATATCACTTCTGTAATATATCACCAGAAACCATGAGACAGTGGCATAATAATTAGATGCTTAACAATCTGAAGATGAAATGTTTCTGAGATCCTACAGATGTCAAAGAACAAAAGCCTTTGGTGAAAAGTGACATTTTAATATTTATTTTGGCATTTTCATTAAGTTATAACTATTAGGGAAGTTGCTTTATTAATATCAAACTGAGGTACTTCCCTGGCAGTCCAATGGTTAAGAATCTGTGTGGAATCTGTGCTTCCACTATAGGGGACGCAGGTTCAATCCCTGGTTGGGGAATTAAGATCCCACATGCCACATGGTATAGCCAAAGAACAACAACAAAAATAACAAATTGAGAACCATTAAATTGAGAACCATTAAAAGTTAAAAAAAAAAAAAAGACTGTGGAAAAATTTTTAAATGCATATTATATCTATTATTGTGTGATATATTAAACTATAAAGCTATGAAAAATTTAAAACTAGAATTGTAAGGAATGTCAAATCCCATTGGAAGTTACTAGCATCAAAATTTCTTGGTATATGGTTTGTCAAATCCAAAATCTTCAGGACTGAATTCAAAATCTATTTGATTCAAGCCTGATGTGCATACTCAAAGGAATGTTATAGTGGCTTTGGGAGATTTTCCAAAGAAGATTCTATCACAGGAGACAAGTGCAAAGGACTTTCAAATATTTCTCCCTATTGCAATCAAATTACCATTTAAGCACTTTATTTTCTACACAAAGGATGGCTGAGAATTAGCTGAAATAAAAGATCCCGAAGATAAACTAAATCTAAAGTTTAGGCATACTTTGAGCATATTAACATAGTCTCTGAATAGTCTGATGTATTGCATTTTTATTAAAGTTGATCACAGTTTCTACTTCAAGATATTCCATCACTTAAGGGGAAAAAAAGAGTATTAAATCTGCTGGTTAGGCGTACAAGGTGAATTAATGCAAATTTTAGGAAGAAGACTGAAAATACTTTTCATAAGACAGGCATCTAACAGGATAAGCATATGAACTTCTTGTACTACGTTACCAAAGGGGAAAAGTCCCTGAAAATTTCTTCCATATAAAAATTCAAGACAAAAACAATCAAAGTCAAATAAATACAGAATGAACATTGCATTTTTGAAAATTAGTAACCTAATATTACAGAGAAAATATTAAAATGTAATAAAAGAAATAGCACCTTTTAAAAATCAAGTTGTCTAAGATGTAAGCTTGCAAAACTATTCTGAACTACAAATTTCCACATGAAATCATTTGAAGAGGAAGTGATAACACAAAATAAGCAATTCTGAAAAACGTGAAAAGTGACACATTACATGTCAACTATAAATGGAAACAATACAGAACAATTAAAGCCAAAATTATACCTACACCTCTATAGCAAGCAAAAAATTCCTTTTTTTTAAAGTCACATATTTAAAATTCTCTTTAAAACAGGTCAGGAAAGCAATATACCTTAATATTAGAGGGGAAAATTTTAAAGGATATACTTAAGAATTAAAGCATGATTAGATTATCTTCAGTGTATCTTTCTATTAAACATGTGGACAGAAGCTTTATTATAAGACTTTTTACTGGTCAACAAAATTCAGAATAAAATAAGTCTATTTTAGATCATATCCTAAATTTCTGTTACCTAAGTACCAAAAAGGTATATCACAAGATGAATTTCATTAGATGATCCCACAGTATAGAGCAGCCTTTTTCAGCCAGAGTTCTTAATGTAACAGACCCAATGTTACCATCAGACTCGATATTATCATTTTTCCTTTTACAAGTGAAACTAGGTATACACTTATATTCTTTCTAATCTGTTAAAATCCTTACAGTTGGAAAGGTTGACCTTGAGTAGTCAATTCAAATGAAAATAAATGTGCTTAGCAGTAATTTCAATGGCCTAAACACATTTCTAAAGACTATTTTCCAACTGTGACATTTTCTTGAATATTTTTGACTTTTATATGGCTACTTTATCTAAATCAAAAGATTTATCCTAGCAAATTATGTCCACATTTCCAAAAGCTGTTATTAATCAAAAATGCTACCTGTTATACTTCAGAGAAATAGACCCTGGGTTCAAGAAATGCCAATACATTATTAACAAGTTATTATAATTCTGTATTTAGTTTCATTTATAAATATCACACAAATATCACTGGCAGGCATCATAACGTTAAATCATTAAACTAATTTTTAAATATTGATTTTAAAAGCTTTGAACCTATGTAGCAAAAATTACTTAGTGAAACTTAAAAACTACTGAAGCTTTTGCCCCACCCCCAACCCAGGTAATATACCCAATTATTTTTTTTGATGATCATCACCTACCCAGGAGTTTATACTCGTAGCAAATGGAGCTGGCACAATCTGAAGACAAATATTGGCAAATACCACATGCCCCAAGTTATAGTTTAAGAAATAATACAACCCGCAATATTTATCAAGTTGTTTATTCTTGTTATTAAAACTTGGACTCAAGTAATCCTGGTTATTCTGGAAAAAGCACCTTGTTGTGGGGATCATTTAATCATCCTTTTCGACAATCACCTCTCCATGAAGCACCTTTCTTCTCTGACGTAACATATGAAAGTAGAGTTGTGGAAACACTTAATGGAGAAAAGAGAACAAGAAGGTAAGCTTTTGCTGGAAATGTTTTATACTTGCAGCCTCTCAAACATGGTGATCTTTGAGAGCAAGCCCGTCATGCACCATGGCTACCGCCCTAATCCTTACAGGGCTCAGCATAAGGGTACAAATGGAGGTTCCTATACCATATGCCTAAATGTTTTAATGCCATAAACTGTCAGTTTTTTTAGTAAACTTAAATATGTTCTTAAATATCTCTTTATAATGACGTGGAAGGCCATGTTTGAATTGAGAACTCTATAACTCTGGATGGACCTAGAGACTGTCATACAGGGTGAAGTAATTCAGAAAGAGAAAACAAATATCATGTATTAATGCATATATGTGCATCTAGAAAAATGCTACAGATGAACCTATTTGCAAAGTAGAAAGTGAGACATAGACATAGAGAACAAACATATGAACACCCACGGGGTAGTGGGGGAGGTGCGTGTGGGATGAATCGGGAGACTGGGATTGACATGTATACCCTGCTATACATAAAATAGGTAATTAATGAGAACCAACTGTATAGCACAAGGAACTCTTCTCAATGCTCTGTGGTGACAAAGAAGGGATATATGCGTATGTATAGCTGATTCACCTTGCTGTACAGCAGAAATACAACATTGTAAAGCAACTAAACTCTGATTAAGAAAAAAGAAGATTTCTATAACTTTTAGGAATACTGTGCCAGAACAGTGCAGCACAAAGCAACCTGGCCCCTTCTCTGTGTTCTAACAGCTGTCCTATGTCATGAGGGGTTTCAGGAACATCTGTGTGGATGTCCGACTCCACGCAACCCAGCTGCATCCATCCACCTCCCAAATAGCTTCCCCTTGTCTCAGGGACGTGCACACAGGTGACGCAGTTAACCCTCAGGAGAACAGATTGGGGAAGAGAGCAAGGCAGTCCCTGGATGCATGCCCAGTGCCATCTGGGTAGCAAATTCCATGGTTCCAGCTTTCTAGGATGTGATCTGAAGGAAAGGGGTCCTGTGTGGAAAAGTGATCAGTGTGGGCCCAGAGCAAAAACCCCTACTGGTCGGGCATAAGGGTGGTCTGTTATCTACAAACACACAAATGCACATGTATTAGATTAGTTAAACAAATGGTTGTCCACCCTGTTGAATTTGGAGAATTATTTTGAGTCAATTTGAACCAGTACTTTGAATTATAGGGTAAATGCTAGTGGATGAGCAAATTAACATCAGCTATAAATAATACAAATGTAAAAAATATATCTGAAAATGATTAACAGAATAACCAAAATGAATGAATTTAATGACAAAACAAGCTCTGAATATTTTGCTCAGGGAACTATGGATAAGTACTCATAGAATTTAGCTCAAATGGAGCCAAAATGCATCAAAGATTTTACTTTTTATTTAAGTAGGTACTATCCACCTTCATAAATGTAACCATCATATTATATCTAACAGTCTAAATATATTCAGGCAATGTAGACTTAAAGCTAACTGACCAAGTTTTGCAAATACATCTATAACATCCTTATTACATCAGACTTGTTTTGAGTGCTAAGATAAGCACTCAAAGTATACTTTTATACTTGTAACTGGCAAAGCATTTAAAAGAGTCAGACATTACTTAGAGACTAAACAATAACATCAAAACTAATACTAATCATCAGGTGAAAAACATCCCCTACTGACTGACTGATCCTCCAGCAGGAACAGGGTCTCAGGTAACTGACAGCCTGATAAACTGAGAAGCTGCTACTGGCAAAGGCCAGTCTTCACAGGACACCTGAAAATGCGCTCTTACAAGTTACTGGTTTCATGGTTTCAAACCATGATCTCTTGGACCCTGGGTTTTCACAGACATGCCTCAGTGACTGTGAAGAAAAAGGGAACTCAAGACCTGAACCTATATCAGGGGGCAAGTGTGGTTTTGCTCCAGGTGTGCTGCTATTCACTAGATGCTGGGAAAATCAGGGAAAGAAACAAGTATTGTAGGCTTAGCATCCCTGAGCCCCCCTGAACTCGTTCTGGTGGAGAAAAAGAGGAGAGTCAGACTGAGAAGAGAGAAGATCAGGGAATAAAAACATATGGCAAGTCCGTTCTCTATGTATGCATCTCTCTCTATTCCTGCCCCACAAATAGGTTCATTGGTACCACTGATTCTACATGTATGTATTAATATACAATATTTGGTTTTCTCTTTCTAACTTAGTTTGCTCTGTATCACAAGCTCTAGGTTCATCCACATCACTACAAATGACCCAATTTTGTTCCTTTTATGGCTGAGTAATATTCCACTGTATTTATGTAGCACATCTGCTTTATCCATTCAGTTGTCAGTGGACATCTAGGCTGCTTCCATGTCCTGGCTATTGTAAATAGTGCTGCAGTGAATGCTGGGGTCATGGGGGTCATAGGGGAGGAGGGAGAAGGGAGACAAATAGAGAGAGTAGCACTGACATATATACACCACCATATGTAAATCAGATATCTAGCTGCTATACAGCACAGGGAGCTCAGCTTGGTGCTCTGTGATGACCTAAATGGATGGAATGGTTGGGGGCTGGGAGGGAAGCTCCAGAAGAGGGGTTATAAATGTATTACTTCTGGCTGATTCTCAATGTTATATGGCAGAAATGAACACCAACCTGTAAAAGAATTATAGTCCAAATAATTTTAAAAATTAAAAAAATTAAACTAAAAATAAAAACACTATATGACCATCACATCAATTTTTACTTCAGAAAAACTTAGAAGTTGGAGGCCCTGAAGAAGTGGCCACATTTTATGCTCATCCTCTCTAAATGAAATATTTCATACTGTGTCAATGCTGATTTTTATTCCATAAATGTTTCTCATTTCTTTTTTCTCCTGCACTGACCTCAGAGCCTCTAATTTTATTGACAAGGGCAAACAACAGTCTCGCTGTATCTTCACATTTCCTGCTAGTGATTATCAAAATCTGACATAAAGATACACCACTCTGTATTTAAATGAAATGAATAGAGTCTCATCAATTCATTGCAACTATTCAAAAGGCTGAGTTATTAGAAACACCTTAAGAAAGTAGCTCATTCATTATTTTCTAGTACATAGGGAAACACACATAAGACTAAAAAGCACCTTGGGACACTTTTTCTAAGTATGTGCTTAATGAATAAAAATGACCTCAGATTTCCTTGGATAAAATATTTCTGTTCAGATACATAATTCTAAATGCTTTCAAAGAGTTCACTGTAGGCTTATCTTTTCTTTAAAAACACAAATCATACTAAGCTTATTTTTAAATGATTTTGAGAAGGCAGTCATTTGTGTGTTAATTTACTTACCTTTTTTCCTCACAATTTGCCTTTCAATTATTTCAAATTATGGAACTGAACAGAGGTTTTGATGTATTTGTAAGACATGATTTCTCCCTTTTTAAAAAAATTTTGAGTAAAGTTACTTTACAATATTGTGCTTGTTTCTACTGTATAGCAAAGTGAATCAGCTCTATGTCCACATATATCCCCTCTTTTCTTGGATTTCCTTCCCCTTTAGGTCACTACAGAACACAGTAGAGTTCCTTGTGCTGTATAGTAGATTCTGGTTAGCTATCTATTTCATATATCATAGAATATATATGTCAATCTTCTGACATCTTTCGAAGCACTTTCACAGTGTATGCTACATCAGAGTGCTAACAGATACATACTTACATGGTATATATGAGGCCATGGTTATAAGAAGAAAATAATAGTAGTCAAAAGAGACATTGTATTTATTGGGAAGTCTTATGGAGAACATTCCTGTTTTCTTCACATATGGTAAGGCAGCGTATATTGTAAGAAGTTCACCAGCAACTCCAACAGGATATAAGATGATAAAAAAATTATATCTGGAGAAAGAATAATCTGAGAATTATTTTTCTAGAATAATTACTGGGTTTTATAATTCTTTTGCTACTACTTTATTTAAGTTTAAAAATTCTCCTTCCTATATACTTATATTAACCTCACATACAAAGTTAATTTTTTATACTTTAATCATTCGCTTAGTAATTTAATTATTGTCAGGTTTTTTCTTCTAGCAGTTCCCCTTTTAAACAGCAAGATCTTAATAAAGTAAGAAGTCAACTTACTTTATAGGACTGAACTATAAATTTTAAAGTCAATGACTGATTTTTAAGTATGATAAATAACACAAGTATTTATTACAGTCTATTGTAAAGTAAATAAAAGCACTGTAAAGTATTGTAAAAGTAGCTGCTTGGACACCTGGAATCACACTGACTGATTTTTTTCCCCTGAAGCTAGTCATTTGTTGATCCAATGCTATGTTTTTAAAAGGCCAGTTACGATTCTAATTTTAGATCTAAATTTTGAAACTGCCAAAATAGTTGTTTGGAGGCATTCGGAAAACACTTTGTGGTTATTAATTAAAAGAAACCCTATTTTAGAAAACTGATAAAAACCATCTGAAGCATCATCAATAACTGCTAACCAACATGTTGTCTAAAATTGCTTTCATGATAAACAAAGGAAGATGGGTCACTTCCTGAATCTGCATATTAAAGGAATAGTTAGCTTGCTTAAAATGGAGCTGAGAAAGTTCTAGTTAAAATCCAAATCACAGTTTGTTCATTTGGATTGCAGGTCATCCTCTCACACACACTGGGGCTGCAAGTGCCTGGCATCACTCCCGCCTACAGTTAGAGGTACCCTGCAAAGTCTCCACTGGTGGGCCAACAGGACAGCCTCAAGCACCCCAGGTAATAACATTTCTCCATTTAAAAAAAAAAAAAAAGTTTTTTCCAAGTCAGTTGCTCTATAATAGTTACCACAGAAGTTAAGGTCAAAATTTTGGTGGAAAAAGAAAGCAAGCAAATTGATCTGGATTTTAATCATTTTGTTGGAATTAAGACATATTTGTAAAGAGAAGTCAAATATGTGAATACGGCAGGAGCTTGGAGACAACTTAAAAGTCGCCTTACTTCTATGTGCCAAGGATATGTATGCAAAGACAAGAGATGACAGAGGAGGGCAGAATTATTTGCCAAAATAGATGAACTGGGAAAGAAAGAAGAATGATTCTTCAACAGTCCCTGCATGCCCCCTCCTTGCTGTGTGCAGTGCTGTCCTCATCAGCCTTGTGCTGTTCTGTGTATATCACTTAAATCAATCTTTTCCTATCTCAATTTAAAAGCACATAACTGAACATTTGATATTCCTTTCTCAAGTAAGACATTCAAACTTAAGTATTTTTTTAACTTTATGTGGCTCTCAGATGACTTTTTTTGGGTAGGACTGTTCTTTAATTGAAAAAAAAAATCACTCAGAATAAAGTATGTCAAATTCATAAAAACTAATTATTTTCAATGAAATGGGGAAAAATTACATAATTTATTTGACTTTATTTGCACTTTAAAAAGGTTGTATGTCATCAAGTCTCTAAGTTCTGCAGCAGCATGAGAGATTTAACTAATATTCCAAAAAACATATGATGCTTCCTTACAGATTCCCAATTGTCATCAAAAACTTTTTTAAGGGAATGCATTTTTGAAAATAAAAAGAAATCAGTATGAAAGCATAACAATAAACATTTATCTATTCAGTGAGCTTTTCTAGGAACACTTTTGACAGATAAATAGAATCAAATCATATCCAAATATCCAAATCATCATAGTAGGGCAATGCTTTATAAATAAGAAGCCATTTTTAAAGTGAAGTTTTATTTAAGAATGGCTTCAACATTCGAACATAAATATAAATGCTATTTTAGGTTAGTTTAATAGGGTGGGCAAATACCTATAGGTGTTTGGGATCTTTATGAGTTTTTACATGAAACGTAATTATTCGTGATTATGATGAACTGACATGATGTATTATGTTAAAATATGCATTTCAAAGTTGAAAGATTTTACAGGAACCTGTTTACCATTAAGGCAACTGACAAAGGATTTCTGACAGCAAATTTAAACATGCAATGGTAGAATTTTGAACTTTTCCAGAAATTCAAGACATGCAAATGCATTCTAAAAGGCAGACAAAATATTAAAGATCATTACCTTCCACAAACAAATTTTATAAATATAGCAAATAAAAAAAGACTATATCTTGAATTAGTATTTTCAAAGGTGCTGGAGGGTCTGAAAGACTGGGGTCATGCAAAATGACAGTGAGTCACATTCTGGGATTAGCATCCAGCCACATTCCAAACTGCTAATCTTGTGAAAGGCCCAATTGCTAGAGTGATTAAATTTTCTGGTACAAGAAAAATAAATTATTTCTGGTACAGGAAAAATAAATGATTTCCAACCAAACGCTTATAAATGGTAGTGTAACCTTCAGCAGATAAAATGTTTAAGCTCAAATTATAATTTTAAAGCCTTATTTTATATACAAGGGCTTCCCTGGTGGCTCAGCTGGTAAAGAATCCGCCTGCAATGTGGGAGACCCCGGTTCATTCCTGGGTTGGGAAGATCCCCTGGAGAAGGAAATGGTTACCCACTCCAGTATTCTGGCCTGGAGAATTCCATGGACTGTACAGTCCATGGGGTCACAGAGTCAGACATGACTGAGTGACTTTGATTCACTCACTCACTTTATATACAAAATGGTAAGCCACAAAAAAAGAGCTAGAGAACATAAAAAAGTTTGAAAGGATATATATTGATAGTATAATTAATAGTGATTATCTTTTATAAGGGGAATATAGACAATTTTAAGTTTTTATTCTTAAGAAAAAGTGTTAGGTTTTTAGTATATGGTAATCAAAAACAAGTCTGACACTAGATATGGATTACCTTGATATTAGCTATGTACTAATACCAGAGTTTGTTTAAAAAATAACAGAAATATGGATATATCATTGTTTTGATATCACAAAGCAGTATTTAGAGTATCAGAAAACCAGAAGTAATCTAAATTCTGGCAATAGAGAACTGAGTCATTCATCCTATGGAATATGATGCAGCATTAAGAGACAGAGAGCAAGCTCTAAATGGACCTGTACCAATTTTAAAAAGAAAACAAGAGCTCCAATATATAAACAAAAATCAAGTATCATGTTACTCATTTATTTTTCAAAAACTCACATCTGTGTGTTCCCACTGTTAATAAGAAAAAGTCTGGATGGTGAACTCCCAACTTTCTCCAGGGGGAGGGCAGGGCAGTCGGGTAGGAATACTAGCAGAACTTTTCATGTTTATTATATAGACTAAAAACTGTTTGTGTTTTTTATAATGAAAACATACTACTTTCATAGCTAAATTTTAAAAATTTAAAGACTGAAGTTACCATCAAACTCTTTTATCCTACCTATGTGGGATATCTATCCATCTATCTATCTATTAAGGGCCTTCCTGGTGGCTCAGATGGTAAAGATGCTCTGCCTGCAATGCAGGAAACCCGGGCTCGATCCCTGGGTCAGGAAGATCCTCTGGAGAAGGGAACGCTACCCATTCCAGTATAGTTCATGGGGTCCCAAAGAGTCAGACAGAACTAAGCAACTAACACACTTCATCTATCTATTAATATCTATTATTATCTATCTACCTACCTCCTGGGTTGGCCAAAAACCCAAACGAACTTGTTGGCCAATCCAGTACATAGCCGTATATGGGACAGACATCTCTTACCCTAACAGCCTCCCTACATTTCTCCCCACCCAGTGTTTCTCACACCTATTAGTCATTTTATTTTTTTCTCTTGCATCAGAAGAGGATAGAGATTTTGTTGTCCTCACACCTGGGTATGTTATTATTATCACTGTTATTTCTGATTATAAGTATGAAGAGAATGAAATAAACAAATCTATGCTGATTTGTGATCTGTTCTCCAAAGAACAGTCTTGTTTTTGTAATAACTTTGTAAAATATCAGCTGCTCAAGAATGCAAACTTGAGCATTTGGAAACTTGAGCAATGCAAACTTGTCCTTTAAAAAGGACAGAATATCTTTTACTTTAAAAACTGTTGCTTTGGGAGAACTATATTTAGAACCTTTGAAATATAAATGTTGTCCTCCTTCCAAATAATACAATTCCAAATAAGGATGACGTTTAAAAACTGTCTCTGCCACTTAATACACACACAAAGCTGACATTGTATATACAAAATACTAAAAATGTGGAGATGACATAGGTTGAATACTAATGACTGACTGATGTAAGGATCACTTTTAGCAATTACAAGAACATTATGTATTTAATTCAGTGAAAGTCTGTCATGTTAAAAAAATTTCTAGGCGCTGAAAGTTTCCAAAAATTTCTTTAATATCCATTTTGTTTCTAAAGCTTGCCTGTTTTATAGTTTATTTTTAGTGTTTTAGTTTATTTTCCTAACTTTGTTTTGTAGAATAAGGAGTTTGTGAGCTGTCAAAAAGAAAATTTTAGTGAATCAGACAAAATGCCATATTTTGGGTCAAGAGTTGATTTAATATAATTCCACAGATGTATATCTTGTTTTCAAGGAAAAATGAATGACCAATTTGGGATTTATTTAAGGACTAACATAATTTGTCTGGCACTGCTTTCACTCAAGATATATGTTAATATGACTGTTCCCTAGTCATTAAATTAAGCCTTTAGAATGCAAGTTATAAACTGCTAATATCCAAAATGACAGCCTCCAAGCAACACATGGCTAAGACATACATTTTAATTTTCTGTGTTAGCTCAGCACACAAAACACGCATGCGCAGCACCATGAGCAACTAAACTACAAGACATCATCGCCACCTGGCCCATTTAATGAAGTATGGCAAGTGGTCGAGAAGACTGAATGTGTAGAAGGAGTAGCGAGTGATCTCTGTCACCGTCCATGCGACCAGAAAAAGCACCACACTCTCCTCATTCTGGATCTGCGGAATTACAGAGAAAGTCATAGGTTCGTTGAACTTCTTTCTCCATGAAGACTTTTTTTTTTTCATTATTTACTACGTGCCTTTTGTTATAATGGAGAGTTAGGGTTAGAAAGATGCAATACAGACAATTCAATGCAGTCACCACTACCTAGGTCTTTACCAACATCAGATTTAAATATGCTGTTAACAGAGGAATGGTTGAATTTCTACTGGGTCCTCTCTGTCCCCTTTTGCTCCAGCCAATAACTCAACCATCCCAGGACAATATCAGCCTCTCAGAACCAGTATGCACTGTCCAGAATAGCATCTCTTTTTATCTGATTGATCCCTTTTATTTATCTGTTGGCCTCCTGCTCTTAAATGACAAGGCAATCTGAATGAGGGCCTGATTTTATACGTGTACATGTGTGTCCAGTGTACATGTGTGTCCCGTGCCGTCTGTACAGCAGGCATTGGTGGACTGAGTCAGCTGAGTGAAGGATTCTAGTCGAGAGGTTTGAAGTATAGAGCAGTAAAAGCAGAAGGTCAGCCATCTGTCCCCAGGCAGACTGGAGGCCATGAGCCCAGCAGGCCATGGAAGGGAGGTTATGTGTCACCACAAGCAGACAGGATAAGTCAGGCATCTGAGGGAAAGGAGAGGAGGCCAGAGAGCAGTCCTCAAGTAGACAGGAGGCTCCAGAGGCTGTCAAGAAGGTCAGGAGGGCCCATGTGGGAAATGCTTCTGTCATGGGTTTAAGAGGCCCAGTGGCTTGAAATGCTAAACATGGTGTTTGTTTGTCTAAAAGGCTTTAAGCCATTAATTAGACTCGAGTCTGTCTCCTGTCATGCTTCAATGAGTAGCAAGCTTATTTTTCTCTAAGTTCCTTAACTCTTCTAACTTTTAATTGAGTCTTTTCCAAGTATTCAGAGCTACAGAGCTAGATTAACTTTGTGTCTCTAGCTACAATGCTCGATGCTAAATGAGGAAAAAGGAACTGTTTATACTGACAACTTCAATTACATAGTCAAACACAATACACACAACTTCAACAGAAAAGAAAATTCTCATTTCACTATGTGACAGAATAGGAACAATTTACTTCATTTTATTTTACTTATTTAAAAATTTTTATTTTATACTGGAGTATAGCCGATTAACAGCGCTGTGTTTGTTTCTGGTGCACAGTAGAGCAGCCATACATACAAACGTATCCATTCTCTCCCAAGCTCCCCTCCCCCTCCAGGCTGCCACAGAACATTGAGCAGAGGAACACTGATGTTAAAAACTGCAAAACTCCAGAGGAGAGTGTATTATGGCTATAAAAATGCCAGTTTGGGGGTTTGCTGGTGTTTCAAATCCATTCTATGAATGCGCTAACTCAATGTACAATCCCACTTACATCCAAACTCAACCCTTCTTTGGCCAAGGGTTCTGCTTCCTGAAATATAGTCAGGTTAATATTTTGGGTTCCTGTTAATAAGAAAGCTTTCCTGCTGGCTCAAGTAGACAGAGTGTCATGTCACTTACTGGTTTTATACTGTGAGTAACGAGCCACACCATGAAGATTCTTGAACTCACTTGGACCCCAGCCACAAGCACAGAAGTAGGTACAATTCCTTAAAAAGAAAAACACGTCAACCACTGCCCCAAATGCAATCTCTGCCAAACATAAAAATCAATTTAAAAAAAAACTCACCAATTAAACAGTGGACTATCTGTAAGCAAACAAACAAACAAAAAAAATCACATGTCAATAGCATAAAATAAATCCCTGTCTCCACTGGTTTTAAGTGAGTCTATGGGGAGTAAGTAATAAGCAAAATAAGACTGATTCTGCTCCAACAGACATATTTTCAAATAAATATGATATAAAAACAAGCATCATTGAAAACTTACCTCAAGCAAGGCAAATGTCTGGAAAAATTTAAGTGTCTTCTGAATACTTCTATATAAACCTTTGTGTGTTCCTTTTTCCATGTAAAAACGTACCATGGCAATAGCTAGTACCAACCACCTACAGAAAAGAAAAGCATTTTATGAAGCTCTGTCAGAATGAAGTCTCCTGAATCCTGAAAAGATACATCATAACTTATACAGTACTAGCATGTATGTGTTAATATGCTCAGTTCATTATTCTATTTTCAAAAACCCACAGGAAGAAATGACAAACATTATTTTTACATTGACTCCTCAAGGAAATAAACAGGAGTGGGTAGCCCTTTCCATCTCCAGGGGATCTTCCCAACCAAGGCATCAAACCTAGGTCTCCCACATTGCAGGCAGATTCTTTTACCAGCTGAGCTGCAAAGGAAGCCCAAGAATACTGCAGTGGGTAGGCTATCCTCCAAACCAAGGATCAAACCTAGGCCTCCTGCATTGTAGGCAGATTCTTCACCAGCTAAGTCACACGGAAAGCCCAAGAATACTGCAGTGGGTAGGCTATCCTCCAAACCAAGGATCAAACCTAGGCCTCCTGCATTGTAGGCAGATTCTTCACCAGCTAAGCCATAAGGGAAGCCCAAGAATACTGCAGTGGGTAGGCTATCCCTTCTCCAGCAGTCTTCCTGAGTCGAACTGGGGTCTCCTGCATTGAAGACGGATTCTTTACCAACTGAGCTATCAGGGAAGCCCGTATTCAATATCAGCTACATTCAAATGTCAAACAATGTGCACTGTATTTTTGGTTTCAGCCGATAAACTGACAGACTGAAGAAGTAGGTTTCTCTATGAAAAATGAAGTTATTATAAAGTATTTCATAATTATATAAAGAGTTGATGTAAAGAGCTATATGTGTATAAATATGTATTTTATACAAATATATAGCTATAAGTAAAAGTCATTAATAAGAACCATTAATGTTTTTTATAATTTCCATTAAATAAAAACAATTGTGGTGCTGCAGAAGGAACACATATAGAAGGTCAGATGTAAACCTGCTTTTCTAACCTTTATAAAAATGTTTTTTTATTCATTTATAATTTTTGGCTGTGCTGGGTCTTTACTGTTGCATGCAGGTTTTCTCTGGGTGAGATCAGGGGCTACTCTCTAGCGCACAGGCTTCTCAATGCACTGGCTTCTCTTGTTGTGGAGCATGGGCTCTAGAGCACAGGTTCAATAGCTGTGGTGCACAGACTTAGTTATTCCACGGCATGTGGGAGCTTCCCAGATCAGAGATTAAACCCATGTCTCCTGCACTGGCAGGCAGACTCTACCACTGAGCCACCAGGGGAAGCCCCAGCCTGATTCTCAAACTAGTGGTTACCAAGTGGGAAAGGGAAGGGCAGAGGGATTAAGACAAGAATAGGGGGTTAAAAGACACAAACTACTATATATAAAATAAATAAGGAACAAGGATATATCATATGGCACATGGAAATACAGCCATTGTTTTATAATAACTTCAAATGGAGTATATTCTATAAAAATATTGAATCACTATGCTGCACAGCTGAAACTAATAATGTAAATCAACTACACTTTTTTTAAAAAGGGTTCATTTTCAAAAAAGAAAAAATGCACATCCCCACCCCTTTCAACTTGGTGGTGGTTTAGCCACTAAATTGGGTCCGGTTCTTGTGATCCCATGGACTGTAGCCCACTCAGCTCCTTTGTCCACTTATACATTAAATGTAGTTGTGGTGAATTAATGGTACTTACAAACACAAATCAAACTTGTGGACACCAGCTTTCTCACCAGTCAGATACTCAATCTCCAAGAGTCCCTGATAAGAGGTCATTTTTCCCATTGCAATTACAAAAGCGCTTTGAAGTTTAAAAAAGTTGCATCACCTGTAACTTTTAAACATCTTTAATAACACACTCATGGAAATGAATAGCTGCCCCAGGCTTTTAGAAACAGTGGTCTCCAAAGTGACTAGTTAAATGGATTTATGAATTAAAAAATTATTACACATTTTTAACTTTTTAATTAAAAAGCACTCATAAAATAGACAAATGGCTTAAAGGTGCCTGTGAAGAAATGACTGATTGAGTGGGATGAAAAGCAGATTCAATAGAACAGTGAGAAAATAGCAGAACAGCACTTCAACCCTGGGAATGCTCCCTCCTCAGCACAGAATGAGTAAAGAACAATCACTTTCTAGTGAGAATGACATGAAATCAGGCAAATGTCTGAAACTATCACAAAGACCTTTGAAATGTAGAAGTATTAAAGTAATAGCAAGTACACTTGTAGAGTGCTTTCAATGTTCTAGACACTGTTCTCTCTATATATATATAGTTAACATATTAATATTTCATCCTCACAATAACCCTATGAGGTAGCACCTACTATTATCCTATTTCACTGCTGTGGAAATAGGAGAAAGGGCCATAGAGCCAGTCAGCTGGGACTTAAACCCACCACTCATCTCACAGTCTATGCTCGTCAACTACTCCACTGTACTGGTCAGGCCCTAAGTATACACTGTACCTGGTGTGTTGTGCTTAGTCGCTCAGTCATATCCAACTCTTTGCAACCCCATGGACTGTAGCCCGCCAGGCTCCTCTGTCCTTGGGATTCTCCAGGCAAGAATATTGGAGTGGGTTGCCATGCCCTCCTCCAGGGGATCTTCCCAACCCAGGGATCAAACCCAGGTCTCCCGCATTGCAGGTGGATTCTTTACCATCTGAGCCACCAGGCAAGCCCAAGAAGACTGGAGTGGGTAGCGTATCCCTTCTCCAGGGGATCTTCCCGACCCAGGGGATCTTCCCAACCCAAGGATCAAGTGGGCGTCTCCTATACTGCAGAGAGATTCTTTACCAGTTAAGCTACCAGCCTGGGGATATTAGCTAATCATAAAAATACGTGTATTTAAATTGTAGTAATTTTTAAAGTTATACAGAGTGTTACACTCAGATATTTCAGCTGATAGTAGTATGTTATTAGGAAAGTTTGAAGGCCATTGTTCAATACAAGATAATCACCATGCAGAGACATCTAAGGACTTATCCTAAGGCTTAGAGTAAGTTCATGGTGGAACTCTTAAAGCCCATTGCTGTTCTCTTTTTACTGCACCATGGCTTCCTGGATTCAGCTCATGGTTTCACTCCACACTGGACCCAACACTTAATCCTGTGCTAGGTTCATCTGAGTGTGCTCATCTGAAGGATGTTTTAGGTACCTTCCAGTTGTAAAATGTTATGATTTTCAATATCCTCAATTCCAAGGCCTTATATGACTTCTAGTAAGAAAACAAGCTTCATAAGTTGTTTTAATTTGGAGCTTCCCTGGTGGCTCAGGGTAAATAACCCGCCTGCCAATGTAGGAGACACAGGTTTGATCCCTGGACCAGGAAGATACCACATGGGCAAAACAAAAATTATTACCCTACCAAAGAATTCATCAGAAGATTCATCGAGATGATAAGTTTTGTATATTTTTAAAAGCATGATATAAAACTCCAAGCATCCTTAACAGTAACACATTTTACTGTTGTCCCATAGGTGGCAGTATTGTACCAACTATTAATAGTACAGTATTAGGCGAATACCACCACTAATTAACCTGTTGGAAATAAAAGAAATGAACACTCTAGGGTTATAAAGGACCATGGAACCATCTATGCTAACCTCTCACCTGTTTTTCAATAAATACAGCCAGAAGCTCATCTGAATTAATCCATTCTCACCTCCTAAGCCCTCCATCACAAAGAATGAGGATCAAAATTTCTCTTACAGGTCCTACATTTAAGTAACCCTGGACTGCTGCATCCATCAGTTGAGTCATTATAATTTTAAAGATTTCCAGAAGCAACTAGAGCTTCTACAATTCAGAATTCTTTTCTGGAAAGTTTTCTTAAAAAATATTTCAGAGCTATCAATTACACAAATATGAACCTAGACACTCTCTTTGGAAAATATAAACATGTGTTCCACACGTAGAAGGTTTCTTACTTGCTTGATTCATTTACTTATTCATTCAGCTTCAGTATCAACATTTATTGCTACGCCAGGTACTGTGCTAGGTCCTGGGGAATTAGAGATAAGACATAGTTCTAGTGAGCGGAGACGACACAACAGTGTAGCAAGGAGAGAGATGTATCATTTCCTAAACACCTATGGCACTCACTAAACTCCTCCTTACACGCTATGGCTGTGATGACCCTAAAAATTCTTATTGAAGGTGGAGCTTTCTCTTTCAGATGTCTTCTGGTGCCTCTTTTTCTCCTAATATCTCTTGGAGACCACCTGCTTTTTTAAGAACTTGGTTATCTACACCTATATCTCCTATTTTTTAAAATTTCAACACTACTTAAAAAAAAAGTTATGAACAACTTCAAACATATACAAAGGTGTAGAGCATGAATGAAAGGTGTAGAGCTGAAATTCCAATACTTCAGCCACCTGATGCTAAAAACTGACTCAATGGAAAAGACCCTGATGCTGGGAAAGACTGAAGGCAGGAGGAGAAGGGAATGACAGAGGATGAGATGGTTGGACAGCATCACTGACTCGATGGACATGAGTTTGAGCAAGCTCTGGGAGTTGGTGATGGACAGGGAAGACTGGTGTGCTGCAGTCCATAGGATCACCAAGAGCTGGACACATCTGAGCAACTGAACTGAACTGAGAGCATGAATGGTACTATGAACCCTGTTTGCCACTGCCCTGCTTCAACCAGTACCATCTTTTAAATTTTTTTAAATTCATTTTATTTTTTGACCACAAGGTATGTGGGATCTTAGTTCCTTAATCAGGGATTGAACCTGTGCCCCCTGCAGTGGAAGCACAGAGTAACCACTGGACCACAGGAAGACCCAACCAATATCATCTTGCAAATAATTTTGTTTCATCCAAACTTCTATTCACTTCTCTCCCCACAAGCCTTCCTCTCTGATTATTCTGAATTAAATCTCATACATTCTATAATATGATTGATAAATGCTTAATGATGTATTTCTCAAAGGTTTATTGTCTATAAATGGAACCAAAACACCACTATCCCATGTGAAAAATTGAATGAGAACTTCTTCAATCATAAAACTTAGAGTTAAGATACAACTGTCTCAGAATTTTTTAATATCGTAATTGGGGGAATTCTCTGGTGGTCCAGTGGTTAGGACTCAGTGCTGCCAATGCAGGGGGCATGGGAGTGACCTGGATTAGTGAACCAAGATCTCATACACAATACAGCCAAAAAAAAAAAAAAATGAAGAAATCATGACTGAAATGATTCATTCACTGTAATTAGTTGCTATGTCTTTTATGACTATGTCAATCTATACATTTTGCCCCCTTCCATCCATCCACTCATCTCTCCTCCTTTCTCTTTCTCGAAAACTTTATCTGTTGAAGACATTGAGTGGTTTGAATGGATAAAATGCACTATTTACAATAGCCAGGACATGGAGCAATCTAAATGTTCTTTGGGGAGGGAGGCGGGGGGGGGGTTCAGGATGGGGAACACATGTACACCTGTGGCGGATTCATGTCAATGTACGACAAAACCACTACAGTATTGTAAAGTAATTAGCCTCCAATTAAAATAAATAAATTTATATGAATAAATAAATAAACAAATGTTCTTTGACAGATGGATGGATAAACAAAATGTAGAACATATATACAATGGAATATTACTCAGCCATAATGAAGGAATGAAATCGGGTCTTTTGTAGCAATGTGGATGGACCTAGAGTCTGTCATTCAGAGTGAAGTAAGTCAGAAAGAAAAACAAACATTATATATCAATGCATACATGTGGAATCTAGAAAAATGGTACAGATGAACCTATCTGCAGGGCAGGAACAGAGACACAGACATGAGTGCAGATGTGTGGGCACAGAGGGTGGGGGATGAACTGGGAGAGTAGGATTGACATATATATGCTACATTGTATAAAATAGCTAGCTAGTGGGAAGCCGCAGTATAACACAGGGAGCCCCGCTCTGTGATTACCTAGAGGGATGGTATGCAGGGGGGTGGGGTGGTAGCGGGTGAGAGGGAGATTCAAGAGGGAGGGGGTATATGTATACATATAGCTGATTTATTTTGTTGTACAACACTGTAAAGCAACTATACTCCAATTAAAAAAAAAAAACAAAAGCTGTCACAGATCCACACGTGGATTCATCCTCCCCAGGGATAAAATATATGTCTATTACTTACCAAGTTGAGAAATGTACATGCCTGAACCTTGGGTCTGGTGCTCTGCTAACACACACCATGTACACAGTGAGAATATATCAGTTTCTGCACAAAGTGCACTTTTCAAGTCACCACTAGGAATAGGAATTATCATTTCTAAACACCCACTATGTGTCAGGCATCTCCGTTGACCACTTCATATCCACTTAATTCCTTGTAATAATCTAGCAAAGTAGTTGTGTTGTTCCTTTGACAGATGAGAAAACCCAGGGTTAGAGAGGTTATGGAACTTATCTGAGGTTACCCGGCTAAAAAGGGGTGAAAACATAACCTTCAATTATCACCTTCCCATACTGCTTACAGGTTAGAATCCAAACATGTTAGGGAAGCATGTCAGGCCTGCGCAAAGGGGCAGGTTACCAGTACATCTTTCTGTCCCAGCCTATGCTTCAGATCCACTTGTTTTCACCCCAACAGCATGTCAAGTGGTGTCACATCTCTGTACCCTAACTCCTGTTGCTTCCTCAACCCTGCCAAGTAAATCCTGCTCATCCTTCAAAGCTCAGTTAGAATGCAATGGTTACATACACACACAGACACACACACACCTTTCTCTGATTCTCCCTACCTACAGACATGACACCTCTGCAGAACACTTACTTCATCCCATCTTTTACTGCAATCTATAAATGTCCCTGGTAACACTTCTCCAAGCACAGGGCCTAAAATATTTAGCTTTTGCCTCTCACTTGACCTAAGACAATGCACAAATACATGCAGGCTTCAAAAGTGTTTGTGGCAAAAAAGAAGAGAGAGAAAATGCTCCTAGCCAAGCATCTATTGTGAACAAGTACCATAAAAATCCTCACATCCTTTAAATTACATTATTACTTAACTAAATCAATTACATCCTGTAGTTCTACTCTGGGAATTGATCCTAAACAAGTAATTCAAGAGAAACAAATTAAAGGATAATATGATCAGAGGCATGATTTAGACTATCACTGTAACTTAACTCTATTCACTTTTATATAACCATGAAAAAGTGTAATTTTGAAAACTACATGGAAATATTTGGTGAAATAATGCATGAAAACTGAATATCCAACAGAGTAGATATTGTAACTACAATACTCTATAATATCAGTACATTCATTTACTCAACAAATACTGGGTTGGCCAAAAGGTTCCTTTGGGTTTTTCTGTAAAATGTTATGGAGAAACTCAAACGAACTTTTTGGCCAACCCAATATTTCTTGAGAGTTTCATGGAACTAACATTGTATAGGGTCTGAGAAGCAGACCAATAAGCAACAAGATGATTTAGTAAAGTTCATCATACAGTTATATGGTAACAAGCATGGTGGAGAAAAACAAAGCAGGCAAAGGGGATAAGGAGTGATTTGTAAGCAGCTTCTACTTAAATGAAGACAGCCAGGGAAGGCCTCCCTGATATGGTAATTTGAGTAAAAATCTGAACAGTTACTCTCATGAGACATTACAAGGAAAAATGAAGAGTCATGCTGAGCTTATAGAATTAGGCAATTTCTTTTTTACACTTATGTAAAAATTTCATTTCTCAGATATTGTTTGATTTCAAAACTATTACCAAAAATATCAATAAACCTTCCAAAGTTCTGCTAAAAGCGAAAAAACCAAGCAAATAAATGAAAAGAACCTCTGCATTAGCAGATGTAAGCTATTACATATAGACTAAATTAACAAGGTCCTACTGTATAGCACAGAGAACTATATTCAATATCCTATGATAAATCATAATGAAAAAGAATATACAAAAACAGAATGTCTATATGTGTATAACTAAGTCACTATGCTGCTGCTGCTGCTGCTAAGTCGCTTCAGTTGTGTTCGACTCTGTGTGACCCCATAGACGGCAGACCACCAGGCTCCTCCGTCCCTGGGATTCTCCAGGCAAGAACACTGGAGTGGGTTGCCATTTCCTTCTCCGATGCATGAAAGTGAAAAGTGAAAGTGAAGTTGCTCAGCCTCGTCTGACTCTTAGCGACCTCATGGACTGCAGCCCACCAGGCTCCTCCGTCCATGGGATTTTCCAGGCAAGGGTACTGGAGTGGGGTGCCATCGCCTTCTCCATGATTCCTCTTTATGTTTAGAGCATATATACAGCAGAGATTGGCACAACACTGTAAATCAACTAAACTTCAATTTAAAAAAAAATCAGTTGCTAGGATCCGAAATCTTAAATGTTCTCCATCCCAAAATAAACATGGCAACTATGTAAGGTGACAGATGTGCTAACTAATCTTATGATGAAAATCATTTTGTAATATATACATATACCAAGTAATACATCAAGCAATCATATTGTACACCTTAAACTCCCAGTGTTAGGTTGTCAGTTACAACTCAAAAAAGCTGGGGGAAAAAAAGCAGGCACAAAAGAAAAAAAGAACCTCCAAACCACTCAATGTACACGTGTGTGTCCCACTTTGCATACCACAGCTTTGCCAACCTCATCTGCACAACGTCTGCACTATGTCCCTTCAATTAAATCAGTAAGTTTCATTGCATCTCATGCCTATTTTCAGAACTCATCTCACTTGAAATATCCACCCTCTACATATGCAAATCCTATTCTTTCTTCAAATCTCAACGCCTCTAGAAAGCTTCCAAAGAGTTAGTTATATGGATTATTCTATTTCTGCTCCCTTGCCTTTGAACAACTGGGAGACAGACAAGTTTCCCGAGAAGCAGTGATTTTGCTGAGCCAGGTAGGAAAGTCAGGAATGAAGTTTGAGAACACAACGGAGAGAACATTTAATTCTGCTCCAGGTGGGGTAAGACACTCAGAAAACTTCAAAGAGGTGACTTGGTTAAAAGTCATAGCAGGAACACAGGGAATATTATCCACAGGATGAACAGCCTGAGCAAAGACGGAGAGAGCTGTGAAAATAAAACTGCACGGTGCTTTGAGGGCACAGTTGACTGAGAGGAGATACCAAAAGCAATAAAACTGGGAAGAGTAATCAGGCAGATATTGCCTTGAATGACAGCCTAAATCCCTTCCATTACCAGTGGAGGTAATGCAGAGTCACTGAAGGCTTTAAACTGGAGGTATGTACTGATCTTCCTTTTTTCAAAAGGTAACTCGGCCTTCAAAAGGGAAAGTGGCCTGGAAAGGAAAGGGACCACAGACAAGTTAATAAATGGCAGGCTTCCCCAGTGTTTATTAACTGGATGAGATGAGCACAGAAGAGACAATGTTTTTCAGGCTGTAGCACACAGTGGGTACCCAACTGTTCTCCAGTAGCGTGTGAGTCAATTAGTTTTCTTTTTCAAGATTAGAAAACTTAAGAGTGGAAAGCAGAAGTAACAGGGCTCTGGAGTCAAACTGTCTGGACTGAAGCCTAAGTCTGACACTTACTGGTTGTGTGAACTTGAGCAAGTTACTTAATCTATTTGTGCCTCAGTTTCCCATTCTATCAAATTTAACATCATGCGCCCCTCACAGTCGTAGAGGACCAATGATGACACATTACACCTAGATGGACCGACACAGTGCCTGCCCCACAGTGAGTCCTCGTTAGGCATTAAGCACAAAAGTACTCAGCACAGTCTCAAATCATTCATTAAATCTCGGTCAATCACAGTTTTCTGTAAGCTCTAGAGAAAGTTTTCGATATTAAGCTTTCCCCCTACATTTCTAGAGGTTAGTAATACTTCGTGGGATAACGGAAAACAGCTTTTTTTTTTTTTTTTAAGGCAATGCCATTTAGAAATGGAAGAGCATTTCCCAGCAGGTTTTTTAAAAGTCACTGCGGCAGCTCTTTGCAGAGCTATGATAGTCATTGTGTAACTTTAACTTGTAAATCGCACTCAAAGCCAGAAATAAAAGTACAGAGTATCAGTCACGGAGCCACAAGATCCTGGACACCAGTGCCAAACTCCGATCCCGCAGGGTATTTGGAAAATCGTCCCAGGTAAGAAGCTCTCGGGTGCACTATTACTTTAAAAAAAAAAAAAAATCGCAGAGACAGGAACAGTTAGCAAACTCTGCCCAGCGATCCGGAGCACGAGGCTGTGCAGTCCAGGGGCCGGCGACCGGGAAAGAGGGTTGGGGCCACTCTCCCGACAGCTCCGGGCTCGGGGGCGGTGGGACCCCGGCGCTTCTTCACCAGCAGCGGCGGCGGTGGCGCCCGCGGGGGCAGAGTCCCCCGCGGGTCGGCCCCGCATTCCTGCCCAGGTCTATACTTAACCTCCGGCCCGCGCCCCGCGGCCGCCGCGCGCGCCGTGCACCGTATTAGGCAATGCCGGGCGAGCACGGCCCGGCCCCCGCCCCGCTCCATTCAAGCCCCGAGGCGCAGCGCCCCTCCCCCCACGACGGCCGCCCGCGCCCCCTTCCTGCGCCGCAAGCACCCCTGCGCCGCAAATACCCCCGCGCCGCGACCACCCCGCTACCCGCGCGCACGCGCACCCGGCCCCTCGCCGCCCCTCCCGGGAGCCGGGCACGCTCTGCCAGCGACCAGAGCGCGCAAAGTCGGGGGCGCGGCGGCGTGGGGAGGGCCCCCTCTGGGCGCTCGTACCCCGCGGTCATGGCGATGTTGTAGAAGGTGAGCCAGATAGTGGCCAACAAGCCCAGGCGCCTCCGCTTGCCCACCGCCTCCCTCTCCTCGCTCGCCTCCGAGGCGCCGCCGTTGGTGCCGTCCTCCTCGCTGGACGCCATGGCGGCCGCGCAGCCGGGGGACGTGGACGAGAGGGACAGGGGAGCGGGAGGGGGCCCGGCCGAGCGCGCCGCTGAAGCGCCGCCGCCCGCTGCCGCCGCCTCCGTCAGGCGCCCCATGTGCCGCGCGCAGGGGGCTCAGCGCCGCCAGACCGGCCGCCCGCAGTGGGAGGAGCGGGCGCCCCCGGCCGCCGCCCCGCCCCCTGCCCGCGGGAGCGCGCGCCGCGCGAAGGCCGGCCCGCCTGGCCTGGGCGCGGGGGCGCGGGGGTCCTGGGGGGCGGGGGGTTCTGGGAGCCCCTGGTTGGGATCTCTTGGCCCTCTACCGGGGAAACCTCACGGACTGGGGAACCTCCTCTTAGAAACGCCGGGGAAGTCTTGCTAGTGCACGGGAGCCTTGCTAGTGCACGGAGTCTAAACCCACCTGGACTTGGCGTAGCCCTGCCCCGCCCAAGACTTTTGTAAGATAAATTTCTGGATGTGGAGAGGGGCCTAGGTATCTTCCCGCCAAAGACTCGTTCTTAAGAGATTCTGGGAAGGAGCCCCCACTTCACCCTGTTTCGCTTTTCACAGCCAGTGGAGCAGGTATTCGGGGGCGGGAGGTGCAGTCGGATCGCCCCACCTGCGTGGATTCCACTGGAGCCAGTGATCTAAGGGCACTGATGGCAGTGCAACGCGGAACACAGGAAGTCAGGGGGAAACAGGACGTGACAAGATATCAAAGGAGAAAAGTCTGAACAGGCAGAGGCAATCTGTAGCTGTAAAGCTAAGAAGAACCCTTCCCGCAGGAAACATAGTATCTCGCTGTTATCCACTCTATCTCCCTCAAAAAAAAAAAAAAAAAAAACCTTCCTCAGATACACATGCTCCTGACAGCTCTTCCTCTTTCCTCCTAAAGCACACAGTTAAGAAGACAGGCTCTGGAGTCAGATTACTGAAATTCAACCCCCAAATTCCTGGCTCCACCAGTCTTAGTAGCTGTGTGAACTTGGGCAACTAAAATCTCTTCATACCTCAATTTCCTCAATGAGAATAAATTTAAAACCTACCTCGTGGGGTCGTTGTGAGATTTAAGTGAAATAGTTCATGTAAACCACTCACAGGCCTGACAGTTTGAGTCACCCAAAATCAGTGTTATCGCTGTTGGGACAATTCCCGGTTCGGTTCATCCAATGAAAGAAATGCTGCACGGGCCAAGGAAACCGATCTGCTTGTTAGGTCATTCTTGGCTACCCTGCTGGCTCGGTGGTAAAGAATCTGCCTGCAATGCAGTAGGTGCCTCAGGAGGCCTGGGTTCAATTCCTGGGTGGGAAAGGGAGAAGGAAATGGCAACTCACTCCAGAATTCTCCCCAGGAAAATCCCATGGACAGAGGAGCCTGGTGGGCTATAGTCCACTCTTCCTGTTGTAAGAGTCCAACAGGACTGACTGAGCACGCTCTCCAGCTACCTGGAACCTGAGCCAGACCTCAGGGAGGGGAGAAGCACCTGAAGACCAGAGAGACCAAAGTTGGATCTATTCCACACTGGGCTCTGGTCTGGGTTCTGGCCACCCAGGTGGCACTTCCAGCCTGATACAGAGAACTTAGGCATAATTGAGGAAGACTTTGCAATAGGGGAGGAGGAGTCTGAGGTGTGCCTGGGAAGAAATATTGGCTGAAAATTGTCGAAGTTTGATGAAAACTATGAACTAGTGTTTTTAAAAGTATTTACATTGGAAAAGAATAAATAAAACTATTTGCAAGTGACAACATTGTATTATTAGAAAAACCTAAGGAATCCACACCCAAAAAAGCTACTGGAACTAGTTGCAGGATACAAGGTCAATGTTACAAAAATCAGTAAATTGAAATTTAGAGTAAAACCATATAATACTTAGCATCCAAAACCATGAAATATAGAATGATAAATTCAACAAAACACGTGCAAGACCTGTACCCTGAACATGATAAATTACAATCAAGAGAAAGTCCTAAAATACTTAAAAATAAGTATTATGGCTTCATGAATTGGAACTCAAATTGTTAAACTGTCAGCTCTCTGCAAATTCCAGCAGAATATTTCTTTAATTTGACAAGATAACTCTAAAATTTATACAGAAATGTGTAGGAAAAACAAAGTTGGAACATGCGCATACCTGTTTTCAAAACTTCATATAAAACTACAGTTTCCAGGACAGTGTGATAGGCACAAGGTTAGATATATAGATCAATGAATAAAGTCCAGACCCCATACATATAGTCAACTGGTTTTCAACAAAGATGCAAAGCTAATTCTTTTTAACAAACAGTGCTGAAACAACTAGGTACCACATTCAAAAAAAAGGAAATGCTTGACCTTTACCTTACACCTTAGACAAGTATTAATTTGATGTGGGTCATAGACCTAAACATAAAAGGTAAATCTCTAAACGTCTAGAAGGAAACAGCAGAATCTTCGTGACCTTGGAAGGCAAAGATTTCTTAGATACAACAACCCCCTCCCCCCAAAAAACCCAGCATGAATCATAAGAAATATGATTGGACTTCATCAAAATGTAAAACTTCTGTTATCCCAAAGATACCATAAAAAAGTGAAAATATTCACAATATATGTATCTGACAAGGAACTTGTATCCAGAATATATTAAGAATCCTTGTAACTCAAGAATACAATAACACTTTTTTTTAATTAGCAAAATATTTGAATAGACACATCTCAAAGAACATATGGAAATAACAGCACAAGCAAAGATGTTCAATCTTTTTTGTCATTAGGGAAATGCAAATTAAACCCACAATAAGACATCACTACATCTAGTATTTTCAAAGGTTGGCAAGGATGCAGAGCAATTGACATTCTCATTTATGGCTAAAGAGAATGCTACTATGGAAAACAAATTGGCAATTTCTTTAAAAGCTCAACATACACTGACCATATGACCCAGCAATTTCATTCCTAGGTATTTAACCAAGAGAATGAAAATAGGTCTGTACAATGACTTGGACACCAATGTTCATAGAGCTTTGTTCATAGTAACCTCAAACTGAGAATCATCAATGCATCCATCAATATGTGAATGAATAAACAAACTGTAGTATGTTCACACAACGGGACATGACTCAGCAATGAAAAGGAACAAACTACTACTGTACATGCAACAGGAATGAATCTCATAAACTCTACACTGGGCAAAATCAGATAGAAAGACTGCATCGTAGATAATTACATTTATATGAAACTAGAAAAGGAAAATCTAAATCTAAAAATTTACAGTGACAAGAAACAGGAAAGTCGTTGCCTGGTGCTGGGGATGTGTACAAAGAGAAGAGACTGAGAATAGACACAGGAATCCTTTCAGAGCAATATAAGTGCTCTGTTTGTTGACTGTGGTTTTACACAGGTGTATATATTTGGTAAAACTCATCACGCAAACACATAAAGCAGATGTGTTTTGTGTATATAAATTATTAGAGTTGATTTTAAAGTGTCCTGAATAAGAAATATTTTAAAGTGTAACATTTACAATATTGATATGTTTAGCATAAAATCCAAATTTTGTGGCAGAATGGGTTTGTGTATTAATAGTTAATATTTGTTCCTCCAGTTGTTACTTTAAAACACTGAACATGACATGAGATATAACTGATTTTCAGAATGGCTGTATGTTTTTACAAAGTTGAATGTAACATTTTTGGGGGGGAAAAAACCCAACTTTGAAATATCCTAAGAATACATAACATGCCAACAGACTTCTAGAACTATCCCTTTAAGATTGACATATATATACTATTGATACTACGGCTCAGGGGTAAAGAATCTGCCTGCCAATGCAGTGGATGCGGCTTAGATCCCTGGATCAGGAAGATCCTCAGAGAAAGAAATGGCAACCACTCCAGTATTCTTGCCTGGGAACTCCCATGGACAGTGGGAGCCTGGCAGGCTAGTCTATGGGGTCACAAAGAGTCAGATACAACTTAGCCACTAAAGAACAGCAACAACACAAGATCGATAACTAATGAGAACCTATGGTATAGCTTAAGTAATAATTCTACTCAGGGCTCTATGGTGACCTAAACGGGAAGGAAATCCAAAACAGTATGGATAAATATGTACATATAGCTAATTCACTTTGCTGTACAGTAGAAACTAACACAACATTGTAAAACAACTATACTTCAATAAAAGTTAACTTAAAAAATAAATAAAACTGTCCCTTTAAAAGGTAGATAAATTATACTATGCACAAATAGATATCAAAAAAGTACTTTTTAGTCACTAAGAAAATTATACAAACAAATGTATGCCAAGATGATGTTAGAAACATACCACCTCTCATGCATCAGGCACTTCTATTGATTTAATCCATACAACAATCTTTACAGATAGGTATTATTATCTGCATTTTCAAATAAGGCAATTGAAGTCTGGAGAGATTAAGAAACTTGCCCAAGATCACAAGCTAACAAGTAGAGCATTTGATGTTCGGCCTGACCCCAAAGTCTGTATCCTATCATCAAATGCAGAGTAAAAGAAACTTGAAAAGTGAATGGCACAGAGCTATAGCTATAGGAGTAACTTGTTTGGGGGACTCAGAAAAGGCTTCATGCAATAAATTACATTTGAATACTTGAAGAATGAATCTGATTCCAACAGACAGCTGCAAGAGGATCTTGCAAGCTGGGGTCTCTCTAGGAACCGGCAGGATAAAGAAACTTGAGGAAAACTGATTTGTGCTGTTTGACTAAGTCTTAAAAGCACCAAGAGAAAGGTAGTATAGAAATCCATTGAAAACCAGTCTATTTTAAAAGGCAGTAGTGAATTTATGAAGACTTAAGAGAAGAAAAATCATATTAAAGAAGCCTCTTTCCCAAGGTTAATTTGGCAGCAGTATAGTGAATGCTGAAGGCATGCAGGAAAGGAGATACTTCAGTCTAAGAAGTAATAAAGCCCCAGAACTAGGCCGGTGGTCAACTACAGCATAAAGCGGGGAATGAATGAGGAAATACTCTGAGACACAGCAGTTCAGCTCAGTTCAGTTCAGTTGCTCAGTCATGTCCAACTCTTTGCGACCCCATGAACTGCAGCACGTCAGGCCTCCCTGTCCATCACCGACTCCCGGAGTCCATCCAAACCCATGTCCATCGAGTTGATGATGCCATCCAACCATCTCATCCTCTGTCGTCCCCTTATCCTCCTGCCCTCAATCTTTCTCAGCATCAGGGTCTTTTTAAATGAGTCAGCTCTTCGCATCAGGTGCCCAAAATATTGGAGTTTCAGCTTCAACATCAGTCCTTCCAATGAACACCCAGGACTGATCTCCTTTAGGATGGACTGGTTGGATCTCCTTGCAGTCCAAGGGACTCTCAAGAGTGTTCTCCAACACCATAGTTCAGAAGCATCAATTCTTCTGCGCTCAGCTTTCTTTATAGTCCAACTCTCACATCCATACATGACCACTGGAAAAACCATAGCCTTGACTAGATGGACCTTTGTTGACAAAGTAATGTCTCTGCTTTTTAATATGCTGTCTAGGTTGGTCATAACTTTCCTTCCAAGGAGTAAGCATCTTTTAATTTCATGGCTGCAATCACCATCTGCAGTGATTTTGGAGCCCAAAAAATAAAGTCTGACACTGTTTCCCCATCTATCTGCCATGAAGTGACGGGATCGGATACCATGATCTTAGTTTTCCGAATGTTGAGCTTTAAGCCAACTTTTTGACTCTCCTCTTTCACTTTCATCAAGAGGCTCTTTGGTTCTTCTTCAATTTCTGCCATAAAGGTGGTGTCATAAAGGATATATAAACATATATGGATATATATGGATATATATATGGAAACATATATGGATACATATATGGAAACATATATGGATATATGGATATATGGAAACATATATGGATATATGGAAACATATATGGATACATATATGGAAACATATATGGATATATATGGATATATATATATATATATATGGATATATATGGATATAAACATAAAGCATATATAAACAAGTATATGTTTATACAAGTATATGTTTATACTTGTATAAACAAGTATAAACAAGTATAAACATATAAACACTTGTTTATATATCCTGAGTCCCTTTGTTGTTCACCTGAAACTCACAACATTGTTAATCTGTTATACTCCAATATAAAATAAAGTTTAAAAAGAATAAAAGAAAGAAAGGGGTCCCCAAAGCAAAGATTTGAAATAGCATTTTACATATAACCTCCTTTCACTTCTCACAACATTTTTTATTTTATCACTCTACACATTAGCCCTTGTCTTTCAGATAAAAATGGATTACTCAGCTTGCCTTCAAAGCTCTACAATATCCTAACCCCGAGGAGCCAATCAAATGTTATCTCTTATTAAGTGCCTGTCACCAAAATACACTGACCCAACCAAGCAGGTCTGTTCATTGTCTGTAAACTGATCTGGATAACTTTTAATCCAAACCTCCATTCTTTTCTCCCTACCCAAACTGCTATTTTCCCTTCTTTCATGTTTGTGTAAGTCTCATTCACTCTTCAAGGCTATATTCAATAGCAGGCCTTTCGATTGGCTTTCCCTGATGGCTTCAAATCCTGCTGGATCTTTATAATTCTGCAAATAAAACTCTACTGGTAATGTGTCATTAATTTTAGCAGTTAATTACATATCATCTTCTGCTTTTACTGAACTCATACTTGTGTGTGTTTTAGTTCCAGAAAAACATCTATTTCTGCTTTATTGACTATGCCAAAGCCTTTGACTGTGTGGATCACAATAAACTGCAGAAAACTCTGAAAGAGATAGGAAAACCAGACCACCTGACCTGCCTCTTGAGAAACCTACATGCAGGTCAGGAAGCAACAATTAGAACTGGACATGGAACAACAGACTGGTTCCAAATAGGAAAAGGAGTACGTCAAGGCTGTATATCGTCACCCTGCTTATTTAACTTATATGCAGAGTACATCATGAGAAACGCTGGGCTGGATGAAGCACAAGCTGGAATCAAGATTGGCAGGAGAAATATCAATAACCTCAGATATGCAGATGACATCACCCTTATGGCAGAAATTGAAGAAGAACTAAAGAGCCTCTTGATGAAAGTGAAAAGAGGAGAGTCAAAAAGTTGGCTTAAAGCTCAACATTCAGAAAACTAAGATCATGGCATCCGATCCCATCACTTCATGGCAAATAGATGGGGAAACAGTGGAAACAGTGGCTGACGTTATTTTTCTCGGCTCTAAAATCACTGCAGATGGTGATTGCAGCCACGAAATTAAAAGACGCTTACTCCTTGGATGGAAAGTTATGACCAACCTAGACAGCATATTAAAAAGCAGAGACATTACTTTGTCAACAAAGGTCCATCTAGTCAAGGCTATGGTTTTTCCAGTGGTCAAGTATTGATGTGAGAGTTGGACTGTGAAGAAAGCTGAGTGCTGAAGAATTTATGCTTTGAACTGTGGTGTTGGAAAAGACTCTTGAGAGTCCCTTGGACTACAAGGAGATCCAACCAGTCCATCCTAAAGGAGATCAGTCCTGGGTGTTCATTGGAAGGACTGATGTTGAAGCTGAAACTCCAATACTTTGGCTACCTGATGCAAAGAGCTGACTCATTTGAAAAGACCCTGATGCTGGGAAAGATTGAGGGCAGGAGGAGAAGGGGATGACAGAAGATGAAATGGTTGGATGGCATCACCAACTCGATGGACATGAGTTTGGGTAAACTCAGGGAGTCGGTGATGGACAGGGAGGCCTGGCGTGCTGCAGTTCACGGGGTCACAAAGAGTTGGACACGACTGAGCAACTGAATTGAACTGAACTGTGTGTGTTTTGGCTGTGGTGAAGAATTGCATAGAGATTATGAACTGTATTTTTTAAAAATCCTTTTCAAAGGCCAAGTAATGTTTTGCAATTTTTCCCCCCACAGAAAGTGATTTGTTGGATTTAGAACAAAGTAAGATGCTCTGACAACTTTTTTTTAGCAAAGAAAATACTTTTAGAACTTTAAAACTTTTTAGAACTTTTCTAAAACACTGTTTTTGTCTGATGTTAAAATAGGCTCTTCAGTGTGAAAAACTCTCCAGAGGTCAGTGCCTGGGCTGGATGGCACAGCTCACAACTGTATCATCTGTGAAACCTTCACCAGAATCAAGATAGTAAATACATACATCATTCCAAAGAACTTCTTTGTGCTCCTTTTAAATCCCTCCTCTTACTCTTCCTCAGGTACCCACCAATCAGCTTTCCATCACTTTAGATAAATTTGCATTTTCTGTAATTTTATATACATCTCTTATATGTGGAATCTAGAAAAAAATGTTACAGATGAACTTATTTGCAGAGCAGAAATAGAGATACAGATGTAGAGAACAAACTTATGGATACCAAGAGGAGAAGAGGGGGTGGTGGGGTGAATTGGAAGATTGAGATTGACATACATACCTTATTGATACTATATATAAAATAGATAGGGATTCCCAGGTGGTGCCAGTGGTAAAGAACCCATCTGCTGATACTGGAGACACAAGAGATAGGGGTTTGATCCCTGGGTCAGGAAGATAGTCTGGAGAAGGGCATGGCAACCCACTCCAAGTATTCTTGCCTAGAGAATCCTATGGCCAGAGGAGCCCAGCAGGCTACAGTCCATAGGGTCGCAAAGAGCCAGACGCCACTGAAGTAACTTAGCACGCATGTACAGAAAATAGATAACTAAGGAGAAACTACTGTATAGCACAGGGAACTCTACTCAATGCTCTGATGTGACCTAAATGGGAAGGAAATCCAAAAAACAGGGAATGTATGTATGCAAATAGCTGATTCACTTTGCTGTACAGCAGAAACTAACACAGCATTGTAAAACAACCATACTCCAATAAAAATTAAAAATAAGTGAAATCATATGTTATGTATCCTTTTTGTCTGTCTTCCTTAACTCAGGATAATTATTTTGAGCAGGTCTGGCTTTACAGGCATGTGGCTGGTGCAGTCCTATAGGATCTTGTACTTAAAAGGGCTTGGCACTTGTTTTAATGCTCTGCTGTCACTGTTTTGAAATCCTTAATAATATATGAACAAAGGAATCCATATTTTCATTTTGCTCTGTGTTCCACCAATTATGTAGCTGTGTTCCACCAATTATGAATTAGAGATTCATCCATGTGGCACTGTGTATCAGTAATTTACTCTCTTTTATTGCTGAGAAGCATTCTATTGCATGGATATACCACAGTTTGTTTATCTATTTACCACATAGTTTATCTACTCATGTTTACATATTTGGGTTTTTTTTTTTTCCTCCAAGTTACAAATAAAGCAACTATGAACATTTGTGGACAAGTCTTTGTACAGAGACACACTTTCATCTTTCTTAGGTAAATACTTAGGAGTGGGATGACTGGGTCGCATGGTTGATATTTGTCTAATTTTCAAAGAAAGTGCTAAAGTGTTTTCCAAAGGGGTTGTACCATTTTATGTTCCCACCAGCACAGTGGAGGAGTTTCAATGGGCCTACATCCCAGCCAACACTTGGTATGGTTAGAAATTTTACATATTTTGATTCATTCTGCCCTGAAACTTTGAGCCACCTTCGTAACTGTAGTTATCTCTTTTGGAAATCTGTAGCTTATTTTAACATGCATGAAAGCCTCTGAAAAGTCTTTGACTGGTAAATGCTGGGGAGGAGCAGATTTCTCGGGGATGTCTTTATTTTCTAACATCCTTCATGATACACCAGATGCAAACTACGTCAGCAGAATCACCATAAACCCTGACCAGCTGATGAGTGTTGCTAATCCAGTTACCCAGTCATTAGCAATTATTAGGTTAAAGAAAATATATAATCTTTATAATAAGAAAGGAGTCAAAGTGGAAGTCAGGAATTGAGTGACAATAAGAAATTACATTAATAGAAATAGAGCTATTCAAGTGAACTATTTCTGTCTTGAGCTTTAGAATTTTGTGCTGTTGAAGGAATTTGCCTTTCTTCTTATCTAATTTATAGGTATAGAGTAGGCCATAATACGGGAATTCCCTGGCGGTCCAGTGTTACGACTTGTCACTTTCACTGCTGTGGGCCCAGGTTCCATCCATGATCAGAGAACTAAGATCCTGCAAGCTGTGACGCCTATGTATATTTATGTTTTAAAGAGAATTGGCCATAATAATATTCTCTTAATATGTGTAGCATCTGTAGTGATGTTACTTCTTTAGTTCCTGAAACTGGTAATTTGTATCTTTTACCTATTTCCCTTGTCAATCTGACTATAGTTTTATCAATTTTATTTATCTCCTCAAAAAATGAACTTTAAGTGTGGTTTCTGCTATTGTTTCTCTGTTTCCTTTTTCATTGCTTTCCTCTCTGATGTTTAATACTTCCTTTCTTCTGCTTTCTTTGGGTTTCATTTGCAGTTTTTTCTAGATCCTTAAAATGAAATCAAGATTACTGATTTGAGAACTTTCCTCTTTTCCAGTATATATGCTATATGCTGTGCTGTGCTTAGTCGCTCAGTTGTGTCAGACTCTTTGCGACCCCATGGACTGTAGCCCACCAGGCTCCTCTGTCCATGGGCATTCTCCAAGCAAGAATAGTGGAGTGGGTTGCCATGCCCTCCTCCAGGGGATCTTCCCAACCCAGGGATTGAATCCAGGTCTCCCACATTGCAGGTGGATTCTTTACCATCTGAGTCACCAGGGAAGCCCAAGAAGACTGGAGTGGGTAGCCTATCCCTTTTCCAGGGGGTCTTCCCAACCCAGGAATCAAACCAGGGTATCCTGCATTGTAGGTGGATTCTTTATCAGCTGAGCTACCAGAGAAGCCCATATACGCTATATTATATTATACATATCCTCTAAATACTGCTATAATTGCTTCCCATAAATTTTATTTTATATTTTCAGTATCAGCCCATTCTCAATACATCCTATTTTTCACTTTATTTCTCCTCTAACCAATGGGTTATTTAGAAGTGTTACTTAGTTTCAAAATATTTGGGGACTTTTAAATATCCTTCTGTAATTTATTTTTAATTTAATTCATTTGCACTCAGAGAACATACTCTTTGCCAACAAAGGTCCGACTAGTCAAGGCTATAGTTTTTCCAGTAGTCATGAGTGGATGGGAGAGTTGAACTATAAAGAAAGCTGAAGAACTATAACGAAAGCTGAGCGCTGAAGAACTGATGCTTTTGAACTGTGGTATTGGAGAAGACTCTTGAGAGTCCCTTGGACTGCAAGGAGATCCAAATCAGTCCTGAATATTCTTTGGAAGGACTGATGCTGAAGCGGAACTCCAATACTTTGGCCACCTGATGCGAAGAACTGACTCATTGGAAAAGACCTTGATGCTGGGAAAGAGTGAAGGCAGGAGAAGGGGACAACAGAGGATGAGATGGTTGGATGGCATCACCGACTCAATGGACATGAGTTTGAGTAGACTCTCAGAGTTGGCAATGGACAGGGAGGCCTGGCGTGTTGCAGTCCATGGGGTCGCAAAGAGTCGGACACGACTAAGCTGAACTGAACTGAACTGAACATACTCTGTATGACTTGACTCCTTTTAAATTTATCAAGATTTGTTTTATGGCATGGAATATTCTCTATCTTGGTAAATATGTCATGCACCTGAAAAGACTATGTAATCAGCTTTCATCAGATGTAGTGTTGTATCAGTTTCATTTAAGTCAAGTTTGATGATAGTATTCAAGTCTTCTACTATTGAGATGGGGAGTTGAAATTTCCAACTATAATCATTTAGCCTAGTTTTCAGTTGTTTCAGGCAAAATGGTAAATCCAGTCTCTGTTATTCCATCTTGGCTAAAGGCAAGGTCTGAAAAGTATATTCCTTTTTCTTCTTGACTTTAGCACTGCTGCTGCTGCTAAGTCACTTCAGTCGTGTCCGACTCTGTGCGACTCCATAAATGGCAGCCCACCAGGCTCCCCTGTCCCTGGGATTGTCCAGGCAAGAACACTGGAATGGGTTGCCATTTCCTTCTCCAATGCATGAAAGTGAAAAGTGAAAGTGAAGTCACTCAGTCGTGTCCGACCCTCAGCAACTCCATGGACTGCAGCCTTCCAGGCTCCTCCGTCCATGGGATTTTCCAGGTAAGAGTACTGGAGTGGGGTGCCATTGCCTTCTCCGTGACTTTAGCACGAAGACTGTCATTAAATAGTAGCACAAAAATGGGCAATCTTCTGTTGCTTCTTACTACAGAAAAATCATTCTCTTTCACCATTGAGTAAGATGTTAGGTCTAAGTTTTTTGGAGATGACTTCTGTCAGGTTGAAAAAGGTTTCTTTTACTCTTTGTTGTTTTTATCACAAAGGTTTTGAATTATGTCAAATAGTATTTTTCTGTGGCTATTGAAATTTTCATATGGTTTTTCTCTTACATACTGTTAGTATGGTGAACTATGTTGATTGATCTTCAAATACTAAAGTAACTTTATAGTCCTGGGATACACTACTTGGTCATGATGTATTCTCTTCATATTCCTATAAATTTCTTTTTTAAAGGATCGTTATATTTCTATTAATAAAGGTATTATTTAATATAATTTTATAATATTTTAAAATATTATATTTTTATAATAATTTTGATAATTATAACATCTGATTTTGGTGTCAGGATGCTTTTGGTCTCATACAATAATTAGGAAATTGTTCTCATCTGGTGTATTTTCTAAAAGATTTTGTAAATGTTTGATATTATTTCTTCCTTAGAAGTTTGATAGAATTAACAATTGAACTAATGGGCCTAGAGATTTTTGTAGAGTGTAATTAAGAATTTAATTTCTGGTACTGATATATATATGGGCTTCTCTGGTGGCTCAGAAGGTAAAAAAATCCACCTGCAATGTGGAAGACTTGGGTTTGATCCCTGGGTTGGGAAGATCACCTGGAGAAGGGTATGGCAACCCACTCCAGTATTCTTGCCTGGAGAATCCACATGGACAGAGGAGCTGAACGGACTACAGTCCATGGGGTCGCAAAGAGTTATGACTGAGTGACTAAGCACACACATTGATATATATATAAAATATAAATAATATGTATAATATAAATATATATATTATATATATATATATCAATGTGTGTGATGCTTACTCCTTGGAAGACAAGTTATAACCAACCTAGACAGTATGTTAAAAAGCAGAGACATTACTTTGCCAACAAAGGTCCATCTGGTCAAGGCTATGGTTTTTCCAGTAGTCACGTATGGGTGTGGGGTTGGACTGTAAAGAAAGCTGAGAGCTGAATAATTGATGCTTTTGAGCTGTGGTGTTGGAGAAGACTCTTGAGAGTCCCTTGGACTGCGAGGAGATCCAACCCGTCAATCCTAAAGGAAATCAGTCCTGAATATTCTTTGGAAGGACTGATGCTGAAGCTGAAACTCCAATACTTTGGCCATCTGATGCGAAGAACTCACTGGAAAAGACCCTGATGCTGGGAAAGATTGAAAGCGGGAGGAGAAGGGATGACAGAGGATGAGATGGTTGGATGACATCACTGCCTCAATAGACATGAGTTTGAGTAGACCCCGGGAGTTGGTGATGGACAGAGAGGCCTGGTGTGTTGCAGTCCATGGGGTCACAAAGAGTCGGACACGACTGAGTGACTGAACTGAACTGATGTTATCAAATTTATCAGCCTAAAGATTCTTAAAAGAATATTCCTTTATGAATGTTTTGTGTAATGTTTTAATTACAGGATCTATAGTCATGATGCTTCTTTAATTGTTGATACTGGTAATTTGTTTCCTCTTATTAAATTTTTGATCTAGGTAGAGTGCTATCAATTTTGACTTTTAAGAAGGTTGAATTTTGATTTTATTGATTTTGTGTTTTATTGATTTCTGGTTTTATTATTTCCCTTTTCTACTTGAATTCTTTTTCTATCTTCTTAAGGTAGGAGCTTAGCTCATAGAGTTTCTTTTCTAATATCTAATGCTTAAAGTATTTCCTCTAAGCATTACTTTAATTGCATCTCACAAATGTTGATTGGTTGTTTTCACTTTCACCTAGTTCAAAATAGTCTCTGATTTTCCTTTGACTCAGATTATTTAGAACTGTATTGTTTAATCTTTACATAAATTAAAAATTTTCAGATAGCTTTCTGTTACCTTTCTAAGGTAATTGTTTTAGTCAAGAAAACAATCTACTTAATTTTATCCTTTAAACTGTTTTGAGTCTTTATACAGCCAGCATATTGTCTGTCTTTGTTACTGTTCTTGTCTACTTGACAAGAATGTTTGTCTTGGAGTGTTTGGGTGGGGCCATCACAAATGTCAATTTGGTCAAGTTGGTTGAGAGAGTTCTTTGTTTTCTATGTAACTACTAATTTTCTATTTGTTCTATCTTTGCCTGAGAGAGGAGTATTAAAATAGATAACATAACTCTGGACATATCTATTTCTTCCATCAGTTCTGTAAATCTTGCTTCCTCTTTTTCCAGTTCACAGTCTTTAGGTTAAACACATTGGATATTACTATGTCTTCCAGTGAATTTATGCCTGTATCTTTGTAAAGTGTCGTTCATTATCCCACGTGGTAATTTTGGGGTTTTCCCTCCCTGGGCATAATCAGAAACTGACTCTAGACAGAAGGCTGTGGCAATCATAGGGCTCATTGCTTGTTTTTTTTTCTCCTTGGGATCACACACTGCTGTTTCAGGTCTGCAATCACTTGTTTCATATATTTTGTCCAATGTTTTACTTGGTTATGGTGAAAAGGTAAGGCCAGAGCCTGTTACTCCCTCATGGCTGCTAATGGCAGTGAGCCAATTTAATCATGACTTATTTTGTTTACTACATTTAACAAATGTTTATGGAACACCTATTGTTGAAAGCCTGGGAACCCAGAGATAAAAGAGTCACAGGCCAATGCTATGGAAACAAGTAAAAATTTACAATAGTGTGGCAGCTTTCAAATATGGCCTCCAAATTCTTTAATACTCTTTCCATGGAGATGTGGGTTTTATTTCCTTTCCCCTTGAGTGTAGATGCTGCAATTGCTTGTTCAGTGGAATATGACAGAAGCACTGCTATGCCCACTTTCTAGTTCAGGTCTTGAGAAACTGGGAGTTTCATTTTCCTGCCTCTTACAATGCTCAGTCCAACGTGCTGACACACGGGAGGTCCCCTGCAGGTGTTCCGGCCAACAGCGCCAATGACCCAGCCAATTGCCAGCGTCAACCACCAGCCATGTAAGTGTTCAAGCTTTCAAAAGACTGTAGTCCCGGTGAATGATCCCAGCCTTGAGCCCCACTTACTGACCTTGTATGGAAGACAGGCAAGCTATGCCCACAGAGTTCTGTCCAAGTTTTTTATCTGCAAGCAAAAGAAATAATTATTGTTGTCCTAGGTCAGAAACTTTGGGGTGATTTTTATGTAGTAAAAGATACTTAATATAATACCATAAAGTGCTATGATAGAAATGGTCAATAATCAACTAACTAATACTTACTATGTGCCTATTACAGTTCAGAATTGGAATTCGAGTGGAGATTGAGAGAAGGTATAGAATCAGAGCAGGAAAATAGAAAGAATTGCTTGTTTGAAGACATGCAAAGTATGGGGGAATCTGAAAGACTAAAGTAGAGGGTCTGAGAGACTAGTTTAAAAAAAAATGAGATTTTCAGGGGCCAGTTCTATAAGGATGTAATACTAAGAAATTAGGACTTAATTATTTATTTAATGACACATTCCCCATCAGCTACTCTATAAAAGAACTTTAATCTCTGTTTTTCCAGCATCTAGTATGGTACTTGGTACACATAGGAGTTAATAAATATTTATTAAATGACTGACTGAAGAACCATGTGATAACTTTAAAGGAATAACATAATCAGATTTTTGTTTTAGAAAAATTATTCCAGCAGGGGTATGGAGAAACGTAAGTGTATTTACTCAGGTGTTATAAGAAAATATCTTAGGCTAGGGGCTTAAACAAAGAGATTTTTAAAAACAGTTGTGAAGACTGAAAATCTGAGATCAGGGTACCAGCATGATCAGGTTCTGGGGAGCACTCTCTTTCTGGCTTGCAGACACAGCTGCCTTCTCACTGCGTCCTCACATGGCAGAGGAGAGGAGAGAGAGTAAGCTCCCTGGTGTCTGTTCTTATAACGACACTAATCTGACCACAAGGGCCCCACCTTTATGTCCTCATATAAATGTAATTACCTAATTATCTACCCAGAGAAGGAAATGGCAACCCAATCCAGTATTCTTGCCTAGAGAATCCTGTAGACAGAGGAGGCTGGTGGGCTGCCGTCTATGGGGTTGCACAGAGTCGGACACAACTGAAACGACTTAGCATGCATGCATGCATTGGAGAAGGAAATGGCAGCCCACTCCAGTGTTCTTGCCTGGAGAATCCCAGGGATGGGGGAGCCTGGTCGGCTGCCGTCTATGGGGTCGCACAGAGTCGGACACGACTGAAGTGATTTAGCAGCAGCAGCAATTATCTACCAAAGGCTCAATCTTTAAATGTTATCACATTGGTAATTAGGACTTCCACATATGAATTTTGTGGGGACTTGATTCAGTCCACAGCAGTAGGAAAGGAGAAAAACATAGCAGGAGATAAATGTAATAAATCATCTAAAAGCTGATAGGAGTGTGAACTAAAGTAGTGTTACTAAGGTTCCTGGGATATTTCTTTTCTAAAACCTTAAAATTACAGATTTTTCCTGGAGTAACTCTATTTGCATGGAGGTGTCTTCTTTTTTTTTTTTTTCAAAATCAAACCAAACAAGAAAAAGGGAATAATATATCAAAATTAACCACAGAATCTAGTAAACATATATTACAGAAACACTTGAATGTTTTGTCTGGTGCCCAGTCCTATCTGACTCTTTGTGACCCCATGGACTGTAGCCCACCAAACTCCTCTGTCCATGGGATTTTCCAGGCAAGAATACTGGAGTTATCCAGGGTATCTTCCTGACCCAGGGATTAAACCTGCGTCTCCTGTGTCTACTGCATTGCAGGTAGATTCTTTACTGCTGAGCCACCAGGGAAACCCCTGAATGTGTCACTGCTGCTGCTGCTCAGTCACTTCAGTTGTGTCCGACTCTGTGCGACCCCATAGACGGCAGCACACCAGGCTCCCCTGTCCCTGGGATTCTCCAGGCAAGAACACTGGAGTGGGTTGCCATTTCCTTCTCCAACGCATGAAAGTGAAAAGTGAAAGTGAAGTCGCTCAGTCCTGTCCGACTCTGAGCGACCTCACGGACTGCAGCCCACCAGGCTCCCCCGTCCATGGGATTTTCCAGGCAAGAGTACTGGAGTGGGGTGCCATTGAAACTATGGTAAAAGTAAAAGTGAAACTCATGTAGTTTCAATGTTTTAAGGGATAATCATGGAAAGGCAACTTCAAAATACAAACCACTTTCACTTTTTCTATTTGGTTTTGTTAAATAATATTAAAAATGCTTTCATAGCCTATTAATCATAGTCCTCAAATGGCTAACATCATTGTTCCAGGTCAGAATACATGGATAATTCTATGATTATCTATGATGATTACTAGGTGTGTTATTTTACTTTAGTATTTCCAGAGCGTACATACTGATGAGCAAGGCTTGAACAATTTGCTCACTAGCTTACTGCTGGCAACAGAGTTCTTCAGTGATGCACAAAGCACATCCAAATGCTTCTTTATAAATATCTGGCTCTGATACAGGGCAATTATGATTAATGTGTCTCAGACACACTAATGTTTGGGAACTTGAGGTAGACAAGTTGTCACCTGATCCTGTCAGCCCAGTAATCAAAAACTGGTTTTTCAGAGAGAATTTTCTGCTTCACTGATTAACAGTGATGTTTTGGAAGAATTTTATACTTGTCATAAGGAAACATAAGCAAGCCTTGGTATTGGCTTCTTAAACTGTAAAGAATCGGTGGGACTAACTTACGACATTTTTTACACTGTCGTGTTAACCGTTTTTCTGCTTTTCAAAGAAACATAGGCTCATTATATTTGTAACACAGCATTAAAATATTTGTAAAATATAAACTGCCTAAGAACAAAATATCATCACAAATCTTACAATTCAGAGATAATCAAAGTATTATCACCTATATCCTTTCAAACTTAAAATTTGGGGTACTGCATAATCCTATATGGTTTTGTAAGCGGCTTTTTAAAAGGAATATACTTAGATGTCGTTCTGTATAAACACAGATCTGTATTAACACTTTTAATAGCTGGAGAATATTTAGACTGTGTGTACTATGATCAATACGAATTAAAACGATTACTTACACTTATTTAGTGCTTACTATATGCTGGGTGTCCAAGAGCTTCCTTTGTATGAATCCATTGGATCCTTACAACCCGATTATCACTCCTGTTTCATACAGATGAGGAAACTGAGACACCGAGCAGGATGTTATCTGTCTAATCACTAATATCCTGCATTTTTCTAGTTAACAGTGCTTTGATATTATAAGCAATGTTGCTATGAATAACTTTGTTCATGTTGTTAAAGAATGTCTTTAGGATACATTTCAAAAAGTTGTTGGGTCCAGAGGTATTCACATTTTAACCCTGTGTTACACACTTTCAAATATTTCTACTGGGAGACTAATAATTTCATTTAACAACCTGAGTGTACGACTCCCCACATCCCTGGTTCTTTTTCATCTCTGTCTGACAAAAACGTATCTCAACGCTACTTTAATCTGCATTTCTCACTTTTAAAAACGGGACCCATAATGGGTTTTTTCTAAGCACTCTTCGTCTATCACAAGACTAATCTTGTTGACACGTTCTAAACCTTTACATCCTGCAGTCAGCAGTTACGGTAAATTTTGGTAAATTTACATAATTTCAATTTACATGCAAGATGCTCCAAGTTCCTTTCAAGTGGGATGCACAAATCTCAAGATGTTCCTTAGAATTTCTACAGGATACAGAGAACAGTTTTTGTTATTAAGTAAACATAAATAAAATTACTAAGTAGTTTAAGTTATTACTAACCACTGATCAAGCTTTAGATCCATTTTCCAGCTTTCTTTTTTTTTTTTTTTCGTCTTTTTTTTTGGTGGGGGTGGGGTTGACTATCGCAGACCTTTTTGGTCAACTGCCAATCACTGTTAACAGCCTGCGGATCACACGGCTAGTAGCTGCCAACGCCCAGCTAGAAGAGCTTTCGACAGAGCTTCCAGGCAGGCCTTCGGGGACTCGCTGGATGATGCCAGCGCCGCCCCAGCCTCCGCGAGGAGCCGCGCGCCTGACACTCCCCTCTTCGGGATTCGGGCCAAGCCGCCCGCTCACATGACTTTACCAGAGCAAGCTTCCTGTCACCGCGGGCAGCGACCTGAACTCATAACCCCTTTTACTCAGATGAGGAAAGGAGTTTCCATCCTCCGCCCTAGGGACCACAAACTTGTGACCACCAACGGAGCACGGGGGAAAAGAGGGTTTCTCTCTACCCAGACGCGACCCCTTTTCTTTCTGCTCAACCTCTGATTCACGCTTGAGCTCGTTAGTCGTCTTCGGCACGCCTGGAGGACCCCGTCCTCCGGAGGCTCAGGACCAAGGCCAAGTCAGGAAAGGCAGGCATCCCTGCCACTGTTCCCTGGGGCCAGTCAAAGGGGGTCCGGGCGGAGGGGGCTCTGGGGTTGGGCCGGTTTCTGCGGGGCAAGTTCGGGGCAGGTTCTGGACAGGCGAATCCCAGGGCACCCAGATTCCCGACAGGCTCCGCGCCCGGGGCCTTCAAGGCTCCTCCGCTCTTGCCGCCGCCGCCGCCGCCGCTGCCGCGGTTGCTGCGGGTCGGGGAGAGCTGGGGTTGTCGCGGGCCGCGGAGAGTCCGTCTCGGCCGCTCTTTTTGCCCGAGGAGACTTCCTTCCTAGGTCGCACCCTGACTCCCGTGGTGTCGAGGAGGAGTCCCTGCGGACACCTCTGCACGCAGTGGAGATGCCTCTGTTTGCCACCAATCCCTTCGATCAGGATGTCGGTAGGTGCTTCTGCCGCCCCCTGTCCACCCCTCGGCGGACCGCGAGCCCGGTTGGCCCGCTCCCGGAGGACGGTGTGGACCCCCGGGCCGGGCGGAATCCTGCCTCTTTCCTGAGGCTCTTTCTGTAAGGGTTTGGAGGAGGTTGTCGCATCTTCTTGAAAAAAAAAGGGGGGGTGGTACTGAGAGAGCCTGGGAAATAGGCCTGGAGCTGGGCTGTGGGTTCCTAAAGAACTGCTGGAAAAGTGGGTGTCGAAGGCCGCGGAGGAACAGCTGGTGTGGCATCTGGTGCTGGGACATTGCTCCTGGGAGGACAGAATCCAGAGCTAGGGAGTCCCAGCTGGCGTAGGATGATAAGCTGTGTGATGAAGGGTTTCGCGGGCACATGTCAAACGTTGGGAACTGGGATAATGTTTTAGGTTAGCTTCCTTAGACGACTTTAAAATCTGTTTTATAACTGTACGAGGGAGAGGAAGGAGAGAGCTTTGGTTAAGGGTAGACTCTTAAAGATACTGGGAGAGAAATGAAGATGGAATACTTGACAACAATATAAACACGCTTGAGGACCTGAGTCACTGGGCTGCTTTCCTAGCGTAGGTCTCAGTACTTTAAGTGTAGAAGAGGACCTGGGATCTGAAAATGCTAATTTGTTCTGAATTTGAAATACTCTTTTTTTTGTTTGTTTGTTTCGTGAATCACAGGTTTTAAGTACTGACTATATCAATTCAACAGGTTAGCTGTGTGTGTGTGTGTGTGTGTGTGTGTGTGTATGTTTTCCTGGTCTGAGGGTAATAATGACAGGAGTTTGAGTTTTCCCTGAGAGAATTTTGGGGTGATTTGAATCCACTTAGTAACTACCTTGGCGCACAGGAAAGCAAGTTAAATACCATGTCTAACTGTTACAGTGAAGAAAAATAAGGGCGACCTTATGGAATTGCTATTTCTATATTTGCATAGTTTAATTATGAAAGGTTTGAATTTGCTTTTTAATTCCCAGCTAACAGCCTGCCACTGAAGCTTGAGGGTTTGGGTTAAGATTAGAAAAGGTTTCACTCCTGTCCCCGCCACTGCCTAGCTCCGAGGGAAATCATGGGCAGGTTACTTAAGTTCTTTGAGTCCTGGTGTCCTCATCTTTAAAGAAAAGGAAAATACATCCTGTTTGTGGTTCAATGAGATAACATGTATAGAGGATCTCCTGCAGTGCCTTTAGATAGTAGGCAGCAACTCAAAGATAACTTTTTTGGGACATTTTAAATGAATGTCCTGCATGTTAGCAGTTGATGGAGCTTTAGAGGTCACTAGGAGTATTTAATAAATAAATAATTGGGAAGTAACATTTAACTTAATAAGTACTTAGCACACACTGTTTATAGGACACTTCCCAGTGACAATAGAGATAGTGATGAATAAGAGACGTGATCGCTGCTCTCAAGCAGTTTTATAACTTACTACATTAATTTCCAGGGCAAATGGTTAAAATAAAGCAGTTTCTTAATACCTGCTCCTTCTGTTTCCATCACCTTGATCTAGTTTTCATGGTTGTATGTAACCGAGCTTCCACCTACCCAATCATCTTTATATCCCATTGCCCTTTGAACCCGCATTTCCATTGGATTCTTAATGTCAAATCCTTTCCCAGTACCTGCACCACCCAATTCAGACACAGGCTCCTTCTTGCTTTTACACTGTTGCTTGTATTGTTTCTTCTACCTTTCTGCACGTCCTCATGATTAAAGGCCAACTCAGCATCCAGCTCATACCTGAATCATATCCTGATTACTCTAACCTAGGGTTTCCATAGGTGACACTACGAACGGTTTGGACCAGGTGAATGTCTTTGTCGTGGGTATCTATCCTCTGCAATGTAGGGTGTTTAGGAGCATCCCTGACCTCTCCCGGCTTGATGCCAGTGGCACCTCTCCCCACCCAACCCACAGCTATGATTTAAAACATCTCCAGACACAGCTAAATGTCCCCCGAGGGCACAAAATAGTTTCCAGTTGAGAAACATTGTTCTATCCCACTGTTGTTGCCACCCTTTTCAGACCTCCTGCAATACTTTTTGTCTTTACTAAATTATTTCATATTAAAGGTAATCATATGTTGTGTTATGCTCCTTAACTCTTACTTGTTGCTACGGAGGAGATGCATTATAAAAGTTTGTTGAATTGAGACTGTATCAGTTATGGTAAGCTTCTTGAGTATAGGAGCATTGTTTTGCTCCAGAAAAGCTTACTTTTTCCTTGTTTGTTTTTGGCTGCTCTGGCTGGTGACTGGCAGAGTCTTAGTTCCCTGTCAAACCTGTGCCTTTGGCAGTGGAAGCAGAATTCTAACCACTGGACCACCAGGGAAGTCCCAGAAAATTTTACCTTTTAAAAGCTAGGTTTTAGTGTTTGGATCAATTCTTTCCCCATGATCCATGTATCAAAATATCATGAAAAGTTGTCTAAGAAGACTTGCCAGAAACTCCCAGTAAATCATCCTTGGACAGAGTCCAGTAGACTCCCACTTAAAATTTTATTACTAGGATAGCATGCAGAATATAGTATGTATAATACATTTAACTATTTCTTCTCACTTTATCCATCAGTGAGCATGTCAGTGATACACTCTCACTAACTCACTTGATGTATTTATCACTTAACATTAGCATATACTTTTACCACTTAAAAATTAATTGCCATTAGCTTTATTCATCAATAAACTGGTAAACTGAAACCATAAAGCAGAAATTTACTGATTTTTACCACGTAACATTTTACATAAAGAACTAAAATACTGAAGATAACTTTTCCTTTGAAGAAACGCCTCAATATATTATTAGAACATATGCTGCCTGAGGACAGAGCTTTTTGTTTCGTTTGTTCACCAGTATATCCCCAACATGTAGACCACTGTCTGGCACTAATAAACATTCAGTAAACATTTATTGAACACATGAATCTCATTTCAGATGTTTTATTTCTTGCTCAGTTGAACTCTTGAATTATAAAGATAACTCATTCCATCAAGCTTTTATTTCAAAGTCCCTGGTGAATCCCATTTTGCCAAATCCATTGGTCAATTCCTAGTCCATTTCTTTGTTGATCTCTTAGCATTCCTGTTTTTGATGTACTTCATTCTCTTGGTTTCTAGGACACCAAACTTTTTCTAACTTTCTGCTTAGTTCTTTTTAAGTATTTTTGGCTTCCCTCTCTTTCTCTCTCTCTCTTTTTTTTGTGACTTCCAAATGTTCAGTCTTAGAACTTATTTTTTGATATATTTTTTTTCCCCTTTGGAGTCTTACGAGGCGACTTAGCTTAGTGTTAAGAATTCAGACTCTGAAGCTGCACTGTCTAAACTCAATTCCCAGGTTAGCTGCTGACCAGCCATGTAACTTTGCTTAGTTGCTTAAATATACTGTGCTGTGGTTTCCTTATTGTTAGTATGGGAAATAGAGATAATAACAGTGTTTGGTTTCTTCCCCAAACCTGCTCAGTCCTTCATCCTTGCCTGTTTCAATAGATGGCATTGCTGATATTTACTGTCACTCATTTCTAATGTCTGCTGCTGCTGCTAAGTCGCTTCAGTCATGTCCGACTCTGTGCAACCCCATAGATGGCAGCACACCAGGCTCCCCTGTCTCTGGGATTCTCTGGGCAAGAACACTGGAGTGGGTTGCCATTCCCTTCTCCAGTGCATGAAAGTGAAAAGTGAAAGTGAAGACGCTTAGTCGTCTCCAACTCTTAGCGACCCCATGGACTGCAGCCTACCAGGCTCCTCCGTCCATGGGAGTTTCCAGGCAAGAGAACTGGAGTGGGGTGCCATTGCCTTCTCCGCTCTGCTGTCTAGGAGTCATCATTGATTCTCCTTTTCCTTCACCCTCCACATCTATACTCTAAGCCAGTTCTTCTGGCTCTCCTTTAAAAATATATCTAGAATCTCATCACTTCTCCTTCGCTCATGACTGTTATCTTACTCCAGTCATCCTTCTCTCTTTGATAGACTGTGGCAGGAGCTATCAGCTTCTTTGCTTCCGTTCTTGCCGTTTTCAATCAGTTTTCATTTACAAAGATCCATGTTCTTTTAAAAGTCTGAGATACTGTCATTTACCTGCTCAGAGTCTTCCAGGACCTTCCCATGCCACTTATTGGGAAATGCAAGTTCCCAGTGTGGCTCACAGTCTGGTCCTTCCTGTGTTCTGATATTATGATCTCCAGACACTTTCATTCTAAGCTTCTTGGTTCTCTGTACACCAAGCTCATTCCTGCTGTGGTATCTACGTTGTGCTGTTTCCTTTGTGTAGGACATTCTTCCCCCAAGTATTTGAAGATTTTATACTCATCAGTTGTTCGAGACTGTTCAAGTAAGTTTCTAAGAGCGGCTTCCCCTAATTTCTTTCTGTAAAACATATCCATCTTCACCCTGCGTCCTTGTTCCGTTTTGTTTCTTCATTGTACTCAGCTACCTCCCGTTGATTGATCGATTGATTCTCTCCTGTGTAGAATATAAACTCCTGGAGGATGAGAAATTTTCAGTTCTGTTCCTAGTATCATAGGGCCAATGCCTGGTACATAGGAAGCACTCAATATGTATTTATTAAATAATGAGTTGTTGATATTTTGCTCCCTCTCTGGCCTTGCCTGTCTATTTGGTGTTCTGTTACCACCTAAAAAAATCAATGTCAGAAAACTGAGCTTATGTTTCCAGATGGGTTCTTTCTTAATTATGTAGTTTATTTTATTATGTTCTAGATATCTTGGTTTGAAACCCAAGAGACATCTTTGAAATCATTACCCTGCTTCTGCCGAATCATCATGTCTTAGTTTTTATAATAATGCATTTGCATTGGTAGTCACACTGTTTTGGTCCAGTTCATACCCTACAATCTTGGACATGTTTTGTTAGCCCAGTCAGTATCAAACCACGAGTTTAATTTTCATAAATGTCAGTATCACAGTCTCCTGCAGTTTAGTGTGAGGGAAAGACCTTGCTTGGGCTTTGGGTTTAAACTGCAGGTACAGCATCAGCTCTTAGTAAGTGGGCAGAATGTGGACTTTAAAAACACACAAGATTCTCTTTACTGGAGTTGAATATTCAAATTTAGCATGTTCAGAATTACATTCAAACTTTTCTTCTTGAGTATGCTTTTCCTCTATTCTGATGACTGGTGCTTCAATTTACGTAGTCACATATGTCAAGAGCCTGGATGCCATTCTTAAATTCTGTAATTGTCATTTTCTAGATTCTCACAAGAAATCCATGCTGTCTGCTGTGAGCCGGGTACCCTGAACTTGCCCTCAAGGATTCTGGTGCTGCCGTAGTCTGTGTGCTTCTAAGTTTATTCATCTGTCCCTCCATTCATGTCTCCCATCCTTTTTTCCCTCACTGCCTCCACCTAGGCACATTTAGCTTGTTCTCTGATGAGTGGTCCAGCAGCTGTCTTATCCCTGCTTCCAGTCCGTCCCCAGTTATTTTCCAGGTGACAGTGATATTTCTAAAATGTAAATGTGATCTTATGGCTCCTCTGATTAAAATAGTTGAGTGAATCTACAGCTTTCCACAGGAATTTGTACTTTTCAGCATAGCATATATGACCTAACCCTAGTCTCTTCAGCCTCTACATTTCTCCTCAAGGCATATTTCCTGGTTGGTTTTATACCATGGCTTTTTCGTTTGTGGATTCTCTGACCTGACTTACTTTTCTCTTCATTAATCCCCATTAAAGGCTCTTTTGAGGAGCTGATGCACGTAAAGCACTCACCCCAGTACCTGCGCAAGGGATACTTTTCAGATCCTCTTATAATCAAGTTAGACAACAATTTGGAGGGGGCTATTCAGCTTCTGTCTTTCAAATTTAATTAACTTTATAAAGATCCCTGGGCTAGTAAATGGCTGAACCAGAATTCAAGTGCAAGTTGTCTAATTCAGTCTTTACTCATACTAAGTAGTTGGTAATTGTTAGCGGAATATAAGCACCCTCTGTAGGGCTTTCCAGGTGGCGCTAGTTGTAAAGAACCCACCTGCCAATGCAGGAGACAGAAGAGACGCAGATACTATCCATAGGTTGGGAAGATCCCCTAGAGCCTTCTAGGGATAGCAGCCCACTCCCGTATTCTTGCCTGGAGAATCCCATGAACAGAAGATCCTGGTGGGCTACAGTCCATAAGGTCGCAAAGAGTTGACAGGACTGAAGCGACTTAGCATGCACACACTCAAGATTCTAAGAGGTGGAATCAGTTATTGTAAAACATACTGGGGAGGAAAATGTGAAAATCCAGAATACAGATCTGTTAAGGGTCTGCTGTCCACTGGGTTAAGAGATTTTCTACTCAATGTTTCTTCTGTTCCTGTTTTACTTCTCCTGTAGGTTATTCTTTCTGTTGCGTCTAGGTTTTCATTTCTATCTTGGGCTCTTTTCTGAGACACTTTCATGTTTTCCTTTGACACCTGCTTCCCTGTCTGGTCTGGTTAGAAGAGCTTCAGATTGCTCTGCCAATAGGATTTCCAGTGCTCAGGATGGACAGGAAAGTTAGGTGAAACATTCTGGAAAACTGAGTCTGATGATCTCCACAAGAGGATGACTTCTTTGGACTTGTGTTTTCCCTTGGCTGATTTGATGAACTCTTATATCTCCAGACTGACTGAATGAGTCTTTTTCCTATAGCCTGAACATGGTACACAGTCATCCTGGCAGCACCTCCCCAAATCTCTAGCAGTCATAAATTTTGAGAAAATCAGAAGTAGCTGCTTATCAGAAAAAAGTTCTTCAATCCATTGAGAAGACTACTGAAATTCAGATGAGGCTCATTGTGTGATTTTTCTGGGTACTGCTAGGCAAATTCTCAGTCTCTTGTTTTTGAGTATAATGGTAAGGATAATCTGAGGATAAAATGAGATCATTATGAAGCTTTGAATTCTTTGGAAGCAAGTCTGTTATATTTGCTTGTCACTTTTCCCTTTCCCACGAACCCTGTTTTTTGTCTTAGAAAATGAAGAGTTTTGACGTCGCTGTTTACAAATCCATGTTGAACTGCTCTGATAGTTTATATTTTTCTGATTTAAAAAATGTTTATTATTTTACAGCCTAGAAGAACTGAGCTATTGCTCTTGATCTTGAGGCAGCATCAGTAAATAATGTGAATGGTTTTAGTGTTCTGAGATGAGTGGCATCTCTGATCTCTATTAAGATTGAGTTAGATCCTGATCCTATTTATGCATAGGAAAATGTTTAGCATAATATCTGCTAATGACTATACCAGACACCCCTGCTGCTGCTGCTAAGTCGCTTCAGTCGTGTCCGACTCTGTGCGACCCCATAGATGGCAGCCCACCAGGCTCCCCCGTCCCTGGGATTCTCCAGGCAAGAACACTGGAGTGGGTTGCCATTTCCTTCTCCAATGCAGGAAAGTGAAAAGTGAAAGTGAAGTCGCTCAGCTGTGTCCAACTCCTAGTGACCCCATGGACTGCAGCCCACCAGGCTCCTCGGTCCATGGGATTTTCCAGGCAAGAGTACTGGAGTGGGTTGCCATTGCCTTCTTCAAGACACCCCTGGATATGCCTTAATTCAGATCATCCTTAGTTATGATAATAGACAATTTATATTTGATCAGACATAAGCTTGTCACTTCTAGTTAACAACTATTTACTTTTTAGTAAGTTAGGTTTTAGTAAGCTTAACTATTATATATTTTTTTGCTGTTTTTAAAAAATTTTGATATTTGGCAAAACTAATACAATTATGTAAAGTTTAAAAATAAAATAAAATTAGAAAAAAAAATTTTATTGGAGTATAGTTGATTTACAGGGTGTGTTTGTGTATAGCAAAGTGAATCAGTTATGCATATACATATATATATGTACTCTTATTTTTAGATTCTCTTCTCATATAGGGTGTTACAGAGCATATTGTATTATTTAATAAATAAACTGATAGATTTCAAGATTTAAGTGTATTCTTTTAAAAAATGCACTAAGCTTTTACAAAATCTGCTTGGCTACCAGTCAGTAAGAACGATGAATTAATTATTTAAGTGCGCTGCCAGATCAGAGTGATAGCCTGCTTTCCTTTTCTAAGATGAAGTACAGTCATCCCTCAATATCTGCAGGACTTCCCATGGACACAGAACTGCAGATGTTCAAAGTCCCTCATAAAATGGCATAATGTGTTCATATAACGTATGCATATCCTCTCATAGACTTTTTTTTACAAGTTGGAAAAGATGTTTTTACCATAGAAAATTTTTAGAAATATTCTTTACAAATACTGAACACTTACAAATTAATAAGACACTTAGGTTTAGTCACTTAGTCGTGCCCAACTCCTGTGACCCTATGGACTGTGGCCTGCAGGCTTCTCTATCCATGGGATTCTCCAGGCAAGAATATTGTAGTGGGTTGTCATTTCCTTCTCCAGGAGATCTTCATGACCTGAAATCAAACCTGGTCTCCTGCATGGCAGGCAGATATTTTACCAGCTGAGCTACAAGGGAAGCCCTAGGACACTTACGTAGATGTACAAAAAGAGAGATGGGCAAAGGCCATGAATATGTATGTCACAGAAGAAAAATACAAGTAGTTGATATAAACAGTATATTACACTTGACTCACTAATAATTAAACATAGAGAAACTACAATAAAAGTGAAATATTTTTATTGTAAAGTTTAGGCAATTCTGAAAATTAGCATATTTTTTGGCAGTTACTAGTGCTTGATATAAGTATCTGGTTACAAAAAGAAACCTGCAATCTTAAAAAAACACATTAAAAAAAATATGTATATAAAAGTAAAGCATTGGAGGGCTTTTCTGTAAACATGAGATCTTTCCTTTTCCTGCCAGTGTTTCCTCCTTTTCCAGTTATTTTGAGAGACTTGTTCAATCAGTCTTATTGAACCACACTGACCAAAGCCCCTCAGGGGTTCTGGAAGGAAAATTCAGATTCGAGATATTCAAGAGAGTGAAGAAGAAGCACGTGTCCCTCTGAGTTCCTCCCAAAGGAGATGAATACTCCCATATACTTTCAGTCAGGGGTCCCCAGCCTCTGGAATCTAATGCCTGATAATCTGACATGGAGCTGAGGTATTAATAATGGAAATAAAGTTCACAATAAATGTACTGTGCTTAAATCACCCCCAAATCATCCCCACCCCACCCCTGCCTTCCTGAACTTGGTCCCTGGTGCCAAAGAAGTTGGGGACCACCGCTTTAAATCATCTCTAGATTATTTGTAATGCCTAGTAATACGTGTTCTTGCCTGGAGAATCCCAGGGACGGGGAGCCCTGGTGGGCTGCCATCTATGGGGTCGCACAGAGTCATGACTGGAGTGACTTAGCAGCAGCAGCAGCAGCAGCAGTAATACGTAAATGCTATGTCAATAGTTGTAAATACAGTGCAAGTGCTGTGTAAATAGTCACCCATGCACAGCACATTCAAGTTTTGCTTTTGGGGACCGTTTGGAATTTTTCTTTTTCTGACAGTTTTGACCTATGGATGCTGAATCTGCAGACTGTAAATGTTAGACTGGAGGATCTTGTTCGGGATGACTCACTCAGTCTTCTTGGGTGTCAAATGGTTTGGGGGTTTAATGGGGCAAGGTTCTGGGACTCCTCAGAGCAGTTCCCCTTGGATTTACTTAACACGTTGGGTTTCTTTTAAGATAAATTTTTCTTAGAAATGGTTGAATAATAAAGGATTTGACTAATCTTTGTCCATGTTTTCTGGAAAGTGTTAGTCACTCAGTCGTGTCTGACTCTTTTTTGAGCCCATGGGCTGTAGCCCGCCAGGCTCCTCTGTCCATGGGATTTTCCAGGCTAAAATACTGGAATGGGTTGCCATTTTCCTTATCCAAGGGATCTTCCCAACTCAGGGATCAAACCCAGGTCTCCTGCATTGCAGTCAGAGAATCTTTACTATCTGAGCCACCAGGGAAAAGTGAAAGTGAAAGTGAAAGTCGCTCAGTTTTGTCTGGCTCTTTGCTACCCCACGGACTGTACAGTCCATGGAATTCTCTAGGTCAGAATACTGGAGTGGGTAGCCTTCCCCTTCTCCAGGGGATCTTCCCAACCCAGAGATGGAACCTAGATCACCCAGGGAAGGGAACCTTTAAATCCTTGGAATTTCCCAAGTGGTAGGAGCATCTTTCATATTTATGGTGGGTTCCTGGGACAGTCCTTTGGTTTATACTAGTAAAATCACTCAGTATGGGGGCTGATCGCTCCAAAAAGACTAATCTGGTGATTAGATGGCTGGCGCTTTGAGTCACATGGTATCAACTGGACCTCCACAAAGGAGTAGGAGGCTTGGAGATGGAGTTTCAGGAGGCGGCCCCTCATTCAGTCAACAATTCCTTCTTGATGAAACCCCAATAAAAACCGTGGACACCCCGCCTCCATTGAGCTTCCTGGTTGGTGATCCACAGTGACATGCCAGGAGGGTGAGGAGTCCTGAGGGTGCAGAAGCTTTGCTTTTGAGTTCCTCCCAGCCCCAGCACAATGCGTATCTCTTCTTTGGCTGGTTGACATTTGTATATTTTATAATAAAACTGTAATTATAGGTGATTTTCTTCATTCTATAAGTGGTTATAGTGAATCAGTGAACCCAAGGGGATAGTGGAAACCCCTGAATCTGTAGCCAGTTGGTCAGAATGCATGTGGCCTGGGAAGCCCAGAGCTTGTTTCTTGTGTCTGAAGTGAGGGGAGACTTGAAGTCCTGTACCTTCAACCTGTGAAGTGTGTGCTAACTCCAGGTAGCTAGCATTAGATTTAACTTGTAGAGGGTTTCTGCATTGAAAAGTAAAATTTGAAAAAAACACTGAAATAGATGTTACTAAAGGTCTATGTTTCTGTGACCCTTATGGATTCATATTGCAGTTGTATGATCAAGTTTAGCATTTATTGAGCATTTAGACTGAAAACATGAATGTTCAAAGAATTACCCAAAGTAGAAGTTGTTATTTTTAAGGGATTTACAGTTATGGAAGCTTAAACAGGTCAATTTACTGTTACCATCTTGGCACACCTGCCAGTGAGAACACATTAAACAGCATTTCATCATTTGCTTTCAAAGTAGCTCATTTACTTTGTCTCCAGATTTATGTTAAGTTTCTCATTATAGTTTCTTCTTTTCCCTCTCCCAAACTATTTTTTACATGTTGGCAGCAGATTCATGTTTTTTCCCCCAGAAGTCAAACTCTGATCAGATTGTTTCCTTGCTCAAAATTTTCTTAGCTCTCTGGTGTTTCTTGAATTAATACAGATCCCCTCATGGTTAAAGCTCACTTAAAACAATTTAGTGAGTCTAGAAATTCTTTTACTTGTAGCTGCATCTTGCTTGCTTCATTTTTTTGCTGGTGGACTTTCTCAGGATTCCAATAAAGAGGCAAAAGAGAAAATACTCCAGACACAGATCTTTTCTACTGGTGCGGATGGTGACATAGTGTATCAGTTCAGGTGTTCTGGACTTTCTTGGTATGTTGCTGTTTCATAGTGACAAGAACTTTAGGTCTTGAAAGACTTAGTCTATAGTAACCTTGTTTTAGGTATAGAGTAAACCAACAAGGGGCTTCTCTGATGGCTCAGTGGTAAAGACCCCCACTTGCCAATGCAGGAGACGTGGATTTGATCCCTGATCAGGAAGATCCCTTGGAGAAGGAAATGGAAACCCACTCCAGTGTTCTTGCCTGGGAAATCTCATGAATAGAGGAGCCTGGCAGGCTTAAAGTCCACAGGGGTCACAAAAGAGTTGGACATGACTTAGTGACTTAGTTCTCTTTGGAGTTCACATGATTTTTTGTGTCAGTTACTTTGACACTCTCTAGTTAGGCACATGTATGTTAAGGATTTTTGTCTTCTCTGAGAATTGACCTCTTTATTATGTAATGCCTTTGTCCGTGATGATTTTCCTTGTTCCAAAGTTGGCTTCATCAGACATTAATATAACTAATCCCACTTCTTTGTGATTAGTGTCAGCATGCTGTTTCTTTCTCCATCCTTTTACTTTATATGTGTGTCTTTATATTTAAAGTGGGTTGCTTGTAAATGACATTTAATTGTATCTTATTTTTTGATCACTCTGACAATCTCTGCCTATATTTAGACCATTAACATTTAAAGTGATTATTGATATTGTTGGATAAACATCTACCATACCTGTTATAATTTTCTAGTTGTAACCCTTGTATTTTATTTCTGTTTCTGATACTCTTCGACCTGCCTTTGGAGTTTTAATTGAATATTTTATATGATTCCATTTTCTTTTTTTAGCATATTATATATATTTTTCTACTTTCTGTAACTGCCTAAGAGTTTACAATATATATATGCATTTACAACTAGTCCAAGTTCACTTTCAAATAACATTGTGCCACTTCAGTGATAGTACAGCTCACCTTCTAGTAACAAAATATTCACATTCCTAATTTCTCTCTTTTGTTCCTGGTGTCCTTGCTGTGCTTCATTTCATTTATACATATGCCTGCGCACACACACATTCATGTATGCATATCTCCTATATTCTCCCTGAAGAACTTCTGAAACATTTCTTGTAAGGCCAGTCTAGTGGCAGCAGATACCCTTGATATTTCTTTATTTGAGAAAGACTTTGTCTTTTCCTTATGGATAATTCCACAGGATATATAATCCTTGGTTGGTGGTTATTTTCTCAATACTATTTCATTCCGTTTTCTACTTGTTTGCATGGTTTCTGAGATGTCAGATATAATCATTCTGTTTACTTCTGAATAGGTAAGGTGTTTTCTTCTGCTGGCTTCTTTTTTTCTAATTAAAAAAATCTTTGAATTGGAGAATAATTGCTTTACAATGTTGTCTTAGTTTCTGCTGAATGGCAACATGTGGGAATTAGCTAAAAGTATGCATATACCCCCTCCCTCTTGGCCTCCCTTCCACCTCCCACCCCCCAGTCTCAGCCCTCTAACCCTCACAGAGCGCCAAGTGGAGCTCCCTATGTCACGCAGCAGCTTCCCGCTAGCCGTCTCTCTACAGATGGTAGTGTATAAAGACAAGGCTGCTCTCCCAACTTGTCCCACCCTCTCCTTCCTCTGTTGTGTCCACCAATCCATTCTCTACATCTGTTGGCTTCTTTTTTTTCCGCTTTATTTTTGATTTTCTGCTGTTTGATATGCCAACGTGTAGAGGGTTTGTTTCTTTATTTGACATTTATTGTACTTGGTGTTCCTGGAGCTTCCTGGATCTGTGGTTTGGTGTCTGACATTAATTTGGGGGAGATTCCGAATCATATTTGGTTCAAATATTTCTTCTTTTTCTTTTCCTCTTTCTTCTTTGGTATTCCAGTGATTCCTTTGTCACAGCTTTTATAGTTTCCCACAGCTCTTGGATAATTTGTTTCAGTGCCCCCACCCCCCTGCTCCGGCCCCCTCCCTCCATCACTTTTTCCTCTTTGCATTTCAGTTTTGGAAATTCCTAGTGACATGTCCTTAGGTTCAGAGATTCTTGCTTCAGCTGTGTCCAGACTGATGATAAGCCCATCCAAGGATGTTCATTTATATTATATTATTGTTTGATCTCTAATATTTCGTTTTTAGAATTTCCATCTCTCTGCTTACATTGTCCATCTGTTCTTGCATATTACCTCCTTTTTCCATTTAGAGCTCTTAGCATACTGTCATATTCTTTAAAAATTCTGGTCTGATAATTCCAACATCCTTCTCATGTCTGAGTTTGGTTCTGATGCTACTCTGATACCCTTCTAGTTGTGCTCTTTGCCTTATAGTGTGACTTGTCAGCAGCTGGATATGATATACTAGACGAAGGGACACCCACCTTTAGTGGTGTGATGATCAGGTGCCGACTGTCCTGGGATTTGGGCTCAGTGAGCCTCTCTGCCCCTGGGGTTTGAATTCTCACATGCTTCTCAGTGTCCATCCCCTGCTCATCCCATTGGTGGAATGGGATGGCTCCAGTGGGCTGGGGTTGGATATTCCCCTTCTCCCACGTGGAAGGCTGGAACAAGCTAGCTTTGGGATTTCTCTTCCCACAGTTGGGTTAATCTCTGGTAAAACACTAGTTGGTTAAGACTGATAAAATAATTTCTCTTGAGGGTAGGATTTTTTAGGAAGAGAATACTCTGGTGTATTTCAGAATGGTCAGTTTCTCTCCCCCTGCTGGAAAAATAGGGGAAATTTTCTGTGATGTTCACCTTGAGAACCTGAAAGAACGGTGGAATTGAAACTCACAAAAGTATGGGAAGTCTTCTAAGCCGCCTCTTTTCTGGCGTTTTAACTCAGACTTGTGCACACTTAGCCTCCAGCAGTTTGATAATTTCAGTGTAGATTTTCCTCCCCTGGTACTGGTTCCTGGTGATGTTTGTGCTGATGAGCTTCTGCTCTGTTAAGTTGTGGTTCTGTGTATCTGCCTATTTGTATGTCTAATTTGGGGGCATCAGTTTGCCTTGTGACCTCACTTCTGAGGGCTCTAAGAAGAGTCGTTGATTTTTCACTTTGTTCAGTGTTTTACTTGTTAGGATGAAGTGAATACATCCAAGCTGCTTACATGCCAGACTGGAAAACTGGGGGGTGGGGAATTCCTTATTTTTGCTGCCTAAGTCTCAACTATACCTGGTGTCTCCCTGTCTAGAAAAAATTTGCTTTACCTACAGAAAGTAAACCATCACTCACTTTCTCGGAATAGGGAAGTGATATTGCTAGAGCCCTTGAGTGAGGAAATAGAGCCTGCCTACATTTCAAACAGCATTAACCCATTTTGCTAACTTGGAAGTGCTCTTTTTCTTCATTCTCAATTGCAATAGTTGAATTTCCTGAGGATTCAACAGACTAGTTCTTAAGCTTTTTTTCTTACTAACAATACATGGTTCACCTTTCTTGGGTCTTCTCAGTAGTTTACCATGGATCAGTGTTGTTCTGTAGCTTTTGAGATACTGTTGCTGTTACTGCTTCTCATGTTTTCCTTATCCTTGTGTGTTTTCATTAAAATTCCTTTATTGTAATGAAGAAAGGGGTCTAAATTAATGATTTGGTTTAATCTGCCATACCTCTGGCTTTTTTTATTTTAACTTGTCAAGTTTAGATTTAAGGAAAAATATTCAGTTAAAGCTTGGTTTTCTTTTGTTCAGTGCCCCCTCCACCCTACTTCTCAGAATCCAAACTCAACAAATAGATAGTTAATTTAATTCCCTGGAACATTTTGATAGAGACATGTTCTTTGTCATGTTCCTTCGAGGGCAAGTAAAGCTAAGAATTAACTATGTAAATTAACTATGAATTAACTATGCAAATCCTCTGTCTATGGGATTTTCCAGGCAATAGTACTGGAGTGGATTGCCATTTCCTTTTCCAGGAGATCTTCCCAACCCAGGGATCCAACCCGGGTCTCCCGCATTGTAGACAGACGCTTTACCGTCTGAGCCACCAGGGAAGCCACAGTTGTAAATAATTAGTGAAGCTAACTATTAACTATTGATAATGAAAGAGTTCTTTATTTTGGTCTTTCTGTGTGCAGATAGGGATAGACCTGTGTGTGTGTACATTTTTATAAAAAAAAATCAGTGGCCCCCCTTTTTTTTAAATACCAAGTAACAAACAAATGAAGTGGGGAAAATAATTGTGATAGGTGACAAAGGTACCCACCTCTTTTTAAAGATAGACTTAAATATTTCATTAACCAGATGTTGATAGCTCTTGTGATTTGTTGGTCCTTGGTTATACTACAGTTTGGTAATTTGAATGTAGTCATTTACCGCTTAAAGACTTTTTAGAAATAATGTTTCTGCAATTTCTTCTTGTAATATACAGAGAAAGCAACCAGTGAGATGAATACTGCTGAGGATTGGGGCCTCATTTTGGATATTTGTGATAAAGTCGGTCAGTCTCGCACTGGGTAAGTGTTGCAGGGTTTCAAAGGATTTTTATTTTTTCGTCCTATTTATTAATGGGAATAAAACTGGAGTTAGAAGGTAAAGCTTATTACTACAATCACAATTTGGTTTGAAAAAAGAATGTTTTCACTAGCAAGATTTGAGGAATTAGGTTCTCCTTGTAACAGTAGGGACAGCATGACCAGTAACAGTATTGATATTTTAATTATTCACCCTTGTCCATATTTGTCTCCTAAAATCTAGTTTTTCCCACTGATTTTTTTTAAAGAAATTTTATTGAAATATAGTTGACTTACATGTTGTGTTAATTTCTGCTCTACAGCCAAGTGATTCACTTTTACCTATATATATTTTTCATATTCTTTTCCATTGTGGTTTATCACAGGATATTGAGTATATTTCCCTGTGCTGCACAGTAGGACCTTGTTGCTTAGCCATCCTCTGTATAATAGTTTGCATCTGCTAATCCCAAACTTCCACTCCATCCCTCCCTCACATCCCCTCTGCTTCGGCAACCACCAGCCTGTTCTCTGTGTCTCTGATTCTATTTCATATATAGGTTCATTTGTTTCATATTTTAGATTCCACATGTAAGTGGTATCATATGGTATTTGTCTTTTTCTGGCTTACTTGGCTTAGTATGATAATCTCCAGGTCCATCCATGTTGCTGCAAGTGGTATTATTTTATTCTTTTTTGGGGCCGAGTGATATTCCATTATATACACACACCAGTCTTTATCCACACTCATCTGCTGATGGGTATTTAGGTTGTTCCTTTTCCCACTGATATTTAAAGTCATCACTGATTTCTCAGATACCAAATTTTTTGGTTATTTCTGTATTCTTGTCTTCTTTGTCACATCTTCACATTCGACTCAACTAATCATTGACTACGGAAAGAGACAGTTTAGGGAAATAGAATTGTAAACTTTTTGGCCTACAGACTTTTTGGTAATACAGGACTTTCTAAACAGTGCAGCAAGCGGATTAACTGAGTAGTGGTTTGCAAGGCGTATATAGAGTAATGGTTTCCTCCACTCCTGGGCTAATAACGTCCAGTTATGAGTAGCCACGTTTATCTCTTTGTGCCACACAAACGATGTCTTATTTATATACTTTCCTGTGAAGAATGTTTGAGAGTGCTGCTAAATCATGCTGGATTCTCCTGGTTGTAGTATTAACCCTCTGATGGTACCTTCCCAGGCTCTTCTTCAATCCCTTTTAAATAGACATAGTTCCTTAAACTTTCTCTGATCCTTTTTTTTTTTACCCAGCACTTTTTCTTTTTTCTCTCATAGCTTCCAAGTATCTTTATGTGACTTCTATATTTTTAGCTCTGATTCTGTTTACTCAAGTACTACTCCCATGGATGCAGCATAATTTCAGAATATCCCATGTTATAAGCCTCAATCTCACCACCTAGAACCCTGAACTCATGTCCCTTTTTGCTTTAGACCTCCATTCCCTCCTTTGTCCTCACCTCTGTTAATGACAAGGTTATTCTCATTTCTGCTTAAAACCTCAGGTTCGCCCCTGCAGTCGGCTTCTTACTGAATTCTGTCAGTTTGATCCATGATCTCGCTCACGATGTTGATGTCATAGAGTCTCCTTAGTTAAGTTCCTGAACTTGGTCAGATTAGGCAGGAAAGTTTGTCTTTAAGGCCTTTCTGCCCCTTCACTTGAGGTCTTTTTAGCCTATAATGTGCTCCTCCTGGCAGGCTCCCAAAGTCATGGCTCCAAGCGTGGTCTCATCCATCCTCTTTGTTGTCTTTGTATTTTAGTATCCTCAGTCTTGTACTTTCCGGCCTGGTTGCTTCCTTAATTTAATTGAAGTTCAAGTAGCTGCTGCATGTTCCTTATCTATTCCTTTTTCTCTGCTTCTGTTGACTGCACTTTACTTGAGCCATCCTTAACCATGCTTAGACTAGTGAATTAACCTTCTGTCACTTCCTTCTGTCTTTTTCTGTCCAGTTTTTATAACCAGTTGTCATGTGACAACTCTGACCATGTTACTCCTCTGCCTTCCACTGAATTAAGCCTAGTAACCTCCTTAGGCCTCTGAATCATTTATTTTTCATTTACTTCTTTTGTACTCACTATTCTTTTCAATGGGCTTCCCTGGTGGCTCAGTGGTAAAGAATCCACCTGCCAATGCGGGAGATGCAGTTTCGATCCCTGAATGGGGAAGATCCCCCTGGAGGAGGAAATGGTCACCCTCTCCAGTGTTCTTGTCTGGGAAATCCCATGGATGGAGGAGCCTCATGGGCTATATAGTCCAGGGGGTTGCAAAAGAGTCGGTCATGACTTAGTAACTAAACAGCAACAACACATTCTTTTCAACTCAGATATTTGAGTTGCCAGTGCTTTTCAGCTTTTTGTATTGCTTTTGGTCCCTCTGTTCTTTCAGTGGGGAATAGTCTCATCTCCACTCTCAGTGGTGTCTCATATCCTCCAGACCCACTGTGGATATTATTTCTTCCATAAAGCCTTTCCTTACCCCAATGACTGAAAATCTAAATCCTCAAAGCACGCTATCAAAACCATTCTTGTTTGAATTTTGTCTTGTGTAATAGTAATTTATATATGTCCAGTAGATGTAGATTTGTAGCTTGTTATGCAGAGGAAAGCAAATAGCCTAGTGGTTGAGGGCATGGCCTCTGGGATGAGATGCCTGGGCTGGGACCCTGCTCTGACTGTTTGGCTATGTCACCGGTGGATATAGTAACTTTAGTTTGCTACTTGAGAATAAAAACAGTATCTTTTTCATAGAGAGTTTATGGTGAGTGTGAGATTAGTTACTACATGCAAAGTGTTTTTAATAGTATCTGGAGCATGGGTAAGTGGGTGCACCTCTGCTTCTTTTTGATTAAAGTGATATTGTCTGACAGTTTGTTGAGGATGAGGTATCCACCTAGCTCCATCCCTGTGTGTTTTGGAGATAAAGCTTTTATCTAGCAGTGCAGTTGGAAAGTACCCTCCTCTCTTCACCCCATCAGTTTTCATTTTATCTTTAGTTTAGTGTTCTTCATTTTGGAGATGCTTTTTATAATAATGTGGTTAGTGGCTTGAAATAAAAAGACAAACTCCCTTTCATGACTAGAAATGTTCCATATTTTTCTAGTTAAAAAATAAATTTGAACCCATCTAAAAATCCCATATGATACGTTGTGAGGATTTAAAGAGATCAATTTGTTTTTCTGCAGCTAACATTATTATTAGAAACTCTAATTTGTTAATTTTATTTCCTGTTTTTTTCTTGTGATGAGAACTGTGAAAAGATGTACTCTCTCAGCAACTTTCAAACATACAACCAAGTATTGTAACCATACTCTCTGCGCTCTGCATTACACCCTCAGAACTTACTTATCTTGTAACTGAAAGTTTGCACTTTTTGGCTCATTTTACTCATTTTGCCACCCCTTGCCCACCCCTCCACCCTCCTGCAACCACCACTCTGTTGTTTCTGTGAGTTTGATCATATTAGATTTCACATACCAGTGAGATCGGACAGTGTTTGTCTTTCTGTCTTATTTCAGTTAGTGCAGTGCCCTCAAGGTTCCATCCGTGTTGTCCTCAGGTCAGGTTTATGTTGTCTAAGAACCTAGATATGTATTTAAAATGTACTAATTTGTTGCTTTAAACAGTTGTGTTTTATTTGTATTTTGTTGTTATCTAGTATCAGTAGGTTTAGATACACGCTCATTTTAAACTTTTTTCGTATTTACTTTAGAGGGCATTCTCTCTCTCAGTATTTTTCTTTAATATTTTGTTACCCTTTGGAGATTTTAATTGACATTGTGCCAAATCTGTGAATTTACTCGGGAAATGTTCTCAGCTTTGCTAATTTAAATAGAGGGGTGGTTCTTTTTGTTTTTTATTAATATTTTTTTCCTTTTCTCTTTCTTTCTTTTCCCTTTTCACTTATTTTTTTTTCCTTAATAGTAAGTTCTTGCTCTCTGGTTCCTTTAAAGTCTCATTACATTAATTTTCATGCAGTTATATGTTTATATAAATGTGGTATCTCTTTCTAGCTCTTTTTAATAAAGAATTGTTTGAAAAAGACTATATAATAGTTGAGATACCATTGTAATCTCACTAGGGTTCAAAAAATGCAAAGCCACAAAGTTTGTTTATGTGTGTGATTCCTCTTTCAAATAATGTTTTACATACATATCTGGTTATATTTTCACCTTCTTGCTGTGCCTTGACTTCATAGTAGGAAATAAGCATTAGGGCCACATTTTGATTTTCATGGGCCCTCAGCACTTTTGTCTACCTAGGTCCCTTTCTCCATAAAAAGCAATAAAAATATTTTATGGCTGCATTGTTATAAAGACAAATGTATTATTATACATGAAAACATTTTCTTTGATCTAAGTTTGTGGCATTCAGTACATTCACATTATTATGAGATCATCTCCGCTGTCCATCTCCAGAACTTTTCATCATCTCAGGTGAACTCTGCTTGTCAAACAACTTACCATTCCCCTCTTGCCTTGAACCTAGTAACCATTTACAGTTTTAATTGTTTTTAATCATTTTATAATTAGGTATATGGAAAACTCATGGAGATTGGGTTTATATTGTCTAGGAACCTAGATATGTTTAGTATGGGTTGGTGATGGTAGCATACGAATATTGAACATATGTATTGTAGGTTGTTGGTGAAGCATTCTGAGTACTTGGTGTGCTTTAGAAAAGGTTGAAACGTGTCACTGGTGTGAAAGGGAAAGTGGGCGTGCGTTTTCCTGAGACTGGTGTAGACAGGGCAGGTTGAAGTATGAAGTTCATAAGGTTATTCGTGTACTAGGCAACAGTCTAGGTTTTTTTTTTTTAAAACATTGTCATACGGAGTTAATCTGTGATTTCATAAAATGTACAGATCTATTTAAGAGGATGGATTTAGGGAAGGGGGAGGGAACTTTAAGAAAAGCACTTCTGTTTTGTAAGATTTGTTTATTTTAATCAAAATGATTTGTTACCAGCAATATATTGTAGAATTACTTAGTATATAAATAAAATAACTTATAGTAAAGTGTTTATCCCCTAAGAAAATAATATTTTAAAATCCTTCGGCCCTTTTTAAAAGAAAAAAAATTCTTTCTTGTAAACTGTTTTAGAATTGTGGTCATTTGGAAAAATATTCTCAAGTTCTAAGGGGAAATGAAGAGCCAATTATTGTGAAATTTCATTTACTCAGAGAACTGTGACCCAGGAACATGGTTCCAGCAGTCTTTCAGAAAACGCTCCTTAATTCTTCCTCTTTGAACCACACATATCTGTGTATTTGTTTGTTGATTTATAGAAATATTTATGCTTATATGAAATATGTACTTTTTTGTTTCAAAAATAGTTACTCACATGGCTGAAACATTAAAATAACTTAAAAAAGGTAAATATTGAGAAAATAACTCCTGTCCCTGTTTCTCTCCCCCATCCTCTGTAGGTAACCATTTCTGTTTCCTTTGTATCTTTCTATTGTTCCTTTATACAAATACAAAAATAATTTTCCCATATTGATAGGCAATAAACATTTGTAATTACTTAATTCCTTAATATCCTGTCACCCTAAAGTGTTTGAATATGCTGGACTTAAAACTGAAATTTTTTTTTCTGACTTTGTAAGATATTCACATGATGTTTAGTGTGCAGTTCCAGTGTCTGAGTAAGTACTGAAAAATGCTTAGCCAGTGAGGTCATATGATAGACTGAAAAGTCTCTGTTCAAAATCAAGAGAACTTTCAGAATAATAGTAGCAGTTTTCTTTAATGTGTCTTCACATAGCTTTTGTCTGTTAGTTTTTATTGATTTGTTTTTAATTTCATATGTAAAAAAATAAATGTGAGAGTAAGTATTGATTATCCACAATAAAAAATTAATATTTTGTAATTGACATCCAGATTAATTTGTGCTATTATTTAAATCTTAACCATCTTTGCTTAGACCAAAATACAGTTGACTGAGAGTGGAAAACATGATAAACTTTTCTCTGTACTTGGCTAAGGGATCTATTTAGATAGTCTTTTATTTATTCACATACAATTAGAAGAAGAAAATGATAGGCGTTGATATTTCGTGAAAAATATGAATATAAGCCTTTGGGAAAGAGTTTTTTAAAAATATTTTTCATTGGCTTTATGTTGTCCAGGACCTGGACTTTGACTATCTTTGGGCTTTAACTGGAGGTTGATAGAATATGTCTTGATTTTTTTTTTGTTTGTTTGTTTTTTAAGGGAAAAGTAATCTCTGACCTAGGTGTCTTCAGATTAGAAGGGCAGCTTCAGGTCAAAAAACAGATGTCTTCCAATGTTTTGTTTTGTGACAGTCATACCCTCAGTTGACTGGCCTTAGGTCTTGAAGTCTTTCATTTATTGACTTTATTATCTGTGTTAGGGACTTTATACATACCTCATCTGTTATATGAATTATGTGTATATTTTTTCCATTGTTAATTTGACTTTGTTTTCCCATTTAGAAGTTTTTGATTTTTATATAGCTGAATTTAACCAGTTTTCTGGTTTTTAGAATTTTGAGTTACAGACTTTCCTTCTTTAAGGTTTTAGTAGAACTATCTCATGTTTTCTTTACAGTTTCAGTTTTTGTTTTATGATTAATGTACTTTGTTTTTTAAAATAGCATTTTAGATTTACAAAAAAATTGAGCCAATAGTACAAAGAATTCCATAACCCACCCCCACCCTTATATATGCTAATGCTATGCTATGCTATGCTAAGTCACTTCAGTCGTGTCCGACTCTGTGTGACCCCATAGACGGCAGCCACCAGGCTCCTCCGTCCCTGGGATTCTCCAGGCAAGAACACGAGTGGGTTGCCATTTCCTTCTCCAACGCATGAAAGTGAAAAGTGAAAGTGAAGTCGCTCAGTCATGTCCGACTCTTAGCGACCCCATGGACTGCAGCCTACCAGGCTCCTCCATCTATGGGATTTTCCAGGCAAGAGTACCGGAGTGGGGTGCCATTGCCTCCTCTGCCCCTTATATATAGTTTCCCCTATTATTAACGTCTTGCGTTAGTGTGGTATATATTATAAGAAATGAATCAGTGTGGTGGTGGCAGTGATGGTGGTTTAGTCGCTAAGTCTCGTCTAACTCTTTCAACCCCATAGACGGTAGCCCTCCAGGCTCCTCTGTCCATGGATTAACCAATGTCTGTGGTTTATATTAAGGCTCACTCTATACTGTACAGTTTTATGGGTTTTGACAAGTCCATAAAGACATGCATCCATTGTTACAGAATCACACAGAGTAGCTTCACCAACCTTAAAATGTCCTGCGTTCCCCCTGTTCATCCCTCTCCTTTCTCTCTGAACCTCTGGCAACCACCTTTTTTTTTTTTTTTAAACTGTTTTTGTAATTTCCCCTTTTCCAAAATGTACAATTAGGAGCATATAGTGTGTATAGCCTTTTCAGACTGGCTTCTTTACTTAGCAAAATGCATTTGAGCATCATCTATATTTTTTTCATGGCTTGCTGGCTCGTTTCTTTTTATTTCTGAATAGTATTTCCTCATGTGAATGTATTGTAGTTTGTTTATACATTCACCTATTGAAGGATATCTTGATTGCTTCCAGTTTTTGGTGATTGTGAATACAGCTGCTGTAAAAGCATGTGCAGTTTTTTTGTTTGTGTGTATGAACATAGATTTTTTAAAACTGGGTAAATACCAAAGAGCATGGTTGTTGGATTATATGATAGGACTGTACATAGCTTTTGTAAGAAACTGGCAAACTGTCTTCCAAAGTCTCTCATAGTTGTGATTTCATTTTTCACATATAAGTCTTTGATCTATTTGGAATTTATTATGTAGTTTGAGGTATGGCTCTAAATTTATTCTTTTCTGTTTGGCTACCTCAAAATTTCAGCACCATTTATTGAATGATCTTTGTCCTTTCTAATTTGAAATACTACTTTTATATATTACATTGCTTTATGTATTTGGATTTTTTTTTAATTCTCTTTTGTCCCATTGGTATGTATCTATTCATGTGCTGCTACCATGTGGTTTTAATTATTAAAACCTTATAATACATTTTAATACTGGCAGGGCTGGTTTTCTCCTTTTTCTTTTTTTTTTTTTTACAGTTTCTTAATATTCTTGTCCCTCTCTACTGTCCTCACATAAACTTTTGGATTGGCCTGGCTAGTTTATGAACAGAACTATTTTTTTTTTAATGGGCTTAGTTTTAAATGAATAGTTTTTTGATATTAAAAATTTCCTATCTGAGAATGTAGCATATCTTTCTGTTTATATCCTTTAATAGTGTTTTTAAGTTTTCCTGTTAACAAATCTCATTCATTTTTGTTGAAGTTTTTTAATAAGGTGTTTTATCCTTTTGTTGTTGTTTAGTCACTAGGTTTTGTCTGACTCTTTTGCAACACCACGGACTGTAGCCCACCAAGCTTTTCTGTCCATGGGATTTCCCAGGCAAGAATACTGGAGTGGGTTGCCATGCTCTGCTTCAGGGGGTCCTCCTCACCCAGGGATTGAACCTACGTCCCCTGCATTGGCAGGCAGTTTCTTTACCACTGACCGACTAGAGAAGCCCATTTTGTCCTTTTTGGTGCTATTTAAGTGAAGCCTTTAACTGGTGGTTTGATGGGAAATTTCTTTTTTCAAAATAGCCTGTATTATAACAATGGTGTACCCTGAAGAGGTACACCATTTGTAAGGGGAAAGTGATGTTGATGATTCAGGAGAAATTGGCAACAGCTGTAGGTGCCAGGACCTTGACCAGGTAGTGGGATGTGGGCCTGATAAGATCTGATATTTCCATCTTTACTTGCCCCAGACAATGATTTTCCTTTTGTATTTTACATGGTTTTTTAAAGCACCATGTATTCAGTAGAACAGGATCTACAGAGTCCTCATGACTCCTGAGATCATTTCACACATGAGGAAACTACAGCACTGAGATTTTAATGTGACTTGTCTGAAAGTTGTAGAGGCAAATTGGAAGTCAGGTTTCTTTACTCAGGTTATTTTTACCAATTTTATGTTTTTTCTCACTTCTTTGTGCTGAGTCCTCAAGACCTATGGTGCATGGTTATTTAAAAGTCAAAATCATGAACTAAGTAAGACGTAGCAGTTTTTTTTTCAATTGGAGTTTAAAATTGCTCTGCAGTGTTGTGTTAGTTTCTGCTGTACAACGAAGTGAATCAGGTGTATGTATGTGTGCATCCCTCCCTCAGGCCTCCCTCCTCTCCCCTTCCCAGCCCGCTAGGTCTTCACAGAGCACTGAGCTGAGCTCCTTGTGCTGTACAGCAGCTTCCCACTGACTATCTATTTTACACATGGTAATGTATATAAAATGGGCTTCTTAAGTGGCTCAGATGGGAAAGAACCTGCCTGCCAGTGCAGGATGCACACGTTTGATCCCTGGGTCAGGACAATCCGCTGAAGAAGGAAATGGCAACCCATTCCAGTATTCTTGCCTGGGAAATCCCATGGACAGAGGAGTCTGGAGGGCTGCAGCCTATGGGGTTGCAAGCCTAGCGACTGAAAAACAACAACAAATGTATATAAAGACATACTGATTTTATTAAGTTTTTAGTGATTCCTCTTTCTCACATACATGATATAACCTTGTGTTTTGTTTGACTGATATATACTTCTGTGTTATATGATCTGGGAAACTCAGATATCATTCTAAATTTAAGAATTCAGTGAGTGTTATCTGCATTTCCGTTAATCCTCAGTGTTTCTGCTGAAGTCCTTCCGGAACATGAACTTGTTCTTTTCACTAACCAAATAACGTAATTTGTATACTGTGTTCATGTTCTTGGTCATCTCATAAGAAATACCTATTTAATAAGCTTAGAATCAAGAATTTGATTATTTCTATTCAGTGTTTTGCCCTTTTCCCCTTGTGCTGTGTAGACTGTGTTTTATGTAATGTATATTACAAATCATATATGCACTTTGAATATGACATTGAATATACAGTTATTATTCATTTCAGTTCAAATTTGTTTTGTATTTTATATTAAACTTCTTTTATTGTTAATGTAATGCCTTTATGCTTTTGAAAGTCATCCTCTAGTATTCCAGGTGGGTTTACCTTATCTGTTAATTAAGTTTTTTTTACTTTGATCAGCAAAGATTTGAGTTCTCATCTCTTTTAATGTATGCCTGCTAGGTACTAAGACCTGTAAAAGTATGCATACATATATTCCCTCCCCACTCTACAATATCCTTAAATTATAGTTTGTAGTAAAGTACTTTTTATAGCATATAAAATGAAAATGTAAAGTTTAAATCACTCTAAAATAGCTCTGAAAGCTAAAGCTGTAAAAGTAAAACTCATAGAAGAATAGGACACGTTTGTGCTTTCTAGAACTCACATCGAGTGTCTCTAAGTCCCTGGCACGGTTCTGGGAGTAACGTAATAACACACTGAGCTGGAAGTGTTGAAGTCCCCTTCTACAGATGAGGTCTGTCGGGCCTTGCGTCTCTTTCTCCTGAATCACAGTGCCGCTTTTGTCTAGCAGTGGTTCTCAGCCCAGTGGTGTCGCTCTGTTAGGAATGGTTTTGGTTCTCACGATGACAGGAGGTTACTACTGACATCGATTAGGCAGGGGCCAGAGATGTGATACGCCAGATAGTCTTACATCACAAGAATTTTTCTGCCCCTATTTAGAAACACACAGCTAGTAGCTCTGTACCTTTTCAGTCCTGCCTCAAAGGTGATGAGAGGTTAACCATGCAAGCACATTTGTGAGTTGTACTATGGATTGTTATTACTGTTACTTTCTTTTTTAACTGTTTTTCTTTTATATTTATAATACTTTAAGGGAAATGCCCTATTGTTCTTCTGTCAGGCCCCATGAGGGGAATAATAAAGAGGTGGTATTCTCATTTTGAAAAGTTGATTGATCTGAAGTCTTTGGTTTAGTAATAGATGCAGAATTAGAATTTAAATTCACTGCTCTTTGAATGGTAATAATTTACCCAAGCATATAAAATCTTATTACAGTTGAACCTGATATCTTTATGGTACATAAGTACTTTTTATCTGAGATGTAGAGATGAGACATATTTGAAATAAGAGACTTCTAAAAAGTTGTACTAAGTGTAAGATCTCATAAACCTTGACTCCTTTTATCCAGCAAAATCATTGAATGTTTTTGTCTTTCTCTTTGTGTATTAATGGAAAGACCTTTTCAGGTAGTCTCACTAATTGGTAACCAGGGACAAATGTTGAGCTGTTTAACTGTCATAACTATACAACAACATACCTACAAGTAGATATTTATAAATAATGTGACAGTTTTGGAAATGTACTCAGGGCTATTCAAAGAGATTTGAAATTTCATTGTTCTTTGAAAAGAGAATTGCAGGAATGCAAAATTAGTTTTAGTTTTCTTTGATCCTGTGAGTTGCATCATATACGTGTTTAGCTTCCCGAACTTAACTGTGTCCTTTTGCAGCCCCCTCCATGTTATTTTTCCTGAAAACTTGGTCTGCTGTCCACTGAGTGAACTCTGTGTGCTGTCTCAGAATTTCAGTTCCCGTTTCTCTTACAGAGTGTGAATGTCTCCCCACACTGAGAGTAATTATTCAGGGTATTCATATTTTAAACATGGCCCTACATATACTAGCCATGTTCTTCGCTGGGTGCACAACATAGCAGTTGTGCTTCAGTAATTGAGGAGAAGTTGCCCGTATTGAGCATACTTGAGAGATGGCAGGGTATGAGTTCCAGTAGGAACTCCCTAGCAAGGAAAACTGATTAACCACCATGTTTGCCTTATACCCTGACTTTGGAAACCCAGGAAACAATATGCTTCCTTTACATTTTACAGTGGTGTGATTTACGCTGTGGCCATTTATCACATCTAAGTTAAGAGCATTATTTGGGGCTGGAAAAGGTGAGGGAGAGTTCTTTCCTTGTTCTCGTCTGTATCCTTGATCCCTCCTATCTTTTTGTTTTTCCACCCCAAGATAAGGAAAAGTGTGAATGAGCCTTACTGCTGCTGCTAAGTCGCTTCAGTCGTGTCCGACTCTTTGCGACCCCATAGACGGCAGCCCACCAGGCTCCCCTGTCCCTGGGATTCTCCAGGCAAGAACATTGGAGTGGGTTGCCATTTCCTTCTCCAATGCATGAAGGTGAAAAGTGAAAGTGAAGTAGCTCAGTTCTGTCCGACTCTGAGCGACCCCATGGACTGCAGCCTACCGGGCTCCTATGTCCATGGGATTTTCCAGGCAAGAGTACTGAAGTGGGGTGCCATCGCCTTCTCCGTGAATGAGCCTTACAGATTGGTTTAAATATGAAAATGGGGTTTGGGGAAGGGTTTTGAGAGACATCAGGATTTAACTGATTGGTGGTGGAATCTGGTGGTAGTCCCCTCTAAAGGCACGTGCAGATTTTATCTTAGCAGGCATTTTTATAAAATACTTCATCTGTATGTACCATCAGTCTCTTTCTTCACATCCTGTGCTTCTCGCCACACTTCTTATTGTGCATTTTTCCCTTACCATGCAAGTTTCAGAAATAAATTTTGTGAGAGCATGTACATTTTCCACATGGGAAGCAAACTCAGTGGAAGATGCAGAAGTTGGTAACAAATAGAGCTTTATAGTGAAGATTATTTAGTTATTCAAAATACTAATTAATTGTATAACAATGAAAAGTAGTGTTTGTCCCATTTGGCTCAGTGACTTTTTCTTGAGCATCGGCCATGTTGAAGGCATAGAACCTAAATGACGAGAGTGGTGTAGGGGGAGAGGATAGACAGGGACCCCCTCCTAAAGCTGTCTTTTCTCTGAAGCCTACAGTGCAGTGTGTTGAGGTGGATTGGAATAATGTTGTGAATAAAGAAACTGATGCTTTAGTTCATCAGAGCTTACACATACCGAGGCAGCCCTGTCCATTTGTGAAAGGCCTGTTTTCTTATCTGGCCTAGGATTTAAGGAAAAGACATCAAAAGCCACAATTTGATGCAAGTACTGCCTTTGTTTCTCACTCTCGTATGAGCTACATGTCCGAGATCTATGCATAAAAAGACAATGTTTGGATGAATATATTTTTGGCTCGGGTGACCACGCATCCAGTTTGCCTTGGGTGGTTTCACTCTGTGCATACATTATGCCTGGTTAGCACCGCCTTTCACTCTCAGAGGGGCACGTGTATACGTGATAAATTGTACAGATGCTGTGTTTGTAGTCCACGTTCATTTATTGTCGAGAAGATAATAACCAGAGGATGCCTACTTTAAATTCAGTTATAACTTTATTTTCTTTTTTATGGTTTTTCATAGGATGTTTTTTAATGGGAGGATAATTGTTTTACAGTGTTGTGTTTCTGCTGTATTCAAAAGCGTGAATCAGCTATAAGTATACATATAAAATCGCTTATAACTCTTATGCCTTTTTGAAAACAATATTTTAGCCATAATTTTTTGTTGCATAGTAAGATTTAATAATGGTATGTGTATACAAATACTTCAGTTTCACTTCTGTATTTTACTTATAATCTTGTGGAAATACTGAAAAGATGACTTAAAAAAACACGGAACAGAATGAGGTAGTTAATACTAGAGTTTTGTGGGTCACTTCCGTTGTTTAATAGCACCAATTTTATGTACAACTCTGAATGGATTTTTTTTTAGCTTAATGTATCTAAAAAGATATTGCTTTGTTAGCATATATGAAGTGTTTATCAGGATTCAAGCATTCTAGTCCACTTTCCTGTTTTGCATTATCCTTTTTATGGTTGCCGTAGCAAACTTTACTTTGGTGTCAGACATGTCTTTGCTTTGGTTTTTAAAATTGGCTGTGGCAAAATGTTTCAGCAGTATAGAAATGAGTGAAATACAAAGTACAAGATCCATTTCAAAGTGCCTTTCTCCATCCTCCTTTCCACAAGTCCCTGCAGTTTAGATTCTTTTTTTTTTTTTATGTGATTTATGAACAATACATGAGAAATTTCATTTAAACCTTGGTGGCAAAGCAAGTATTGGGAATTATTTTCTAAAAAGTTTTACTCATAGTGCTAAATCACTTTTGGATCATTATTTTTTAATGATTTCAATTTTAGTATTCAGATAATCCTTTTTATATTTGGCCCCTGCCATGCTTTGAAGTGATAATTTTGTGTTTGTCAACATGCTTTTCAAAAGTGCAAAAATTAGCCTGCTAAAATCCTAATGTCCCCTCAACTCAGTGAGATCACCGCTGTCTTCCTGGGATCACCTTCTCTGCACTGAGATCCAGAAACTGCCTATAGACAGAAAGCCTGTTGTAGTATCTGCAGTGCCGCTGTGTAGAAAGTTGAAGCAAATGTCTGGTTTATCTATTTTGTATTCTTTCTTACAGATCATCATTCCGTGCTACCTGTGGCCTGACGTCTCAAGTGTATTTTAAATATATTTTTCCAGTTTTCTGATTATTTACAACAGGAGTTCCACTTATTCTATCATGACTAGAAGTAAAACTCTTGATCTGTCATTTTATTTTCAAAACCTTCCAACCAGAATTAGCCCCAAATGCCTAGTCTATGATTGCTAAGGATAGAGCCTGTTAATTTTGTTGAAAAATTTGAAGGAACTTTTTAGTGTACAGTTTTTCAATTGTGTCATTAATAAAAATTAAAATTCTCTACCAGGTTCTCCCATTTTATATCACAACTTATTGCCTCTTATAGTTAAGGTGGGAGGGGGAAGCGGAATATACAACTAATTGTTACACTTTTCGTTTTTTAGACCTAAAGATTGTCTTCGGTCTATTATGAGGAGGGTAAACCATAAAGATCCTCATGTGGCTATGCAGGCTCTCACTGTGAGTGATTTCGTTTTAAGATCTACAGCAAAATTGTCTGCCAAAAGCAAGCCCTTTTAACTTCCGATTTTATCCTTTTAGCTTCTAGGAGCATGTGTATCAAACTGTGGCAAAATTTTTCACTTAGAAGTATGTTCGAGAGATTTTGCTAGTGAAGTAAGCAACGTATTAAACAAGGTAAAGAACATTATTTCCAGAAATGAATTAAGACTGTCTTCTTTCTTCATGTATTTTACATGTATTTTATTGTTCAATTCTTCACATTTTTAAATCACAAAGGACTAGTCTGTGTTTTTTTGTTTTTGTTTTTTTAGCTCTTTCTAGGCTATGTCTATCCCATGTATAAGTCCATGTTAGGTTTGCTGAGGAGACTACGTATTTATATAACTTGGAGCATTGGTTTTGGTGAAGCCAAATTAGGATACATTTAACCTTTTTTCTTCATCAGTCCTTTTTTCTGATGAAAAATATGTGCATTTTTCTATCTGATTAAAAGGTACCAGTTTATTTTGGGCACAGTTCTTACTGTGCTTTTTTAGTCACAGAGGTCATCTGCTTAACAAAATGTAAGGCATTCAAATCCAGCAGTTCAAGGAATTTTTAAAATTTAATTACTAAGTAATATCTAAGTTTTCCCAGTAAAAATTCATGCATTCTAAAGGTAGTTATCTCTGGCCTTTCTTGGTGGTGGGTGGAGTAATTATTAAGAAAAATTATTTTTAATGTTAAAAGGGGAAATGCTTCATGTTTTTTTGGGAAAAATGAGCATTTCCAAATTTTAGTAGGAAACAGTAAAGAAGTGAGATAATTTAAAATTCTGGACTTCTTTTAATACACTATGGTATGTGATAATTTTTTCCTGTGCTACTTTATTCAGTTATTTAGCTATATTGTATTTAAGGTTTTTTTTTTTTTTTTAATTCTTTACCATTCTGTTGATGTCTTGAATGTCCATTCAAAATGTACAGCTATTTATGAAGAGATTCTAATATAATATTTTCTTTAATTGAAGATGTGTACTCAGTACTTAGTAATATAAACAACTACATTGAAAGGCAAGCAGTTGCATACAGGAGAAAGAACTTCACTTTATTTTACATATATTTTATAGTGAACTTACTGGTTTTATACTTAAGAGGGAGATGCTGTTTTGAAGAAATGAAGTTTCCAGGAATATGGACAGTACTGGGCCTCAAGATAATTAAGTAATTGGAGGAAAACACAGTCATGCATATAAAAAATCAGGAATTAGAAATAAAAGAACTGTATTATTTATTCTCTTTTCCAACTTATTTTTTTATTGGTTTGAAAAAAAGAAAATAGATTTTCCTGTCTTCTTCATATGCAGTAAAATATGAGTGAGTAAAATACTCTGACATACTCTTAGTCGTAAAATACTCTGAAAAGTCATATCTTTCTGGCCTCCAAAATAAGTAACTGTATATCTAATGTTTTGATTTGATGTGGCGTATGTGATGGTATCATCTATTTTTTTTTCCATAATATGAAAATAAAAGTAGCTTATTTCTAGTAACCATCTGTGTTTTCTTATGTGTCACCTATAGCTAGGGATACTTTATGATTTAAAGAGAGATCTGAAATACTGTATTAAATCATTAACCAGAAAGTGCTTTTTTGTTAAATTTTTTTCTCTATTTTTCAGGGTCATCCTAAAGTATGTGAAAAATTGAAGGCTCTTATGGTTGAATGGACGGATGAATTCAAGAATGATCCACAGCTCAGTCTGATATCAGCAATGATTAAGAACCTGAAAGAACAGGGTGTTACATTTCCCGCTATTGGCTCTCAGGTATTTTATAGACGTGTGTACGCTGCAGTTTGTTTCTAAAGTTAACCATGTTTATTTGAATTTTTCTTTTTTTCTTACAAACCCAGGTAGTTGTTAATACTCCAGAGGAATTTTATTAATAATAGTAATCTTGCATATAAAGGTGCCCAAAAGAATATATAGTGGATTGCCAATGTTTTCCAACTTCCATTTCCCCAATGTTTCTTCTTTTTAAATGAATTAACTGTTTTGTTTTTTAAGTTTTTCTTTGAATATAATTTTAATGATACAGAGCAAATTGCTTTATTAGTTAGTACTGACATTCTTGTTAAATGCTCTTTGTGCTGTAATTTTATCTACAAAGAATGACAGCTCTGAAATAAAGTTTCCTTAAAATTTAAGGATGTGTTTAGAGGTTATTTGGACTATGAAATTTATGAGCACCTGTATTAAATGAGAGGGAGATATAAAGGGCTCATTAGGAGGGGAAACACATAAAACATCTTTCCCATTAATAAAAACTGACCAGCACAGAAGTCTTCTTTCTTCTTCCTAATAAATATAATTGACTGAAAGGCTTAATTTGCCTTAAAAAAATTATTTATGTAATGGGCTCAATCTCTAACTTATGTCATATAGGAAAAAAAAATGAAAGGGGACGTTTTTTATTCTTTTTCTTTTCTGGGTAACCATTATTTAGGATGTCCACCTGACTAAGCAGGCTTAAAATGTCTGGTAACTTACTGTATTGTCTTTCCCCACTATACCGCTTGGGGTGGAATGTAATGAGTGATGTGATAACATGAGTGGAAAACGCTTAGTTGTGAAGGGCTTGCATTCAGGGTTTTGGCCGTTTCAAGGGAATTATGAAGTGATTCATCTAGACTTTCTTCGTAAGGCACTTCTGATTTATCTAAGTCCTCTTGAGATGTGAAGATCCAGAAATATATTTTGGAAATGAAAGAAGAAAAGAATATTTTTCTTCTTACTTAAAAAATTAGCATATGACTAATTTTACAGTGATAAATTATGTCTTGAGAAGTAGTCATTCATAATTGATAGCTCGTTTTTACAACTCAGTATAATTTCTAAATCTCTGTAGTTAAGGAATAATTTTATGCAGAATAATCCAAGATACGGTATAATAACATGACAACAGAAGCAGCGTTTAATTATCAAAGACTGTACTCACTATGGAGAATGGAAGAGTGTAGCTACTTAGTGGAGTGTCAGTTTCTGTACCCTGAGAACCTGTTCTAGAGCTTATGCTCACAGTGTAGTTCGTGGACCATCAGTCGTCATCATCAGCTGGAAGCTTGTTAGGACTGTCATCTCACTCATGTGTGGAAACATGCCACACCAAGCAGTGGATTCATCAGCTCCGTTTAAACAAGATCTCCGATGATTCTGTGCACATTAAAGTGTGAGCAGCACTGCTCTTAAGGACAACTTTTAGTGCAAGTGAAAACTGCATTCCTGTAAGAGAAGGAAGGAGAGTTAATCTGGTTGATCCATAGCTTTGCTGGGTTAACCTCGAGTCTCAAGTAGTTGTGGGAGCCACTTTAGTGATCCTCTAATCTAATCCCCTCATTTTACAGATGAGGGTACTGAGCCCCAGAATGGTTAAGTGACTTGCCCAGGGCCACAGCTAGTGGTTGACAGAGCTGGAACAGGCCTTCCAACTCTCAGTCCAGTGTTCTTTCCACTACACGATCCTGCCTTCCGTTTGCTATTGAGGTTAGTAGATATGTGTCTGTCCGGACTAGGATTTGAAGGATAAAAAGTGGATTGAACACTGGGAAGAGTGCTTACGTACTGATGGGTGTAGACATGGGATTCCTGTCTTGTTCAGAAGATTCAAGATGTAGATTAGCAGTAGGAAAGAGTGACTTTTTTTTATGTAGATGTTATGAAGTATGTGAAAGCTCATTCTGTTATAGCTGCTGTGTTTCGCCGACAGGAAATATGTAAAATGCGTATAAACTATGATGAGGTAGAATGGTGTTTTATTTTTTTTAATAGTAGCTTCTGAAGAGCTTGTTTGTCATTGAAAATCCTGTTTGTAAAGAGCTCCTTGTTTAATTAAAAAAAAAAAATCTGTCATCTGGAATCAACTGCAGAAGTCCCTACAAATTTTATAGCCACTTGGTCGCTTATGCTTACAACATTTTAGTCAGACTAGATATTTGTTAGCATATTTAACAAAAGCCTCTGGAAACATGAGGACTTTTTTTTTTAAGTATGGTTTGTCATCCAGGTACAGAAGAAAATAATGTAAAAATATTAAGAAAAGTCATCCTGAGTCACCTGACTCTTGCTGCTGTGGTTCTCTCATAGCACTGACTTTTGACCTCAAGGGAGCAGTGATGCTGGCTCTGCTGCTGCGTCTGACTGGTTAATAAGACAAGTAGCATTGCTATACTTGGAACCTGATGATAGAAAGGAACTTTGAAAAGAGAGCAGTTCAGGAATGTAGAGCTTAATATAGCTCAGTTCTGCGCTTCCTTCTTGACCAGTAGAGATCCCTTCACAGACCATAAAAGATCTATATGTCTAGTTTGTGAAATTCACTAAATTGTGAAACAAAAAGCATATATAATGAAAAAGGTTCTCTGATGAAGCATACCTTCAGTGTTAAGAGGTGTGTGATAATAAAACATTTTTATCCAGGGAAGGTTACAGCTAGAGGTGGGTCAGATTGAAAATACTTAATGTTCTATTCAGTGAGTCCAAAAGCTCTTTTCTTATCAGCTTTTCTAAAAATAAATGCCTCGTGCATTTGTTTGACATTATAAAATTTATTATGTGAAGACTGTATTTACTATAATGTTGAATATTTTGCCTTTCATTTAGTCAACGATCATTGCTTATAATATTTAGGGCCATATGCCCTCAAGGAGTCTCCCTGGTAGCTCAGTTGGTAAAGGATCTGCTTACAATGCAGGAGACCCAGGTTTGATACCTGGGTGGAGAAGATCCCCTGGAGAAGGAAATGGCAAGCCACTCCAGTATTCTTGCCTGGAAAATCCAATGGACAGAGGAGCCTGGTGGGCTACAGTCCATGGGGTCACAAAGAGTTGAACACAACTTGGCAACTAAACTGCCACAACAGCCCTCAAGGAACACACATCCTGATTATGGAGATAGACATGTAAGCAGCCTCATTCTGTAGAGGAGGAACTTGAGACACAAGGAGGCTGGAGGCTTATGGGCTCCAGGTTCGTGCATTAGAAGGTGGTACATCTGGGACATACACTGCATTGGCCTGACTCCACAGCCTGCCTTCTTATCTACCCATGTCCTAGGACCTTGTTGAAAATCAGAGGAACGCAAAGGAGGAGATGCTTACTTAGAGAGTTTAGGAGTGTTTCGCTGATAAAGTGATATTTTAGCTATTCCCTGACTTTTGGGTTGAAACTTAGTAGGAAAAAATGTGGATGGAGTAAAAGGAGCTAGAGGGGAAGACGTTATGAGTAGAATCAAGTGTGTGTCAGAGGCGTCAAAGTGTGTGTGTGTGTACGCGCGTGCCAGCAGTTCTGGTAAATGATGGAATGGTTGAAAAAGGAGGCTGGAGTCTAATTCTCCTTGATGGCCACCAAAAAGTTTCAGGCTTTGGAAGCTTTGTGATTCTATAAGCATGAATCAATGTGTATGTTTGTTTACTTGTCCAGTACTTTATTTACAAAATATGTTTAAGATGGACAGTAATATATTGTCAACATTGACTACTAGTATTTTAGTTTAGAAGATAGTATAATCTTATGAACATTTATATTATTATATAGAAATTTGGATTCCTGACTTCTGAGCTGGAAGGAAACAACAAAATATAAGTCTTGTCTAGATGTTTTAAAAACTACTTGTTTTAAAAGTAGTCATCTCCTTTCCCCTTGCACCCCGTTTTCTCGTTATAAAAATTTCCAGAAATGTTGAGATCTCCTCTAGCCTGTGTTTGCTGGTTTACATACTGGCTGCCTTTAGTGTCCCCTTTTCAGTCACATCTGGCAAAGTGTGGTTGTTCTGACATCCCTAAGAAATGAATGCTCAGTCTGTTTTCTCCAGTCCTGCCTCAGCTCTGTCTCCTTTCAAAGTGGAGACTTCTCCCCCTTGGATTTCTTTCTTGTTCAGAAGTCTGGTGGATTAATTCAAGGAGGGGTCTTGTGAGTTCTTAGATTAATGGGAGTAGGAAAATTTGAGAACAGCTTTCAAATATCATTTTTTTTTTTTCTGTGTTAGGCTGCAGAACAAGCGAAAGCAAGCCCAGCTCTGGTAGCCAAGGATCCTGGTACTGCGGCTAACAAAAAAGAAGAGGAAGATTTAGCGAAAGGTACATTTTTTAAGTCCCTGACCCTGGGAAGATGATAGGTCTCTTACTTGATATTTTTTCCCCTAAGATGTTTAAAAATAAAGGAAATAGTTCACAGCCAAAGCTGAAATCTGCTTTGTTCTCCTCTGTTCCTCTCTTCAGTATCACTTTTTTCCTCTCCTCTTCCAAGGCAGCTACTGTCGTGTATGTCTGTTCAGTCTTGTTTCTATAATATTTTTACTATATCTGTGTATCCATAAATAATACCAAATACTTGTTTGTTTCCAGCAAATTCTTTTTTCATAAATACTGCACTCTAGGTACCGTCTGCAACTTGTTTTTTTCATGCAATGTTTGAGATCTATTCATAATAAGGTATTTATGTCAAGTTCATTTGTTTTAACTGCTGTATAATATTCCAGTATTGGCACCTGCTTTAGGTTCTAATAAGCACCTGCTTTAGTCTATCTTCCTTCCTACTGATGGACATCTGGATTTTCTGATTTCTTTTACTATAATGCGTTTGCAGCATTGAATATCCTTTTTCATGTTCTTCAGTGTGTGTGTGTGCATGTGAAAGATCGTTTTGTGGTATTGTTGCCTTATGGAGTAGGTACATCTTCAACTTTACTACTAGTTGTGGCTTTCCCATTTGCAGTGTATGAAAGCTCTTATTATTCACTTATTATTTCTAGTCTCATGATGACATTTGGTATCGTCAGAGTAATTTTTGTGAATCTGATGGGTTTGAAATGATACCTAATTAATTTTTATTTTCTTGATTACTAGTGAGGTTCAGTCCTTTTTTGTGTGTTTATTAGCTGCTTTGATTGTCTCTTTTTCTATATTTTTTTCCTAGGTAATGGTGTATATATAGTTTTTATTTTGGATATCAACCTTTGCTTGTTATACCTGTTGTGGATGTCTACTCTTGGGTTTTGGCTTATAGTTTAACTTTGATAATGGCATGTTGTATTAAACAAGTTTTAAATTTTGATGTAGTCAAAATTTTTGCTTTTCTTTTACAATTTTTTTTAATGTCTTAAGGTATTTTCCTCTCTCCCAGGCTCCTGATTTCCTATTTTTTCTTGTTAATTTTAAAGTTTTATTTTCTCATCTAATCTTTTATTCATTTGGAACAGAGGTGGCAGGGAAGAAGGGATTATGTATTGAATTGAAAATGGTGTAGTCAATTCATTAAGATTACATTACAAAGCCTGAGTGGTGATGGCCTGCACTGGGGAGGAGATAGAGCAGACACATTTAAGATTTATTTGGGGTGTTAGGTGAGACTTCACTGCATTTGTTTCCAAATTCCAGTTCTTAGATTGCTTACCTGAGAATGACCTTTGGAACAATAAAACACAGGCTCTCAAATGCTATCTTTGAGACTCCTGTTTAATGAGCCCCCAGTGAAGGACTCCAGCTTGGGACTTCTGACTTCCAAAGTGATTTTGATTATTATTTGGTAAACTTAAGCTATTAGAAATAAACTGAGAAGAGGAAAGAAAATATAAAATATCTGTAGATAAATTTAAAAAACAGATTTGAGTTTATATCACTTTATTACCCAGAGTATTTTAAATTGTACCTGTTCAGTAAAAAAAGCCATCATGCTCTTCAGCTGTTTTGTTAGCTTATTTATTTTTTAAGCTGTGAATGAATGAATACAATCAATGTCATTATTTTTGTTCACTATTATTATATCAGGATATGTGCTAGCTTCCCACTACATTATTGAAAGAATACTTTTTGCCCTCAGATACTTTTTTGTACTTCTTAGGATTGTTGGGTATATTAACATTTTGGGTCTTTTTTTTTTTTTTTAACTCATTATTTTCCAGCCATTGAGTTGTCCCTGAAGGAACAAAGGCAGCAGTCAACCACCCTTTCCACTTTGTATCCAAGCACATCCAACCTCTTAACTAACCATCAACATGAAGGCCGGAAAGTTCGTGCTATATACGACTTTGAAGCTGCTGAAGATAATGAACTGACTTTTAAAGCTGGAGAAATTATTACAGTTCTTGATGACAGGTGATGGTTACTACTAAGTTGAATACTCACTTGAAGATACATAATATATTCTGTGTTTCATTTATTCCTGCTGACTGCCTTATCAAACATAATAAAATCAAATATTGACTCAGGTATTTTCTCTGTAGGACAGACAGTCGGTTGCTTTGTTTGTGTCATACTGTTGGGATTTGTATTTTATAGTTTAATTTTTTTTCTCATCTATCACTTTAAATGCTTTCTATTTGTTTTGGAGGCCTAGTTTACTCTGTTCATTTTTGGTTCTATCTAATACTATACACTGTTAAATTAGTAAAAAAAGTTAAGATTTTAGAAAATACACTAAACATATATGCATTTATGGAATTTATAAGAAATATATAGTCTCAGTGATGCGATTCCAAAGTCTCAGTGATGCGATTCCAATAGATCCTTCTGACCCTCCACTGTGGACTCAATAGCAGGGAGATGAAGAGGAATGTGACTGAGAGACGACACGTGGTGACCCCCAGACCCTGCTCCTGAGGGTCTCCTGACCCACCTCCCTGCTCTCTCACACCTCGTTCCAGCCTTTAGGAGCATTCCCTTGGGCCTGGTGGTCCCTGACTCGTCCTGTCATAACAGGCTTCAGAAGGATCCAAAGATGCTGGGAACCCTAAGCCCCAGACCCTGGTTGTTTTCCAGACCCTTTGGAGGCAAAGCATAAAGGACTCCTGCCTTTTTGTGCCACAAAAGGGGACACAAAGATACCCTTGCTCTCCAGCTCTCCTCTCTGGGGGATTCGCTGGGTCACTACTTAGGAGGAGGTCTCTGGGCCTCGCTGACCTTTCTCTCCCTCCCCTTGACCCCCACAGCCAGCCTGTGGTTCTTTTCTCCTGCTCTCCCTAGAGTGTAAAATTAGGTTGATTTCTGCTGTGGTCTGTCAAGAATCTGTCCTGCTGGGGGAGGGCCTTGGTTCCTCGTCTGGAATGAGAGACCCTGGAGTGCAACTCAGGCTTGCTCTTGGACGTGCGTGCCATCCTCCTGACTATGCCCCTTGTCCGGAAAAAAAAAAAAGAAGAAATATATAATATTGAAGTAATTTATATCATCAGGGAGATGATACAGTGTATCTCTTTTTTACTACAGTTTTATGTTTACTTGAAAATGACTGCTGGTGATTGTTACTCATAATGAAGTGCTAAAATTTTTTGCAAGTGGTTTTTGAAGGTCAATTCAAATAGATCTAAGATTATTCCTGTAGTATCTATCACACTTGCGTACTAGTATGTTTTCTTGAGTGAAAGAAAATGAAGTAGTTTGAGCTGGTTATTTGGAAGTTGCCCGAAACCTTGATCATTCATTCATTCAAAAAATCTTTCTTGAGTGCTGGCTAGCTTTGAGAAGGCAATGGCACCCCACTCCAGTACTCTTGCCTGGAAAATCCATGGACAGAGGAGCCTGGTAGGCTGCAGTCTATGGGGTCGCTAAGAGTCGGACACGACTAAGCGACTTCACTTTCACTTTTTACTTTCATGCATTGGAGAAGGAAATGGCAACCCACTCCAGTATTCTTGCCTGGAGAATCCCAGGACGACGGAGCCTGGTGGGCTGCCGTCTATGGGGTCGCACAGAGTCGGACACGACTGAAGCGACTTAGCAGCAGCAGCAGCAGCTTTCCTTATCTTAGGCACTGGGGATCCAGTGGTGAGTGTGGGGATGCGCTGGTGATTGTGTTCCTTGTGAACATTTTGTGCTCCTCGTGATGTTACTATCATGTGTGTTCTCTTGTGGATGGACAATATGCTCATGTGTGCTACAAAGAACACTGATTTAGGAATGGAGGTCTGGATTCGGAGTCTACCATCTATCTTGTTAAAATTGTTAGACTGGAGCCTATTAACCACCTGAAGTTGACAGTTTTTTAAAAAAATATTAATTTTTTATTTGTGGCTGTGCTGGGTCTTCATTGCTGCGCATGGGCTTTCTCTAGTTGCAGCGAGCAGGGTCTGGCTACTGTAGTGCGGTGTGTGGGCTTTTCATTGTGGTGGCTTTTCTTGTGGAGCGTGGGCTCTAGAGCTCTAGTGCAGCATGTGGATTTAGTTGCCCTGCTGCATGTGGGATCTTCCCGGACCAGGGATTGAAACCATGTCCCCTGCATTGGCAGGGAGATTCTTAACCACTGGACCAGCAGAGAAGTCCTGAAGTTGATAGTTAAGTCTGGGGATCTGTCTTTTGCGGGGGAGAGAGTTCAGAGCCTTATATTAGATCCTCAGAGCATTTACTAGCCTTCCAAAATATGAAAAAGAACTGTGTTTAGAGTCTCATGTCTTCTCTGAGACCTCATCTCGTATTTGTAATAATGCTACATTCATTTCCTCCATTGGATTCTTGTGGGCTTCACATCTGGTAATGATATAAGTTAAACACCATAAAAGGTAAAGATAAATAAAAATAAGAATTCTTTGTTATAGTAAAGTGTTCTTTTTTTGTTGTTGTTCCTCTTAGTGACCCCAACTGGTGGAAAGGGGAAACCCATCAAGGCATGGGGCTCTTCCCTTCAAATTTTGTGACTGCAGATCTCACTGTTGAGCCTGAAATGAGTAAGTATTTTCTGGTCTATCACTGGACAGTAATCCTTAATTCTCTAAAATTCAGCTTTCTGGAGCAAGAATTCTCAAATGTTAGAGCCTCCAAGGTGTTTATTAAAAATACAATTCCCCAGTCAGTTTATCAGGCTGTAGACTTTTATTTAGGAAAAAAAAAATATGTGCGTGTGTATTTATTTGTCATTGCAGAAATGCAAATTAAGTTTTGTAGAATTTAATCTTGTATTTTTGGTATCATCAGTTGACAATAGTGCAACAAATGCAGTGTAACCTTGTGGAGATTTCTTCCTATTCTAAGGTTAGTTCATTTCCCTAATGTCCAGCCTCAAACCTGGCAGCAGTAGCCTCTAAGCAACTTAATGGCTTTCCTACACTTAATGTCAGATATTCAGAAGGAACCATACCTAACCATGTCAGTACTTTCTGACTTCCGAAGCTTTGCTGACAAGGAGAAACGGACTAAAAAGTGGGGCCGAGGAGGAAAAGTGGTATTACTGGCAGGCATAATCATTGCAGAAGATGTCAACTGCCAGTAGCCTATCGAAATGTTGGTAGGTGGGCCACTGTATTTCCACAAAATACTGTGATGAATCTTCCTAATGATAAGTTTGAGTCATCAGGAGTAAGTCATATTCTACCTCTGTTTAAGGAAGCAGAAATATGTTCTCATCTAGAAAGGTTTCTATTAGTGACTGAAATGTTTTGAGTTTTAAGGGCTTTTGTATGTTAGTTATCTTGGCAAAATGTCTCAGCTCATCTTATCTTTCTGTAACGCCAGATAGAAGAGATCAAAGAGAGTTATAAATCACCATTTGCTTTGGTCTTTTTCAGTTTACGAGAATTTTAAGAAAAGATCTTTGTCTCAGTTGTTTTATTTACAGCAGTACTTGGTATTGAGTCTTATCCAGAATGCTGCTGCTAAGTCACTTCAGTCATGTCTGACTCTGTGTGACCCCATAGACGGCAGCCCACGAGGCTCCCCCATCCCTGGGATTCTCTGTGCAAGAACACTGGAGTGGGTTGCCATTTCCTTCTCCAATGCATGAAAGTGAAAAGTGAAAGTGAAGTTGCTCAGTCGTGTCCGACTCTTAGCGACCCCATGGACTACAGCCCACCAGTCCCTCCGTCCATGGGATTTTCCAGGCAAGAGTACTGGAGTGGGGTGCCATTGCCTTCTCTGTATCCAGAATACAGACTGTATAAATGTTTATACAATAAATGATAAATAAGTGTCTATGTATTAGTAAAGATACACTTTTCTTTGAAAATACAGAAATGCTCTTCTTTCAAGAGAAGGCTTTAATAGCATACATTACAGATCCTGGATAAAACAGTGCCGTCTCATAGTTATTTTCAGGATGTTTTATGTCACTTTAATACAGACAGATTCCGATACCCATTCCTTTATGAAGTTCTTTTTTGTTAAACTCAAGAACAAGTTGTAGAACCTAGTTTAAATGGCAGTGCATAATGTGCCCATTTTGATAATGGTGAACTTTTCTATATTTTGCTGTGAGGTTTTTTTTGTTTTTGTTTTTATCTCTGATTTTGTTTTGTTTTTGTTTGTTTATGTTGAGTTAGTTGTTGGATAGAATTGTCTTGAATGTCCATTCCAGATGAGATCCAGTATGTCACATGGATAAAGTACCCATCTTCTTCCCTGTCACATAGCAAGGTAGCCTTAAAATGAATTTTCTAGCTATTTTCATGTGTTTCACTCTGGACCACCTAAAAGAGAGCATCAGAGCTTATGTAATGGAGTTATAGTTCTCAAGTTTGGAAAAGGAGTGTTAGCAAGATCCTTGTAGTATTGTTCTGTATGAGGAAATAGAGGTCCACTTCACTTAATGAGAAGTAGCCTGAGCTACTTAGCTTGTTTACATTTTGAAGAGTCAGTAAGATTCTGTGAAAGGACTTTATAATATATGTGTATATGTGTGTGTGTATTGATATTTATACACATGTGACACATAATACACAAACATAATGCACGCAAACAAAGTAACAGTATTAGCCCCTAAGAGAAAAAACACTGCAGACTTGTGCACGGCCAGCTGTTAGGATGGCAAGTCTACCTTGCAGGGCTGTCCCAGCTCTCTACGTGTCTATAGTTCAGGATAAAAAGTGGAAATATCTATAGCGGGTGGCTCTTTTTCTCCCATGGGAAAGTGAAATAAGCTGAAATTTCTTGTGTGTGTAGACTTTTTCTTTATTGTGACTTCTGTGGGATGAATATATTCCTTTATTGGAGATTAAACTCTTTTCCATTTATATTCTGGAGTGGGTTGCCATTTCCTTCTCCAGGGGATCTTCCCGACCCAGGGATTGAACCTGGGTCCTCCCCCATTGTAGGCAGACGCTTTTACCGTCTGAGCCACCAGGGAAGTCCAATATAGGATATATAAGTGATATGACTTACTGTTCTCAGAGTAAAGTCACAGGCTGGATTCCAGTAGTGTGGGCTAGTGCAGCTAGAATGATGGGCATTCAGGTCCAGGCCTTGCCATTGATTTGCTTTTAATCCTTCTAAGCCACTGTTGACCTCATTCACAGGGTGGGTATATCTTAGAGGATTATATTGGAGACTCATTGGGGGAAATGCAGTATTCCATTAAGCACATTTAGTGGTTTAATAAATATTATTTTCCTTCCTTAATTCTGCACCTTTCCACTCCCCCTCTTTCCACCTTGAGTCTTAATTTTTATGAATACTGCGTGACTACATTGATTTGTTGTTATTTAGATGCTTAGTCTTGTCTGACTCTTTGCATCTCCATGGACTGTAGCCCGCCAGACTCCTCTGTCCATGGGATTTTCCAGGCAAGAATACTGGGGTGGGTCGCCATCTTCTCCAGGGAATCTTCCCAACGCAGGGATCAAACCTGTGTCTCCTGCATTGGCAGGTGGACTCTTTACCACTGAGCCACAGGGGAAGGCAACTATATTGATACATGGATAAAAAGATCCCAAAAGAAAGTTCATTCCTTTAAGACTGTATGTGCCTCTCAGTATTACTTTGGAGAAAGTCAGTTGCTGTGGAAATGATAACCTTATACTTGCTAGTTAGTGATATATTGAATACTTTTTAAACATTGCTTTGTTGAGCAAGAGAAATATGTACTTCTAGTTTGCAGATCCCTTAGTAACCACCCTTTCATTGCAAAGAATAATGTAACTACAAAAAATACAGACTGATTTAGTGGAAAAACTCAGATCCCTGCCAAGGCCATTTGTAAAGATCTCCACTGGCCTAAATGTCATTCCCTTAGTGAAAAAAAAAAAGTCTGAGTGGCGTGCAGGGAATATACAGCTCACTTCCCAAATTCACTATATTGAAAGAGTATGGCCTGTGGAAAAGCGGAGATTTTTCTTTGAAAGAACTGGTAATTTGAAAAGGACTAATTTTAAATAGCAGAGTTCATTTATACCATTGTAAAACTTTGCTTTTCATTCAGCAGTTTACTGAACTCTCATTTGTAATAGGTGATTAATCTTTTTCCAGAGATATAGCTCTTATTTTTAGTGAAGTATCTGTTATGGAAAACATATAATCTTTAGAAGAGAAAATTAAGAAGTCTTTACGCAGTTTCATAATGTATTGTTCTGTCATTACTGCCATAATCTGCTAGTGGTGTATCCCTTAAATTGAGTCTGTCAGATTGAAAAGAATATAGGAAACACCTAGATTCTTTCCTGCAACTTAAAGTACTTTAAGATAAAATTGTAATTTTATGATATGGAAAAGATAATTGTTACATGTTTTCAGTTAAAACAGAGAAGAAGACGGTACAATTTAGTGATGAAGTTCAGGTAGAAACGATAGAACCAGAGCCAGAACCAGCCTACATTGATGAGGTAAGTGACTTTCTGCCCGAGAGCACCTTACTTGATATTGAAGTTGAAGTGGTTTTCTTCTCTTCTCTAAAAAATTCAGTCCTTGATTAATGCATGTATTTTGTTGTTACAAAAATTCAAATAATACAGACCAAGTCAAAATTCTCCTGGAAATTTCCTCTCTAGTCCCCTTCTTGCCATGTCGTAGGTATAGTTGTCCCTTCTCATTTTAACTTCCTGCTTAATCTTCCATAGTGTGGGTTTATCATGACTTCATTCTCTTGTTGGACAGTTCGGTTGTTTTCATTTCTCTGTGGGTTTTCTTTTTTTTTTTTTCTTTTTGCTGTTACAAACACTATTGTAATGAGACTTTTTGGAATAATTTCAAAAGAATGTGTGACTTTTATTTTTATTATTTATTTACTTTACTTTTTACTTTTTGGCTGCACTGCACAGCATGTGAGATCTTAGTTCGCCAGCCAGCTGTCAAATCCAAGCCCCCTACATTGGAAATGTGGAGTCCTAAGCACTGGACTGCTACCGACGTCCTTGACTTTTATTTTTAAATCTCAGTAGTTAATTTTTTGGCAGTTATATCCTTTGTAACATTTTAAACTAATGATGAAAAATGAGAATTCCTGTTTAAAATATGTGAAGGGATTTGTAGATTTTTAGCCTTGTTTGGAGGGAGCCAGAGGACTAAAGTTCGAAGAGCACTCTTTTGAAGGCTGTGCTGAGAGCCAGAGCCTGGATAGGGGCAGGGAAAGTCAGCTTTGGCTATAGCACGACATCAGAAAATGTGTGGGGACTTCCCTGGTGGTCCAGTGGCTAAGACTCCACTCTCCCAACACTGGGGGCCCAGGTTTGATCCCTGGTCCAGGAATTGGATCCCACATGCCACAACAAGATCAAAGATCTCATGTGCTGTAACTAATCTGGCAGAGTCAAATAAATAAATATTAATAAAGAAAATGCATGTAGGGTCTATCTAGAAACCTCATTTCTCTAATAGATAGTTTCAAATAGGGTATAGAATTCTGTAAACCAAGAGGACAGAAGTTACCCACATGTTAGCTGACTCTTATTTTACCCCTCTCTTTTTTTGACTTCAGACACTTTGCTGACATGTGCCTTCTCTTTTAGACTACTTAAAATGAAATTAGGACTCTTTTACATTGAAAAGTAGTATCTATTTCAGAATATGAAATTCTTTGACTTCAAGAGAGTTTTTTTTAATATACTTGTGTCGTTTTCACTCAGTGATTAATTTATCTCTCAAACTACTCTCCTTCTGTGCAGACTGTAAAGTTTTGTTTTGGTTTATGTAACAACTTTGCTTCGAATTGATAGTCTTTAAATAATTTACCTAAGTAGCTATGCTTAGTAGTATAACCTTGTCAAAACCATGAATGGAGAAAAGTTTGCAATTATTATAGTAATATTGTTTGGTACAGGAGATCTATATTTTGATTTTTTAAACTTACATATAGATACATCTCTGCTAATATAATGCTTACATGTGTTTATGTCATGATGGCTTCTTTATTTCTGTTGGTCTAAAACAAAAGATTCTGAAATAGATCTGAGTCACTGCTTTGAGATGCCTTCCAGCCTTTCACACAGGAGAATAGAGAAACCACAAATCATCCTCCTTTTTTTTGGTGACAAACTGAAACATTGGTGGAAAGAGAATGTAGAATAAATCCTTCTGGTGTGACTTAGAAGAGGAACAGCTGGAATAGAGCTGAGCTGTGCCTTATAAAACAGCTGCTGTATTCTCCCCAGTGGAGAAGTAGTAACCAAGTTGTTAGTCATAAGTAATGATGCCAGCTTGATAGGGTACACCTGTCACCGTGGCCAGGCTACCGATGCTCCAAAACAAAGTGAGACGGAAATCCACTAGCATGACATAAGAGGTTAATGAAATCACATGTTGTAACTTTAAATATTGCTGTATTTCTTCTTATTTAAGAGAGTTTCTGTTATCAGTTTCAAAAACAAGAAGAAATAGGTTTCAAGACTCTGACTTCACATGGTAGTAAAGAAAATACATGGATAGTAAATACATTAAAGCAAAATTGAAGTTTTCATATCTGTAAATTATAAGTTCATCCATTATCTAATTAACAAAGTGAGAAGTCATTGTGGCAGCGTGATTTGTTGCTTTTTATATTAACTGTTTAATTCCTGTAGGATAAAATGGACCAGTTGCTACAGATGTTGCAAAGTACAGATCCCAGTGATGATCAACCAGATCTTCCAGAGTTACTTCATCTTGAAGGTAAACCTTGTTTTCCATTTACCTTGCAAGTAAAAAATAATTAAGGGTTATATCTAATGTTCTCTTACAGAGTGCTTTTATTATTAAATAGAATTGAAGACGATATAAAAACTGTTAACATTTCTTGCTGTTCTGTGACCAGTCTCATGTTTACATGCAGTTTAAACCTTTGGTAGAATTCAAATTTTTATACTTTTCTACCCAAAGTAAATATTTTATTCAACATTTTAAAATGTTGTAAAATGAAGATTGGTACTAAAGTTTTCTGACAGCAATGCAATCAGTCAAAAGTATTGATTTTATAACTATTCAGGAAAACCAGTCTTGGGTTTTGTGGGCCTGAGGTTAATTGATAGAATTTTTATTATTCCAAATGACATCTTTTAGAGAGTTGCTGTCTTTTGCTGCATTGTCTTATATTTCTTCCATCTCGTCATCTTAGCAATGTGTCACCAGATGGGGCCTCTCATTGATGAGAAGCTGGAGGATATTGATAGGTAAGACCGTGTGTGTGCTGCTTGTGCTGCATGGCCTCTTCTCTACAGAGCTCTCTAAGCTGCATCTTGGAATGGAGATGCCTTTTTATTTTGTTTTTACAGATATGCCAGTTTTCACTTGTTTTCCATTAGATGTGAGAATCAAAATTAGACCCATCTGTCCCTGCCGCCCCCTTTTTAAAGTGAGAATTTGTGTGACTTTCTGATGTTAGTCCTTTTTTTTAATAAGGGTTAACTGTTGTAATCATATTTGCTGTTAGTGGCATCATCAAGCCCCACACATGACCCATCTGTTACTAATGAGGGAAACCTAGATACTTTGAGGTAAAGTCAAGTGCAGTAAGCTCAAGTCCTTCCCACACAACACCTAAATCTTACCCATACAACACCTAAATCTTTTTTTGGTTGCCTTGGAGTTAAACTATAAGATATTTTTTTTTTTGTCACCAAGTTATATTTTTAATAGAGTCTACTTAACAGCATTCTTGCCTACTTTTGCTATTTTGATGCATCTTATTACTTAGAACATTTAAATAGCAGTGATGTTTTACATTCTTGTATAATATTTCAGAAAACATTCAGAACTCTCAGAACTGAATGTGAAAGTGATGGAAGCCCTGTCCTTGTATACCAAGTTAATGAATGAAGACCCCATGTATTCCATGTATGCAAAATTACAGAATCAGCAGTATTATATTCAGTCATCTGGAGTTTCTGGTTCTCAGGTAAGCTTTTAAAAGCTCAAGCATCTCATTTAAAATTTTCAAATATATTTGAGATTATTTGAAATAGCTATGTTTTTATAAAATGTGGAACTTCCCAAAAGTAATGTTCAGAGTAAAAAGAAAGTTTAGAAGATTTTTTAATTGACAAATACAATGTATAGTATGCTAACTATACCGATAGTTCTTGTTCAAAAAAATTATATTTATGCAGAAGTGCACATCAGTCACCATCAAGTTAAAAAAAAATACAGACGCATTGGCTGTACCCCAGGCATATTGAATCCAGGTGTGAGATCCAAACATCTATGTATTTTTAAAGCTTCACATCTAATTTTCTGGTTAAGAAGGACAGTTTTTTTCTGAGTACAGTTTCTTAATATTACTAAGTCCTTGTGAGTATCTCCCATTTTCAGTTTTACAGTGAGCTGCCTTGATCTGAATTTTTTTCTGTTCCATTACATGGGAACATGTGTGATGCAGCACAGGCCCCTAAAACTCGTCACACCAGCAGTTTCCAGAGCCCATTTCCCACAAACTCACCAAGTGCAAGGTGTAGGGAGCAGTTCGCCAGACACCATATTTTATCCACACAGAGTACCATAAACTTTGTGCAGGTGAGTTTTTTTTGTTTTTTGGTGAGGTGCACTTCTGCAGGGAGGGGCCAGAACCCTGAAGAAGAGCAGCCAGACCTGAGAAATGTGGGGCTGGACAGCACGTACCCATGAGTCATGATACCAGCACGAGCCAACAGACAAACAGAACCCCTTCCTGTTGGTTTTGCAAAGTACAAACAATTGCATTTGTGAGGACTGGACTAGCTGTGTTTACAATGAAGACCTTTTGGATTCTGTGTGTAGTGCGGTCTCTTGTGGCTTTAACACAGGCACTCAGATGGTGGTGGTTTTGTGTCCTGATGGTGGTATTACCGTCTTACAGTAACAGCTAGTGAGAGTCGCACTCCCTGAACAGTTTTCAAACATGTGAAATGGAAGGATCTAATGAATACTACAGAAAATTAGAATATTATGCATGTTAAGATTTGGGAGGCACTTGAGACCTTAATCTCTCTGGCTTAAAACAAATACAGTTTTTAGATGCAGAGATTCACAAACAATGGCCCAAGGGCAAAAATGCAGCCCTTACACCTGTTTTGGTTTTTTTTTTTTAACTTTTACTGAAATACAGCCATTCTCTTCGGTTTTACATCATTTCTGACTGCTTTCTCTATAAGCAGAGCTCAGTAGTGCCAGTAGAGACCATGTGGTCCACAAAGTCTGACACATGTACTGTCTGGGCCCTTGACAAAGTCTGCTGACCCTGCAGGCTTTGAAGGGTAGCTTAGCTTGCTCTGTGTTCAATAAACTGTAATTAGGAAATATTTAGTATATCTCTAATAGGTATGTGTGAACTGTTGCTGTAAAACAGTGAATTCAAATACACTTTCTTAAGCATTTTGGGGGATCCCTTTGTTGTTCAGTCACTAAGTCATGTGACTCTTTGTGACCCCATGGACTGCAGCGTGCCAGCCTCCCCTGTCCTTCACTATTTCCTGGAGTTTGCTGCAACTCATGTCCATTGAGTCAGGGATTCCTTTTAGGGAGATACAGTATCAACATGGAAAGAGAGATTATATCAGTATCAGATTTCAAGCTAAGTTTCTTTACTGCTTCTGTATGGAGGGGAACATGAGTTTTGCTATTGTTTACCTAAGAACAAAAATCATCAGAAGCCCACGTCACTGAAAAGTAATTTTTTCAAATGCCTGACAGCAGAAGTAACTTAAAGGATTTCGGAGATGTGATTGTTCTGTTTGTAATTGAAAGCATGCCTGTTAAAATCAGAGGGAACCTAACATGTTTTATGTGAAACTGTTCTAGGTGTACCCTCCTCAGAGTGGTGCTTACCTGGTCGCAGGGAGCGCCCAGATGAGCCACCTGCAGAGCTACAGCCTACCCCCAGAGCAGCTGTCTTCCCTCAGCCAAGGAGCAGTGCCACCATCTGCAAACCCAGCCCTTCCTACTCAGCAAGCCCAGGCTTCCTACCCCAGGTAATTTGATTATTGACTGTTGTTTGTGGGTAGCACTGTTGAAACCCTCAAGTGCCGTCGATCGTCTGTAATCATGAAAAATGGATTTAAAAAATGCAGGATGGGTGTCATCACTGATAGCAGAAGATCAGCCCTGTCTGTGGTGGCAAGTGGGTTCTCTGGGACCCCCTGCAGCGTGGCAGTGCCAGCCAGCATGCCAGTCCTCTGTCCTACTGATCCTTGAACTGCTGGATTGTGATTTTACCTCATTTTTTTTTTTTTTAACTTTTTATTTTGTATTGGGGTATAGCCAGTTAACAGTGTTGTGATAATCTCAGGTGGACAGCAGAGGGACTCAGCCAGACCTATACATGAATCGGTTCTCCCTCAGACTCCCCTCCTATCCAGGCTGCCACATAACATTGTAGCTAGGTATTTTTGATATTCCTTCCCATCTGTGATATTAGCTAAGGACTTTAATGAAACAAGTTTATTTTGATAACTGTAATTTAACATTTTATACAAATTTCACATAAAAAGCTAAATGTTCTTTGATTATTCCTTTACAATTTATAGTTCTGAACTGTATCTTAGAAGCAAATATTTCCTTCTTTTTACCCTGGTAGGAAGTTAGTATATATATATCACAGCATAATAAACCACGTGGAAGGAGACAGTAATAAGAAGCTGACACCCCCATGGTTCATGGGGCAAGTAGCTGATGATGAAATGTCAGGCTCATTGTTTTGGTCATTTACATATAATGCCCCATCATGTAAATGATTATATGTATGCATTATATCATTCATAATTTATGAATGCTTTTTCTACTTTAACGGGAAGTCATTCCTTTGACTCAGACAGGTAGACTTAAGAGTTCACAACAGAAGTTTCTCGGTAACACAGGCACAATTTCTAGGAACCTCCATCCATGTTGGAGTCATCTCAGAGCTCCTGTCCTTCCTTCACTGTTGTACTGTTCAAGCTCAGGAGCCCCACTCTAGGGATGCTGAGGGATTGCCAAACATGATTTTGTGGTCACATCTTGTATTCTAAAAGTACCTTAAGAAGGAGGGTAGTGGGGAAGCCTGTTACAGGCATCAGATGACAGCAGCCAGAAGACGGTACCACCTACAGGGTTACAGAGTTTAGCGGAAAAGTTAGGTGGAACCCTTTCTGTCTGTCCAAGGACATTTTTATTTTTTTTAATTCTCAGTCTGTTAAAACCAAATACCCTTACATGGAAATCAGTAGGGAGCAGCTTTTAGGAGAGTAACATGTTACTTTAAAATTAGATCAAAGTGAGTAGAGGTGGAAATTGTTGAGAAGTGAGCCAGTGTACGGGAATGAAGTAGGAAGGTCTTAGAAACTTGAGCCTTATCCAGAGATACTGCTCTATCCCAGCTGGTCCTCGGTGACCCTGTCACTTGAGGCTCTAGTTGCTCTTGTCACTGAAGGCTACTTGGATCTCTTAGTCCAGAGCCTTGAGGTATTATCCTTGTAAATGAGCTGCTCTGATAGTAGGTGCTGCAGAGTCAGAGTGCCGTGTCGCTGTTGGCTTGGGACTGTTCTGTCCTCTCCTGCCACCTGGACATGAACCCCTGTCCTGGACCCATGGCCTGTGCTGTATCCCCCAGCCTGGCTATTGGCTAGCTGTAAATATCACCTCTCCAGAAACACAGGTGCATTTCAAGAGGTGCTTTTGGCAGAGCATTAATATCAAAATATTGAGTCCTCTTCATGTGGCTGTTCTGCTCATTCTCTAGTTCTTAGCTCCATCGTTGTCCAAGGCTGTCTCGCTCTCCCCCTCGCCAGCACTGGTGCTCCTCTGTTGCTGTCCCAGGCCCCCAGCGCACTGTTGTCTTGTCTGTATCCCCATCTAGGCTGTTGTATCCTGAGAGCTGGAGTGGGATCTGTCACCTTCAGAGCCACACTGTGTAGCACAGAGTTTTACACCTGGTGGGAGCTCAGTAGATACTTGATAAATAAATGTTTTGATGGGAGTTTCAAGGGCTGTGTTAGGCCAGTGAGTTATATATTCCAGTTCCTGGAAAAGTCTTCACAAAGACCTTGAGGCAATTTTTAAAAAGATATATTAGGAACAGTTGTGTGTAGGTACATGTGCATCTGTGTGTGTTTGAATGAGAAAACTGATGGCAAAACAAACATACGCTAACAAAATTGGAAGTAGTGAAAATGGAGGTGGAAGTATACACCATAGAGGTATATGACATATTTGACTCAGGCTTTCTAATTGTAAATCACAGTCAAGAGGAATTTTTTTCCTGTGTTTTTGGTGGGCAGGTATTTTAGTGTCCCTCGGTCCATATCTAGCAGACAGTTTCTTATTCTTTTACATAGATTTTCAGTTCTCTGGTTGTCACTCTTCTGGACTTCCATCACCCTAGGGTGAGCCTGTTAAAACCACGTCGCGTCACATTGTCCTTTTTTGACTGGTGGGTCTTCACTGCGGCACGTAGGGGCTTCTCTGCCTAGTTGCAGCACGTGGACGTCTCTGGTTGTGGCATGTGGGCCTCTCTCGTGGTGCGCAGGCTCAGCAGTTGCAGCGCATGGGCTCTCTGGTTATGGTGCGCAGTCTTAGTTCCCCCTCGGCATGTGGAATCTTAGTTCGCCACCAGGGATCGAACCCAAGTCCCTTACTTTGGCAGACGGATTCTTAACCACTGAACCAGCAAAGTCCTGATTGCTCTTCTGTCCACAGCCAACCAGTGTTTTTCCATCCCCCGCAGCCACAGGCCAGGATCCTGACCACAGTCTACAGGGCCTGTGTACGCAGGCTCCTCTCCTCTGTTTCTGCTCTCTCACTTCATGCCACTCTGCCCTTGCCTACTCTGCTCAGCCATCAAGGCCTCCTTGCTGTCTCTTGAACGCGACTGGCCTTTTCGCACAGGCTTGCTGTCCTCTTTGCCTGAAGTGCCCTTTTTCGTAGATTGTCGGTGTCACCACCTCCCGCTCTTTTCGGGTCTCTCCTTCAGTGTTGCTGTATCTGAGTGCCCTCCCCCACCATCCTGGATCCACAGGAATCTCTTGTCCAAGGAGCTAGTGGTCCTCCTGGGATGCTTTGTTTCTTTCTCCCTTTTTTTGATTTAGACCATTTTTAAAGTCTTCATTGACCTTGTTACAATGTTGCTTCTGCTTTGTGTTTTGGTTTTTTTGGCATGTGGGATCTTAACTCCCTGGCCAGGGATCAAACTCACCCCCTGCATTGGAAGGCTAAAGTCTCAACCTCTGAACCACCAGGGAAGTCCCTGTATTTCTTCATATCACCTCTTGTCACCACCTCTTGACATACTACACATTTTTTTTCTCATCTTTTTTCCTCCTATTAGAATATAAGTTCCATGATGGTGGGGACTTTCCCCTTTCTTCCTTTATGATATCCCGGTGCCTCAAATAGCAGTGTCTGGCACATTCTAGCTATTTAATAAATACTTAATGGAATGGATCGCTTGAATGAGTAACTGTTTAGTGAACAGCTTTGCTATTGATCTCTGAATGGCTGTGTAAGTCAGTGTTGACCTAACTGAGTGTTCTTTCCCCTCCACAGCACAATGGTCAGCTCCGTCCCGGGAAGTACGTATCCCAGCCAGGCTTCGGTGTACAGTCCTCCCCCTGCTGCCACAGCTGCTCCCGACGTCACCATCTACCAGAACACAGGGACCAGCCTGTCCCAGGTGCCGAACTATACATTACCGTCCACACTGCCCCAGCCTGGGGGCAGCCAGCAGCCACCTCAGCCGCAGCAGCCATACTCCCAGAAGGCTCTGCTATAGGACTGGAGTCCCCTTTGTGGCAAATACCCGCCGATCGCCAATGGCAATGTTACGAGATTCTTTAATATCTTAAGATTGGTTTACCCTCAGCTTATAGGAATCGTATCTTGGTCAACACGTTCCAATGTTCAAGAAGGGAGATCCCTCTTCAATTTGCACTGACTTTTTAGAGAGTCTCCCCTCCCCTCCCCTGTGAGGAATGAAACTACTTACAACATATAATTCCTTTCATAATATGAAAGGGTCAATGCAAGATTATCTGTCTCGTAAAATCACCTGGCCTGCAGAGTCAATCTTACCAACACTGTTGTGGCAAACGTTGTGTACATAGGTTGCTGTGTAACTTCACTACTGGCCATTTTGAATCACGAGTGGTGATCATGTGAATATATTTAACACTGTTAAATTAATTGACATTGCTATTTTATTTTAATCATGAACAGCTACCATGTTTCATAATGTTTTGTGTAAATTGAAGATAATTACACTATCCTTTTAAACTGCAAGAGAACAAAACTGTAGCATATGTACATGAAGGTGTTATGTTGTCCCCGTTTCAGTTTCCCATTCAGCTGAACCTTCCTGGGAGTAATTGGGAGCTGAATGCACATATGTTATGTCATTCTGTAGCCTCTGCATACTACTAGCTGTCATCACACCAGCGTACAGTAGCTAAATTTTTGGTGCACTTCTAGCAAATGATGATGTTCCCTTTTACACTTTGACATTTTGGCATGATATATCAGAATACTGTGGGACCATGAGACAAAAGTCAGGTTGGACTGCATTCTTTTATATCTTAACTTTTAAAGAGATAATGTCAATTTACTTTTTCCTAGTCGAAGATAGTAATTAGGTTTCTAAGCTGTATACTGTGTTTATTGGTGGCAGTGACACCAAAGATAGAGGCAAAGGATAGAAGTTTTTAAACTGGAAAGAGAACATGAATTACACTACAATTTCAGTCTCTTGTAATTATTTAGGCAATGGTGAAACTCAATTCATCTGTCTTATTCCACTGCTAGTCTTTTAAATATGTCTTTAACATATTGTATCCTTTAATTCTTCATTAAAATAAGTGTAAGTAGATGTTTCAAAGTCATCGAGGTTCCTGGCTTTGCTTAACAGTTTGTATATTTATTCTTGTCTTTGAAACTGGATTTATAGGCTGTTTTCTCTCTCTCCTCTCTTTTAAAGTTCCCGAATGGAATTATTTTGGCTTCTTATTCTGAAGTAGTTTTGAGTGAATGCTTTTTCTTTTAATCCATATGAAGTATGTTTTCTACTGATATTTTAATCTCCTTAAATATTTATAATTTCCCTAGTTGTGCTGTTATTTAACACTATTATTGAAACAACTGAAGAATTGAGTACCATAGTAAATGAATTGATTTATTAACAGGTTTCACACCATAAATGAAGATTTAATTTGTATTTTCTGAGGTAGGTTCAAGGTAGGTTCAAATTTAAATCACCATCTTATATCTAATTTGTGCCTTCCTGAGTTTAGAGTACATTGCCCTCAAACAGTAATTTTAAAATTCTAAATCAAACTTTACATTAAAATTTTTAATATGTTGGTTTTTGCTAAACATTGTCAAAAGATTGTAATATTTTTCATAGCCATTTGAATAGTTTAAGTGATACACTTTGTCTCAATTCATACTGTATTTTTCTCTTTTGATAAATTCCCCAATACCAATGGCAAAATGTATCATTGTCCCATTTTATTTTGATAGCTTTGTGCTGTAAAATCAATGACATATTCTCTAGTATGTGTTTGCTTTGTAAAAGTCAAAGAATGGTGAAATGAACAAAGGCTACCCTTATTACAAGGCATGTGTAAGTTTCTTTGCCTAGTCATATTACTAGGCTTTTATAAAGATTTAAATGATGAATACTTAAAAATACTTAAAACTAATACTATATTATAAGCTTGCAGTTTTCTTTTACTAGGCTTTCCCAGTGGCTCAGCGGTAAAGAATCTGCCTGCAGAGCAGGAGATGCTGGCTTGATCCCTGAGTTGAGAGGATTCCCTGGAGAAGGAAATGGCAACTCACTCCAGTTTTCTTGCCTGGGAAATCCCATGGATAGAGGATCCTGGTGGGTTATGGTCCATGGGGTCACAAAAGAGCTGTACATCACTCAGCAACTAAAAAGCTTTCACTTACTAGGTATGAAAATACCAGATGGAAAAAATTCCCCTGAAAAGGAAGCACTGGATTTTCCATCTTTCAGGTGACACGGCAAGGCTAGAAATAGAAAAGGACCAATTAGAAGCACAGTGATTTTGTTCTGCAACCAGAGTATGTGCTGCACTTTCGTAAAATTTTTCTTTAACAGGTAGCTGTCCCCTTTTAAAGGGAATTGAATTATTTATAAAATAAATTAGCTATAAAATGAATTTCTGGGAAGCAAATTTTACTTCTCGGTAAAATTTTTTTTACTTTTATAAAGTAAAAGCAAAAAATTTTTTTTACTTTTATAAAGTTTTATAAAGTTTGTGTATCCATAAGCCAGTGACATCTGAATGGAAAAATTCTGCCCAGTTACTGTCTAGCAAGAGTAGCCAACAAACCTCATGGTCAGTCAGATGGCTAATACATCAGTGTCCTAAACCCACCTACTGGTAATAACACATGGTGCATCCTTCCCCTCATTTCCCCTAACTCTGTGGTCCTGCTTTGCTGTTACTGTCTCTCCTACTCATGAGGAACCTTTTTCTGTGCCAGATTTTCTTCTGAAAGTTTGTCTCTATACCTCTTAATTTTTGTAATTAAAATGCTTAGTAGACCCCTAGCATTCTTTTCTCATAGTTTTCATAAATGACACATGTATAATTCAGCGTGAAACTTATCTTTAGTCCCAGGCTTCAAGTTTATAAAAGATAAATTAGTGTCCTATATGATAAACTCTGCAACTGCAAAAACTATACAGTTATTTTCTAAATTGAGGTCCATTGGTATAATTGGTCAAATTTTCATTTAAGACATTAAAATCGCTGTTTTCTTTTTCTCATCTTACCAGTTAGCAAATATAGAGTCCTGTTGTATCATTATTTATTTAATAACAAAATCATAGCATTTTCTAATTTAAAAAGTTTTTCATTGTCAATGAATCTTTGTACCCTTTAGAATAAACGTAAAGAAAAAAACTTAACTATTTCTCAAAGACCTTATGTTCAGTTATCTTTTTATTTTAGAATCATGATTAAGTGTTCTTGTCAATACCTAGATTATTTTCTTTCTTTTTTTAAAGATTTTTTTTGACGTGAACCATTTTTAAAGTCTTTAATGAGTTTGTTACAATATTGTTTCTATTTTATATTTTGTTTTTTATGAGCATGAGGCATGTGGAATCTTAGCTCCTTGACCAGGGATCGAACCTGCACCCCGTGCTTTGGAAGTTGAAGTCTTAACCACTGGACCATCAGGGAAGTCCCTAGATTATTTTCTATGCTATTTATGATTACAGCCCCCGTTTCTAATCAAAACTGCCTTGAATTTTATGCACTTTTTTTTATATGGTCTTCCTTTGAGATTATTTTTACCCCCTGATTTTTCTAGCTTCAGATATATTGTTTCCATACAGATTTCCTTATTGAACAAAGCCTAATTCTTTATTGGTGATAACTTGTATTCATACTGTTCTTTGCTGATTTTGCTACTCCTAGCTTTATGTTAATACTTGCCATTGCCATTATTCTCCGTTTACTGTTTCTTTTCGAGTCAGGGTTTCTGATAAGGATTACATATTAAGTGTCAGTAAGCTCCTGGATAAACATGAAAGGAACTGGTTCTAATATCTTTTGGTGTTCATAGACTAAAGAAAGTTATGTGTATTTTAGAAAAGAGTATATTCAGATTTTTTTATCTTATGCCATCAGTAACAAATATTTTTGAGTTTATGGCCTCAAAATATGTGTATTTACAAATGGTACAAGTTCTACGGTAGTAATACGTGTAGTACATTATGAAACCCAAGAAATCTTACAAGGATAAGAGGAAAAATTATGAATAGAAATTCTGATATTTCTTCGCTTATCTCTGGTTCATTAGTCGGTACCCTAGAATGTATCTGCCTGATTTGGAGACCACTGATTTAGAGGTTACGATTAGACAGAGTGAAAGTACTGTGATACTAGGTTGGCCATTTGAAGTCAGCATCTGATACTACAAGTGCTGCTTTTCCCAGCCACTCTCTATGTTGAGAATTTTCAGAGTTATAAAAAGATTGAAGTAATATATTGAAAAGCTGAGTACTCTTCACCTGATTCATGAATCATTAACATTTTGTTACATTGGCTTTATCTCTTTATGTTTATATATATATGTGTGTGTATGTGTATTCATGCTTGCATATAGGTGTGTCTCTGTGTGCATATCCACATATACTATATTGTGTGAATAGACAAAGTTAGACTTTGCACTAAACTGTATACCTAAGCATTTCATCATGTATTTTGTTAAAGATAAATACCTCTTCCTTCATAACCTAAACCTTTATCACATCTAAGAAAACTAACAGCAATTTTGTAATATAATTGTTATCAAATATCCCTAATAATCCCTGTTTTATAGGTACAGATTTTTTAAATTCCAGGAAATAGATCACATTTTTAATGTCCCTTTATTCTCTATGAGTCTAGATTAATCTTTTTTTTTGCCTTTTTAAAGATCAAACCTGTTTGTCGTTTAGTGTGTCCCACATTCTGAATTTATCGCTCTTTTTTTTATGTTAATTATTATTTATTATTTGATGCTCTGTTCTCATTATAGTCCTCTTTTTTCTTAACCCTTCAAAAGTTAGTCAGAATTATGTGATTTATGGTTAAAGGTGGTGAATCTAAATTTTTCAACCTCATATCAGAAAAGTGTATATATAAGTGAACATTTTGAGCCTTCAGATGTGGTTATTCTGTATAAATAGAGGCTGTGTGCTCAGTCCACTAATGCTTAGTAGTTTTGTGTCCTTCTTATCAAATTGCAATTAGAGTCAATGAAGAAAATCTGAACCCTTAAAAATAATTGGCTCCCTTCTATCCCCATTCAAACCCAAATCAGCTTTTCTCAAGCTTGTATGTACCTGATTCACTCACAGTGGCTTTTAAGTATTTTAGAAATGGCATCAACAAGTATAGAACTTTGTTTTAGGGTGTGTACATTTTGGCATGTTTGTTTTAAAAGACTCATTACCTTTTATCATATCTTCTATTAAGGTACTGAAATCACTTTAAAGGAAGGGAAGTACTTCCTTTTTAAAAAATCTAGTTTTTACTTGAGATTGGTTGCCAAATTGGAATCAGGCTGAGTAAAATTTATACCCAGAGTAAAGTTAGAAACACATGCAAGTTACAATAATATACACTATCAGGTTGTTAAGTAGCTGGTTTAAACCCTCATATTATTTCAGTTCATTAATGGCTTAAAAAAAAAAAACCCAGTATTTGTAATCCATTGTTTCTGTGTCAGGCTATATGAAATTTCTTAAGTGCAGGATAATTACATATCTTACTACTTCAAAAAGAGATCTAGTATGTAAACAATTAAGAATGTTTTTGATTAATTGTGATACTATCTGGAAGGTATTTTAAGATGCCAAATATGAAACGTCCATATGGTATGATTAAAATACTTGTGTACTGGTTTTGAATTTTGTTCCTTTTCCCTCAGAGGGGAAAAAAAAATGTTTCAATTTAATATGTTTGATATTCTGTAGTTTTAAAATATGGTAACCCTAAAGGAGTTGTGAAACATGACTAAAGAAGTTGTAGTGAAGAATACAGGTAAATTCACTAAATATTTACCAAAGAAGCTTCATTATAGCAAGCCCATTTCTATACACGGTAGATGGCACAGGATAAAACAAATGGTTTTAGTATTTGCACTGTAAATTGTATCCATTTTGACCACATGGGTTTTTTTGTAAAGGATGTGGTGATACTTCTGGTTGAAGAAAAGAATAAGAACTAAATTATGTTTCACGAGTTTATTGGGGTTCTATTCTACTATGATGTGGACATTTTAGTTCATGACCCTTAGGAATTCAGATTTTAACCCAGATATGTCTTTTGTCAAAAGAATTATCTTGCTAGATATGTGATTCTTAGCAGTTCCGTGAATCTCTCCAGCCTTCTACTTATTTATAAATTGTCACTTTAGTATAACTGTTACATGATCCTTTGAAGCCTGCAGAAATTCTGTGCTTCAGAGCCTCAGCCTTCTCGCCATTCAGCCTTGACAGCTCATCTGTGCCACTGCTGTTACCTCACAGCTCAGAGGCAGACAAGGAACAGAAACTTGGGAACATGTTCCCAGCATATGGTCGTAACAGTCCCTGTGTGTAATCTGGGATACTTGATGTCCGTTAGTCCAGCGGTCCCCAGCCTTTTCGGCACTAGGGACCGGTTGCGTGGAAGACTGTTTTTCCACAGACCAGGGTCAGGGGGATGGTTTCAGGATGATTCAAGCGCTTCACATTTATTGTGCACTCTATCATTACATCAGCTGCGCCTCAGATCATCAAGCATTAGATCCTGGAGGTTGGGACCCCTGCGTTAGTCGACTCCTGAGCCTTTTGTTGATGTTTGTGTGACCCCATGAGGAATATCTGCGTTTTGAGTAGAAGCACCTTCACTTGATAGTACTTTCACTGGTGCCGATTTGGAGGAAAAATTAAATAATTATGGCTCTGAAGCATATACTGTTTTTGTATCTTGTTTCAAGCTAAAGGAGAGGCAACAACAGACTAAGACTATTATGAAATTTTATTGCTTTTGATGTTCTTGTAAGCAGAATAGTACCCTTGGACTCACCGAGGTGAGAATGGTGACAAAACCAATGTATACTTTTTCTGTTTTATTTACCAAATAAGCAGATCACCTGAAATGCTGGAGAACTGTGGAAACTAGGAGCTTCCATCTTTGAGACAGGCTGAGCGAGTCTTTTTCTAATATTCCAAATAAGGTACAAAATCAGCAATGGCATTATTTTTTTGCATCACAAATATTTGACCTAGAAAAATGTATTGTGTGATTATAAGTTATTAATACACATAAACATTAGCTTTTAAAGGTTAGTTTTTTCTAACCAACTTTTTCTTATGTGTCAATGTCAGTTACATGTGTACAGTATTTTACATAGTTATATAGGACAATTTCAAAAATAAAACGAATTTTTTTTTGTAGTGTTCTTGTTTGGACTTCAGGAAGTTAGATATCCTGCTGGCATTAAAAATTCTTTCCTAAATTAGTTTATGATATTTCATGGAATCTCATTAAAAGGTTTTTGTCAAGTATTACAGAAAGTAAATAAGCTTTTTATAGAGGGGAAAGACAGAATTTCCAGTTGTTATCACTGGTTGTGTTATATTCCCAGCAGGAATAGTCAGTTCCTTTTTAGAATCTTTTTTGCTATCTAATGCTGATTTTTTTAAGAGTAATTTCAAGAGTGAATACTGGTTAGGTTTTACCAAAACAAGCAAACAAACAAAAAAGACAAAGTTCTTTATTTTACGTCATAGTGAAAATAAATTTTGTATTTATATAGGTAATGTTTCTTTTTTATTTTTAAAAGATTACTTACATTCTAATTGGTCTTAGTGAAATAATTTGATATCAAAACATCAGGATACTTTTATTTCATTGACATGATTGCCAAATTTAATTTATTTGGAGGGGGAGCAGGTAGGCCAGTGGGTTTCCTTCCGGTTAAGGTAAATATGCATTTGAAACAGGAAGACTTCTGGTGTCCGGAATGGAACTTTATTAGGCTGTAAGGTAAAGTGTTGTGCTTTTACTTCGTTCCACAGAACAGGAGTATCTCTCCTCTGCATGCCTTTCATGGACTTGAAAGAGAATCATTTCCTTCAGGTTTTCAGTATGAAGGGAGTAAAGTTCTATTTTTTATTTTAACTCTTATTCAGCATTTGTGTCTAACTATGCTGATTTGTCTATTTGAAAACCAAAAAATGTTTTCCAAAAAAAAATATTCTCCAGTTTTTACTTGCTAAAGAATACTTACTGGAACAGGATTCTATTTATGCTTTCAGTGGGAGCACTAAAATTGAGTAAGTGTCTAGTTTATACCAAATGTTTGTTTTATGTGTGTTGTAATTCACAATGGTCAGGGAAATTGGTCTCAAAAATTAAGCAAAGGAGGATAGATTAATAGCTGAAGGAGCTGAGTTTAAGTAATATGTTTTAACAGTTTTGTCAAACACATTTTGAGAGTAAAAACCTGAAGTATTTTTCATTTTTGACCAAGAGGTGAGCATTATTAAAATTGAGTAGAATAATCTAAATTACTATGTATAGTATCTTCTGAAAGTCATATTTCTAAACTTTTTTATATCTAGTAATTTACATGTTTGTTAGTCAAATGCTGTGTATAACTCATTTTTTTTCTAGATAGTTATTCCAAGAACTGTGGTTTGAGAAATGTAAAATTCTATGCAGAATGAAATCAACTGAAGAGAAACCTGAAGACTGGTTGTGGTTCTCACAGATAATTCCTATTTATTGGATTTAAAATGTTGTAACTTTAATGACCTGGAGCTCAGAATACAGGAAATTCTGCTGTTGGGCATTTATGTGTCCTAAAAATCACTATGCAGCATGCATTACTACACGATAAAAAAAGCCTTAGAGTTTATGGGAAAAACCCATTAGAGGCACAACATTGCAAAGCATCTGCAATAACATACTTAAGAATAAAAATAGGAACCTAATATAAATAGTAGCACCGTTTCATGTGTTAAATGGCTTACGAAGACATGAACATTACAGTAAATATGACGCTTTACCTTGACAAAGACCTGACATGAGCCTTTGGGAGTGGATATGGGAAGGATTTATTTGTGAATTAACATGCAGATGGGCATAGGGACTGCTAGAGTAGGAGAGCCCGTTGTGACACCAGATCTGGGTATGTGTGACTCAGCCCCGGGTGAGCTGAGGGTGCTTGCTGGTGGTGGGGTGAGGCACGCCCGCATGTGGGTTTTGCCTATTTCTGCAGGTGTTTTGCGTGTTCCTGCATGACTCAGTTTATCTGGGTGCATCTTCTGCATTTCACCTACTGTTTCTCCTGGACAAAGCCACATTTCAAAAGCCACAAAGCCTGCATTTCACTTACTGTTTCTCCTGGACAAATTTCTCCTGGAAATTTGCGTTTTGCTCACATTGTTCCTTAATTGTATCACCTCCTGCAACAAGTTTTTGTTTTCCAAAGAGCAGTTATATCCATACTGACTCTCAAAGTCATTTAGAGATGGAGGGTGAGTGGCTAGTCACCATTTATTTCTAACTTAAAAAAATATGTTTTTAAGTATTGGAAAAGAATCAGGTATATCTAGGATATAAAATGTTCTTTCCTCTATACAAGGTCGAAAGGATCCCAGTAGAGCATGTGAGCATGTTCAGATTCAAAGAATTGTGTTTTGCTGAAGTACAATCTGTGAGGTTATATGACTGACAACTCTGCCATCTCCCTCCAAAAAAAGAGAAAAGAGGAAAATTAAAACCATCATTTTCTGAGTTAAATGGGCAAGGCCATCGTGCCATTATTTCCACTGATTTTTTAAAAATTAACTATCGATTTGACCTTCAGTTGGCTGACTTTTGAGTCATGTACCAGGTTTTTCAGGTTTACTGCATTCTAAATTTTTATATTTCATAGCACTTAGTAGATACTTATTTAAATACTTTTATAAATCAGGAGATGTAAATGCAGGTCATTTATAGGTTCATTTTGACATCAGAGTTTTGTTTCTTGGACAAAATTGCTGCATTTCTTTCTAAAGCATGCTGTGTTGGTGAGTGAGCCTCCTAGGGGTGATATCTCCGTCAGTCACATTTTCCACCCTGGCTTATTGCATTAACTTTTCCTGGTCCTCAGCTTTATCATCTATAAAATGAGAGAATTATGTCTTAAGTTCTTTTCAAGCTGCTGTTCCTGCAGTGATGTGAAAAAATGGCATCACTTTAATTTTATTTATTAAACAAGCACTTGCATTGTTCTTACTGTAGGATGGGTACCACTCTTAAGTGCTTTTCAAATCTCTCATTTAAAGTGGGCTGATGGAGAAAGGAAACCAAGGCACAGAGTTTGGTAATTTACTCAAGGTTGTCCAGCCAGATGGGGGCAAGGCTGGGGCTCAAAGCTAAGTAAAGTTTGTGCTCTTATTCATCAGCTTGTCATTAAAATGATGATTCGTTTTCTAACGTATAGGAACTCCAGAAGCTACAGGGGAGAATGAGGCAGCCCCTTCTCTCCAGAATCTTCACATAAAGGGAGAATTTTGTAGTGTGTGTGTGTGTGTTTATGTCCCACAGAAGAACTCTACAGTAAACATTTGTTGGTGAGACTACCTCATTAGAATGTAAAAATACACATTTTCAGGTTAAGTAGTTGGTTCCAGGTTTCCAGCTGGCTTATTTAAGATTATTTAAATAAACCACAAGGTTCCAGTCTGATGGTGATAAACTGGGTGAAACTCTTTTAGGGCACTGTGGAAATGTGATAGCTAAACGTGATAGCTAAAAGGCTGACTTATTTGATACCTAAGATTAGTGATACTATGTATAGAAATTAGAATAGTTACGTGGAATCATTGAAGTTTTCAGTCAACCCAAACCCCTTGTATGTCTATTAATATGAACTTCTCATTAATGGGAGATTCCTAATAGTGGAATCTTTTCCATATTTTTATGTGTATTGTACCTAGAGCAATATCTTTTCCACTGTACTCAGGTACCTAAGTGTTGAGTAAGTGATCACTTCAGTTTTACAGTAAGCACGATGAGTCTCCAGAGAGCTCCGTGTCCCTGTCAGGGGCCTGCCAGAAAGTCAGATTACACACAAGAGGTCAACTAAACAGGCTTTTGCAAAAGAACTCCTTAACTGAAGACTGAAGGAGCCAGCAAGGGTAGTGGAGGCATCCTTTACTGTCAGGACCTCTGAGTCAAGAGGGGTAAGTGTTACACAGCAACACAAGGTGAGAGCTGGACTAGAGGAGGGACAGACGGACAGAGCTATGAATGGCACAGTGGTCAGGAGAGAAGGACGAGAGGAATAAACACCCTAGTGTCTCCCACTGCCCTCTGATTTCTTGCTAGTCATCTCACTGGCCGAACCCAACTGGAATACAGAATGGTGGGAGCACAGGTGAGGAGATGGATGGAGAATAGCCAACATAGTAGAAACATATCTGGGTGTGTGTTTGTCCCTTCAGGCTGCTGTAATAATACCATAGCCAGGGGACTTTCCTGGTGATCCAGTGGTTAGGACTCCATGCTTCCACTGAAGGGTTCATGGATTCAATCCCTGTTCAGGGAACTAAGATTCCACATGCTGCATGGCAAAGCCAAAAAAAAAAAAAATACTGTAGCAGAGGGGAGATGGAAATTACATAAGTAACAAATTTATTTCTCGGCTCTGGAAGCTGTAAAGTCCAAGGTCAAGATGCTAGGAGATTCAGTTTGTGAGGGCCTGCTTTTTGGTTCATAGCTGTCTTCTCATGATAACCTCTCATGGCAAAAGAAAGGAGGGAGACAGCTCCTTGGCGTCTCTCTTAGAAGATACTAATCCCATTCACAACGGGTCTTTCTCCCAATCACTTCTCAAAGGCCCTACCTCCAAACACCATCACCCTGGGGCTTAGAATTCCAACAAATTTTTCAGGGAACATAAGTATTCAATCTGTTGCCTGATTGAAGCAACCCTTGTCATTGAATGCAGTTTGATTCACCACTTGCAAAAATATTAAAACACTTTCCTCTGTCAGTTAAATTATCATACATATTTTATGAAAAGCCAAGCATGTTCTAGGTGATTTCCAATTAGTTGGTTAATTTTCCTATTGCTGAGTTTATATAAAGTACTGAATTCAAATTATCAGTAGGTGGTGCTGCTGAGATTGAATCTAGAAAAATCTATAGTAGGCATTTCTTGACGATTAGGATTTCAGACAGGTTATTTGGGAAAGAATGTTACAGAACCATCAATTTGTGATTTATTGTTTTTCATGACATCTGAAAAACATTAGTTTTTAGGATTTTGATTTACTTAATATGTGAAATATTCTGGATTTGCCCAACATAGGGGCAGCAGTGGATGTGTCTCCACAGAATCTGAAGGATAAGCATGTCATAGAACATAATTACTGATAATTTTCTGACGTGCTATACTGGGGTTTACCACTTGCCTTCTTGTTTTAATTTACTTTTTGAGATAGAAGCAATGAATCATAATGCATATCAAGATTTTTTTAATTAAAATTTTAAAGTCTTTACTGATTTTTTTGCAGTATTATTTCTGTTTTTTGGCTTTGGGGCTGTGAGGCATATATGGGAATCTTAGCTCCCTGACCAGGGATCAAACCCGTACCCCCTGCATTAGAAGGTGAAGTCCTAAGCACTGGACCACCAGGGGAGTCCCTCAAAATTTTTAAGTGATTCAATTTTAATTTCCTGGAGAAGAGAATTAAGTGCAATTTAACAAGTGCCCCAGGTGATCCTCCTGGTAACACTGGTTTGGAAAATGCTGACGATACGCAACCTTCTTTTGGCCTAAGTTTCCTTATCCAGTTGGCCTGAGTTTCCACAAACATTCTGAGGTCACAGTCACATTTGAAAAGATAAAGAAAGCTTTGGATCTTCTCCCCAGAAAAATGCCCCCACCTAGAGTGCTGCATATAATTTCAGGTGTTTCAGAGATACTTAAAATCCATCTATATATCCTGTCTGTGAACCCCTGTGCTGTAAAATCTGTTTAAAACTTTTCAGTCTAGGCATCAAGGGTTGCCCTAAGCTTGGCCCATCCCACTGGTGGACCCTTTTGCCCCAATATTGCCATCAGAGTCGGGAGCTGTGAAGATGAGCAGATTTTAGATATTGTGTTCCTGAACACATGGAAAAGCTAAATTCACAGAACCTGTATGCTTTCCTTACAGTCCATAGGAATTCTTCAAAACACACAAGAGAGTCAATTGAGGAAATCATTTAGGCAGGCTTTCATACTTTGCAGTCATTGGCATTGTCCAGGAAAAAAAAAAAAAGGAAAAGGAGATGGTGTTGATCTGTCAAGCCACCTTTTTTCTATTCTCAAAGACAAGCATCTTATTTCGAGCATAATTTTAGGGCCATGGTGTCCCACAGGAAAAGTCCTGCCAGGCTGGTGGTGAAACACAGGGACTCGTGACAGAATTCTCCAGTTTTTTACCAAAGCATCCTTTGACATCACCGGGCCTGGATCCTGCCATCGGAGCAGCTAAGTCACTCAAAGTTCTTTATTATTGAGACTAAGTTTGTTACTAGTCAGAATCGACTTAGCAGTCTGCTGCTGACTGTTAACATAAGTTCAAAGTGTTATCATTACAGAAGAAGGTCTATAGACTAAATACCTTAGGTCAGATCCCAAACAGATATTAAAAATAGAAATCATATCCAGGCCATTACCTCTGTGGTGGTGATTTAACCACTACTTTGTGTTTACTTTTATATTTATTTATTTTTTTCTTCTGCGACCCCAAGGACTGTAGCCCGTCAGGTTCCTCTGTCCATGGGATTTTCCAGGCAATATATTTATTATAATGATTAGCTGTTTATGTAAAATTGGTTTATCCAAGCTTAAGTATTAAAGGGTGAAATAAAACTACGTTGAGTGGCAAGACAAAGTTTTTAAAAACACATGTAAACAGTTCTAAAACATGAAACAGTTCTTTGTATACATGAAATGATCATTTATTTCCCATCATCTTGCTTTAGCAAAAATGTGAAGTGGAAAATGGAATTCAGCAGATGTTTGCATACCAGGGAGATCTAACAATGACTAAGTGGACAGAAAAAAATCTGGCATAGCGGGCCTGACTGCCATCTTGTGAGGGTCCCTTTTCCAAGGTTGGCCTTGACTGGCTTTGGGAGCTTGGATTTGGGGAGGGTTCCTACTATTCTCAGAATGGAGAAGAGTGGCACACTGGGCCCAAACTTTGCACAAATGATGTGTTTTATGCTGATCACTTGCTTCCTTCTGGGAGTCTGGAATCTGGGGACATGCCAAGTAGGACATGATCTGGGGACATGATCAGCCCCAGTAAGAGCTCCAGGCACCATGGGTAGTGAGCTTTCCTGATTGGCAACATTACACACGTGTTGTCACGCCTTGTTGCTGGGGGAATTAAACTTGTCCTGTGTGACTTTGGTTCGAGGACTCATAGAAGCTCGTACCTGGTTTCCCTTGACAGCCTCCCATGCACCTTTTTTCTTTTCTGACTTTGCTTGAAGTCCTTTTGGTGCAATAAATTACAGCCATGACTGCAGTATACTGAGCCCTGAGAGTCGTCCTAGTGGATCATCAAAACCGAGAGTGGCATTGGGGTCCCTTCAACACAGCAAGGTCCTGTCACTGCCTTTGGAAATTCACAAATGTGTAAGGAAAGAAAACACATACATTTAAAGCTATAGCACAAGGTTGAATTTAGTAAGGTGTTCAGTACTACAAGAGGAGATAAGCGCTAATATTGCAACTGGGGAGTTAGGTACAGGCCATAGTCATTTCAGTGTTGGGAACAAAATTTTTTCTTCAACTTCATTGCAGTAATAAACACAAAAAAACCCCCATATAATTAAAATTACCCTTTTATGAGTTTGGATGTGTATATACTCATGTTACCATCCCCATAGTCAAGGTGATGAACATATCCATCAGCTCCAAATTTTCTTTGTGTCCCTTTGTTTTGTTTTTGTGATACAAACACTAGACATGAGATTCACCTTAACAAATTTTTAAATGCATGGTACTTTATTATTAACTACTGGCACAATGCTTTAGAGCACATTTGTGGAACTTATCATCTTGTATAACTAGCTCTGTACCCTTGAGTGACAACTTCCCATTTCCTCCTCCATCTCCAGGTACCACTGTTATATTGTCTACTTCTCTCCGTCTGACTATATTACATGCCTCACATAAGAGGAATCACGCAGTATTTGTCTTCCTGTGACTGACTTATTTCATTCATCATGTCTTCAGTGTTGTTGCAAAGAGTAGGATTTCCTTTTTAAAGGCAGAATAATATTGCATTGTGTATACATTCCATATTCACTCATCTGCTAGTGCACATTTGGGTTGTTTCCATTTCTTGGCTGTTGTGAATAAGACTGTGGTGAGTGTGGTGTGGGGAGCCAGCGGGAGGCACTCCACCCGTGGCAAAGGTCATGAGGAAGGAGGCTCAACATATGCAAAGGCGGGATCGAGCCTCAGGAGTCCCCCTGGAAATTCTCGAGCATCTACCCCCATAACCAGAGCCTGCCTATTTTACTACTTTGTGCTCTCACCTACACCTCTGACTTTACGGGGGGCTGTCCCCCACCACCTCTTTCAGAGAAGGAGTTAACTTAGAGCTCCAGTTAATAATAATTCCTGGGCGTGACAGGAGTGTTCCAAACTTACAAACTCCTCTGAAGGTTCTCTAGCCTGCCTGACAGGCTTGTCCGGCCACATGTGATTGCTCACAGCCTCCCAACTGTGAGAGGCACAAGATGCTTTAAACCTTGTAAAAACAGGTTCTTTAGAAAAGTTAGAAAACCATTAGTATAAGTATGGTGGGCTGATTAGAAATTGTATTAGTGAAGGGTTTTTCATTTGTTGAGCCAATGTTTACTGCTAAGTCTCCACATCCCCTGCCCTTATACACATTAATGAATATATAGAAGAAATAAGTATTAACCTTTGATATAAATCACGTTAGACCTTAGGCCGAGTAAATTCTTTCCTCAACTAAAACCCACTACAACCTCACCCTATGGGAATGTAACTTTATTTGGGTGGTGTCTGTTTTAAGAATAATCACCCTTGGAGAAATAAGTGTTCTTGTTGACTGACCGCTGTCATAAGGAGAGGGTCATAAATTGTCAGCAGGCCCCCTGGCCAGAAGATGATGTCACACCCCTAAGACCTCTGTATACATTTGTATGAAGCACCTGACTTTAATAAAAGTCAGGACTGCTGACCCCGAGTGACTTTTGTATAACATCTCAGTGTATAAAAACAGACTCTGGAAAATAAAGAATTGGGATCAGTTTCTTGAAAGACTGGTCTCCCCATGTCTCTCTCTCTCTCTCAAACTGGCTCAGTCTCCATCTGGAGCGTGGAGCTGGCTGTGCTTACTAACTTTGCCTGGGCTTCTAAGATCTGACCGGGGAGGCCTCAGTGTCTCCTCTCCTTTGGGAGAACAGAAGGACGCCTGTGTCCTACGTAAGTGGTGCAAGCTTCTTGTCTTGAAGTTTTATTGGTCTCCCGCGTAAACCAAGCTACTCAGCCTCTTTTCTCCACTGAATTTTCCTGCTGAGCTATCCTCATTCTATTACTCTTTATATCTCTAATTAATATTTAAATAAGTCGCCGACGCTGTCCCCGCTTCGAATACCCTGGATCAGCCGGGGCTGGATCCTCTTCAAGATCCTGATTTCAATTCAGTCCCAGAAGTCATAGTCATGTGGTAGATTTACTTTTAATATTTTGAGGATGCTCCATACTATTTTCCATAGCAGCTAAACCATTTTACATTCCCACCAACAGTGTACAACAAATATTCCAGGTTCTCCATATCCATCCTCACCAACTATATATTTTTTCCCTTTATAATAGCTGTCTTGATAAATGTTGTCTTCTTCCAGATTTTAAAGAGAAAAATTTGTTTTTCCACTGTTGAATATGATGTTAGCTGTGGGTTTTTCATATAGGGCCTTTGTGTTTTGAGGTAAGTTCTTCTACACTTAATGTTGTTTTTTTTTTGAAGTCTGATGAAAAAGTGTTGAATGTTGTCAGATACTTTTTTTCTGCATGTATTGAAATAATCATCTGATTTTTGTCCTTCATTCTCTTAACGTGATGTCAGATTGACTTGCGTGTGTTGAACTACCCTTACATTCCAGGGATAAGTCCTACCTGGTCATTATGAACCTTTTAATGTGCTATTGAATTAAGTTTGCTAATATTTTGTTAAGAATTTTTTATATTCATGTTAATCAGGACTATTAGCTTATATAGTTTTTGTGCTTTTTTTCTTGTTTTTTGTCTGGCTCTACTATCAAGGTGGTGCTGGCCTAATAAAAGGAGTTTAGAAATGTTCTCTTTTCTATTTTCTAGGACAGTTTGAAGGATTGGTATTCAGTTCAGTTCAGTCACTCAGTCCTGTCCGACTCTTTGCAACCCCATGAATCGCAGCACACCAGGCCTCCCTGTCCATCACCAACTCCCGGAGTTCACTCAAACTCATGTCCATTGAGTCAATGATGCCATCCAGCCGTCTCGTCCTCTGTCGTCCCCTTCTCCTCCTGCCCCCAATCCCTCCCAGCAACAGAGTCTTTTCCAATGAGTCAGCTCTTCACATGAGGTGGCCAAAGTACTGGAGTTTCAGCTTTAGCATCATTCCTTCCAAAGAAATCCCAGGACTGATATCCTTCAGAATGGACTTGTTGGATCTCCTTGCAGTCCAAGGGACTCTCAAGAGTCTTCTCCAACACCACAGTTGAAAAGCATCAATTCTTCGGCGCTCAGCTTTCTTCACAGTCCAACTCTCACATCCATACATGACCACAGGAAAAACCATAGCCTTGACTAGACGGACCTTTGTTGGCAAAGTAATGTCTCTGCTTTTGAATATGCTATCTAGGTTGGTCATAACTTTCCTTCCAAGGAGTAAGCGTCTTTTAATTTCATGGCTGCACTTACCATCTGCAGTCATTTTGAAGCCCCCAAAATAAAGTCTGACACTGTTTCCACTGTTTCCCCATCTATTTCCCCTGACGTGATGGGACCAGATGCCATGATCTTCATTTTCTGAATGTTGAGTTTTAAGCCAACTTTTTCACTCTCCTCTTTCACCTTCTTCAAGAGGCTCTTTAATTCCTCTTCACTTTCTGCCATAAGGGTGGTGTCATCTGCATATCTGAGGTTATTGATATTTCTCCCGGCAATCCTGATTCCAGCTTGTGCTTCTTCCAGCCCAGCGTTTCTCATGATGTACTCTGCATAAAAGTTAAATAAGCAGACAATATACAGACTTGACATACTCCTTTTCCTATTTGGAACCAGTCTGTTGTTCCATGTCCAGTTCTAACTGTTGCTTCCTGACCTGCATACAGATTTCTCAAGAAGCAGATCAGGTGGTCTGGTATTCCCATCTCTTTCAGTATTTTCCACAGTTTATTGTGATCCACACAGTCAAAGGCTTTGGCATATTTTTCTTAAATATTTGATGATTAATTTACCTATGAAACCTTCTGGTCCTGGTCTTTGTTGGGAGGTTCTTGATTATTGATTCAGTCTCATTATTTGTTATTGATCTGTTCAGTCTTTCTACTTCTTGACTTAGTCTTAGTGGTTTCTTCAAATGTGTCTTCTAAGTTATGCAACTTGTTAATAAGTAATTGTTCATAATAGTCCCTTGTGATTTTTTAAAATTTCTGTGGCATAAGTTGTAACATCTCCTCTTTCATTTCTGATTTTTAGTCTTTCTCTTCTTTACAGTAAGTTCAGGTAATGGTTTATTGATTATGTTTATCTTTTAAAAAATAGCTCTTAGTTTTCTCTGTTTTTTGTATTGTTGTCTATTCTTTATTTCATCAATTTCTGCTCTAGTCCTTATTATCTGCTTCTTTATGCTAATTTTTAGCTTAGTTTGTTCTTTTTCTGTTTATTGAGGTTTAAAGGTAGGTTGTATGAGATCTTTTTTAATGTGTTTATCACTAAAAACTTCTTTCTCAGTACTGCTTTTGCTATATCCCCTAAGCTTTGGTATATTTTATTATTTTCATTTGTCACAAAATATTTTAAAATTTCCCTTTGACTTCTCCTTTGACTCAGTGGTTGGTCAAGAATGGATTAATTTCCATGTATTTGTGTGTTTTATTAATTTCTTTTTGTTATTGATTTCTAGTTTTATTTCATTGAAAAGTGCAATAAAATAAAGTAAAAAAGATTTTAGCCTTCTTAAATTTGTAGAGACTTGTTTTGTGACTTATCGTGTGGTCTGTCCCAGAAAATGTTCCATGTATGCTTATAAAGAGTATATATTCCACTGCTCTTGGTTTGAAATAGTCTGTATATGCTGTTAAGTCATGGAGAAGGCAATGGCAACCCACTCCAGTACTCTTGCCTGGAAAATCCCATGGACAGAGGAGCCTGGTAGGCTACAGTCCATGGGGTCGCTAAGAGTCTGACATGACTGAGCGACTTCACTTTCACTTTTCACTATCATGCATTGGAGAAGGAAATGGCAACCCACTCCAGTGTTCTTGCCTGGAGAATCCCAGGGACGGGGGAGCCTGGTGGGCTGCCATCTATGGGGTAGCACAGGGTCGGACACGACTGAAGCAACTTAACAGCAACAGCAAAGTTGGTTTATAGTGTTGTGCAAGTCTAGTGTTCCATTATTGATTTTCCATCTGAAAGATACATCCATTGTTGAACATGAAGTATGATAATCTCCTATTATTATTGGAAAAAAAAAAAAACTTGAGGAACTACTTTTAGTATCTCACTGGGCAGGTCTCATGGTGATGAACTCCTTCATATTTTGTTTTTTGAGGAAAGTTTCAATCTTCATTTCTGAAAGAGAATTTTGTTGGGTAAAGTATTCTTGTTTGGTTCGTTTTGTTTTTGTGTTTTCTTTCCCAACACATTGAATATACCATCTACTCTCTTTTGGTCAGCAAGGTTTCAGCTGAGAAATTCACTGATTGACTTGAGTAGGTTTCATTATATGTGAGAACTTAATCTTTCTTTTTCTGTTTTTAAATTTGTCTCTATCTTCAACTTTAGACTGTTTTATTATAATGTATCTTGGAGAAAATTTTTTGAATTGAAATTTGGGGATTGCCTGTTAGCTTCATGAACTTGGGTATCCAGATCTCTATCCAGATTTGAAAAGTTCTCAGTCATTATTTCTTTTAATAAGCTTTTTGTCATTTCTCCCTCTTTTCTTCTTTGCCTCCAGTAATGTATAGATTGCTTCTGTATCCCACAGTTTTTGGAGGCTTTGTTCACTTTTTTTAATTCATTTTTCTTTGACTACTCTGACTGAAGGATTTCACTGTGAAACAGTTCATAGATCTCCCTTTCTTTAGGGTCAGTCATTGGAGTTAATAATATTTCCTTGATTATTAATGACCCTGTGGCTTTGTATTGGTTTCTGTACATTTGAAGAAGTAGACACCTCTTCTAGTTTTTATAGGGTGGCTTCAGCAAGGAAAGCCCATTACCAGTGAGATATTATGGGTGAGCCCTACAGGGTGGTGTCTGTGATTGACCTTTCTGATGAAGTTCTTGGGCTGGCAATTCCAGTGCCTAAGTCCATGGGATCAAGCCTGGATCCTGGTTCTATGGAACCAGTTAAGTGCTATGGACCTGGGGTGAGCCCAGTGTCTGGGTCTGCAAGTCCTAGCCTGGTTCTGGGCTGAGCATCTGGCTTCATGGAGCTAACATGGTGCTGGGGTGGGTTGGGAGCCTGGGTCTATGATAGCTGACATAGTATTGGGCCTGGCTGGGAGCCTGGATTAATAGGAGCCTGCCTGGAGCCTGGGTTCACAGAGGCCAGTTTGGTGCCTAGAGTTGCAGATTCCAATCCAGTGCTGGGATGGGTGGGATCTTGGGTTTACAAGAGCCCATCAGAAACCTTGCACCACAAGAGCCACCTAGGGATGGTGGTGCTGAGGGACCATGCTGGGGTCTGTGGTGGAGCTGGGTGCTCACCTCCCTTCCCTCCCACAGGGATGATGTTTGTTTCCCTGATGGGCTGCCTGGGTTTAGAGGAGGATCATAGACATAATGTGACGTTACCTTTCCCACCATCTTCAATGCCTCTTTTCTCGTTTCTGTGCTCTGCCCAGGTGCTGTCATCCCTCACCTGGAATGCTTAGGTCTTCTGAAGGTATTTTTATAAATTCATGTGGATAGTTGTTCCAGTGGATGTTTCTGGGAAAGGATGGGCACTGGGAATTCTAATACTGCCATCTTGCTGATGTTATTCCATCCCATTTTATTCCTGTCTTTTCCTGATTTTATTTAGTTGTTTATCTGTATTCTTTTGTAGCCACTGAGTTTTTTTAAGATGACTAGTTTAAAGTCTTTGTCAGTTTGTGGAACTCCATTTCTTCAGGGTCAATTACTAGAAATTTATGATTTTCCTAGGTGACTCAGTGGTAAAGAATGTGCCTGCCAATGCAGGAGACAATGTGGGTTCGATTCCTGGGTTGGGGAGATCCTCTAGAAGAGAAATGGAAATCCACTCCACTTTTATTACCTGGAGAATCCCGTGGACAGCCTGGCGGGCTACAGTCCATGGAGTCGCAAAGAGTGGGACATGGCTTAGTGATTGAGCATGCATGCACTAGAAGTTTTATGTTTCCCTCGGTGGTGTCATGTTTCCCTGATTCTGTGTGGTCTTTGTATCCTTGTACTGGTGTCTGTGCATTTCAAGAGAGTTTCAACAGGGAAAGGACTTCATCACTCTCAGTGAGCCAATCCTGGGATCATCCACAGGCAGGGTCTTTCAATTCCAGGGTCCTTGGGTTATGTAATTCAACAGTGGCTGTGGGGTTTGTGGTTGGACAGGATTGGCTAGTGGGATTTATAGCTGGTTGGGGCTGGCTGGTGGAGGTCGTGGTCAGGGTTGTTGGTGGGCTGTGGGAGATCTGTATGCACTAGCCATCCCTTCTTACTTTGTAACAATCCTAGGTGGTCTAGCTGTGCCAGTGTCTTCAGTTTTCTGCATGAGGTGAGACAGAAGTGGGCCTCTTGAGCAGTACCTTGAAATGCTGGGAAAGTTGAATCTGTACCTTGGTCTCCTTTTCTCTACTAGAGAAATCATGGGCCCAGGGGCTCCTCCGTGCTGATGTGCTGGCTTGGGGTGGTGGGGGGTGGGGGTGGGGACGGGGGGTGAGGGCACTGTAAACAAAGTAAAGCTGTTCTTGTCCTTTTAAATGTGATTTTCTGATTTTAGTTTTCACACTCTATCAGGGTGCTGTAGTCTTCTCCCTGGGTTCTGGAATTCTCACAAAGGCATTCTTGTCTGTGGATGGTTACTAAATTGGCATTTCTGTTGGGAGACTAGGGCTGGAGACTTCCCATTCCACCATCTTGCTGATGTCACACCTTGGAGCAAAACTTAAAAGTCTATTCTATTAAGACCTTTGGAAGAGGAACTTCCTTGGTGGTCCAGTAGTTAAGATAACAGATCACAATGCAGGGGATCCAGGTTTGACCCCTGGTCAGGGAACTAGATCCCACACGTTGCAACTAAAGATCTCATGTGCTGCAACTAAAACCCAGTGCCACCAAATGAATAAAAATAAATATTAAAGAAAAAAAAAAAACAACTTTGAAACAGTATTCTATTTCTCTAGCTAGAGTAGGTTCTTCATCTCAAGAAAGTGCCTGTTTTTATTCAGGAAACTTCACCTGAACTTCTAGGTTGACCATGTACCTCTCCTCTCTGCCCCCATGATGACTTGGACACACATTTCTCATTGCACTTGTACTGAAATGACCCATGGCTCCATCTGTCTCTTCAACCAGATCATAACCTGTAAGGGCAGAGAGCTTGTCATCTTGGTACTTCTGCATCAGTGTCGTAGTTTGCAAAGAGAGTCCACTCTGTTTATTTGTAAATTCATTGTGTCATTTACTCATTCAACAAATAATTACTAAGCTCTTACTATGTGCTAAACACTAGCCTAGTATGAGTATATAGCAGATCAAAATTGGTAAAAATTCCTGTCCTAAATAAACTTGCATGCATGCATGCTCAGTTGCTCAGTCATGTCTGACTCTTTTGCAACCCCATGGACTGTACCCCACCAGACTCTTCTGTCCACAGGATTTTCCAGGCAAGAATACTGGAATGGGTTATCATTTCCTCCTCTAGGGGATCTTCCTGACCCAGGGATTGAGCCTTAATCTCCTGCATTGGCAGGCAGATTCTTTACTACTGTGCCACCTGGGAAGCCCCTAAAGAAACATCCCTGGTGGTTCAGCAGTAAAGAATCCACCTGGAATGCGGGAGACCTGGGTTTGATCCCTGAGTTGGGAAGATCCCCTGGAGGAGGGCATGGCAACCTGCTCCTGTATTCTTGCTTGGAGAATCCCCGTGGACAGAGGAGACTAGCGGGCTACAGTCCATAGGGTCATAAAGAGTCGGATACAACTGAGCGACTTAGCACAACAGAACAATTGGAAGGGCAGGCAATTAATGCAATGAATTAGTCAAGTAAACATTATGCTATTAGTAAGTAAAAAGAAAAATAAAGTAGGGAGATGAACAGGAAATTTAGAGGGGAGACTATTAGAATTTTGGACAAGCAGTCTCATGGACAAAGTGTCATTTATGTAAAGACCTAAAGAGAGTGAGGTAGTTGACTTTTGGGGCATCTTCAGGTGAGAGCAGGAAGGGGGCAGGCTGAGTAAGCCTTGATGCCTAATGTGTTTGAAGAAGATTGAGGAGGAGGATGAGAAAGAAATAGGAAATTAAGTCAGAGAGAAATATGCTGGGTGGTAGCCACCTTGAAAATTCTGGTAAAGCTGTGGACTTTTACTCTATAATTAGATGGGAAGCCAATGATGGCCTTTTTTTGTTTTGTTTTGACCATGACACATGACACAGGTCATGCAGGATCTTAGTTCCCCAAACAGGAATTGAAACCCGTGCCCCCTGCAGTGGAAGTGCAGAGACCTAACCACTGGACCCCAGGGAAGTCCCAGGGAAGGTTTCTGACAGAGAAGAGATCAGCTGATTTCTTTCATTAAATGCTTATCAAACTAAATGGACCACATGTATATAGTTCAAGAAGACATATTAGTTATGTACCTCTATAGTCTAAGTGGTAATTTAGGTCAGAAGATTCCAAACGCACAATATCTTTAAAAATACCCACTTAAGGGACGTCCCTGGCGGTCCAGTGGTTAAGACTCTGTGTTTCCAATGCAGGGGATGCCGGTTTGATCCCTGGTCTGGGAACTAAGATCCCACAGGCCACACGGTGCAGCCAAAAATTTTAAAAAAAAAAACAAAAAAAACAACACTTAAATCAAAACAAACCTGCGCCATGCAGTGGAGTTAGGGTCCATGGGGTCGCTAGGAGTTGGACACGACTGAGAGACTTCACTTTCACTTTTCACTTTCATGAGTTGGAGAAGGACATGGCAACCTGCTCCAGTGTTCTTGCCTGGAGAATCCCAGGGACGGGGGAGCCTGGTGGGCTGCCATCTCTGGGGTTGCACAGAGTCAGACACGACTGAAGCGACTTAGCAGCAGCAGCAACAGCAGCCCCATTAAGGCAAACTGCTTGGAGATTTTGATCTAACTATTAATACATTGAACAAAATAACTGGACAATTATAATTTCTTCACTTTCTGAAGATATGAGTGTGTCATCGTTTTCAAGTTTTTGTTTTTTTTTTTTTTTAAGTAAGGAACAGTTGGGAAGCTCAAACTTATATCCTTAACCAACAAGAATTTAGGTTAAATTATTCTTGTGAATTTGGGGATGTACTGTAATGAATTAGGGCTGCATCTTCAGTTAAATGGATTTTATTTCTTTGCTTAAATTTGTCATTTTGGAATGCTGAAAGGCTAACTAGATTATTGCAGTCCCTTAAAAAGTAAAATCTGAGAATTATTGTTAAGAATGAAGTGACTTTCTGGTTTTTTTTTTAATGTTCTAATTCTTAACTCCCATTTATATATCACTATGCACGTTTGTGTGATGATTATATAGTGGAGTGGGAAAGTGAAAGTGAAATTCACTCAGTTGTGTCCAACTCTTTGCGACCCCGTTGACTATACAGTCAATGGACTTCTCCAGACCAGAATACTGGAATGGGTAGCCTTTCCCTCCTCCAGGGGATCTTCCCAATCCAGGGGTCGAACCTTGGTCTCCTGCATTGCAGGTGGATTCTTTACCAGCTGAGCCACAAGGGAAGCCCAGTGGAGTGGGAAGGTTGTTTGTTTGTTTGTTGGTATGTTTGTTTTTGCAGTGCCACGTAGCATGTGAGATCTTAGTTTCCTGACCAGGGATCGAACCCAAGCCCCCTACCTTGGAAGCATGGAGTCTTAAAGCGCTGGACTACCAGGTAAGTCCTAGAGTGGGAAGTTTTCTTTCTTCATTTCTTTCCTGCTTTTTTTGAGATCTGGTACCATTATTTTTAAAAAGTAAGGATATTATATACATTTTGTTACTTTGAAGAACAGAGTCACTAGATACCAGATAGATATTCAAAGGGTTACAAGAGTGGATATGCTGTGGTCTTTACTCTTACAAAGTTACTTGTTTATAAATAGCCAGAGAGCTGAAATTAATCCTTTCCCTATAATATGAATTCAGTATAGTCTGGACTATGACAGCATAACATTAGTAAAAAGGAGTTTATATCACATGGGGCACAATCTTAGTGAGTTTACTTCAAGTTATTTATTTGGTGACCTCTTCTTGTTAGGATCAGTAATGTATTTTGGAAATACTCTTAGGAAATGATAAATAATCAGTAAATTGGGCGGGGACACGCTTTTGCCTTTTGTCTGGGCTCCTCGCAGATCCTGCTTGATCCCGGAGCAGTTTCACTGCCACCAGAGCCTGCCTTGCTGCATATCAACACCACACGATCACAGGAAACCAGCCATGGACATGCCAGAACATTCCTGGCAGTTTGTACATTTTGTTTCACGGAAAAAAACGCTGAAAACAATGAGAAAACCTTGAGATTACAAATGATCTTGCTAACAATTTAAGAAACTTTCAATTTTTGACTTCCTGCCTGCAGGAAGGAAATGACAGTTGGAAGTGTGGAGAACAGGTGTCACCCTGGACAGCATGATATCTTCTGCTTACTAAAATAAAAACCCCTGCATCAACACTCCTACATGGAAGTGAGTTCTAACCACAAGACTCAGTCTTTCCACCACAGACCCTGCTTCAGAAAACCAAATCTGTTTCCTACCAGGAAGTTGTTAAACACAGCATTCAAGAGCAGACTCAGGGGCAGAATTCCTCGAATCAATCTGGGATAAATCCAAGTTAAGAATTCAGGTGGTTTGAAAATGTCCCCCTCCGTGTCCTTCCAGTGACTGGCAGTACAGTTGCATGGTGGACTCGTCAGGGGACTTAGAAGGGACAGAATTAGGACTGACAGAAACTGGTCCCAGCTGAAGGGGGGGTAGGGATCCCAAACCCTCTCTTATATCCCTTTGCATTTGTCAGGGGTGTGGCATTGTTTTTTACCCATAGCTTCAAGCTGGCATTGAAGCTTTCTATTTTTCCTTTGGCAAACTAGCTAGTTACTCTATCCCACATGAAGGAGATTTCCATGCCTCTCAATCTGTTACAGAAAATTTAGACAAATGATACTTCAGAGGGGCTGAGGACCCTGAAATGATTGAAGACTGTTCCTTGGCCCAGATGATTACCAGACAGTCCTCTCCAACCACCTTCATTAACAATGCAAGTCCATCATGGAATATGCATTCTTGAGGGCACGTGTGTTGGAAAATGTTAGGAAAGACATTTTAACATTGGGATGTAGAAAGTCTTTGTGAATGCTTGCAAGGGGCATAGTTTTCTTTTTCCAAACATGCGTTGTGGGATTAAGAAGCTCTGTAATCCCCAGGGTCTTTGACTTTGAAGCCATGGCTAATGAGGAAGGAGACATGGCCGCTGTCATTGGGGCCACTCAAGGACACTGAACCTCATGGGCTGAGTGAACAGATTGTATGGGAGCTCGTAGTATATGATTTCTCCCCCTGCAGAGTCGGTTTAGAAACAGCATTCCCCTGAAATAAAAACAAGGTAGCCATTTTCACAGTCCAGCGCATTCTCCCTGCTGCCCGCCACTTCTCTTACCTGTCGTCTGTTCCTTCCTTCCTTCCCCAAATGTACACTAAGGGCCGATTATGTACTGAGTGTTGTGCCAAGAAATGATGGTACAAAGACAAGAGCGCATGCTGTCTGCCTTCAGGGAACTTTCAGTTTCACAGGAACCCAATGTGCAGACATCTTAGGGAGACAAGAGTTTCAAAAGGTGTTTTATATGTAGCTTTAATCTGTTGTTGGTTTTTTTTTTTTTGGCTGAGTTACGCAGCATCCAGGATCTTAGTTCCCTGACCAGGAATAGAACCCGGGCCCCCTGCAGTGGACATGCAGAGTCCTAACCACTGGACGGCCAAGGAAATCCCCTCAAAAAGTGTTTTACACTCAAGAGGAATTACTCACTTCTACTTGAAGAAGGAGAGTAAAAGATTTCTGAGAAATGGAAATCCTTAATCTGGGGCTGAGGGGTGAAGATGGCACTTATTCACACTCTCCTGTGAGATCAGGAGAAAATATCTGAATTCAACCCCAACTGCCAGCCAGAAAACAATCCTTCACAGCTTCCCTCCACTGCCCCATCTCCTGCTTGCCTCTTAGCTATGTCCCTGCTTAGTTCAGCCACTGCGGGGGTAGGCAAAAGTAAAATTTGTTCATTCTGCCTCTGCTTGGAAGTAGGGGGGAAAATTGTGTAGGGAACATTTTAAAAGAGCGCAAAATTTTTAATAAGTTTAAATTTCTTTGTTCAGTTGAGTATTTACTAAAGTTGATTTCTAATTTTTATGCATGGAAATATTCCAACTATGCAAATATTAAAAAATGCAAAAACCCTCTCTGCCCCACCTCACCCATTCCCCAGGGATAATGCTGTTGTTTGATTGCTATCTTCCTGGATTTTAAATTTACATTTAAATCTACAACTACAATATTTCAAAAACAAAAATCCATTGTTTGTCTCTGCCACTCCTCTCCCCAACTCACTGCATCATGAAAATTCTTAGAACTATTTTTAAAATAAGATACACTATAAAGAGAAGATTGCTGTAACAATATAGAGATATTATCATGTGTCAATTTATAAATGAATACAGGCCAAAATTCACCTTCTCTAGTCAACTTGACTTCAGTTTTTTTCAATCCTGTCCTCTGAATCATCCAGTAATTTTACATATTGTTTCTGTATATTTGGCCCCTGATCATAAACACCTTTTTTTTTCCCCTTATACTTAAGCCCTTTGGTTGCAAAGAACAAAGGCCCCATTTTGTGAGAATATAGGTGAGCTGGGGAGTCAAGTAACTAGGGGGCTGGTCTTCCTTGGTGTGCTTGCATAACCCCATAGATCTGTCCTGACTGTTACTGTCTGGATTGGCCTCCCTGCTCTGCTCACTCTTCTCTTCCCTCACCATTTGGCTTCCATATGTTCATTCATTCAACAAATTACAGAATTCAACCACAAGCCAGAGATGGTTCTGGCACATACAGTTTGAGTTGCTCTGATTCTGACTCAAAAATCATGGCCTCCTTTAACTCCACTTGTCAATTTCTCCACGTGTGTTTTAATTCATATTCCTAAGGGTGAGAAAGTGATTGGCCCAGGTCATGCCAGGCCACTCTTAGACAGCTGGACATTTTGTGGCCAGAATGTTCATCCAGACATGTCTGGTGGAGTGGGTGGCAGCCTGGGCAGGGTAGGGCTGTCCAGCTCACTCCACACACCTTCTCGGGTCCTACATACGCATCTGGTCATCTCCCCAGTCACAGGGTCAGTCAGTCACTATGCTTCTACCATGACCTGTGGTCTGTTACAAGGGTAACCCAAGCAGTCTTCCCTTTATATGGAGTTGGGCTCCCTGTGAACAGAGGACAACAGCCATAAACTCTCTCCTGCTCAAGAGAAGCACAGCTAGTTATCAGGGCATTCCCTGTGGTGGAGAACAGTAGGTCCCATTCCATGAATGTAACACCACTTGGTGTTATCTTTGAGGCTAAAGTTATAGAATAGGAACTGGAGGAAGATGATAGGTGAGAAATATAAAGTGAGTGTCAGTTTTCAATTCCCATATATGTAAATAAACGGAATTCCAGTCCAGGTAAGAGCCAGACTGTTTTTATTCAACAACTATCTTCAACTTCTCAGATCACAATTCCAGTTAGTAACAAAATTTGTGGAAGAAATTATAATACATTGTAACATTAGATGACCCAAGACCCAGGGTTAGGAGGTTAAAATCTAGTCTGTATCCAGTATCATTTAAATAGAACATTTTTCAGGGATGATAACAGAGCATTGATGTCAATGGTATGCTATTAGAAACAGTTGCCAACAGAACTGCTGCTTAGGTGCTTTACTGCTCCATCCTTTTGTATTCTTGCCACCTTTCTTCCAGATGTCTTTTTTCATATAGAGGACTTCTGCTGCACTTTATTATTATTGGTGCTGTGCAGCATGTGGGATCCAAGTTCCCCAACCAGGGATCTAACCTGTGCCCCCTGCAGTGGAAGCGTGCAGTCTTAACCACTGGACCACCAGGGAAGTCCTCTGCTACACTTCAGTGGCTGCGAGGTCAAAGAGAATCACCTGGCAGCTCAAGGAACCTTGTGTCTGATTATCCTGCTGTGAGAGGGCAGGAGGTGTGAATCCTCAGAGCCACCCCCCAGAATCCTAGGTGCATCCCAAGAACCAGGCAACTATGGGATCCCTTCTGAAAAGGGCCTTGAGACACAGAAGCCAAGAGAAATATGACGTGTCTCAGACACAGGCGTGGGGGAGCCATCTGATGAAGCCAGCAGACAGGAGGGATTGGGCCAGCCTGTGTGGGTGCGTCACCCCTGTTCCACTTGTGGTAGCCAAGGCTCCGTCTTACGTAGGCTCCTCTGTGGCTCCCAGGTGGCTTCCCCATCTCTAGGTCCACACCACTCTAGCCCTGCCTTCACATCAGCACTATCCCTCCTTTCCAAGTAGTCAGCTGATCCTCTGTTTAGAAAATGCCTTTGTTTTTTTTATTTTATTTTTAAACTTTGCATAATTGTATTAGTTTTGCCAAATATCAAAATGAATCCACCACAGGTATACATGTGTTCCCCAAATGCCTTTTCACACACACATTTACATGCACACACACACACATCCTTCATAGGATATGGGTGTTCTGAGTCCAGCTGATTTTCCTAGCATCACCTCCCCTGGTCCTACCATGCCACACCAGACTTCATCATCATGCCTCCCTCCCAGTTGTTTTTTTCTTCCTGAAATGTCACTGACACCCCAACACCCACCATCTGCTCGCATCATCATTATCTTTCCCTCCCCTTCCCAAAACCAAAGAGGAAGCTCTCCTCTGTTGTATCATGGCATTTAGGTTAGACTTCTGACTGCAGTTATTTTTTGTTGCCCATAGGTTTGTTTCCTCTATGGATTGTGAGGGTTTGCAGGGAAGGATGCTTTGTCACACGTACATCGAACCACCCCACACCCAGTGGAACGCTCATCGCAGCTGCTCAAAAGTGGCTTGTGCGAAGGAAAGATATTCATGGGGACAATTGTCTTTTAAATATTTGATATGCTTTTAGACTAGATATAGATAACTCTTCATATATTGATCCTGATAGCAGGTTTCTCATATCATCGTTAGTCTCCTGACCTGCAAAATAAAAATAACGTTAATCTGTGTTGCATAGCAATTAATGTGCAAGAACAAATAAATACTTCAAGTACCAGGAGGAAGTCTGGTTGGGAAATTGGTAAAGTGAATCCAAACTCCCTTTTCATGTACTTTGAAGAGAAATGAGAAGTCACTCTCTTAGACAAATACTCAAGTTTTGAGTATTTCTCTTTGACTGGATCTGCTCAGTTATAAAAATAGGGGATTGGATTATGTCTTTTCTTCTTTTCTAACTAAAATTATATTATTGCAGTGGTTCTACTTAAGTGTTAAATATTAAATAAATGTTTTCTTGTGCTCAAATTCATAATAAAAACTACATTAAAAGACCCCACTTTTACTGATGTTCTGAAGCATATTCTGAAATTCATTTGACTTCTAGTAACGGATCTGCAAACACATTAAGTGATCACTTCCACGACGGCTCTGTTTCTTTAAGAGACCTCGGTTGTTAAGTTGGAAGATCACTGAACCATATGAGGGTCAATAAAAGAATAAAGTCACTGGTGAGTGATTCGAGTACAAGGAACTTGACCCCAGTTCAGTATCTGTGAGTCCATATGCTGTTCACAGTCAGAGGAGGAGACTGTGGTCCCCGGGTGCTCGGCCTCCCAGGATGGCTTCGCGAAAACTAATCAAGCTGCTGGTGTTTGAGCTGCTTGAGTTTACTGCTTTCTGTGTCCCCACGCTGGTGATAATGGAACAGTTTGCTGTTGCCTATTCCACCACGAGGCATCCGCCTGACAAAACACGTTATTGGCTGATTGTTTCCTGTTCAATTGCCTATGTAGCTTCAGTGTCTCTCTTGATTTGGGTTCCTGTGAAAGTTCTCTTGTACAAGAAACGTCATCTTTACCAAAAAATCAAAGGATGGTGAGTAAAAAGAATTCTTTCACAGGGACCCCCTGGGATGCTTTCAAAGAGACTGTCTCATGTTCTCTGGGCAAGGATGCTAGCATAACACACAGGTGTGTAATGTGAGATTAAGGAGAAGTAATAACCACTGTTTCAATCAATGTATTCATAGTTGTATAAAGTATGGAAGTATCTTCCATATTTTATTAAAATATTTTTTTGATGTGGAATATTTTTTTTAAGTCTTTTCTGCATTTTTTGTAATATTGCTTCTGTTTTATGTTTTGGCCATGAGATATGGGATCTTAGCTCCCTGACCAGGAATTGAACCCACACCCCCTGCATTTGAAGGCAAAGTCTTAACCATTGGACCACCAGGGAAGTCTCCTTCCATATTTTTTTTAAAGAGTCATTTTTTTGCTGACTGATAATTGCAACTTACATGTATTCCTAAGACTCTGATACTCTGAGTAGTGATTGTTTTTGTACTAATTCCTGTGTACACTAAGTGCACAAAGTTATCATAGTTAATTTACAGAAATCATAATCATAAGATTCTAATATATAATTTTCTGTTGTATAAACCTGAAAGTAATGTCTAAAGCTGAAAGTAATGTCTAAATGTTTACCTTGCAATGTTTTGTAACTCTAAGGCATCCTTTGATCATTAACCAACTAAAATTTTTAAGCAAACTGGTTCCTTTATTTAGATTAAAAAAATAATAATACTTTGATTGTATTGATAAATTCTATTACCTTGGTGGTGAGAAGGGTACGTATTCAAATAATAATACATAAATATTTTAAATTAATCATGGCTTAATAAGGATTGAACTCATAGGTTAATGACTATATTGATCCATGTAAAGGTATTAAGAACAAATAATCTCCGGTCCTAATGTATTTTTCCTTTTAAATCTTCAGATCTGGTTCTTGTCATCTGAGATACATAGAATACATTTGAAAAACAAGGAGCTGGGAATTTTAATTCAAGCAAGTACAGAAATATAAAAATAATAGATACAGCTATACAGCTGTATAGTGAGAAACACTGTAGGGAGAGTGTGGCCAGGGAGGGTGGGGCCCAGGATCTGCTCTTTAGCACCTGATACTTGATGTCACCCCCTAACACAACAGGAGACTTTCAGTTCCTGGAGGACAGATGTCCTGAGTGGTTTCTGAAAATAAATCATGTGGTTGGCATTGCTTTCATCAGTGGGGTTTAGGTGTTTTCCAACCCTTGACCCAAATCCTCAAGATCAACTAAGCTCAGTTGGGCCCTCCACCCCTCATACCTATAGGAGTTGCTTCAACCGTTCAAGACTCCTGACCAGGCCGGGAAGTGTTTGAGGGATAAGGAGGGTCTAAATCACAACAGGAGTAAACCAGTAGGAAGCTGGCCACACCAGCCCAGGAAGGTACTCTTTTTTTCTGCATTGGCTTAATCCCTAGGACCTTTTAGGTCTGAATATCATTTAGGGAGGAAACCTTCCCATATTGCTTATTATTATTATGTAGGAGCTAAGATCCCACATGCCTCATGGTCAAAAAGCCAAAACATAAAACAGAAGCAATATGGCAACAAATTCAATAAAGACATTGAAAATGGTCCACCTAAAAAACTTGAAAAAATATATTATTATTATTTTTAAATAATGTATTTATATTATTATTAAGCTATAATTACTTCTTTACTGATTACTTATTATGTACTATATAATGAACTTAGCAGTTTCATTTCATCGCATACCACCTTGTGAAGTATGTCTTTTTTTGAGTTTATTATTCCTAAGAGGAAACTGAAGATTGGAGAGGTTAAGAAACTTACATGGTCAGCTGACAAGAGAGTGAAAGGACTGTACTTTGGACCCAGGTCCGTCTGATTCTGTGGTTGGTCCTTCTAACCACTGCCCTGAACTGCTTCTTTGAAGGGTGAGGTCCCAATCTCTGGGGACAATTGAAAGGAAAGAAGGCAGCAGTCTTTCTGCTCCTTAGTGTCTGTGTTTTTGTTTGTTTGTTGTTTTTCTTTGTACGTCTGGTCCAGCTACTTCCCTTGTGCTAAGTTGTCTTGGGCTGTCACAATAATTACATCTTTCAGTGATTCCTTTTGGAAAATACTCTTCCAGTCTTTTATTTCTATTTGTGGGTGTGGTTGGTCATAAGTATTCCAAATAGTTTTAGGTGGATGGCATGTTATCTATGATTTCAGTGAAACTGTTCCCTCCATGACCTCTTTTTCGAGCCATTGTTATCGCTTACTGGCCTAGAAAAGAAGAAGTTGTTACTGAGTACTATTCAAGGAACCTTACACATTCCATACTGTTAGACTTTATGACAACCCAGTGAGTTATCCACTAATAGTCTTGTTGTATAGATAAAGAAATGGAAACTTGAAGAAGTGATTAACTTTGGCTAGTGATAAAGTTTATAACTGGTGGAGCTGGAATTTGTGAGCCCAGAGTGGTCTGATTCTGTGCTGTTTCTTCCACCTTATGCAACTTTTAAAATATTCTGACTTTGAATGCTAAGTATGTTTTTAAAAAAATGCAGCTTTTCTAGTGTCATTAGAATACATCTTCCCTAAAGATGTATATTTGGATATTATATGTGATCCCCCAAAATGTGTATAGAATATTTTAATATATGTGGTAACATAGTGTGTGTCATATAACTTGATTTCTAGAGAAAGATGATGCAAAAATAATTGCTATTACAGAAAGTAGGAATTGAAAGTATGAATTATTTTTGAAGAATACTTAAATAGTTGTTTATGTGAGATTTCATAGATGCTTAGCTTTCACAGCTACATTGTTGATGGGCCTATTTGAGTATCTCTCTGTACATCCACACCAGTGCCATGGGTCCTGTGTGGCTGGTATTCAGGAGAGAGTGAGTCATCCAGCTAGTGAATTCCTGACGTTGTGGCTGAGGGGTGCAGACCTGAATTGAAATTCCAGCATTGGCCCTGATTGTGAGATCATCCTTTAAATTCTTTAAGTTTTAGTTTTCTTATGAGCAACATGGGGACAAGCTAGTTTCTTTATTGGGTTGTTTTAAGAAATTGAGTAAGATTATGCATGAAAACTTCTGAGCACAATGCCTAGCACATGGTAAGGACCCGGTGAATGTTAGTGTTATTATCTCATGCTGAATTTAGTATCTATTGAAAACATTATCTGGTTTAATCCTCAGAATGACTCTGACAAGTGATGATAAAACTGAAGAAAATTCTAGAAGTGATACTCTGTGTATCCAGAGAATCTTCTTGGTTTATTTTATCCTTTGAGAGTAGGGAAGGTGGATAGAGTGAAATGATGAATATCTTATATTTTGTGATTCTATTCTATACATAGTGTGATTCTATTTATTTTTTTAGAATTGAAGAATGGTGGCTCAGATGGTAAAGAATCTGCCTGCAATGCAGGAGACCTGGGTTTGATCTCTGGGTCAGGAAGATCCCCTGGAGAAGGGAATGACTACCCACTCCAGTATTCTTGCCTGGAGAATTCCATGGACAGAAGAGCCTGGGGGGCTAAAGTCCATGGGGTTGCAAAGAGTTGGACATGACTGAGTGACTAACACTTTCACTTTTCATGGTTGATTTATAATATTGTGTTAATGTCTGCTGTACAGCAAAGTGATTCAATTATACATATATACACATATTTTTATATTCTTTTCCATTATGGTTTGTTTCAGAATATATATTTTATTTAATTTGGCTCTGCCAGGTCTTAGTTCTGGCATGTGAAATCTTCACTTATTGCAGCATGCAGGATGTAGTTTCCTGTCCAGGGATCCAGCCTGGGCCCCCTGCACTGAGAGTGTGGCGTCTTAGCCACGGGACCACTAGGGAAGTCTGTATCTCAGGATACTGAATACAGTTCCTTGTGGCATACAGCAGGACCTTGTTGTTTATGCATACTGTATATGGCAGTTTGCAGCTGCTAATGCCACGTTCCCGACCCAGTCCTCCTCCAGTCCTCTCCCTCTTGACAACCACTAGACTGTTCTATACTAGAGTGTGATTTTACGTTTCATTTTCTCATTTGGCCTGCACTCAGTATTGTAAAGTTGAGGGAATCGGTATAATTGTCATTTTATAAGGGAGGAAACAAGGTCAGAAAGTTTAGGGCACACTTTAAACCAACAGAAGTCTGAACTTTAATCCGGTGTTCTTCCTTTTACTCTTGTTAAACACTTCCTCATTCCTTTGGAATGACTGTTCTTTTTAGGGATGCCTGTCATAATTTATAATAAACTAGGGACATGGTTTGAGGAAAAGAAGAAAAACTATTTATATCCACCCCAAATTTTATATCCCAGTAAATAAGAGGAAATTTTGCCTAGGATATGACGGGATGGGTGAAACCATTGAGGTATAGACTAATCAGTGAATGGGTGAAACCGTTGAGCTACAAACTAACCTGAAACTGAAGTAGATTTCCTCGGAGAGGGTACCTTGGGGAAGGATAATCCTAGAAGACTTTTGGGGGTTCCCAGACTGGATTGGGGTGATACTTTAGGATTCTATCGAGACTTGCAGAGTATGATTTCTTTAGCCAGCCATCCCCAACCTTTGTGGCACCAGGGACCAGTTTCCTGGAAAACAATTTTTCCATGGACTAGGATGGTGGGGGATGGTTTTGTGATGACTCAAGCACATGAAATTTATTGTGCACTTTATTTCTATTATTATTACATCAGCTCCACCTCAGATCATCAGGCATTAGATCCTGGAGGTTGGGGACCTCTGCCTCAGACCATGACGTGTCGGCCATCCTGGGCAGTGCCAAGTTGGAAAGACTCCAATTGGAACATTTTCCTTTGTTGACATCCTTAACTTACACTGCAAAATTTGCTGTTGATTTGTTTCTGGTGGCAGTGGAAGTCATAGCAGTAATAGTTCTAGTTGTCATCATAGTAAAATAAGAGTAAATATTGATTGAACAATTACTATGTACCAAAAAGAGTTGTAAACACACTGCCTGTGTTATTTTAGTTAATTCTCTTTTATGAAGAAGAACATTTACAGTGTTCGTTTTATGAGTGAGGAAATTGGGGCACAGAGGTTAAAAGACCATCTGCCCAGTGAGTAGGGAGTCAAGACCAACCCCATTTATCTTGAGTCTGAGCACCTTAACGGTGCACAGCAACACACACGAGTGACTGGCTCACCTGAGGAGGCAGAGCTCATTCTTTCCAGCACCTCCGAGAAGGTCATAGGTGAATTGCCAGGAGATAACCAGTGGTATTTAACAGTTACTTCTTCCCAGAGAACCCTCTTTCTCTCAGTCTGTCTGTCATCTTCTGAAAACCAAGACTGATCACTTTCTTGTCCTTGACCACAGGCTTTCTCTGCTTGTCCCACCGCCTCCAGTCAGTCAGCAGGAGTGGATTCACTTTTGCTTTTCTCTCCTGCATATGCAGTCAGTCACCAGATTCCATGAGTTCTTCCTCTTTCATCTCTATCGACTCAGCATCTTGTTCTCATGACTGTTTTCCTCACCCCAATCAGGCACTGATTTCCAGGGCCACTGTGCACTTGAGTCTCTGGCATGGTTCGCCAACTTTTGATCTATTCACGTCTAGCGTCAGATCCCTTGTTCTGGTTGCTTTTGCTCAAGGAGGCACAGAGAGCGTTATATGAACCTCCTGGGGCTCTGGAGACCTTCACCAACAGCTGTCCTTCCTTTTGCCTCTCTGTCCCTCTCATTCCCTCCATGTCCTTGTTGACAGAGTAATAACCTTGAAAAATGTTGCCTGCATTTCCGTTCCACCTCTAAAACTCTACTCTTCCCCTTGCTTTTAGAATTCAGTGTTGGAATCATCTGAAAGCTGAAGATACCTTAGTGTCCATCTATCATACTATTTCTCACAATACAGACAGTCTGCCTCTGATTTTAAAGGAGCTTCATGACTTTTTGTGTCTCTAATAATGAGAATGTGTTGTATTGTGCTCACTCGCTCAGTTGTGTCCAACTCTTTAGGCCCCATAGACTGTATCCCACCAGGCTCCACTGCCCATGGAATTTTCCAGGCAAGAATACTAAAGTAGGTTGCCATTTCCTTCTCCAGAGGATCTTCCTGACCCAAGGATTGAACCCACATCTCTTCCATCTCCTGCATTGGCAGGCGTATTCTTTACCACCAGTGGCACCTGGGAAGCAATTATGAGAATAGTCTTCCTTATTTCCTTGTATTGAAATAAACTCTGCCATGTGTAGCTTCCTTCCCGTCTTCTTTGTAGCTGTCACATCCTATGCCCTGCCTTAGATGCCAATGAATTTGGCCATGGCTGGGAGCCCTACCCATTGCCCCCTGATTTTCTCTTTTTATTGCTTTTCTTTTTTATGTGTCAAGCATTTTAATTTGGAGGTTGCATATTTTAATTTGCATAGAAAAGTTTGGCTTCTGGGATACCCTGTCCAGTGGTTTCGACTCCATGCTGTAACCACAGGGAGCCCATATTCAGTCCCTGGTTGGGGAACTAACATCCCAGATGCTGCATGGTGGGGCTAAAAGATTTTTTAAAAAGAAGAAGAAAAAGAAAATTTTGGCTTCAATCAATCAATCAATCAGCCAATTTTCAGTGATTCAACACTCACCACCCCCCCCCAAAAAAAAAAAACACTCACCAATTTCAGAGTACTGTCCTTGTTATGAAATTATGCTGGCATGGCTACCAGCAATTAATTAGCCACATGTAATGGTCACTCTCAGTAGCATGACACTTTTTTCTTCCCTTTTTTTTAAAAGAAAATTTATTGGAGTATAGTTGATTTACAGTGTTCTGTTATTTTCAAGTGTACAGCAAAGTGATTCAGCTATACGAATACATATGTCCCCTTTTATTGCTTTTCAAGCTCTCTCGTCGGCTCTCATAAACTGTCGCTTGTGTGATGACAACTCTCCACATTGTGTCTCTAAGGGTGACTTCCTTTCTGAGCTCACTATGTCTATACTGAAGCTTTTCAAATATTTGAAGATGGGCTCATCACAGCCATTTCAGCCACATCCCATTTAGTCTGCTAAGAAGTTTTCTCCAGTGTCCAAGTCCCATCAGTTATTCTCTGTGTCCTGTGATTTCTGAACCTTTTACTCTTCGTGATGTCTCCTTGGGATGCTAGCTGACTTGTTAATGTCTGAGTGTACTCTCTATGATACCACAAACCTTCAGTTTGTTACAGAGCACAGTAATGTGAAACACAGCAAAACAAGGTCTGCCTATATGTTGGTTTTAGCCTGCAGTTCTAAGGTTTAAGGCTTGACAACCAACCTGTGTGTGTGGACACTCTGTCCTCTGGACCTATCAGAGTAAGGGCTCCACCCTCTGGGCCATGGGCAACAGGCCTGCTCTCTGCATCTGAGGAGGGAACCCCTGGGCCCATGGTAGAAGTGGCAGCTTCCCTGGCCTCTGTGGCATCACAGAGTCATTCTTCCCTTTTCTTAATGATGGCACATCTTTGCAGCCAAATGGCTCGGTATTGGGCTTACCAGATGGCTCAGTGGTAAAGAATCCACTTGCCAATGCAGAAGATGTGGATTCAATCCTAGGGTCGGTAAGATCCCCTGGAGAAGGAAATGGCAACCCACTCCAGTATTCTCGCTTGGGAAATCTCATGGTCAGAGGAGCCTGGTGGGTACAGTCTATGGGGTTGCAAGGAATTGAACAGGACTGAGCATGCACACATGGCACAGCACAGCTCTGTATTAGCCCATTTCCTGCCTATCGTATCCTGGAAGTCTCACGGCCTTTCTTCATCTTGTCCTGTCTCTGTCGCCCTTCAGTGCAAGCTGTTAGTGTTTCTGCTGAGATTGTTGATTGGATTCACAAGCCACACCCTAATTGTTTTCTCCCGAATGTGCTCTCTCATCTTTTCTGCATCTTTTGCAATATGGATAGGAGTGTGTCAAAGAAAATAAGACAATATGTTCTTCAGTTCAGTTCAGTCACTCAGTCGTGTCCAACTCTTTGCAACCCCATGAATCGTAGCAGGCCAGGCCTCCCTGTCCATCACCAACTCCCGGAGTTCACCCAAACTCATGTGCATCGAGTCGGTGATGCCATCCAGCCATCTCATCCTCTGTCGTCCCCTTCTCCTCCTGCCCTCAATCTTTCCCAGCATCAGAGTTTTTTCAAATGAGTCAGTCTTCGCATGAGGTGGCCAAAGTACTGGAGTTTCAGCCTCAGCATCAGTCCTTCCAATGAACACCCAGGATTAGTTTCCTTTAGGATGGACTTGTTGGATCTCCTTGCAGTCCAAGGGACTCTCAAGAGTCTTCTCCAACACCACAGTTCAAAAGCATCAATTCTTCGGTGTTCAGCTTTCTTCACAGTCCAACTCTCACATCCATACATGACCATAGGAAAAACCATAGCCTTGACTAGACGGACCTTTGTTGGCAAAGTAATGTCTCTGCTTTTAATATGCTGTCTAGGTTGGTCATAACTTTCCTTGCAAGGCGTAAGCATTAGCTAGGTGTATATATTGCCTGTGTGCTCAGTTGCTTAGTCGTGTCTGACTCTTTGTGGCCCCATGGACTATAGCCTGCCAGGGTCCTCTGTCCATGGAATTTTCCAGAAAAGAATACTGGAGTGGGTTGCCGTTTCCTACTCTGAGGTATGTAAATTACTAAATCAAAATTTTAAAAGATTGTGGATAACTGTCTTTCAGCCTCATTACTTTGTTGTATAAGTCTATGTATTTTATGTACTTAAAAATTCCGAGAAGGGTCCATAGGATTTATAAGATTCCCAGAAAGTTTATTGTATAAAAATGGTTTGGAAATATTGTTCTAAATGCTGGAGATAAAGTAATGAACAACTCAGATAGGGTACCTTGTCCCATGGAACTTACCTTGGAAATAGGCAAACAGGAGTCAGACATGAAAGATTTATGATCTAGACTAGGTCTATCATCCAGAGACTCCCTGTCAGAAAAGAATAGCCAGTGTAAATCTGGCAGGTGGGGCAAGATTGGTATGATCACAGAATACCAAAATGTTATTAGTATGTTATTAGATGTTATTAATATGGTGGGGCGGGGAAGGCAATGGCACCCCACTCTAGTACTCTTGCCTGGAAAATCCCATGGACGGAGGAGCCTGGTAGGCCGCAGTCCATGGGGTCGCTAAGAGTCGGACACGACTGAGCGACTTCACTTTCACTTTTCACTTTCATGCATTGGAGAAGGAAATGGCAACCCACTCCAGTGTTCTTGCCTGGAGAATCCCAGGGACAGGGGAGCCTGGTGGGCTGCTGTCTATGGGGTCGCACAGAGTTGGACACGACTGAAGTGACTTAGCAGCAGCAGCAGCAGTATGGTGGGGTTAAGTGGATGTTGGGGAAGGGGCAGATCATTCTAAGTGAAGAGAGTAAAAGAAATAAGAGAAACCACATCATGGAGAACATGTAGACAATGGTGCTAGGTTTCAATTTTATTTTAATTACTTATCCACTGGAGATTTTTAGAAAATTTATTAAACCCACAAATATATTTTGTGGTAAAATACACCTATCATAAAACTTGCCATCTTAATGATTTTTAAATGTAGAGCTCATGGGCATTAAGTACATCCACACTGGTGTGCTACATCCATCCACAGAAACTTCTTCATCTGGAAAAACTGAAGCTCTATAGCCATTAAACATTAACTCCCCATTCCCCACTCCTCCCAGCCCTGGTGATTTTGAGCTGAGTAGTTAAGATGAGTTTTACATTTACAAAATTAGACGTTTGCTTTATGGGAAAATATTGCTTGGCAAGAATAGAAACACTAACAGGAAACTGGTTACGAAGCACTGCAGATAAGAGATGATAGTGAGTGAGCTGTGTTAGCGGACGATGATTTGAAATGCACTTTGGCAGTAAATCATGCAGGACTGGATGATGACTGGAATGAGTATGGGTTCCTTTTCAGGCCTGTTAAGCCTAAGTTGTCTGTTAGACATCCAATGGAGGTACCAAATAGATGGGTTGGTGTCCAACTCCAGATCTCAGGACAGAGGCCATTGTATATATTCTAGAATCTGTTTGCAAGTCCTGGGCTAGTTGGTGATGTTTAGATGATGGGATTGGCCGAGATATCAGGCAAATAACACAGAAAAAGAAGAGGTGCCGGAATAATTCCTGAGGTACTCTTAAAGGTGAAGCTGAGAAGAGGACTCTGTGAATGCCTTTGCCAGCCTGAGAGAGCTGAGTGCTTCAGGAATCTCCATCTGGGCTCAGAGCAAGAGGCAAAGCTACCAATTTTAAAATTTCATCATACCTCTGGTTTTAGCAGGTTGTTCTGGGTCTGGCTATGAGAGTTGGGCTATCTCACCCCTGTCTTATGTCTATACCTAGAAAATCTAGGATGAGGCTGAAGTAGAGGGACATGGCAGGCAGAAATTCTTAGTCTTTTGAAAGACTCCAACACTGTGCGCTTAAACACACACTACCCTATAAATGAAATGGCACCCCACTCCAGTACTCTTGCCTGGAGAATCCCATGGGGGGAGGAGCCTGGTAGGCTACAGTCCATGGGGTCGCAGAGTCGGACACGACTGAGCCGACTTTAACTCTTCTGACTCTGACTCTTAACTAAGGAGAGAGGAGGTAAATAGTTCATTATAGAAAAATTTGAGTGTATTTTACAGTATCTTCCTGTAAATTGATAATGCTAAATATATGTGTTACTTCTGTCTGTCATAAAATATTTATATGTTATATCTCAATAACTGATTGCTTGATCATGCAAGGCTTAAAACGTGAAAGTGTTAGTCACTCAGTTGTGTCCAACTCTTTGTGACTACACGATCTGTCCATGGAATTCTCCAGGCAAGGCTTAAAAGGTGGTCCAAAAACAAATATGAAAACTATGTGATTTTTGTGTGTGTGTGTATATATATATATATATATATATATAAAAATTCCCCCTCAGGTAAGAAAAATCCAGATTTGTCACCTTTAACTAATGGTATATGGTTTCTAATTTATTTTTTGAAAGATCAGTTTTGCAGCATGGGCTATAGTATCCCTAGAGAGAGTCATGCTGTTTTTTTTTTTTCAACTGGTCACCAGAGCCTGACGTGTTGGACAGGATTCTAATGAATGAGTTATGAAAATATTGAACGTCATTTGCCTTGCACTGTGATGCTTTTAGCCGTCGACGGTTTGTTAATTATTTGGAAACCTTTCACCCTCTTATTCTAGAAAAACATCCTTGTTTTTTGTGTGTTCCCCTTTGCCATACTCAAACATTTGGGAAATGGAAATAGGGAAGCAGTGGCTTCTTAGAAAAACTATAAAGGAGTGCAAGAACTGCACAACTGGCAAAATGGAACAGGAACTGTTGATCTTGTACATTATTGCTTTTGCTTATTTTTTCTCCTTTGCTAGGAGACCTGTTCTGATGATGTGTATAGTACTCACCACGCTTCCCAGCTTCAGCTTTTCTATAGCAGTGACCGAGGTATGGAATTTTGATTTCTTCTCCTGCCTGTAAGATTTTGAGATTTTAGAATGTCCCCCTGTTCTTAAAATTTCACAGAATGGTATGCCCAACAAGTTTCTTAAAGTTGATTTTCTCCAGTCTTGGATCATTGTTATCTCTGTGATTGTGGAGGAAGGTCTAACAGCCAATTTTTTAAAATCTACGGTGTTTGTGTAGAGGGGTGGGGAGAAAGGAATGTCACTTGAAAATAATAAAAAAGCAAGGAATTTGAGAGAAGATCCACATTTTGTTTCTTCTAACCTGATGTTTTTCATGAGTGTTCTTGGTTTTAAAGAGAATAGAACAGTATCTCAGGGAACAGCCACTCACATGATAAGACCTTTGATAAGATATCTGTTGCCAAATAATTTGCATGTGATGTTTATTTGAAAATAAATTTGAATTTATGTTTCAACCAAAGGCAGCTCCCAAGGGACTCTGATGGATGGGTATCTGCAGAACAGGAATATTATAGCTACAACTTTTAGGCTGTGAGAACTCTTATTACCCAGATAGTAATTCAAAGCAGAATGCCCTGCTAATCTTATTATTTGTAAGGTGCTTGAAAGATGTAATTTTTTAATTTATTAATAAAATTTTCATTTACATGTTGAGTAGATAGTCACTAGTGCATATTACATGAAATTAGATCCTGAGGATAGAGGAAAAAAATTTGACAGTCTCTAGCCTTCAGTGAGCTTCCCTGCTGGCTCAGCAGTAAAGAATCTGCCTGCAATGCAGGAGCCTCAGGAAATATGGGTTCGATCTCTGGGTCAGGTAGATCCCCTGGAGAAGGGAATGGTAACCCACTCCAGTATTCTTGCCTGGAGAATTCCATGGACAGAGGAGCCTGGTGGCCTACAGTCCATGGGGTCACAAAGAGTTGGACACAACTGAAGCGACAGCACATCTGCACAGCCCTCAGTAATTTTTAAACAGATGGTAGAGAGCAAAAAAACAGGCAGGAAGAGTAGGTCTGCTTAGTGCTATGAGAGAGATGTATACCAGGTAATGGATGACATCATTAGAAATTACATGACTTTGGAACATGTCCTAGATGCAGCATGAGGACAGTATATGAACACACAGAATATCCTCAGAAGATGGACTTTGCATCAAACGGCAACCCACAAATATTTGAATCTTGATTTGTCATTTTCTCTTCCTTCCCCACCAGAGACCTTGTAAAGCACCTGGGAGGTACCTATGAGCTTCAGAAATTCAGGGTATGACCTTTCAAGGAACACTGCTGTCCCAGTGATGCACTGTCTATGGTTTATCATAGATAAACTATATGCACTATTTATGGTTTATGCACTATTTATGCACTACTTATGGTTTGTGCACTATCTATGGCCCCTTTGGGCCAACTTTCTCATTATGTTTCACCCATTGTTGCATATTTTTGTTTACTTTTTTCGTATTTTTCACTGAGGTGTAACACACAAACAGAAAAGTTCACACAATATAGACAATATTAATGGGATACTACAAAGGAAACCCCTGTGGAAACATTACTCAGTTCAAAAAATAAAACTTTGCCAGCTCCCTAAAGGCCATCTCTATTGGCTACCCTTCCTTCTATCCAAAAGGTCACTTCTACCTTACTAACTTCACAGGTTAGTTTATCTGTTTTTGAAAGCTTTATACAAGGAAATCAAATTGTTGTCTATCTGTCTATGATCTTTCTGTCTGTGTATCTTTCATTCAAAATATGGGCTATTCTTGTTTTTCTGTTTAGATGTAGTTCATTCATTTTCATTTTTTATTCCTGTACAGTATTTCATTTTACAAATATATCACACTCTATCAGTTCTATTCTATGTTATTTTATTTTCTGGCCATGCCACCTGGCTGGTGGGATCTTGGTTCCCTGCCCAGGGACTCCTATCCACTTGGCTACCAGGGAACTCCCATCAGTTATACTCTTGATGGTCATTTCAGTTTCCAGTTTTTGCTGCTGTGAACATCCTTAAACGTGTCTCTTGGTGCCATATATAAGCATTTGGGTTAGTTAAATGTGCAGGAGTAGAACTGATGGATCACAAGATATTCAAGTACTCAATTATAGCTAAAAGTGTCAGTTTTTCAAAGAGATTATATTAATTTAGACTTCCACTAGCAGAGAATGCAGAGAAGGCAATGGCACCCCACTCTAGTACTTTTGCCTAGAAAATCCCACGGACGGAGGAGCCTAGTAGGCTACAGTCCATGGGGTTGCTAGAGTCGGACACGACTGAGCGACTTCACTTTCACTTTTCACTTTCATGCATTGGAGAAGGAAATGGCAACCCACTCCAGTGTTCTTGCCTGGAGAATCCCAGGGATGGGGAACCCTGGTGGGCTGCCGTCTATGGGGTCGCATAGAGCTGGACACGACTGAAGCGACTTAGCAGCAGCAGCAGCAGCAGAGAATGAGCAGTCTTTGTGTTCCCCATCCTCAGTAGGACTTGCGTTGTCAGCCTTTTTATTTTAACCATTATGGTGAGAATATCCTTGAATTTCATTATAGTTTTCAATTTCATTTCCCCAATAATTAATGAGATTGAGCATATTTTTCATTCCGTTTCCCCCCTAATGTGTTGCTTATCTTTTAAAAATTGATTTGGAGGAATTATTTATATATTCAGATTTCAGGCTGTTTGTCGATTTTATGTATTGCAAACGTCTCATTCTGTAACTTCATGCTCTTAATTGTATATTTTGATGGATAAAAGCTTTTTTTTTTATTTTTATTTTTAAACTTTACAATATTGTATTGGTTTTGCCAGTAGTCCACTGTGTCACTTTATTTGCCGTATTTTCTTTTGGTTACCTGTTTGAAACAATTTTATCATATTGTCAATTTAAACCTTAAAGTCCTAAAGACAGTCTCCTATATAACATTTTGAAATTCTCTTTGAACTTCACAATCTACCCATAACTAATTTTTGTGTGTGTTGTGCAGTAAGGGATTGTTTTTTTCTCCCCCAAATAATAGCTAATAGACTGAGCACCATTTATTAAAATGTCTGTCCTTGTCACATTTCTCTGTAGTTAATAAACCAGATGTGTGTGTCCATAGTCTATTCTGAGCTTTCTGTTCTGTTCCACGGCCTACTTTTCTATTCCTGTGCCAACACTACAATATCTTAATTCTTATATGTTTATAATAGCTCTTTGTATCCAGAAGAGTAAACCTTCCTGTTTTCCTTTTCTTCTAGAATGTCTTGCTCTTTGTATTTTCTTTTTTTTTCCACTTTTTAAAATTGAAAGATAATTGCTTTACAGAATTTTGTTGTTTTCTGCCAAATATCAACATGAATCAGCCACAGGTATACATATGTCCCCTCCCTTTTGAACCTCCTTCCCATCTTCCTCCCCATCCCACCCATCTAGGTTGTTACAGAGTCCCTCTTTGAGTTCCTTGAGTCATACAGCAATCCCATTGACTATCTAGTTTACATATGGTAATGTAAGTTTCCATATTATTCTCCCCATACACCCCACCCTCTCCTTCTTCATCTCCCTCTCATGTCCATAAGTCTGTTCTCTATTTTGTTCTTTATTTTGCTGCCCTGAAAATAAATTCATCAGTACTATCTTTCTAGATTCCATATATATATGTTAGTGTACAATATTTATCTTTCTCTTTCTGATTTACTTCACTCTGTATAATAGGCAGTAAGTTCATCCACCTCATTAGAACTGACTCAAAAGCATTCCTTTTTATGGCTGAGTAATATTCCATTGTATATATGTACCACAGCTGTTTTATCCATTCATGTGTCAGTGGACATCTAGGTTGCTTCCATGTTCTAGCTATTGTCAGTAGCGCTGCAATGAACATTGGGGTACATGTATCTTTTTCAATTTTGGTTTCCTCAGGGTATATGCCTAGCAGTGGGATTGCTGGGTCATATGGTGGTTTTATTCCTAGTTTTTGAAGGAATCTCCATGTTCATTTTAGAATCAGCTGATCATTTTCCACAGAAAAGTTGGAATTTTATTGAGGTTGTAACAAATGGTATCATTTTTAAAAATCTTTTTTTATAACTGTTCTGTTTTTGGTATGAGGAAATAATTTATCCTTTTGGGGGAGATTTGTCCATTTATAATCATACAGTCTATGAATAATGACTTTCTGCTTCTCTTTTTTCCTAATACTTAAACACCGTTTCTTTCTCTCGCTTCATTATACTGGCTAGGACTTCAGTACAGTGTTGAATAGAAATGGTAATGGTGTAACCTTTGGTTTATTCTTGTCCTCAGAGGTATTGAAAACTCTTAATGTACTACGGTTAACTTGATTTTGCCATAGGTTTTTTGTGGATACCTTAAACTGATGAAGCAAGTGCTCCAAAGCCTAGCTGGGTTTACCCAGCTCTCTCTTCTTAGAAGACCCTACACTCTAATCTTTGTCTCCCTACATCTTTGAGCTAGGACTCTCAGAGGCTCTGTATAGCTGTTGGGTTGGGAGAGATTCCTTCTGTTAAATTTTAATGCACATTTACTGAAGTCTGTCTTTAACTGATAGAGTTCTGTCTTCCATTAACGTGGATCCTAATGACATCTTTAGAAATGGTTCAAAACTTTGTGGGATTGAACACCTAAAAAGCTGAAAACCATGCTTCTGATCTTTTAGCAAATGTATGTATAATTAATTTAGCACTTCTTTCAGATTCCTCAAAGAACTGTGAACAAAGAAAGTACAAAAATTTAATGCTTCTTAATGGTCTTCTGAAAACAGGTTCAAAAGAATATTAATGGTTCCACTGATGTGTTACCGGATATGTTACCTGACCTGCCAGTCTCCCTAGTTCTGACTTGCTTGATTGTGGTTGATATTATTGAAAAACTCAGGATATATCCTCTTAGAGGGAGGCAAAAGAGTAAGTATTGTTTTAAATACAAATATTTTTTAAAAGTTTAACATATAATTCAACTTTCTTCCATTCTGTTATCTGTTGACATGTTTCATGATATTTTTTAAGAGCTAACATTGTAGTTAGAAAATTACAAATAAAGATATCTAAATATCATTATTTTTAAACCTACTGTGATAGCTATACAGTTCTTTTCTTTTTTTGATTTTGATAGTACTTATAAACGAATAAACTTACTAAATATTGACTACTAAATCTTTAATGTTTGCTCTGACAAGAAAATTACATAAGTAAATTATTATACATTTGTATTTTAGGAACTCTCTCAAAACCTTAAGTTTAGATGAATAAATAAGAAGTTTAGTCTGGACACAACTGAGTGACTAACACACTTTTTAGTCTGGATACTTTTGATATGGGAATTAATATGACTACTGCAGATATTTCCTGGAGATTTATTTGTTTTTTTAAATTTAGTTGCTTCATGATTGTGAATTGTCAAAATGCTGAAGATTACCAAGATATGCCGCATTTTTCCAAAGGGAACAGTTGAAACTAGATATCAATTGGCCTTTTTAAAAAAGTATTTTGTTAACTGAATATTTTGTTTGGTCAGTCATAAGTCCCCTCCACTTTAGTTTTATGTGATAGTATCTGTGTTCGATGTACAATATTTGCATGGTGTGGTTATTGGATGGCAAAGATTTTGCATTTAAAATTGGTACGTTCTGTTCATCACTCCCTGACTGATGGGGTGGATGGGGGTAAATTGAGTGAGTCATAGGAGAATGCTTTGGGATAGTAAGGTGACTACTACAACCAGGAAGGAAAACACTAGACAGTCATTTCTTATGACTGAGGGGTGAGCCACCACCCCTTCCTTATGGAAGAGTGAGCCACCACCCCTCTGGCCACTCTTGCTCCTCAGTTTGAAAAGCAGAACTGAATTGGAGGCCACCATGAAATCTGAGACTCTGAGTTTCATATTTTGCACTTTGTCCTTTGGTGGGGGACGAGAAGCTGTTATGTTTAAAATAACACAGGTGATAAGGCAGAGAAGATGACAGTGGCAGCCAATGAGTCTGTGGAGGAAAAGGTATTCCCAAGGTACACCTGCCTTCCTGAACTGAGTGTTTTGTCTTAAACTGAGGTGGTTTGAGAATTGTCAAACCCTTGACTACTTTTTTAGACTCCTTAATGACACAAGTCTATTTTGAAATTGGACTGTTTTTAATGAGTCTGTATTTTCCATGTGAATGTGAACTTTCTAAGTTTTTAGTGAAAATTCTTTTTTTAAAATGCACATGTATATTTCTGAGCATAAGTTATTGGCATTTTATATTTTAAGGGATGAACTGGTTTTTTAAAGGGAAATTTTCCTGGTATTAAGAAATAATGCTGAAAAAAGAATCAAAATAAGAGAACCCCAAGGAAGAAGTCAGTCCTGGGGAGAAGACTCTAGAACATCTTGTCCAATTGCTGCTTCTTAGTTGAAGAGCCTCTTTCTTGAGCTCTTCTCTGCTCAAACTTAGGAGAGTTAATGTCTAGTTAAGTAGCTCCATTCTTTAATAAAGTCACACTTAAAAAACTATCATTCTTTCAAAATACTTTTATAAATATTAATTATAAGTATACTTAATTTTTGTGTAAAATTTGAACTCAAATAGTCTCCTATACTCATTTTAACAGGCTACTAATAAAATCAATTGTATGAATTTTGAATCAATGGGATATTCTCATTTATCCTCTGGAATATTAATATGTAAATTCATAAACATAGATTATAAAACATCAATCTGAACATAAACATAAATATGGTTTCACTGCATATGCTACCTTAGCATAGAAGAGGTAGGATAGGGATGTGGGACAGAGTTCAGACTAATTTGACTTCCCTTAGGAAGTGTCGGTAAAGAACATATATTCTGTTCTTTGCTCTCTCCAGATAGTTTGAAATGCATACACACCAGTTGTTGCAGTTTTCACCTTGTGCTAGATGAAACTAAGGTATTCTACAAAGCTTGGACTTAATGGATACTCTTGCACTAGCCTAATTATCTTTGGTTGTTGTTGTTGCATCAGTATATTTATTTATTGAAGTATAGGTGATCTACAATGTTGTGTTAATTTCTGCTGTACAGCAAAATGATTCAGTTGTACATATATAAACATTCTTTTTTATGTATTCTTTTCCATTATGGTTTATCACAAGATATTGAATATAGCTCCTTATGTTATACAGTAGGACCTTGGTGTTAACCATTCTATATATACTAGTTTGCATCTGCTAACCCCATACTCCCATTCTATCCCTTCCCACCTCCCCAACTGTCTTAACTCTTTAATTCCAAGCCACCAAAATTTGATCTTCATTTAGCTTTTCTTTTTCTAAATTTAAAAAATTACAAAAGCTCTATATTTGATATATGGTTAAACCAATCTTCACTGGCCCAAGGGATCCTTTCTGCTAACTTCCTAGTACCAGTTGAAATGCCAAAGTATCAAGTGATTACCACGTTATAATGTCTAAGTGGGTCATTTCCCATAGACTGTGGCTCAGTTGGGAATATTTTCTGGAACACAGATCTCCAAGGCATGTAATGTCACAGGTGCCCATAGCACCTAATAGTGTCAAGTCCTAGTCATGTGAGCAAACAATAAGAATACAAGATATAGCCTGCATGTCTCCTGCTCTTACTAATGTTAGTCTCTCAGTCGTGTCCAACTCTTTGTGACCCCATTGACTGTAGCCCACCAGGCTCCTCTGTCCATGGCATTCTCCAGGCAAGAATACTGTAGTGGGTAGCCATTCCTTTCTTCAGGGGATCTTCCAGACCCAGGGATCAAACGCAGGTCTCCTGCGTGGCAGGAAGATTTTTTACTGTTTGAGCCACCAGGTAGTGGCTCTTACTAATTTGTGAGTACAAATGAGCACACTTTAACATTTCCATCTGAATTTTGCTAGCTTGGTCCTAACCTCTTAGTGACTAGACTTCATCTCTCTTCTTCCTTCCGTGTTATTCTCTCTCCCATTTTTAAACTAGACCCAAGATGTATCTCCCATGGTCTCATTTGTTGGTCTAGACTGTTGAATATCCTCTGGAGTGTGTGGGCTTCAGCAGTTGTGGCACACAGGCTTAGTTGCTCCGTGGCATTTGGAATCTTCCAGGACCAGGCATTGAACCTGTGTTCCCTACATTGGCAGGCGGATTCTTATCCACTGTGCCACCAGAGATGTCCCCTCCTAGTTTTTAGCTACAACAAACATTATTGTTCTGACTTTTTCAAAAGTGAAAGGGTTGAGAAGAAAAGGACAAGGATATGGTTAAAATGAATAAGATGCTGTGTATTTGAGCTGGGCAGGGGAGACGTGCCCAGTTAGGTTACAGGTGTGTGGATGGTGCAGGGGGTCTCTGTTTGCGGGGACCCTCTGCCATGTACAGGAGTCAGCAGCCACTCACTCCATGATGTGTCTAGCCCAGCAGAGGTTGGAGATAGAGTTAACTGCTGCTGGACGGCAGCTGAATGATATCAGTATGATGACCACAGACACTGTCCTTAGAAGACCCTGAGCATCGCACATGCCCAGACTCCTTGGCAACAGCCCTAGGCAGAAGAGAGGGACTATTATGGACTGGCTGCTCATGAGGACGAACACAGAGGGGCCACAGGGGGTTGTACCAGTCGGGTGGCAAGATGGTTTTGCTCCATGAGGTTTTGCTGCAGAGTCAGACGTGACTTGCTAGAAGTGAGATCAACAGGCTATTTGAGTGGAAAACATCATAGCCCTGCAGAGGAGGCGGTTTCCACTGTCACATCAGTAAGAGGTGCCAGGTATGATGTTGGCAGTGTAAGGTTTTCAAATAAATCTGCTCTCAGTGGCTGTGCTCCAGTTCCTTCTGTGTAGTCTCTTTAATACCCAGAGACTTGGACCAAGTGCTGCAGGCACTTCAGCAGCACAGATGATCATTTCTTCAAGTGAAATGCCTCCGTGTGCAATTTCATGCTCAAAGGATATGCAAGGTTTTAAGGCTGGCATATGTAATTTATTTAAAGTTCTCCAGGCACTTCTGATGCCCACCCTGATTGAGAGCCTTTGACCATAGAAAGTATCAGGAACTGAGACCAATAGCAAGTTAAAACCCAAGAGATAAAATCCAAATTCTGAAAGGAATTTCCATCTCAGATTTCTTTGAAATGGAACTTATAGCTCCATAACCAAATGGCATGTTAGAGATGGGAAAAGAAATTTAAAAAAAAAAAAAAAGGACACTGCTTTTCTCTGAATAAAATGAATGGCATCTCAAGTTCCCCTTTGCTTCTTTTTAAGAAAAAGCTTATCACACAGTCTGAACCCGATGTGCTCACTGGTTTCCATAATGTGTTTTGCAATGTGGTTAGAGAGCACATAAGAGGAACACTGAGTCCGCAGCCATGCCAAGAAGGGGAGGGAGGCATTTCCTTTTATACTCTCCCTTTGCTGTTTAGAAGAAGGAAGTTTCAGAAAAGTATGTCAGCTCTAGGATTTTTTTCCCCCCTTCTCAAGAAACAAGTAGCCATTTACCAGACTGGGGGTGAGAGAAGGGTAGAGTTTCTGATTTATAACTTCTAATGAAGCACCAGCTGTCAGGATTAGGTCAGCGCAGACCCGGCCAGAAATTAGACTGCCGTGGTCCCTGTGCCAAACAACATGGAGCATCAGGTGCTGTCAGGTCTGAGCTGACTCCCTTTGAGTAGGACAGCTTTACGTGAGCGTAGCAATTTGGTATTTAATTGTTATTTTTTTTCTCTAGGAAGGAAGTAAAATGTATGAACATTTTAAATATATAAAGTGCAGTTTTTGAGAATTGCAAGGTATTTTCAAAATAAACATTTTCAGGGTCTGGTAAGAGAAAGAGAACATAAAGAATTCAGCGGGCAATACTTTATTTTTTTTAACCTGACTTTATTTTATTATCTTTTTGGCCACAGGGCATGCGGAATCTTAGTTCCAGACCAGGGATGGAACCTATGCCCCCTGTGTGGAAGCAAATCCAGCATGCATTACTTTATAATAGCAACAAAAATTTAAGGCCCCAGCTAGAAATTAAAGGGATAGGTCATGGATTTTTGGTATCTAAATTTCCTTGCATAGGATTGAAGAGAGTGACAGGTTGTGGAGCTGATGGCCAGAGAGCCTTTTAAGTCGTGTATACTTTAGTAGTGGGACACCAGTTTGCTCAGACTCTGTTGTTGAGAGTGGAGTGGGTGTTGTAAAGGCTGCTTCCTATGAACTCACAAACTCTTCTTGGAATCACTCATTGGCACGTCTGCCCGTGCTCAGTCACTCCTGTCGCTGCTGGTGCTTGGGAGGCTTTGGAAAACCTTGAGTCCCCGCCACCTTCGCAGGGTCCTAGAGGCTGGGTGAGCTCACACCGCTCATGCGCATGCTCTGTGGTGGCCACGGTCGCTGGAAGGTACCCAGGCTGCACTGCCAGGAATTCCAAATGCCTTCCAAAGCTTCTCATCTTGCTTCAAGGGCTGTCTTTAGGACCCTGAGGCAGAGGGCTATCTGAGTGGTAGACCACTTGCAGGACTCGAAAGTTTTCCTGTGATGTGAGAGGATTGAGAACGTGGGGGAGGTGGGGTCCCAGGGAGGGGTTATTATTCAGCCTCGCTTTGATAGTTGGGCTTCCTTCCCTTAGTGCAGATTTTTTTTTTCCCCCACCAGAATCCCCATGGTGCCCTCATGCTTATAGAACTCCGTATCAGGAGTTCCTCCTACCGTTTATGCAGCAAATTTTTATAGAGGATCTGATGCATACCAGACACTCCACTAGGTGCTGAGGGTACAGTGGTGGGTGAAAGAGAGAGGTGGTGAAAGCAGACAGAGTCCCCTTTGCAAGGAGCTCACCATTTAGTGGGGCTTCCGTGATGGCTGATTAGGTAAAGAATCCAACTGCCAATGCAGGAGACCGGGGTTCCAGCCCTGGGTCAGGAAGAGCCGCTGGTGGAGAAAATGGCAACCCACTCCAGTATTCTTGTCTGAAAAATTCCATGGACAGAGGAGCCTGTCTGGCTACAGTCCATGGGGTTGCAAAAAGTCAGATGTGGTTGAGCATGCACGCACAGTCTAGTGGGTGCAATAGCAGGTTTCTAAAACTATACTAACAAATACATATAGTTAAAGCTAAGTGTTCTGAAGGCAAGGAATCAGGCTCATTCCCACATGTGTCCATTTTTTGTCACCCAGAACGGTCTCAGGCTGGGTTTTTAGCTCTGGTCTATATCCAAGCACTTAACTAGTAGAGGAACATCAAACCATTTCAAAATCTAGGATTATTTAATATTTATTGTATATTAATGTGTATTATATGGCTTCCCAAGTGGTGCTAGTGGTAGAGAATCCTCCTGCCAATGCAGGAGATGCTAGAGGCTCAGGCTGGATCCCTGGGTTGGAAAAATCCTCTGGAGTAGGAAATTGCAACCCATACCAATATTCTTTTTTTTTTTTTCCTGCTTTTTATTTTTTTTTAATTTTATTTTATTTTTTAACTTTACAATATTTTATTGGTTTTGCCATATATCAACATGAATCCACCACAGGTATACACGTGTTCCCCATCCTGAACCCTCCTCCCTCCCCGTACCATCCCTCTGGGTCATCCCAGTGCACCAGCCCCAAGCATCCAGTATTGTGCATTGAACCTGGACTGGCGACTCGTTTCATATATGATATTATACATGTTTCAATGCCATTCTCCCAAATCATCCAACCCTCTCCCTCTCCCACAGAGTCCAAAAGACTGTTCTATACATCAGTGTCTCTTTTGCTGTCTCGTATACAGGGTTATTGTTACCATCTTTCTAAATTCCATATATATGCATTAGTGTACTGTATTGGTGTTTTTCTTTCTGGCTTACTTCACTCTGTATAATAATGCCAGTATTCTTGCCTGGGAAATCCCTTGGACAGAGGAGCCTGGTGGGCTACAGTCAATGGGGTTGCAAAGAGCTGGACATGAATGAAAGCACACACAGACACCCACGTGCACAGTGCATTTTAATATATTATGTGTTTATTATGTTAATTATCAGCATAATTAATATAATTGACTTGCGACCCCATGGACTGCAGCCTACCAGGCTCCTCTGTCCATGGGATTTTCCAGGCAAGAGTACTGGGTGGGGTACCATTGCCTTCTCCCTATTAACATAATTGACTATTACAGTGTATAATATATTATACTTAATATATATTAATTAAATGTAGAAAATAATTTTTCTATTTATATATTGTTAATTAAATTACATTCTCTGATTTAAACACCTATCAAAGAGAAGGACCAGAATATCTCAAATGAAAAACTGAAGATTAGAATATTAAGAAAGTTTTCACAATCTTAAAAAATGGGGTTTAAAAAAATCAATAATTTTATGTTTTTAGCAGCTCTTGTCCAGTGTTAGATGAGTCTATAGAGGGAAAGATGGCCTTTAAACTACCAAGCCTTCCTGCTGTGTCCTCAGACAAAAGAATTCTCTTAGAATTTCACATTGCCTAAAATTAAGAAATCATATATTTATTAACATTTCTTCTCAGATTTGTGCAGTGTCTAGCAGGGAACTGAAACTGAATTGAGGGTATTGAATTTACTGGATCCAATGCCTTTTTAAAAAAAGTTGTCACCATTATCTTACTTCTGAGAATGTATGCCCATGAGATTCTGCAGAACTGATGATGGGTTGAATTCATTATTATTATTATTTTATGAAAACTTGTATGCAGTTTTGAGCAGAGAGATAGTAGTATGCTGGCCAGTATTTAAACTCTCTCTCCTGGTTGAGGAGGGGTAAAAGTCCTTATGGATAGCATTTGCCAGCTTTTCTAGTGTGAATACTCTCATCATAATAAATATCCAGATACCAAGGTGGTATCGCTGATCACTGATCACAGAATTGAGAAGCAGTACATACTACATGCTCTTGTCAGCTGGTGCAAGCTGTCTCTGCCTGCGTAGGGTATATCCATGCAGTAGTTTTTGGCTTTGTCACGTGCACAGGCAAATCTAAGAATGAAAGAATCAGGCTCTATAGTGTGACACTCTGTCTCCAACTTTTTAACCTCTCCTGATATATGGGATGCTGGGTTGCAGTGTAACTATAACCAAAGTTGAACAAACTGTAATCACTGTTTACTGCATTCTATCTTCTATTTTCTTCTAATTCATTTGAAACAATAGATGATTTAGCAATGGCTACCCATTACTTATTTAACACATAAGTAACTGTTTCTCTGTGTCAGACACTAATGCTTTACAAACACTGCTTCAATTCTTCATCATAATCACGCTGGGAGGTTGGTGCTGGGTTTCATCATTTATTACTTGGCAGTGGTAGTACTTGTCTTCCCAACCTCAGACATGCTTCTCAAAGGAGACTGTGTATAGACACAGATCAGTGAGTTTAGTCAGTTGCTGTTCAGTCCCTCTTTGAGACCCCATGGACTATAGCACGCCAGGCTTCCCTGTCCTTCACCATCTCCCAGAGTTTGTTCAAACTCATGCCCATTGAATTAATGATGCCATTCAACCATCTCATCCTCTGTCTCCCCCTTCTCCCACCCTCAATCTTTCCCAGCATCAGGGTGTTTTCCAATGAGTCAGTTCTTCTCATCAGGTGGCCAGAGTATTGGAGCTTCAGCATTAGTCCTTCCAATGAATATTCAGGGTTGATTTCCTTTAGGATTGACGGGTTTGGAGAGGGTCAAAATAACAATGGTTATAATCTGTATTTTAAACACTTAGATATATTAAAGTGTTTATTTTAGATGCTGTATGTTTTATTTTTTATTCTCTTAAAGTACTATGACTAAAAGTTCTTTGTGTGTTTCATATATTTAAAAAAAATCTTCCGTAAGACTGTGGCTTTTCTTCTTTTCCAGATTTTTTTCCCCTCATCATGTTATATCTAAATTATTAGAATTTTGCTTTCTCTAGATCATTTTTGTCTCAGGGCAAAATTAACTTTGGAAATTGTTCATCAAGACCTATCATACTTTTTCTGACCAAGTCTTTAATTTCATCTTCTGGTTGCTGTGAGTTGAGTAACAATCCAATGGGGGCATTGGCTGCCTTGACAGCCTCAACAGCCTCTTTACTGAATCCCCAAGTCATCTCTCCTGCCCTCCAATGTCCCCATCTTCAGTGAACTTAGAATCAAGTCCACAAACTTTATCATGCCCAATAAGCATGTGGTCTAATGGTTAGATGTTTGAGTTTCATGCTCCGTCCCTCTCCTTATTTGCTGTGTGACCCTGGAAACAATTCTTAGTCTCTCCCTACCTCAGTTTGTTTATCTTTAAAATGGGAAAATAGGAGACTTACCCAGTGGTCCAGGGGTTAAGACTCCCCCTTCCAATACAGGGGATGTGGGTTCAATCCCTGCTTGGGGCACTAAGATCCCACATGCCTCATGGCCAAAAACTATAAAACAGAAGTAATATTGTAACAAACTCAATAAAGACTTTAAAAATGGTACACATCAAAAAAAAAAATCTTTAAAGAAAATGAATTTAAAAATAAAATGGAAAATAGTAGTAGCTACATCATAGAGGCTTATTATTAATGAACCTTTGTTGATTTACAATATCGTGTTAGTTTCAAGTGTACAGCAAAGTGATTCAGTTATATATCAATATATTGATATGTATATATTCAAATTCTTTTCTGTTATGGCTTATTACAAGGTGTTGAATATAGTTCTCTGTGTTATACAGTAAATCCTTGTTGTTTGTCTGTTTTACATATAGTAGTATGTATCTGTTAATCCCATATACCTAATTTATCCCTCTCCCCACTGTCCCCTTTGGTAACCACATCATACAGTTTTTATAAGGATCAAGTGAATGGATGCATAGAAAGGGCTTAACACAGTTCCTCGTATATAGAAAACCCTGCATAAATCACAGCTTCTCTCCTCTTCTCTGTCTGCTTCCCCCTCATCACTCTTCTCTGTCTGCTTCCCCCTCATCACACTCTCCTTTCAGTTCATGTTAGCTGAAGGATCTTTTTCTCTTGGGGGGCTGTGCTGGGTCTTCGTGACAGCGTGCAGGCTTCTCTAGTTGTGGTGCACAGGCTTAGTGTACTGCATGTGCGGTCTTAATTCCCCGACTAGGGATTGAATCTGTGACCCTTGTGCCCTGCATTGGAAGGCAGATTCTTAACCATTGGACCATCAGGGAAGTCCCTTTAGCTGAAAGATATTTGCACCTGTTCTCTCTACCACCTGAAAAGTTCTTTCTCCATTCTTCACATAATTTATTCCCATGCATTCTTTAGGTCTGTGTTTAACTGTCAATCTTCCCTGGTGGCTCAGAAGGTAAAACATCTGCCTACAATGCGGGAGACCAGGGTTCAATCCCTGGGTCAGGAAGATCTCCTGGAGAAGGAAATGGCAACCCACTCCAATATTCTTGCCTGGAAAATCCCATGGACAGAGGAGCCTGGTAGGCTACAGTCCATGGGGTCACAAAGAGTCAGACACAACTGAGTGACTTCACTTTCACTTTAACTGTGACTTCGGAGATGAGCTGTGCTTGACTGCCAGTCTAATTCAGACTCCTGGGGTAGTCTCTCATCACAGAACTTACCTTCCTTTGAGAGCCCTGCCACAGTTTATTCTTCTGTGCCTGTTGATGTGATGTCAGGAGACAGGGTGATGAAGGTGGGCACGTTACCTGCTGCACTGTTCTCAAAACCCAGTCTAAGCTTGGAACAGCACTCTACAGTTTGTCTCATCACAGCAGACAGCTTGGTTGTCCAATTGATTCAGCCCTTAGCCAATATCAGCAGCAGTTTTGTGGCCGCACCATGTGGCGATCTTAGTTCCCCGACCAGGGATTGAGCCTGTGTCCCTCGCAGTGGAAGCATGGAGTCTTAACCACTGGACCATGAGGAGCAGTTTTGAAGCCGCTGTTTGCAGAGGCAGTATTGACGCCTCTTCCCTGCCAGTGGCATGACCTAGCACTTGCCTGCTGTTGGTACTTGATCCCAGCCCCCATTTTTCTTCAAAAATGCTGTTTTACCCCTAAGCTACACAGAATGAAATTTTGGAATGAATAAAAATATTGATTTCTTTTAAAAAGTGCAGTCCTAGTAGCAGCTTCATTCCTGCCTTGTTTTTAGCTGCCCTTTCTTGTGATCCTTCTCTCTCTCACTCTTTTTATTTAAGTAACTTTTCAGTTCAGTTCAGTCACTCAGTCATGTCCGACTCTTTGCAACCCCATGGACTATAGCATGCCAGGCCTCCCTGTCCATCATCAACTCCTGGAGCCTACTCAAACTCATGTCCATTGAGTCGGTGATGCCATCCAACCATCTCATCCTCTGTCCCCCACTTCTGTCCTCAGTCTTTCCCAGCATCAGAGTCTTTTCCAGTGAGTTGGTTCTTCGCATCAAGTGGCCAAAGTATTGGAGTTTCAGCTTCAGCATCAGTCCTTCCAATGAATATTCATTGAAGTCTTCTTCAACACCACAGTTCAAAAGCATCAATTCTTTGGCACTCAGCTTTCTTTATATTCCATTCTCATATCCATACATGACTACTGGAAAAACCACAGTTTTGACTAGACAGACCTTTGTCACAAAGTAATGTCTATGCTTTTTAATATGCTGTCTAGGTTGGTCATAGCTTTTCTTCCAAGGAGCAAGCATCTTTTAATTTCATGGCTCCAGTCACCATCTGCAGTGATTTTGGAGCCCCAAAAGGTAAAGTCTGTCACTCTTTCCATTGTTTCCCCATCTATTTGCCATGAAGTGATGGGACCAGATGCCATGATCTTAGTTTTCTGAATGTTGAGCTTTAAGCCAACTTTTTCACTCTCCTCTTTCACTTTCATCAAGAAGCTCTTTAGTTCTTCTTCACTTTCTGCCATGGGGTGCTGTCATCTGCATGTCCGAGGTTATTGATATTTCTTCTGGCAATCTCGATTCCAGCTTGTGTTAGTTCCTAAAATAACATGAGTAGAGAAAATAAAGAAAATGAAGAGAAAAATAACTTTTTTTGCTTTCTCTTTCTCTTTGCAAGAGGAATACATGCTCACTGTGGAAAATTCCTCCCTACTGATTTGTTATATTGTACTTACATTTTCCCTGGAAGTGATCAAAACAGTTTTGGGGTAAAAGTTAGAGATAGAAATACATCACTATAAAGAAATAATAAAGTAAAAGGGGTATGTTACTTAAACATTTTTCTGTTATCAAAATTGCATTTCTTTAATTATATAGCATGCACAGTGAGGACAAAAAGTTTTGGTGACTGGCTTTAGCTGTGGGGAACTGCACAGAATGGCTGCTATTTGTGCTTTTTACAGAGAATGTGAGCCTTTCAGGAAGTGAACAGACTGCTCTTTGTGTTTACATCTTTTACCGATTTTGCACAAATAAATATAGTTTCCCCCAAACAGAACCCTGACAATTAACAGCAACAATGAAAAGAATTTCAACTGTGAGTGGAAATTTTAAAAAATACTAATTTGGAGGGAAAGTGATCATGGAGCCTAAGGAAACAGTAACGAATACATGAAGGTTTACGTGACTAGGGGATAAATTTGCTGGTCTGTTCTAATGACCAGATGGTTTCTTGGCATCCTCAACTCTGCCCTCCCCTCTGAGAGGCCAGCAGAGCTTTCCAGCTCTTAGTTAAAGTGTTTCTTACTTGGTAAGAGGACTAGTCCCCTAAGCTAGTCCCCAAATCTAAACTAGTCCCTAATGAGCTATGGAGAAATGGGAGGCTTCCAGGCCTGGTTTTACCAAATACACATGGATTAAGGCCTTCTTCTCATTTCATTAAAAATGAACCCTACCTAAAAATTCATTGCTCAAGACTTATGGACATGGCTGGGGTGTTGTAGGGGGAGATGAGGGTGGGAGGTATGGAGAGAGTAACATGGAAACATACATTACCATATGTAAAATACATAGGCAATGGGAATTTGCTATGTGACTCTGGGGAACTCAAACTGGGGTTTGGTAACAGCCTAGAGGGGTGGGATGAGGGGGAAATGGGAGGGAGGTTCAAGTGTGAAGGGACATGGGTAAACCTATGGCTGATTCATACTGATGTTTGATAGAAACCAATGCAATACTATAAAGCAATTATCCTTCAATTAAAAATAAATAGATAAGAATTTATTGTTCAAACCAACAGCTCTTATCCTCAGATATTATGACCCTCACTGTTTAAAAACTGTTAATGTGTCACTTCTTAGATGGCACTTCCTGGCCTTGAAATAATGCTGAATTTGCAGTCATCCTCAAGAGCCTGTATTATATGCTGTGTTCTTTATATTAACAAAGGAATTTGGGTTTTCACTTGAACACTTTTATCTACTAAGAGAGGTGAAGGAGTGTACTCTAAGACACAACACACTCTATTTTCTACATTGGTTTATTTTTTGGTAAAATAAGAGATACAATTGATGTAAGTAAGCATCTGAGTTTTAAAAGATGATTTTATGATTATTAAAATAATATCTTGCAAACAAGAGAAGTTTAAAAAATAAGTGTATTTTTCTCTCTTGAGTGTAATTTATCAAAATGATTCCTTACTCTGACTTCATTAAATATGATAATTTCTAGGTCCATTCATGTTGCTGCAAATGGCGTTATTTCATTTTTTTTTAACTTATTTTTATGGCTGAGTAGTATTCTATTGTCATATGGTCTCACTTATATGTGAAATCTAATTTTAAAAAATGACGCAGGGCTTCCTTGGTGGCTCAGTGGTAAAGAATCTGCCTGCTAATTCAGGAGACATGGGATCAATCCTTCATCTGTAAAGATTCTACATGCCACGGAGCAACTAAGCCCATGCATCACAACTATCGAGCCTGTGCTCTAGAGTCCAGGAGCTGCAACTGTTGAGCCCACTACTGAAGCCTGCAAACCCTAGAGCCTGTGCTCTGCAACAAGAGAAGCCACTGCAGTGAGAAGCCCACTCACCACAACTAGAGAGTAGCCCCTGCCTGCCGCAACTAGAGGAAAGCCTGTGCGGCAACGAAGACCCAGCACGGCCAAAAATAACTAAATGAAATTATTTTTAAACGACAGAGATGAACTTATTACAGAACAGAAACAGACTCACAGATTTCGAAATCAGACTTATGGTTACCAAAGGGGAAACATGGCAGGAAGGGATAAATTAGGAAATTGAGATTTACATGTGCATACTACTATATATAAAATAGATAACTAAAAAGGACCTACTGTAATAGCACAGGGAACTCTATTCAATATTTTGTAATAACTTATATGGCAAAGAATCTGAAAAAGAGGAGCCTGGCAGACCATAGTCCATGGGGTCACAAGAGTCGGACACGAATGAGGACTCAGTCAATCACCATAAGTTCAGTTCAGTTCAGTGGCTCAGTCGTGTCTGACTCTTTGCGAACCCATGGACTGCAGCATGCCAGGCCTCCCTGTCCATCACCAACTCCCGGAGTTTACCCAAACTCACATCCATTGAGTCAGTGATGCCATCCAACCATCCCATCCTTTGTTATCCCCCGCTCCTCCTGCCCTCAATCTTTCCCAGCATCAGGGTCTTTTCAGATGAGTCAGCTCTTCATATCAGGTGGCCAAAGGACTGGAGGTTCAGCTTCAACATCAGTCCTTCCAATGAACACTCAGGACTGATCTGCTTTAAAATGGACTGGTTGGATCTCCTTGCGGTCCAAGGGACTCTCAAGAGTCTTCTCCAACACCACAGTTCAAAAGCATCAATTCTTCTGTGCTCAGCTTTCTTTATAGTCCAACTCTTACATCCATACATAATTACTGGAAAAACTATAGCCTTGACTAGATGGACTTTGGTAACAAAGTGATGTCTCTGCTTTTTAATATGCTGTCTAGGTTGGTCATAACTTTCCTTCCAAGGAGTAAGTGTCTTTTAATTTCATGGCTGCAATCACCATCTGCAGTGATTTTGGAGCCCCAAAAATTAAAGTTAGCCACTGTTTCCACTGTTTCCCCATCTATTTGCCATGAAATGATGGGACTGGATGACATGATCTTAGTTTTCTGAATGTTGAGCTTTAAGCCAACTTTTCACTCTCCTCTTTCACTTTCATCAAGAGGCTCTTTAGTTCTTCTTCACTTTCTGCCATAAGAGTGGTATCATCTGCATATCTGAGGTTGTTGATATTTCTCCCAGCAATCTTGATTCCAGCTTGTGCTTCTTCCAGCCCAGCGTTTCTCATGAGGTACTCTGCATATAAGCTAAATAAGCAGGGTAACAATATACAGCCTTGACGTACTCCCTTCCCAATTTGGAACCAGTCTGTTGTTCCATGTCCAGTTCTAACTGTTGCTTCCTGACATGAATACAGGTTTCTCAAGAGGCAGATCAGGTGGTCTGGTATCCCCATCTCTTTCAAAATTTTCCACAGTTTATTGTGATCCACACAGTCAAAGGCTTTGGCATAGTCAATAAAGCAGAAGAAGATGTTTTTCTGGAACTCTCTTGCTTTTTCGATGATCCAGCCGATGTTGGCAATTTGATCTCTGGTTCCTCTGCCTCTAAAACCAGCTTGAACATCTGGAAGTTCATGGTTCACGTATTGCTGAAGCCTGACTTAAAGAATTTTGAGCATTACTTTACTAGCGTGTGAGATGAGTGCAATTGTGTGGTAGTTTGAGCATTCTTTGGCATTACCTTTCTTTGAGATTGGAATGAAAATTTTCCAGTCCTGTGCCCACTGCGGAGTTTTCCAAATTTGCTGACATACTGAGTGCAGCACTTTCACAGCATCATCTTTTAGGATTTGAAACAGCTCAACTGGAATTCCATCACCTCCACTAGCTTTGTAGTGATGCTTCCTAAGGCCCACTTGACTTCACATTCCAGGATGTCTGGCTGTAGGTGAGTGATCACACCATCGTGATTATCTGGGTCATGAAGATCTTTTTTGTACAGTTCTGTGTATTGTTGCCACCTCTTCTTAATATCTTCTGCTTCTGTTAGGTCCATACCATTTCTGTCCTTTCTTGAGCCCATCTTTGCATGAAATGTTCCCTTGGTATCTCTAATTTTCTTGAAGAGATCTCTAGTCTTTCCCATTCTATTGTTTTCCTCTATTTCTTTGCATTGATTGCAGAGGAAGGCTTTCTTATCTCTCCTTGCTATTCTTTGGAATTCTGCATTCAAATGGGTATATCTTTCCTTTTCTCCTTTGTTTTTTACTTCTCTTCTTTTCACAGCTATTTGTAAGGCCTCCCCAGACAGCCATTTTGCCTTTTTGCATTTCTTTTTCTTGATGGTCTTGATCTCTGTCTCCTGTACAATGTCATGAACCTCAGTCCATAGTTCATCAGGCACTCTATCTATCAGTCTAGTCCCTTAAATCTATTTCTCACTTCCACTGTTTAATCATAAGGAATTTGATTTATATCATACCTGAATGGTCTAGTGGTTCCCACCCTTTCTTCAATTTAAGTCTGAATTTGGCAATAAGAAGTTTGTGATTTGAGCCACAGTCAGCTCCTGGTCTTGTTTTTGCTGACTGTATAGAGCTTCTCCATCTTTGGCTGCAAAGAATATAATCAATCTGATTTTGGTGTTGACCATCTGGTGATGTCCATGTGTAGCAACTTTTCTTGTGTTGTTGGAAGAGGGTGTTTGCTATGACCAGTGCATTTTCTTGGCAAAACTCTATTAGCCTTTGCCATGCTTCATTCTGTACTCCAAGGCCAAATTTGCCTGTTACTCCAGGCATTTCTTGACTTCCTACTTTTGCATTCCAGTCCCCTATAATGAAAAGGACATCTTTTTTGGGTGTTAGTTCTAAAAGGTATTGTAGGTCTTCATAGAACCATTCAACTTCAGCTTCTTCACCTTACTGGTCAATGCATAGACTTGGATTACCGTGATATTGAATGGTTTGCCTTGGAAACAAACAGAGATCCTTCTATCATTTTTCAGATTGCATCCAAGTACTGCATTTTGGACTCTTTTGTTGACTATGATGGCTACTCCATTTCTTCTGAGGGATTCTTGCCCACAGTAGTAGATAAAATGGTCATCTGAGTTAAATTCACCCATTCCAGTCCATCTTAGTTTGCTGATTCCTGGAATGTCGAGGTTCACTCTTGCCATCTCCTGTTTGACCACTTCCAATATGCCTTGATTCATGGACCTAAAATTTCAGATTCCTATGCAATATTGCTCTTTACAGCATTGGACCTTGCTTCTATCACCAGTCACATCCACAACTGGGTGTTGTTTTTGCTTTGGCTCCATCCCTTCATTCTTTCTCGAGTCATTTCTCCACAGATCTCCAGGAGCATATTGGGCACCTACCAACCTGGGGAGTTCATCTTTCAGTGTCCTATCTTTTTGCCTTTTCATAGTGTTCATGGTGTTCTCAAGGCAAGAATACTGAAGTGGTTTACTATTCCCTTCTCTAGTGGACCACATTCTGTCAGACCTCTCCACCATGACCCGTCCGTCTTGTGTGGCCTCACACGACATGGCTTAGTTTCATTGAGTTAGACAAGCTGTGGTCCGTGTGATCAGATTGGCTAGTTGTCTGTGATTGTGGTTTCAGTCTGTCTGCCCTCTTTCAGTGCCTACTGTGTTACTTGAGTTTCTCTTACCTTGAATGTGGGGTATCTCTTCACAGTTGCTCCAGCAAAGCACAGCCGCTGCTCCTTACCTTGCATGTAGGGTAGCTCCTCTCGGCTGTCGCCCCTGACCTTGGATGCAGGGTAGCTCAATCACCATATATGTATATATATATGAATCACTTTGCTATGCACGTGAAACTAACATAACATTATAAGTCAACTATATTCTAATAAAAAAAACGATTCTTACTCATGCTACTGTGACATCTTAAATACATCTTAAGTTTGATAAGGAAGTTTCTAAGGGTCATGAGTCCTAATACTTATGAATAATTCATACCAGAAGGAAGTAATATCTCAAAAATTTATTTTTTAAATTAATAAATGTACTCAATTCACACTTACAATTTTAAAATAATTGTATAGAAAGAAAACTGAAGTATGTTCTTTAAACAACTCCTACTTATAGTCATCAAGCCCTTTGTTAGTCATTAATCATAATAACTTATTTGTTTTAAAATGTTTTCACTTCTGCTCAGTACATTTCAACAAATTTTATTGCCTTTGTGTCTTTAACCTTTAGAGTTATTCCGTCTAATGACTCTCTTTAAATTTTATCTTATCAAGGAATGTGACAGCTCAGCATGTTGTTGGCTGAGTAAACTGTGTCAAGAGCTGAGAAATTCTTAGCAGTGAAAATGGTGCCTAAGTGGTTAAATGTTTGGAAAATAATGTTCTGTTTCTTTCATAGATAAGTCCTATCATCAGCAGTAAGTTCTGAGATCTGAGATTCCTTCATAATCACAACCTTAATACCCATGTGTGTATGGAGAGACACACATATTCACTTTCTCTCTCTCTCTCTCTCTCTCTCACACACACACACACACTTTTGTGATGCTGACAGGAACACCCTATTCATTCAGATGACTGACCTGTTGATCAGCCACAGCTTCATGGTCACAAATGAGATACTTGTCTAAACAATCATACTGACTAGTTCAAAAATTTTGGGGGAAAGAACAGCTTAAAAATCTTGAGTTCAGAATGTTACCTGCCGGGGTCCAGCCCCGGCTGATCCAGGGTATTCAAAGCGGGGACGGCATCGGCGACTTATCTAAATATTAATTAGAGATATAAAGAGTAATAGAATGAGGATAGCTCAGGAGGAAAATTCAGTGGAGAAAAGAGGCTGAGTAGCTTGGTTTACGCGGGAGACCAATAAAACTTCAAGACAAGAAGTTTGCACCACTTACGTAGGCCGCAGGTGTCCTTCCGTTCTTCCGAAGGAGAGGAGACACTGAGGCCTCCCCGGTCAGATCTTAGAAGCCCAGGCATAATTAGTAAGCATGGCGGGTTCCACGCTCCAGATGGAGACTGAGCCAGAGTTTGAGAGAGAGAGAGACATGGGGAGACCAGTCTTTCAAGAAACTGATCTCAATTCTTTATTTTCCAGGGTCTGTTTTTATACACTGAGGTGTTATACAAAAGTCATGTGGGGACAGCAGTCTTGACTTTTATTAAATTCAGGTGCTTCATACAAATGTATACAGAGGTCTTAGGGGTGTTACATCATCTTCTGGCCAGGGGGCCTGCTGACAATTTATGACCCTCTCCTTGTGACAGCAGTCAGTCAACACTTATTTCTCCAGGGGTGATTATTCTTAAAACAGACACCACCCAAATAAAGTTACATTCCTATAGGGTGAGGGTGTAGTGGGTTTTAGTTAAGGAAAGAATTTACTTGGCCTGAGGTCTAACGTGATTTATATCAAAGGTTAATACTTATTTCTTCTATATATTCATTAATGTGTGTAAGGGCAGGGGATGTGGAGACTTAGCAGTAAACATTGGCTCAACAAATGAAAAACCCTTCACTAATACAATTTCTAATCAGCCCACTATACTTATACTAATAGTTTTCTAACTTCTCTAAAGAACCTGTTTTTAGAAGGTTTAAAGCATTTCGTGCCTCTCACGGTTGGGAGGCTGTGAGCAATCACATGTGGCCGGACAAGCCTGTCAGGCAGGCTAGAGAACCTTCAGAGGAGTTTGTAGGTTAAAACACTCTTGTCACGCCCAGGAATTATTATTAACTGGAGCTCTAAGTTAACTCCTTCTCTGAAAGAGGTGGTGGGGGACAGCCCCCTGTAAAGTCAGAGGTGTAGGTGAGAGCACAAAGTAGTAAAGTAGGCAGGCTCTGGTTATGGGGGTAGATGCTCGAGAATTTCCAGGGGGTCTCCTGAGGCTCGATCCCGCCTTTGCGTATGTCGAGCCTCCTTCCTCATGACCTTTGCCATGGGCGGAGTGCCTCACGCTGGCCCCCAACAGTTACCCTTCACTAAAACTCTCTCATGCTCAAAAAAAGACCCTCTTAGCACCAAACTCTAAACCTGGAGATCTGGGTTGTAGTCATTCCTGTAGGCTTCTTATAAAGTGATGAGACTGAACCATTGAACTTTTGAGTCATTTGATTTTATGATATGTGTATGGCTTATAATTAGCACTTGATGTATTGCCTCTAGAAAGTGATAAAGTTAAGAGATTGTCAATTGGGGTCAGACAAGTCTGGGTATGAATTCCAGCTCTGCTCATTCCTAACTGTGTATTTGAATTCAGGTGTCTTTTTCTCTCTTAGACTCCAGTTTCCATATTTATCCACTGGGATAGTAATCCCTATTTCTCAACTTTTTCCTGAGGATTAAATGAGTCAATGTGTGAAAGTGTTTACTTAGCTCAGTAATCAGTAATGGGTATTATTTTGAAACGGTAAGAATGACTTAGGATCCATACCTCAGGAAATGCAAAGACATAAAGAGCATTCTCTGCTTCTACATTTTTTGGCACTGTGCTATCCATTGCTATCTTGAAGTTCTATGTGTGACACAGACCTCAAATAAGAGATCACTCGTATTTCATTTTCAAGTTTAAATAAAAATTTCACTTTAAATAAAAATTTAAGAATTTTATGTTTAAATAAATTTTGAAATTTAAAATGTTTAAATTTTAAACAAATTGAAGGAAAAGTTAAATTTTATTTAAAATTTAAAAATTTAAATAAAGCATTTAAAAGTTAAATTTTATTTAAAATTTAAAAATTTAAATAAAGCATTTAAAATTTAAATTTATTTCTAAATTTATTTGACTGCACCAAATATAAATAAGGTAATATTTATTTATTTATTTTATAATATTTATTCTTTTATTTGTTTATTGGAGAAGGAAATGGCAACCCACTCCAGTATTCATGCCTGGAAAATCCCATGGATGGAGGAGCCTGGTGGGCTACACCCCCTGGGGTCACAAAGAGTCAGACACAATTGAGCCAGTAACACACACAGTCACTTATTTATTGGGTTGCAGCCTGTGGGCCCTTCCGTCTTCCTTGCAGCTGAGCCTGACCTTTTGGTTGCAGCCTGTAGATCTAGTTCCCTGACCAGGGATCAAACCCAAGCCCCTGCATTCAGAGCATGGAATCTTAGCCACTGGATCACCAGGGAAATCCCTGTAAGTTTAAATAAAATTGAATGAAAAGTTACATTTTAATAAAAATTTAAAATTTAAATAAATCAATTTGTTGCAGGTAATGAAGACAGGCACATCCATACGACCAATTTGCAACAAATAAGAACTGTGACATGTGAAGCGAAGCAAAATGAAGAAAACCCGACTCGCCCACAGCCAGCCAACAGGACCCACTTGTCGCGGCCACTAGGAGGCGCCACAGGGAACTCCTCTCCTGAGCTGGAGGGACCCCAGGATCCCACCTTTGAGTGGGGAATCCTGAGAACGCTGTCCCAGCAGGACGTGCGTGCAGAGATCTTCCTCGGGAGCTTTCCGCTGTGGGCTGACACCATAGAAATGGTGCGGGTGGCCGGACACCCCAGGGTGTACAAGTCAGGTTGGGTGTACGCGGTCTACATCTTCAGTTACATTTCTCTTCTTCGAATGATATTCACTCCCCGGAACCCGCTTCTGAATTCCTTTGCCATCCTTCTCCAGGATCTACCTTTTATCTTTGTTAGACTGAGTTTAATCATAGGCCTGGGAACAATCACACCCGTATTGGGTCTTTTTAAAAATGTGCTGGTGACTCTGTCTTATGTTTACTTCAATTTCTTAACAAGATTCAGGATGTTCTCTACCTTTGAGAGATCTTTTTAAAGAGAAAATGTCCTATAGTCAAACCTCTTTTTTATGCACATGCATATATTTGTGATCTTTTTGGGGGGCAGGCATACGTTACTTTGTGCTCTAGGAAGAAATGAAGAAATAGATGCTAGAGAAAAAACTATTTTTAAAAACTATAACATGTCAATTTTTTAAATGTATGCAAATGGTGCTAAATGTAAGCAAAGTTGTAGTCTAATAAGTTGGTTCCCCTCGATTTGTAGAAAATGTCAGTAGTTAATTTTGTTACGTATTCTGCATTTTTTCTAAAAGTACCCTTCAGTAAAGCATCTTAAAAAATGAGAACATAAAAAAAAAAAAAAATGAGAACATGTCTTCCTGCTAAGTTAGTCCAAGAATGAGATTTTTTTACTGTTGACAGAAAGGGCATTACAAGAATTTGTTAAAATTAATTTTAGGAAATAAGCCTGTTATTATTAAATAAGTTTAGATTCTATCAATACTTTTAACAAATGGACCCTGAGGGATAGGATGGGGAGGGAGGTGGAAGGGGAATTCAGGACTGGGGACACATGCACACCCATGGCTGATTCATGTATTTAAAAAAAAAAATTGAATTGTTTAAGAGTCTCCTTCAGACATGTAATTATGTTCTTTATTCCACTGTGGCAAGAGATTTTTATGTAGTCAGTTGATTTCAGCAGAGAAAGCAATTTAATTTCACAGACATTTGACTCAATCTAATGTAATGAAGTTAAGGTAAGATATAGATAAACTTTTATAACAGGAAGCCATTAATTGAAGAGGGAAATTTCAAAGTAAAAGAATATTTATTTGTGGAATTTGATACCATCATGAAAGCAAGGTGCAAGCCCTGTTTAAAGTTAGAAGTTCAACTTACAAATATAACAGCAAGTGCATTAGTGTTTTTTGTGATAATATATAATAGTTATCTTGACATTAAATAATTAAATATGGAATTATGTGATTTGATTTCATATGTTGGGATACCCTCAGATATACATAGCAGGGGCTCTCCACTCTATATAAATTTACCGATGCTACAGAGATTTCTGAGAGTCTTACATGTGCAGAGTAATGTTTTACACAGGCAGTCTCTTCAGTGATCTTCGGTAACAAATAGCTTAAAGAATGAATAACTGATTTTACTGCCGTTCCAACTCTCCACCAAATCCTCCAGTCTCACTCTCCCCCTAGGCTTTATGGTTTTTCCTTATACTTAAGATAAGGTCTATTCACAGTTGCTAAAAGCTTAACTTCTGGTTTTATGACTTGGGGCAAACATCCAAAAGTGAGTATATTACTGGTACTTTAATAAGGTTAGTAGTGTTAGTTGCTCAGTCCTGTGTGACTCTTTGCAATGTAGTCTGCCATGAACTGTAGTCTGCCAGGCTCCTCTTTCCATGGGATTCTCCAGGCAAGAATACTGGAGTGGATTGCCATTCCCTTCTCCAGGGGATTTTCCCAACACAGGTCTCCTGCACTGCAGGCAGATTCTTTACTGTTTGAGCTACAAATAAGGTTAAATAGTACTTTATAGGTCTGAGAGGATTAACTAGATAGGGAGTGTTTTCATTGTATTGTCTGGCTAACTATAATAACTGATAAATGCTAAGACTTTTAATTGGATCAAATCCCTACAGAGAAACAGGTAGCTTAATGCATTGTTTTAATTTTCCTATTTTTTTCTTTTCTGTGTCTTTGCTTACTCTCTGGGAATAATAATTTAAACCATACACTTGTGAAAAATAATATGTGAAATCTTCAGGTTACCTCAGACTATAATTTTTCATCAAATAGTGTTATGTTTAGAAGTGAGTAATCTACTGAATATAGAGATTAAAGTTGATGTAAGCGGACTTCCCTGGTGGTCCTGTGGCTAAGACTCCATGCTCCCACCTGCAGGCTACTAGATTCAATCCCCAGTCAGGGAGCTAGATCCTGCATGCTGCAACTAAAGACCTGGCAGAGCCAAATAAATAAATGTTTTTTGAAAAAGGTTAAAATTTTAAAGGACTTAAACTTGATGTAGGTATTAATTCATCAGACATCAAAGTGTCCCTCTTATGAGTTCTTTCAGAACCCTAACTATAGCACTTTTAAAGACTTTCATTGGGTGTTTGCTTTTCTGAGTTCCTCATTAATCTTTAAATTCCTTAAAGAAAGGCCTGAGCATATCTTGTTTAACAATGCATTTTATCTTCCTCTGTCAATCCCATAGAAACTTATAATGCTTATAACTCTAAAACCAGATTGTCATACAAATAATTTATTTCAATTTATACCTGATTATTTTTTATTAAGAAGAATATATAACTATGTGCTGCTGCTAAGTCGCTTCAGTCATGTCCGACTCTGTGCGACCCCATAGACGGCAGCCCACCAGGCTCCCCCGTCCCTGGGATTCTCCAGGCAAGAACACTGGAGTGGGTTGCCATGTCCTTCTCCAATGCATGAAAGTGAAAAGTGAAAGTGAAGTCGCTCAGTCGTGTCCGACTCTTAGCGACCCCATGGACTGCAGCCCACCAGACTCCTCTGTCCATTGTATTTTCCAGGCAAGAGTACTGGAGTGGGGTGCCATTGCCTTCTCTGATATAACTATGTAGTTGATTGTAATATTCCTAAATATGAAAATATTTTATGTACATTTATATTTACCTTTGTATTGGAATTTATACAGTGAACAACGCTCAGATAATTTGGGAAGTATTACTTATTGGAGTTTAGAATGCATTTTGCACGTAATATTTGAACATGAATGTGCCTGATATTTTGGAGAGTCACAACACTGTATAAATAATGAAGGCATGTACAAAAGACTCCATGTAGCAGGAAAATTACAGAGTACCTAATGTAATTTAATAGTTTTAAGGGTATGCGCGTGTTTATAAACTTTGTCTATGGTATTTAACAGGCATTGCAGCAAATTATGCTAATAAAGCATTGGTTGTTATACACTCTGTGATTAAAAGTTATGCTATTAAAATTACATTGCAATTCTCATTGTTTCTAATGGTTTTTTTTTAAGACCGTGCAGCTTTTGTGTCCTTATAAAAAGTTATAAACGTTACATATAGGTTAAAAGAAAATGGATGGAGAAAAATATACCATGCTAACACTAATCATGGTATATTTTTCTCCATCCAAGGGAGGCTTTACAAATAGCTGTGAAAAGAAGAAAAGTGAAAAGCAAAGGAGAAAGGGAAAGATATAAACATCTGAATGCAGAGTTCCAAAGAATAGCAAGAAGAGATAAGAAAAACTTCAGTGATCAATGCAAAGAAATAGAGGAAAACAACAGAATGGGAAAGACTGAGATCTCTTCAAGAAAATCATAGCTACCAAAGGAACATTTCATGCAAAGATGGGCTCGATAAAGGACAGAAATGGTATGGATCTAACAGAAGTAGAAGATATTAAGACGAGATGGCAAGAATACACAGAAGAACTGTACAAAAAAGATCTTCATGACCCAGATAATCACGATGGTGTGATCACTGACCTAGAGCCAGACATCCTGGAATGTGAAGTCAGGTGGGCCTTAGAAAGCATCACTACGAACAAAGCTAGTGGAGGTGATAGAATTCCAGTTGAGCTATTCCAAATCCTGAAAGATGATGCTGTGAAAGTGCTGCACTCAATATGCCAGCAAATTTGGAAAACTCCACAGTGGCCACAGGACTGGAAAAGGTCAGTTTTCATTCCAATCCCAAAGAAAGGCAATGCCAAAGAATGCTCAAACTACCACACAGTTGCACTCATCTCGCATGCTAGTAAAGTAATGGTCAAAATTCTCCAAGCCAGGCTTCAGCAATATGTGAACCGTGAACTTCCTGATGTTCAAGCTGGTTTTCAAAAAGGCAGAGGAACCAGAGATCAAATTGCCAACATCCACTGGATCATGGAAAAAGCAAGAGAGTTCCAGAAAAACATCTATTTCTGCTTTACTGACTATGCCAAAGCCTTTGACTGTGTGGATCACAATAGACTGTGGAAAATTCTGAAAGAGATGGGCATACCAGACCACCTGATCTGCCTCTTGAGAAATCTGTATGCAGGTCAGGAAGCAACAGTTAGAACTGGACATGGAACAACAGACTGGTTCCAAATAGGAAAAGGAGTATGTTAAGGCTGTATATTGTCACCCTGTTTATTTAACTTATATGCAGAGTACATCATGAGAAACGCTGGGCTGGAAGAAGCACAAGCTGGAATCAAGATTGCCGGGAAAAATATCAATAAACTCAGATATGCAGATGACACCATCCTTATGGCAGAAAGTGAAGAGGAACTAAAAAGCCTCTTGATGAAAGTGAAAATGGAAAGTGAAAAAGTTGACTTAAAGGTCAACATTCAGAAAACGAAGATCATGGCATCCGGTCCCACCACTTCATGGGAAATAGATGGGGAAACAGTGGAAACCGTGTCAGACTTTATTTTTCTGGGCTCCAAAATCACTGCAGATGGTGACTGCAGCCATGAAATTAAAAGACACTCTTTGGAAGGAAAGTTATGACCAACCTAGATAGCATATTCAAAAGCAGAGACATTACTTTGCCAACAAAGGTTGGTCTAGTCAAGGCTATGGTTTTTCCTGTGGTCAGGTATGGATGTGAGAGTTGGACTGTGAAGAAGGCTGAGCGCCGAACAATTGATGCTTTTGAACTGTGGTGTTGGAGAAGACTCTTGAGAGTCCGTTGGACTTCAAGGAGATCCAACCAGTCCATTGTGAAGGAGATCAGCCCTGGGATTTCTTTGGAAGAAATGGTGCTGAAGCTGAAATCCAGTACTTTGGCCATCTCACGAGAAGAGTTGACTCATTGGAAAAGACTCTGATGCTGGGAGGGATTGGGGGCAGGAGGAGAAGGGGACGACAGAGGATGAGATGGCTGGATGGCATCACTGACTCGATGGACATGAGTCTCAGTGAACTCTGGGAGTTGGGATGGACAGGGAGGCCTGGCGTGCTGTGATTCATGGGGTCGCAAAGAGTCAGACACGACTGAGTGACTGATCTGATCTGAACACTAATCAAAAGAAAGCAGCACTAACATTCACTTCAGACAGAACAGACTTCAAAGTAAGGAAAATTTTTCAAGAAAGGGATTATTACATAATAATAAAGGAGTCAATTCTCTCAGGAGAATTAGTGTGTTATGTGCCTAATGACAGAGCCACATAAGGCAAAAACTGATAGAACCACAGAAAGAAATAGATGAAGCTACTATCATAGTTGGAAACTTCAACACCAATCTCTCAGAAATGGACAGTTCCAGCAGATAGAAAATCAGTAAAGACAGAGTTGAATTCAATGACACTAATCAATTAATTGAATATCATTGACTTCTAAGGTCTACTTCATCTGACCACAGCAGAATACACATTCTCTCAAGCTCACAAGAAACATTTACCAAGATAAGCCATATTCTGGGGCATAACACACACTTCAACAAATTTAAAAGAATAAAAACAATATAAAGTCTTTTCTCATAAGGGAATTAAGTTAGAAATCAATAACAGACAGGTAATAGAAAAATTCCCAATTACATGGAGATTATGCAGCACATTTCCAAATAACACATGGGTCAAAGAAGAAGTCTCACCAGAAATTAAAATATATTTTGGAGTAAATAAAATGAAAACAAACCTTATCCAAATGTATGGGGTTGGCAATGGCACCCCACTCCAGTGCTCTTGCCTGGAGAATCCCATGCACAGAGGAGCCTGGAAGGCTGCAGTCCGTGGGGGTCACTGAGGGTCGGACACGACTGAGCGACTTCACTTTCACTTTCACTTTATAGTAAAATAAGTTTCCACCTTGGGAAGCTAGAAAAAGAAGAACAATCAAAAGTCAAAAAGGGGAAGAAAAGAAATAATAAGAATTACAGCAGAAATCAATGAAATTGAAACAAAATCAATAGAGAAAAACCAATAAAACCAAAACCTATGCATGTGTGGGAACAGGGGAGGAGATGGGAAGTCTTTGTAATTTCCGCTCAATTTTGTTGTAAACCTAAAATTGCTCAAACAAAAAAATGTCTTCCTAAAAAAGTAGTAGTGTTGTTGTTGTTCAGTCACTAAGTCGTGTTCAACTCTTTGCGACCCCATGGACTGCAAAATGCCAGACTCCTCTATACTCCAGTATGTCCTGGAATTTGCTCAAATTCATATCCATTGAGTTGGTGATACTATCTAACCATCTCATCCTCTGCCGCCCCCTCCTCCTTTTGTCTTCAATCTTTCTCAGCATCAGTGTCTTTTCCAGTGAATTGTCTTTTTACATCAGGTGGCCAAAGTATTGGAGCTTCAGCATCAGTCCTTCAATAAATATTCAAGGTTGATATCCTTTAGGATTGACTGGTTTGATCTTGCTGTCCAAGGGAGTCTCAAGAGTCTTCTCCAGCATAATAATTTGAAAGCAAAAAAAAATAGTGTAGTCTTAAATACATCAAACTTTTAAAATATGTTTTGGGGATAATATTTTCCAAAGTAATATTTGCTTTTAAACTGGCATTTATACATACACAAATCTTAATATTTAGGATGTGCCTATGAGAGTCCCTTGGACTTCAAGGAAATCCAACCAGCCCATTCTAAAGGAGATCAGTCCTGGGTGTTCTTTGCAAGGAATGGTGCTGAAGCTGAAACTCCAATACTTTGGCCACCTCATGCAAAAAGTTGACTCATTGGAAAAGACTCTGATGCTGGGAGGGATTGGGGGCAGGAGGAGAAGGGGACGACAGAGGATGAGATGGCTGGATGGTATCACCGACTCGGTGGACATGAGTTTGGGTGAACTCCGGGAGTTGGTGATGGATAGGGAGGCCTGGCGTGCTGCGATTCATGGGGTCGCAAAGAGTCGGGCACAACTGAGTGACTGAACTAACTGATTATCAATAAAAATCTCATAATTTCTTTTGCTTTGAAATTGGAATATTAATGGACTTTTTTTAAGGAAAGTCTTCTTTTTCTACAATGTATTTCTTTATTTTTCTTCTTAAAGATGTAGGTTCCTTAGAAAATAGGTTTTCCAGAATATTTTATTACATAAACTAAAAAATTACCTTTTAAATTGCTTACAATTATAGATAATATTACATATTTGGTGTAGTTTGAAGAAGATACCCTCTGCTTTTGTGTCTTGATTTCCATCTCTAAAATCTGGATCATTTACAGATCATAAAAATACATTTTTTGCCTTATTCTTAGTTTTTTTCAAATATAAAATGGGTCAAACAAGCCTTTAAATATTAATTTATTATAAATATATTATTATATTATAACATTATTAATATAAACATTATTTATTATTAATTTATTATAATTGGAGCTGCAAATTACAATATTGTGGTGGGTTTTGCCATACATTGACATGAATCAGCCATGGGTGTACATGTGTCCCCCATCCCGAACCCCACTCCTGTCTCCCTCCCCATTCCATCCCTCTGGGTTGTCTCAGTACACCATCTTTGAGTGCCCTGTTTCATGCGTCGAACTTAGTCTGGTCATCTATTTCACATATGGTAATATAATGTTTCAATGCTATTCTCTCAAATCATCCCACTCTTACCTTCTCTCACAGAATCCAAAAGTCTGTTCTTTATATCTGTGTCTTTTTTGCTGTCTTGCATATCAGTTCAGTTCAATTCAGTTCAGTTGCTCAGTCGTGTCTGACTCTTTGTGACCCCATGAACCACAGCATGCCAGGCCTCCCTGCCCATCACCAACTCCCAGAGTCCACCCAAACCCATTTCCATGAAGTCTGTGACACCATCCAGCCATCTCATCCTCTGTTGTCCCCTTATCCTCCTGCCCTCAATCTTTCCCAGCATCAGGGTCTTATCAAATGAGTCAGCTCTTCACATCAGGTGGCCAAAGTACTGGAGTTTCAGCTTCAACATCAGTCCTTCCAATGAACACCCAGGACTGATCTCTTTTAGGATGTACTGGTTGGATCTCCTTGCAGTCCAAGGGACTCTCAAGAGTCTTCTCCAACACCACACTTCAAAAGCATCAATTCTTCGGCACTCAGCCTTCTTTGTAGTCCAACTCTCACATCCGTACATGACCACTGGAAAAACCATAGCCTTGACTAGATGGACCTTTGTTGGCAAACTAATGTCTCTGCTTTTTAATATGCTGTCTAGGTTGGTCATAACTTTCCTTCCAAGGAGCAAGTGTCTTTTAATTTCATGGCTACAATCACCATCTGCAGTGATTTTGGAGCCCAAAAAATAAAGTCAGTGACTGTGTCCACTGTTTCCCCATCTATTTGCCATGAAGTGATGGGACTGGTCTTGCATATAAGGTTGTCATTACCATCTTTCTAAATTCCATATATATACATTAATATACTGTATTAGTGTTTTTCTTTCTGACTTTGTATAATAGGCTCCAATTTCATCCACCTCATTAGAACTGACTCAAATGTATTCTTTTTAATAGCTGAGTAATAGTCCATTGTGTATATGTACCACAGCTTTCTTATCCATTCGTCTGCTGATGAACATCTAGGTTGCTTCCATGTCCTAGCTATTGTAAACAGTGTTGCAATGAACATTGGGGTACAGGTGTCTCTTTCAATTCTGGTTTCCTCAGTATGTATGCCCAGCAGTGGGATTGCTGGGTCATATAGCAGTTCTATTTCCAGTTTTTTTTAAAGGAATCTCCTCACTGTTCTCCATAGTGACTGTACCAGTTTGCATCCCCACCTACAGTTTAAGAGGGTTCCCTTTCCTCCACAACCCCTCCAGCATTTATTGTTCGTAGACTTTCTGATAGCAGCCATTCTGACCGGCGCGAGATGGTACCTCATTGTGTTTTTGATGTGCATTTCTCTGATAATGAGTAAAGTTGAGCATCTTTTCATGTGTTTGTCTGTCATCTGTATTTCTTCTTAGGAGAAATGTCTGTTTAGTTTTTTCACCCGTTTTTTGATTGGGTCATTTATTATTCTGATATTGAGCATGAGCTGCTTGTATATTTTTGAGATTAATTCTTTGTCAGTTGCTTCATTGGTTATTATTTTCTCTCATTCTGAAGGCTGTCTTTTCACCTCACTTGTAGTTTCCTTTGTTGTGCAAAAGCTTTTAAGTTTATTTAGGTCCCATTTGTTTAGTTTTGCTTTTATTTCCATTACTCTGGAGGGTTGGTCACAGAGGATCTTGCTGTGATTTATGTCAGAGAGTGTTCTGCCTATGTTTTCCTCTAGGAGTTTTATAGTTTCTGGTCTTACATTTGGATCTTTAATCCATTTTGAGTTTATTTTTGTGTATGGTATTAGAAAGTGTTCTAGTTTCATTCTTTTACAGGTGGTTAACCAGTTTTCCCAGAACCACTTGTTAAAGAGATTACCTTTTCTCCATTGCATATTTTTACCTCCTTTGTCAAAGATAAGGTGTCCTTAGGTGCATGGATTTATCTCTGAGCTTTCTATTTTGTTCCATTGATCTATATTTCTGTCTTTGTGACAGTGCCATACTGTCTTGATGACTGTAGCTTTGTAGCATAGTCTGAAGCCAGGCACGTTGACTCCTCCAGTTTCATTCTTTCTCAAGATTGCTTTGGCTATTCGAGATTTTTTGTATTTCCATACAAATTGTGAAATTATTTGTTCTAGTTCTGTGAAAAATACCATTGGTAGCTTGATAGGGATTGCATTTAATCTATAGATTGTTTTGGGTAGTATACTCATTTTCACTATATTGATTCTTCTAATCCATGAACATGGTGTATTTCTTCATCTATTTGTGTCATCTTTGATTTCTTTCATCAGTGTTTTATAGTTTTCTATGTATAGGTCTTTTGTTTCTTTAGGTAAATTTATTCCTAAGTATTTTATTCTTTTCTTCACAATGGTGAATGGGATTGTTTCCTTAATTTCTCTTTCTGTTTTCTCATTGTTAGTGTATAGGAATGCAAGGGATTTCTGTGTACTAATTTTATATCCTGCAACTTTACTATATTCACTGATTAGCTCTAGTAATTTTCTGGTGTGTCTTTAGGGTTTTCTATGTAGAGGATCTTGTCATCTGCAAACAGTGAGAGTTTTACTTCTTCTTCTCCAATCTGGATTCCTTTTATTTCTTGCTCTTCTCTGATTGCTATGGCTAAAACTTCTAAAACTATGTTGAAAGTAGTGATGAGATTGGGCACCCTTGACTTGTTTCTGACTTTAGGGGAAATGTTTTCAACTTTTCACCTTTGAAGATAATGTTTGCTGTGGGTTTATCCAGAGAAGGCGATGGCACCCCACTCCAGTACTCTTGCCTAGAAAATCCCATGGACGGAGGAGCCTGGTAGGCTGCAGTCCATGGGGTCCCGAAGAGTTGGACATGACTGAGAGACTTCACTTTCACTTTTCACTTTCATGCATTGGAGAAGGAAATGGCAACCCACTCCAGTGTTCTTGCCTGGAGAATCCCAGGGATGGGGGAGCCTGGTGGGCTGCCGTCTATGGGGCTGCACAGAAGTGGACACGACTGAAGCGACTTAGCAGTAGCAACAGCAATGGATTTATCATATATGGCTTTTATTATGTTGAGGTATATTTCTTCAATGCCTGGTTTCTGGAGAGTTTTTATCATAAGTGGGTTTTGAATTTTGTCAAAGGCTTTCTCTGCATCTACTGAGATAATCATATGGTTTTTATCTTTCAGTTTGTTAATGTGGTGTATCAGTTTTATTGATTTGAAAATATTGAAAAATCCTTGCATCCCTGGAATAAAGCCCATTTGGTCATAATTTATGATCTTTTTAATATGTCAAATAATCTTATAATTAAATTATTTTGAAAGACATGTGCCATGCCAAACAAAACACTGGCTCTTCAAATAGTCTGTACATTACAGTAAATCTAAATATACTATCTGAAGAATGTTATGAACTAAAGTCAAATTTTAGATAAATTATCCAATACAAAGACTTTTCATTCCTATAAAGTTAATTACTTTCTATTAAATTGCAAAAGCAATTTATTATTGGTGTTTTGATGTATTTTGATAAGGATTGGAAAATTGAAGAATAAGAACAATTAAAATCCCAGTTTTCTATCTTTAAAATTTTAAGTTTTTACTTTACTGCATCATTATATCTTTTTTTCCTTCTGAGTCAAAATTATCTTGGTATCATTTGAGCAAATTTGCCTATTAAAAGATAGAGATGGTTAAACCAAATAAACTTCTGTATAAATCACCAGTTTAAACTAGGAGAAATGATGGAATAGACTACCAAATAATTTGTTGAGCTGATTTTCTTGGAACTGTTTCAGAACAAAGGAGTCACTAAGTTCATCTTACATGGAACTGAGTGGGTGTGAGGTACGTAATGTTTGAGAGCATCTAAGAGGAAATGAAATAGTTCACCAATTGTCTCACCAATTAGGAAAAAAAGAGGATTTCCTTTATTTTATATAAATCCTCCTTTAGCTTGAAGGAAGTACTAGTTGAAAACAACCATCAGAAAGCTAAACGAAAACCAGAACCAAAACTTAGTAGAAGTATAAAGAGGATGGTAAGAGTTGGATTTTATTTTAATGTGGTAAGATGTACATAACATAAAATTTATCATTTTTATGTACAACTCAGTGGTTTTAGTGTATTTGCAATGTTGTACAACTATCACCACTATTTTTAAAACTCTTCTTCATCCCCAGTGGACACTCTGAATCCATTAAACAATAACACTCATTTCCCCTCCCCCACTAGTCCCTGGTAAAAATAGAGGTATTTTTCCTGTCTTTATGAATTTGTCTATTCTACGTTCATATAAGTAAAATCATGAGGCATTTGTCCTTTTGTGTATTATTTATGTCTGTGTTATTTCAAGATTGTAAGTGTTGTAGCAGGTATCAGAATTTCTTTTTTATGGCTTAATAATATTCCATTAGATATTTTTTTATTACAATGGAATAGAATAATATTAATATATATAATATTCCATTGTATATATATTGTTTTATCCATTCATCTATTGATAGACATGTGTTGCTTTTTACCTTTTAGCTACTATGAATAATGGGAATAAACATTGGTGTACAAATATTTGTTTGCATCTCTGCTTTCGATTTTTTGGGTATACATCTAAAAGTGAAATTGATGGATCATATACCAAAATCACTACAGATGGTGACTGCAGCCATGAAATTAAAAGACGCTTACTCTTTGGAAGGAAAATTATGACCAACCTAGATAGCATATTCAAAAGCAGAGACATTACTTTGCCAACAAAAGTTCATCTAGTCAAGGCTATGGTTTTTCCTGTGGTCATGTATGGATGTGAGAGTTGGACTGTGAAGAAGGCTGAGCGCCAAAGAATTGATGCTTTTGAAGTGTGGTGTTGGAGAAGACTCTTGAGAGTCCCTTGGACTCCAAGGACATCCAACCAGTCCATTCTGAAGGAGATCAGCCCTGGGATTTCTTTGGAAGGAATGATGCTAAAGCTGAAACTCCAGTACTTTGGCCACCTCATGCGAAGAGTTGACTCATTGGAAAAGACTCTGATGCTGGGAGGGATTGGGGGCAAGAGGAGAAGGAGACGACAGAGGATGAGATGGCTGGATGGCATCATTGACTCGATGGACGTGAGTCTCAGTGAACTCCGGGAACTGGTGATGGACAGGGAGGCCTGGCGTGCTGTGATTCATGGGGTCACAAAGAGTCGGACACGACTGAGCGACTGATCTGACCTGATCTGATCTGATGGCAATTCCACGTTTAATGTTTTAGGGATAGGAGCAGCCTTTTTCCATAGTGGCTACACCAGTTTACATTCACACCAGTAATGCCCAAGAGTTCCAATTTCTCCACACCCTCATCAATGCTTGTTATTTTCTGTTTTTGTTCTTTGATAACAGCCACCCTAGTGGTCATGAAGTGATATATGATTTGGTTTTGTTTGCAATTCCACCTTGGCTAAGTGGTAAAGAATCGCCTGCATTGCAGGAGATGTGGGTTCTATCCCTGGGTTGGGAAGATCCCCTGGAGAAAGAAATGGCAACCCATTGCAATATTCTTGCCTGGGAAATCTCATGGACAAAGAAGCCTGGTGGGCTACACTCCATGGGGTTGCAAAAGAGTCAGGCATGACTGAGCAACTAAACAGCAACAACAATGTTGAGCATCTTTTCACATGCTTATTGGCTATTTGTATATTTTCTCCAGAGAAATGTCTATTCAAGTACATCGCTCATTTAAAAAATTGGTTGCTTTGTTGTTGCTGTTGAGTTCTATTTCTTTACACATTATGGATATTCTTTATCAGATATATGATTTGCAAATATTTTCTCTCATTTCTCTCATTCTTTTCACTCTTTTGATAGTGTCCTCTTTAATTTTGATGAACCCCAATTTAATCTACTTTTTCCTTTTGTAGCTCTGCTTTTGGTGTCATGTCCAAAAGAAAAATATTGCCAAATAGAATGTCATGAGGATTTTTCCTGATGTTTTCTTACAAAAATTTTCATAGTTTTAGCCCTTAACTTTAGGTTTTGACGCATTTTGAATACTTTCTGCATTGAATGGTCTTGGTACCTTTGTAAAATCTGACTAACCTCATATTTGAGTGCTTATTTCTGAGCTTTCTGTTCTATTCTATTGGTCTTTATGTTCTCTCTTATGCCAGAACCACACATGATTTTGATTACTGTAGCTTTATAATAAGTTTTGACATCAGTAAGTGTGAGACCTCCAACATTGTTCTTTTTCAAAATTGTTTTGGCTATATGGGATTTCTTGGAATTTCATATGAATTTTAAGATGGGGTTTCCTGTTTTGCAAAAAACATCATTGGGATTTTGATAGAAGTTGCATGGAATCTGTAAATCTCTTAGGGTAGTATTGTCATCTTAACAATATTATGTTTTCAACTCTATGAACATGGGATAGCTTTCCATTTATTTAGGTCTTCTTTCTTTCAGCAATGTTTTGTAGTTTTTGTTGTGTAAGTCTTTTGCCTCCTTGGTGAAATTTATTCCTAATATTTTATTCTTTTTTGATGCTATTGTGACTAGAATTGCTTTCTTAATTTCCTTTTCAGATTTTTAATTAATAGTGTGTAGAAACACAACCAAATTTTGTGTTTTAATTTTGTATTCTATTTTGTTGTATTTGATTATTAGCTGTAGCAGGTGGTTTTTTGTTTTTTGTTTTTTCCTTTTTGGTAGACATTTTAGGATTTTTCACATATAAAATAATGTCATCTCTGGAAGAAAGATACTTTTACTCCTTTTTCTCTGACTTGGATGCCTTTATTTATTTATTTTCTTGACTAATTGCTCTGGCTGGAACTTTTCTTGCCATGTTGAATAGAAGTGGTGAAAGCAATTAAAAGCTTTAATTACCCTTCAGAATACACAAGTCTGATATTTGGAAGATGAGTCCCCTGAAGGGCTATCCTGGATCCATCAGGGTGCAAAAAAGGCTGTTACCTGCCACAAAGATGGGGGAGTGGAAGATGATAGCCACCACCCAAGGAAGAGCTTGAAATTCACTGAAATGTACCAGCATTTCCATCAAGCTCTCCCCTGGATCCTCCTAAGTTTCTGCTAGTTACTTGGGATACTAAAATAGACTCCAGACAGTTTCTGCCCAGTTTAGTAGGTGTTGAAGTGGAATGATGGATTTCTAAAGCTTCTTACTCCACTATCACTCCCACAAGAACTGGCTTTCTTTTTAGCTTGGTCACCTCTTTTAACCTGTTAAATCTTTGTTTTAGTAAGGTCAAGGTCATGGGGTAAATTCTTTGTGGGATGATAGATCTCCTGTTGTTTCAAAATCACAGATTGTACCACTGATCCTGGTTGGCCATATGACACATTTTGTGTGATTTAAAAAAATCTGAATGTGAGTGTAGAGAAAATTCAGTTAAGTTTTATCTGCTTCTGAAATTAATGTAAATCCAAATTAGGCCAAACTTTCTGAATTTATATAGTTGGTTTACATTTAAAAACCATGAATGTCTCATTTAAAGTATTTTTTTTCTCACGATAAATCAGTGAAGCAGTGTTTTAGAAAGAAATATTTTGTTTCATTTGCTGTGTTTTGTAACCAATCTTTTATGTCAGTGAAACACTGGCTTAATGAAAAAGAAACATTTTTCTTTGTGTCCTACATTTTCATCATATTTTTCATCCTGTCAGAGTAATCTGAAATTTAGAATGTTAAAAAAAATCAGTAAGAGAAATATATCACATTTCTTACTAGGAAGCAAAGTTTATAGTATCACAAAGATGGTGAATCTTTGAGCTTTCCATTTGAAGACAAACTATTCATTAAAACATATACATTACCATATGTAAAATTAGACAGTGAAATTTACTGTATGATGCAGGGAGCTCAAATACAGTGCTTTGTGACAACCTAGAGGGGTGGGATGGGGTGGCAGGTGTAAGGGAGGTTCAAGATGGTGGGGACATATGTATACCTATGGTTGATTTATGTTGATGTATGGCAGAAACCAACAGAATAATGTAAAGCAATTATCCTCCAATTAAAATCAGTAAATTTAAATTAAAAAACTAAAATAAAATTTCAAGAAATACTCCAGCAGCTTCCTTTTGTTTGGCTAACATTTCCCACACTCCAGTTGTGAGCTGGCTATCTAATTATCGATATCTGCTTCAAAATGTTCTTAATTCATGCTTTACTTCTGAAAAATAACACAATAGATCTGTAGGGTTAATATGATGGTTCATGAAAGATGTTTTCATTTTTTTAAAAAGAAATTATCCCACCTATCATGAAATGACCAAATGAGCAGACTTCCTCCTGGCAAGACGACCCCTGTAAACCTGAAGAGGATCACTATTGTTAAGGATGGGCAGTGGGGCTTTACTGCAAGTCCTGTCACTGTTTTCTCTGGATCTCTTGAGAACTTTCTAGAAAAAGACTTCTAGAACTTTCTTCTTCCTTTTACAACTGAGCTTCTTTCTTAAGCTTAGTCTCTATTTTACATTTCTTCTAGCTGAAAGGAACAAAGCTCCATATGAAGCCACTTTCGAAGCTTTCAAAGAAAAAAGAAAACTCTAAACGTTGAATATGGAGAGTAGGATGGGATCCATTTCAGCGCTTAAGAAGACATTTCCACCAGAAAACTATCCTTTAAAAAATAGTTTATTATTTTAGATGTAATGCCATATTGGTATAATTCAGGATTTTTAAATTTTTCATTTTTGGAGGAGGGGCCGCATGTGGCATGTGGGAATCTTAATTTTCTGACAAAGGATTGAACCTGTGCCCGCTCTGTGTTGAAAGGCCAGAGTCTTAACCACTGGACTGCTAAGGAAGTCCAGAAAACTGTCCTCTTTATTGCCTGCCATCTCCACTACATTCCAGGGCTTGTCTGCTGAAGGTCCCTGGATTCAGCTGCTGCCCAGAGAGAATCTCACTTTTCCAGCCCAGGTAGTGGCCTCCAGCTTGCCCTCCCCCGCATCCAAGCAGAGCCGGGAGGTCCAGCGCTGTTTCACTTCCCCCCTTTCCCAGCAGGCCGGCCCTGGCTCCTGGGTTCTCACAGGCGCCCAGTCGCCTCCACCCTCTTCCTCATCTCTCTCCCACACGTGTCCCTCTCTCCCCTTCCTCTGTGTCTGCTCTTCTCAGAAGTTAGCTTACAAAGCAAAGTTGTAACTTTGAATTCCTGTTTTTCCAACCACCCTCATGTGACAGGATATCTCCTTATTGGAGGTTTTCCCTAATTTCAGAAGCCCTTTAAAAGTGGGCGCTTCCTCCACGCTCCTTTTCAGCTGGGCAGTTCTGAGAAGGGCGGAGCGGGCAGGGACAGCTGGGGGCTCACTGGCCTGGTCCTCCCCGCTCTCTTCTCTCCATCCGTGGAAGAAAAGGATAAACTCTGGACCATGAGGCCGTCCCCACTCCTGTCTCTCCTCTTTCTTCTTCCGGTAGCCGTGCAGCTCCTGGGTAAGTAGGCTAATGAGGTCTGAGCTTCCTGACTTGGGGCCTGGGGTCTATGATACCCCCTCCTTTGGGGGAGAGTGTTAAGGGATTCCTTCCACACCTGCGTGGAGGAGGAAGCCGGGCTACAGCACCACCAGCTCTGCAGGAAGCTGCTCCGGGTTCCCAGGCTTGGAAGCTGGGGACTGGCAGGAGGCAGCAGCTCCTCCTGGGGTCAGGGGGCTGCCTGATCTGAGCCCCTCAGAACCCTGCCTTCCTCTTACCTCTTCTCTCGTCTCCCATTGCCCCTTCGCTGCTACATATTCTTGGAGTGATTTCCGCTCCGGTTGGCGAATTCTTGTTTTCAATTTCCATCTAACTCTCAACCAGTCTCTTCTGAGCGTTTTTGACCAAAATGAGGGCAGCGCTGGTGTCTCTCTTTATCGTAGGTGTAAGGATGGGTCACAGATAGTACCCCCCAAAGATCTCATGCGAGTTTACAACTCATCTTTTTTCTGTGAATGCACCTTAAAAAAATTTTTTTTTTTTTAAGTTGGAGTTGATTTATAGTGTTGTGTTAGTTTCAGGTGTACAGTAATTGGGATCAGTTATACATATACATACATCCCCCCTTTCTTTACAGTCTTTTCCCATATAGGTCATTACAAGAGTATTGAGTAGAGTTCCCTATGCTGCAAGGCACCTTCTTATTAGTTATCTGTTTTAGACATAGTACTGTGTATACCTCAATCCCAATCTCCCAATGTATCCCTACTCCCCACCCACCCCTTACCCTCTGGTAACCATAAATTTTATTTTCTGTTTCAGTGACTCTATTTCTATTTTGTAGATAAGTTCATTCGTATCCCCTTTTAGATTCCACGTGTAAGCAATAGCATATGATATTTGTCTTTCTCTGACTTACTTCACTCACCAGTGAATGAACCATTTTGATCAGTCCTAGTTTTTATTACTAGACAGTTCATCCTTACGTGTTCTACATAGATCCTTCTCTCAGTTCTAAGTTGTTCAAACTGATTTATTCCTATTCTTCCATCCCTTCCTTTTTTTTTTTCTTGGAAATGGATGATAATTCATGAGGACCAGACTCAGAGCTTTCCAGAAGCCTGAAGACAGTATGAAGTCTCTCTCTTCTATTTCTTTAAACACATCTTGCTTTACCCTCAGAATGAGAGCTGAGAGTGTCTGGAGGAATGTTTATTCCAAGGTCTCTTTTGAGATGAAATAGATGGGATTTCAGCTTTGAAATTTTGTATTTCTGATCCCCTTTCATTTTTCACAAATCAGCAAATACCACCTTGCCCAGCCTGTGCCAAAGGTGTTCCATGCCCTGTCAACATGTTGGAGGCAGGTGCTGGGGAGAGGGGATCATGGATGAGACAGAAGCTCCTGACCACCAGGAAGCTTTCCAGGGAGAATGTTCAACCACAGAAAACAAATCGGCATGACCATGAAATAGCTGAGATGATAAAAACACAAGCAAAGGCAGCATAGTTTGTAAATGGACCCTGCTACTTAATTTCTTTGTGCCTTAATTATAAACTTTCTTAGTATATAAACTAAGAAGCATCATATTACTTGTCCCATCAGTTGTTGCAATGACTCAATGAATTAAACTATGTAAAATATTTAGAACATAGTATGACTCATAATAGTTACTAAATGTTAGCTATTCATAACCATGACTATTTTTTCCCCCATGGTAGCAATCAGTAGCTCAGTGAAAGCAAGATAATTAGCATTTAAAGGAAAGGTTTTCCAAGAAACAATACAGAGGAAGGAGTCCTGAAGTCTGAGGAGATATTTTCCCTGTTGTTTTTGTTTAGTCACTAAGTCATGTTTGCAACCCCATGGACTATAACCCTGCCAGGCTCCTCTGTCCATGGAATTTTCCAGGCAAGTATACTAGAGTGGGTTGCCATTTCCTTCTCCAGGGGATCTTCCTGACTCAGGGATAGAACCTGAGTTTCCTGCATTTGCAGGCGGGTTCTTTAGCACTGAGCCACCAGGGAAGCTCTTATTTAACCTGAGTCCTGGCTACAAAGCACATCTCTTAGTGAGTAAGGAGAAGGGTGACGGGATAGCAGGCTCCATATCACTCTGGTCTTCATCTTGAAAGACTGTCTTGTGCAAGAGGATTAATATATTCTTCGTGACCCCAAAGGTTAAAACTAAGACCAGTGACAATCTTCTAAAGGTTTCACTGTCTCAAATAGAATGTTCTTCGTAGGAGAAAGTTTTCTCTCACTAAAGGTCTTCAGAGGAGAAGGCAATGGCAGCCCACTCCAGTACTCTTGCCTGGCAAATCCCATGGACCGAGGAGCCTGGTAGGCTGCAGTCCGTTGGGTCGCTAAGAGTTGGATGCGACTGAGCGACTTCACTTTTACTTTTCACTTTCATGCATTGGAGAAGGAAATGGCAACCCACTCCAGTGTTCTTGCCTGGAGAATCCCAGGGACAGCAGAGCCTGGTGGGCTGCTGTCTATGGGGTTGCACAGAGTCGGACACGACTGAAGTGACTTAGCAAAGGTCTTCAGACAGACCCTGAATGAGACCTGTACTCCAACCTGGCAATAGAAACATCATTGGCCACATTATATAGCCATGTTTAAAAAGGTAAAAAAAAAAAAAAAAAAAAAACAGGTGACACTGATTTTATGAATATGTTTTATTTAACCCAGTGTATCCAAAATATTATTAGTCAACATTCATCAATATAAAGCTTACTGGGATATTTTTACATTCATTTTTTTTAAACTTTGTTGTTGTTTTTTTTTTAGTATAGCCAATTAATAATGTTGTGATAGTTTCAGATGGACAGCAAAGGGACTTAGCCATTCTCTCCCATACTCCCCTCCCATCCAGGTTGCCACCTCACATTGAACAGAGTCCCCTGTGCTAAACAGTAGGACCTTGCTGGTTATCCATTTTAAATACAGCAGCATGTACATGTCTATCCCAAGCTCCCAAACTATCCCTTTAGATTGGTTTTAATACTAATCTAGGATGTCTGTGAGGAACAGTTGCCTACTGACCACTCCCTTACTAGTTTTCATAAAATTTTCCTTTAATATTTATATTTTTCCTTCATTCTTCCTTTCTTTTTTTATCTTTTCTTTATTTCTAGTCTCTCATTTATTCCTTTATACATGTGACTTGTTTTGGTACCAGATTTAACACATACTTTCTGACATTGTTGAGCAAAACCAAGTTTTTGTCCTCTTTCTTTCTTCAGCTGTTCTGATAGTTGTCTGTTTTTCTTGTTATTGTCCCAAATGACTTCTGATTTTTTTCTCTGATTCTGAGTTGGAGACCTGTTGGTGTAGGATATTGCAGATACAGGTGAGAAGACAGTTGCTTTGTTGTGTGACATTTCAGCACCTTCTTAGGTTGTTGGACCTAATTTCTAGGTAGGAAGAATCACTGCTGGTTAAATGTGAGTGTTAAAGAATTAAATACACTTAAAGTAGGTCAGAAGGAGAAAGACAAATACTATATAATATCACTTATGTGTGAAATATGAAGTATAAACCAAATGAACTCATCTATGAAACGGAGACAGACTCACAGACATAGAGAAGAGACTTGTGGTTACCACGGGCAGGGGTACTGAGGGAGGGATGGACCGGGAGTTGGGATTAATAGATGCAAATTATTATATAGAGAATGGATAAACAGCAAGGTCCTACTGTATGGCCCCGGGAACTATCCAATGTCCTGGGATAAACCATAATGGAAAAGAATATGAAAAAGAACGTATATATGTATAACTGAGTCACTGCTGTACAGAAGAAACGAACAGAACATTGTAAATTAACTATACTTCAATAAAATATATTTTTAAAAAACAAAATATGGAAGGCAACCTGTAAGGGGAAAAAAAAAAAGAATCAAACACACTCAACCTCAGTTATAGACAAAGACCCTGTCTTCAAAGGGACGTGGATGACAGTGATGACAAGTATTCCTGAAACCTGGTTTCTGACACTGAATCTTGAGCAGCTGAAGGAGAACCAGGAGGTCACAGAGCCACTCGGGGAGTTGAACAGAAGGAATGTAGCCTTTTAAGTGGTGTGTTGTTTGCATGGCAGAGAAGGAACAAAACTGCTATCAATGTGAGAATAACAGGGTCCTCTTGCCTCCTGGTAAGCATCAAGCACTGTTGAATGGAAACATCATATAGTTACACTGATCCATAGAGGGAACTCATGGAAATCAGGTAATAAATTGAGAGCAGAAGGAGATAGGAAGGCAAATACCCTTTGAAAAAGAACTGAAACTGGCATAGGAGACATTATAGGATGTGCATGTGTGCTCAGTTCTTCTATTGTGTTGGACTCTTAATGAACCCATGGACTGTAGCTGTCTAGGCTCCTCTATCCATGGGATTATCCTGCCGGGAATACTGGAGTGGGTTGCTATTACCTCCTCTAGGGGATTTTTAACCCAGGGATCAAACCTGTATCTCCTGTGGCTCTTTGGCAGGCAGATTCTTTATCACTTGAGCCACCTGGGAAGCCCCTTACTGTGTGACAGATTCTTCTGATTATAAACCAAGTTAAGGTTACAGAGCCCTTTCAGATCCTTACCCACTTCAATTAATTGCTTTCAGATCCTTAATCAGATCCTTACAACAACCCTATGAGAAGGGTTGAAAGTGAAAGTGAAGTTGCCCAGTCGTGTCTGACTCTTTGCGACCCCATGGACTGTAGCCCACTAGGCTCCTCCATCCATGGAATTTTCTAGGCAAGAGTACTGGAGTGGGTTGCCATTTCCCTCTCCAGGGGATCTTCCTGACCCAGGGACAGAACCCAGGTCTCCCATATTAGAGGCAGGTGCTTTACAGTCTGAGCCATCAGGGAAGCCATGAGATGGGTTGGTTGGGTGTTATTAATGTCATCCACCTTTTACTACATGAAAGGCTCAGAAGTCAGCTAGCCAGTAAGGACCTGACCAGTTCTTGATTGTGGTCTTCTGGTTCTGAGGCTAAGAAGATGTAATTTACTAGCTGGAGCGTATTGATCAGGAAAGACATAAACGTGCTTCAAAACAGCAGTATGTCAAAAAGGGGATTAGTCCCTCTATTTGGATCAATTATTTAGATTTTTCACTTGGAGATGGGAAAGGGGACAGTAACCTTTGAGGGTTCACTATCTGCAAAATGATTTTCTGGGTGCTTTGCTTAAATTATCTGTAAATATATATATCTAAATATTTCTAAAAAAATATTTAGAAAATTTCCAGCAGCTCTATCAGAGAACATTATTATCCCATTTGACAGATCAGGAAAGTGAGGCTAGAATGATTAATTTAACTGAGGCAACACAGCTAGGACTTGGTGGAACCAACATTTGATTGCAAGTTTGCTGGCCTGCAAACACATGCTTCTTTCCACCACATCACATGGGAACTCTGGGGTCTCTATCCTCCTGTCCCTGTCTTTGCAACAGTTCTCTGTTTTTTTCTAGTTTCATCCTGCTCTGGACCATTTCACATTGCCTACAATACTGATTTTCCCCAGCTAATGATAAGAATATACTAATATGTATCAAGCAATTTCTGTGTGTCAGGAACTGTTTTCAGCGCTTTGTTTAGATGATCTAATTTAAATCTCACATGACCAGCAGGTCCTGTTCTTTCCTCCTCATTCTTCAGGGGGAAAAGGCAGCACAGAGTAGTTTAGATACTTGAGTAAGGTCACTCAGTAAGCAGTAGAGCTCCAATTATGTCGCAATCAGGTAGACACAATGCATAAAAATTAATTTGCCTGGTTATGAGTGGAAGAAGAAAAATTGTGTAGTCTCAGCTTCTTACCTACATGTTTTGCTTGTCTTGAAGTTGGCAGAGAGGCTGGGTTTTTGAGGTTGAAGATCAGGAGAGAAAGGGAAGGATGGTGAATGAAGTGGCAGCTGAGAATGGAATCCAGGATATAAGTCTGGGGATCAGCAGGTGGCAGGAGAGCTCCTGAGATGGGAGTGAGTGAATACAGGAAGGGAGTAGGTATTCCTATCTTTAGGGAGGGAGGCAGGAAGTTGGCAGTGTTCCTTACTTACTCCCAGACTGTTTTCTCCTTGAGGTCATAGTCCGTATTGGATTAATACTTGCACCTCCCCCAGTAGCCTAATTGTTGTTGCTGTTGTCGTTTAGTCTCTAAGTTGTGTCCAACTCTTGGGACCCCATGGACTGTAGCCTGCCAGGCTCCTCTGTCCATGGGATTTCCCAGGCAAGAGTATTGGAGTGAGTTGCCATTTCCTTCTCCAGTAGATCTTCCTGACCCAGGGATCAAACCTGTGTCTCCTGCACTGGCAGGCATATTCTTTACCACTGAGCCACTTGGGAATCCCCAATAGCCAAATACGGTGACTTTAATTGGTAGGTTCTCTGGATATTTGATGAATGAATGAAGGATCTAAGAGGAAAATAAAATCATTTTCAATTTTTTCTTTATCCTTTTGTTCAGTATCACTAAACCTAATCATGTGATCCTTAGTTTCCCCCTTGCCCCCAGCGATTGTTATAGTTTGTGTGTGTGTGTGTGTGTGTGCACGTGTATGGTAGTGATGGGTTAGTCCCTCAGTCATGTCTGACTCTTTGTGACCTCATGGACTGTAGTTCACCAGGCTCCTGTGTCCATGGGATTCTCCAGGTAAGAATATTGGAGTGGGTTGCCATTTCCTTGTCCAGGGGATCTTCCCAACCTAGGGATTGAATCTGGGTCTTCTGTATTACAGATAGATTCTTTACTGACTGAGTCTCTAGGGAAGTCCTTGTATATAGTAAGTGCATAATAAATATTTATTTTTAACTAATACATTTACATAAATAAATATTTATTAGCTTAATTTCAGTTCTTTGGAGACACACTTGTGGGGTGTACTGTCACTGACGGGGGCTAATGAACAGATTCTTGGTTTGGTTGACTCAAGATGGTGACCTCTGACAATGACTTGACAATGACTTGACTTGACCTCTGACAGTGACTTTTTTCCCAAGACTGGGAAAAATCTTGGGAAAAACTGGCTGAGGAGGGGGCTGTGAGACCAGAGAGAGGCAGCTGGTCCAGGGTGGGTGAAGGAGCAAGTGAGCCCTGTGGGCAGATGAGCTCAGCCTTCCTGGGTACTCTGGGTGACAAGGTAGAATGTATGTCCCAGAATCATCCTTCCTTGGTGTAAGGATTAGGGCTGTTCATTCCTCCAACACCCACTGGTCACTAGTGAAGGGCTGCTCCTAGGAGGTGTTCTTTCTCTGACCCTTCTGGTCTTTGCAGTGGGTGAAGGAGGCTCTGATGGTCCGAAAAACGTCCCCAGGCCCAGAGATGTGGGGCTGCCCCTGGGGATTGGAGCTGGTACTCACTGAAGTAGCAAAAGGCAAGAGAAATAAATGGGTTTCTGGCAACATCCACTACAAAATACCCATTTACTTTCCTCTTATCCAGCTTCCCTTTCTTCCACAAGTTATTAGCTTTTATGTTTTCATGTCAGTGTTTTATTTATAGATGGTGGGGAAAGCCTAAATATGTATAAGGAAGTACAGCCTATGACAGTTATATCTCTAAATTGTCACCTTTAATAACCTCACTTTCTTTGCCAGTAAATTTGGAAATTTGAACTTCCCTGGTAGCTCAGTTGGTAAAGAATCCTCCTGCAATGCAGGAGACCCCAGTTTGATTCCTGGGTCAGGAAGATCCACTGGAGAAGGGAACGGCTACCCACTCCAGTATTCTGGCCTGGAGAATTCCATGGACTGTATGGGATTGCAAAGAGTCAGACATAACTGAGTAACTTTTACTTTCACTTTGGAAATTTAATGACTTGCTTAGTGTTATCATTTAAAACAGTTAAAATGTGCTTAAAAGAACATTTGTACCCGTGATGTTGGATATCCAGGCTTTGGCCATTTTTTAAAATTGACTTTTATTGAAATATAGTTGTTTTGCAATGTTGTGTTAGTTTCTGCTGTTACAGCAGAGTAGGCCAGCCATGTGTATCCATATGTCCCCTCTTTTTTGGATTTCCTTTCTATTTAGGTCACCACAGAGAATTGAGTAATGTTCCCTAAGCTATATAGTAGGTTCTCATAAGTTACCTATTTTGTACACAGTAGTGTACACATGTCAATCCCAGTCTCCCAATTCATCCCACCCACCCTCCCTTTCCCACGCTGGTGTCCATTTGTTCTCTACATCTTTGTTTTGTAAATAAGATCATCTATATCATTTTTCCTAGATTTCACATATGTGCATTAATATATGATATTTGTTTTTTTTTTCTTTATGAGTTACTTCACTCTGTATGATGGTCTTTAGGTTCAGCCTTGGTGGCTCAGATGGTTAAAGAATCCGCCTGCAATGCAGGAGACCCAGGTTTGATCCCTGGATTGGGAAGATCCCCTGGAGAAGGGAATGGCAACCCACTCCAGTATTCTTGCCTGGAGAATTCCATGGACAGAAGCTATAGTCCATGGGGTCACAAAGAGTTGGACATGACTGAGCAGCTAACACTTTCACAGGCCCATCCACGTCTCCACAAAATGACCCAACTTCGTTCCTTTTTATGGCCAGACTTCAGGCATTTTTAACCTGAGACATTGTGTGGAAACTTCTTTCCTAAATGCAGTTTGACTTTTTACATTTCTCCCCTTGAAGTGTGGGCTGCATATCAGGGAACTTGTCTCTAGTTTGTCTTTGCATTGTCACCAGCAGGGTGCCTGATATCTATTTGTTGAAAAATAAAAGATTATTAAGACTGAGTTAAGACGGATGGCTGGCTTCATCAATTCAGTAAATACATTTCTGATGTATAAATACCATCTATTCTCATTTGTTCAGCTTTGCAATATTTCTGTTACAAAAACATAGTATAGACAACAACAATTAAGTGTTTATCCAAATAAAACATTGGTCTGGTTCATAGTGACAAAAATGCCATAAGCTGTCTTTTGGTCAAGGTCTTGAATCACTTTCAGAGGAAGACAGATGACATTTTAAATCAGAGACATTGCACAGAGACAGTGATACAAGCAAAACTCACATGTTGATGCGTCAAGGAGAAGAATAACGTATGAACACAGGATCATAAAGCGATAATTTTACATTTCCTCTTATTGTCTGGCAGAAGCAATATCAAACTTGCACTGCTTCCTAGTGTCCAAGATACATAAAGGAAATAAGAACAGATAAGTTTGTATTGAAATAGAAGCTTTTCATTTGCAAGTACTTCTGTTATAAATATAAACATTTATAAATTGCTCTTTGGGAAAAATAAACTTTCAGGGTAAAAAGTCATATGAAATAGATCCATCATCTTGAATCAAGCATTAAATAAGAGAAAGTACCTGGGTTAACAGTCAGGAGATGCTTCAAATTTAATAACTATTCCCTTATTCATTCAACAGATACTTGTTGAAGGCCTATTATGCTCTGAAAAGAGAGAATATGGTGATGGATTGGAAAGATAAGTCTTTCTACTCAGGGAATTTACATTCCAGTAGGGACACAGATAAAAAGTAAACAAAATTTTAAAAATATATATTTTAAAATGGTTATTAATATTATATAGAAAATAAAAGAGTAAAATTAGAGTTGTTAGCTCACTAAGGAGTTGGCAATTGAGTTGGAACCTTTATGAGTGTCTCAAGAAAAGGGAACTTGAAATATGGAGTCTGTAAAGTGAAAATGAGCTTCAAGTTTTTGAGGAACAGAAAGGCTTTGTGGCTGGGAGGTGGTGAGTGAGAGCAAGGGTGGGAGGAGGTGAGAGTAGGAGCAGCTCCCCTGGATGGTGTCACATCTAGTGAGCTGTGACATGGAAACTGGAGGGTTTTGTTCCTGTGTATTCAGTGGTCCTCGTGAAGAATTTACACTTGGGAAGAGATATGGTGAAAAACAAAATCTCTTCCATCCTGGAAAACCTCTCCCCAAAAGAAAAAGAAAAAATAATTTTATTATTGAATAAGTATTCAAGCAGAATGTGACATGTATTGGCAATCTACTAAAGAGACTGCAGAAACAGAGAAATTTGACCCTTTTATATGGCCAAGTAGAAATATTTCATGACATCAAGTAGATTTTGCAGTCTGGGGTCAGGTGACATGTTAAGCCTGTCTCACCCAGGAAACTGGGAGATCAGGCATTATCGCTAATGATTCCATTTCGAACAGAGGAAAATCAGAGCAAGACCATGGTGGCTTGGTCCGGGGTATGGTAGTGGAAATGCAGAGAAAAGACTGGCTTAAGGAATATGTATTAGTTGGGTTCTCCAGAGAAACAGAACCAATAGAATATGTATGTATGGTTCCACCTCTGCCTCTCTGTCTATGTACCTATCTCTCTACCTATCCTCTATCAATATTTTTTGGGAGAGATTTATTTTAAGGAATTGCCTCATGCAGTTGTGGATGCTGACAAGTCCAACATCTACAGGAGTGGGTTGGCATGTTGGTAGCTCAAGAAAGAGTGGATATTGCAGTTCAGGTCCAAAGATAGTCTAGAGAGAGAATTTCCACTTCTGTGGGTGACCTCAGCCTGTTTTCTCTGAAGGCCTTCAGCTGATTAGATGGGGCCCACCCACAGTATGGGGTATAATCTGCTTTACTAAAAGTCTACTGATTTAAATGTTAATCTTCTAGAACTAGAACAAAAAACAAAAAACTTCCGCAAACAACCTTCAGAGCAACATCCAGACAGTTGTTTGACCAACAAGTTTGATCCTATGGCCCAGCCAATTTGACACATAAAAGTAACCATTGTGGTACATTTTTGAAGAGAGCCAACAGATTATAATTTTGTCCTAGAAAGTGAAAGAAAGCTGAGAATCTAGATGGCTCCTAGGTCTTTGGCTTGTAGATCTAGATGGATGATGGTGCCATTAATAAAAAAGAATATTGGATGTTGCCATCATAGTTAAAGTTAAAGATGGAACTACAGATGAAAATTAAATACATGAAGTAAAACTCAAGGAAGTATAAAAACCTCTGAAAGAGGAATTCTATTCTTGCATAAAGACTTCTAAAGACCTTACTTTAAATGGCTGGTTACCAGCTGGTTGGTTGACTGAATTTAGACAGTAAGTGTTGGCCACTCAACAATACGATCAAATGACTAAAGTAGAAGGTGGAAGATAGATTCCGTCAGGATGGTACTAAGCAAAACTATGTGTAATGTGGAAGAGAAGTCTAGAGAAGAAAGCAATAGGTGCAATGGCCAACACAAATTAAATGTAAAGGTCAGTATAGATGAGTCTACAAATATCTATGGCGACATTTTCATAGTTCAGTACCCTTTTAGCCAGATATAAATTTTTGTATGATACATTATCCATTTAAAGAACATTTTATCTTCCTATTTCCTGGGTTTTACTGTGAGTAAAACACAATATTATTAAAATTTTAATTGTATTACCAATGCACAAAGTTACTTGTGTTGCCACACAAAGATCAAACTTGGGAAGGACTTTGGTTAGATGGGAGGAGATTGCGTTGACACTGCATGTTCTGTTGACAGACGCCAACTCCAAATATGCCAACAGAAGCAGATATTCTGAATTCAGGCTCTAGTGAGTCCCGATTCCAAGAAGTGGAACCAGCAGACATGCGGAACCCAGCCAAGGAATCTAGGCAGAGGTTCAAAGTAGCTCCGAATTAGGAACCCAGGCAAGACAGAGGCAGGAGGTCTCTACCAAGTGTAGACAAGAGCAGATACGGCAAGAGAACATAATCTTTTGAGGCAAAGATCCATTATGACCTCAAAGTTGATGGTCCAAGACTGATCTCAGAGTGTGAGTGTTGCCAAGCCCACAGGGGTGTTGAGGACAGTAAATAGAATTTGGCTTGTGAAAGTGCTTTGTAAACAGCAAAGGGCTCTCTTAGTGATACTATGATTATTTGATAGTTTCACTGGGATGACCTGATTAAAATTGGGGTTAGCTGATGTAAACTATTGTATAGAGGATGGATAAACAATAGATCCTGCTATATAGCAGAGGGAACTATATTCAATATTCTGGGTTAAACCATAATGGAAAAGAATGTAAAAAAGACTATATGTATGTATAACTGAATCACTTTGTTGTAGCAGAAATTAACACAACATTGTAAATCTATTTGTTGTTCAGTTGCTAAGTTATGTCTCACTCTTTGTGATCCCATGGACTGCAGCATGCTAGGCTTCCCTATAAATCAACTTATACTTTAATGAATGAAAAAAATAAAGTTGAAATCAAATGTAAAAAAAATAACAAGCTCATTTAGCCAAACCCGCAAACATCTGTAATACTATACTAGCTCACTTTGAAAGAAGCTCTTAAGTAGAAGGAATTTACTTAAACTTCACAAAAAGTGTTTAATTTATATCTGTGCCCCCCAAATAGTTAGTTGCTTTCATTTGTCTATTAAAAAATAGACAAAAAAGAAAACCTTTAAATGATCAAACTTGAATTCAATTGTGATTTAAAGGATAAAAATGTGCTTACTAGCTCCTTTTATTCTTTTCTTTTTTGGCAAGAGGAAGTTGAGTTTTGCCAGATAGCAGCTATGTCCTACAAGAATAAACCATGTATACATATTTATTTAAAGTACCAACCCCAAATTGCAAGCATAAAAAAACACTGTTATTGGTAAAGTTTCTCTTATAAATATTACCTTAAACAATATAAAAACGTAATGTCCTCAACCTTTACTGCAAACTTCACAAATTATTACACTTTTCAAATGCATTTTGTATCATATTTTAATACAAAGGTCAAGTTGAATATGCCAATGAAATGACAGATACTAGATGTCTGAGGTGCCAACTGTTGGATGGGAAACAAAACAGAAAAGCTCTCTAGTTGCCCAGACCAGGGCTACCCAGCAGACTGTTAGCTCACAGATTTGCTGGCCATTAAATGAAGGTAAAAATTCCTAAAATAAAATTGTTTTTCTAGACACAGGAAACTTTCCCAGTGTTAGAATAATTGTGTATCAGTTCAGTTCAGTTCAGTCGCTCTATAGGTTTCATCTATCTCAAAGAGGCTAAGGGTAGTCAGACTTCAAAATTCTGTTCTAGGACACAGAAATATTTAATTTTATACTTTATTGTATTTATCTCCAAATTTGTTTTTCTCAGATGAGTGTTATTTCTTCTTCTATTACCTATCTTTTATGTTTGTGCCTGCTTGTATTCGTGCTTAGTCGTGTCCAACTCTTTGCAACCCCATGAACTGTAGCCTGCCAGGCTCCTCTGTCCATGGAATTCTCCAGGCAAGAATATTGGAGTGGGTTGCCATTTCCTCCTTAAGGGGATCTTCCCGACCCAGGGATTGAACCCGTGTCTCTTGCATCTCCTGCATTGGCAGGCAGATTCTTCACCACTGTGCCACCTGGGAAGCCCCCTTTTATGTTTGCTGCTGCTGCTGCTGCTAAGTCGCTTCAGTCATGTCCTACTCTGTGCGACCCCAAGCATTTGAGCCTTTTCATAAGGTTCCTTGTCCAAACTCGGACATTTTGAAGATTTCCAGTTAATTACTGGCAGCTGGCAGCCATGTACTCCTGACAGAGGACCCTCAACCCAGTCTTTCCAGCTTCAGGGACCCTTCTGGAGGAGCTGAGTTGGCCCAGGCAGAGTCAGTTTCATCCTTTTTCCTGTGATCATAGGTCTTTAAGGGAAATGGAAAAATTGAGAACTTATTTTTCTTTAACTTTTTATTTTATAACTAATAAACACTGTTGTGATAGTTTCAGGTGGACAGCAAAAGGACTCAGCCACACATATACATGTATCCATTCTCTCCCAACCCCCACCCCCAGGCTGCCATATAACATTGAGCAGAGTTCCCTGTGCTATATAGTAGGTCCTTGTTATCTATTTAACATTAAGAACTTTTGAACTAAAATATTGCCTTTATCCTATGTATCCACTTAAACACCCTTTCTCTTTTTTTAACAGACACTAGGCCATTTTTAATATACAATGAAGATCACAAGCGTTGCGTGGAAGCATTAAGTCCCAGTGCAGTCCAAACTGCAGTTTGCGACCCGAACAATGAAGCTCAGAAATTCCGATGGGTGTCTGAATCCCAGATCATGAGCGTTGCACTGAAATTATGCTTAGGGGTACCATCAAAAACTGATTGGGTTCCTGTCACTCTGTATGCCTGTGACTCTAGGAGTGAATTTCAGAAATGGGAGTGCAAAAATGACACGCTCTTAGGAATCAAGGGAGAAGATTTATTTTTTAACTATGGCAACAGACAAGAAAAGAACATTATGCTTTACAAGGGATCGGGTTTATGGAGCAGATGGAAGATTTATGGAACCACTGATGATCTGTGCTCTAGAGGCTATGAAGGTAAGAAGCTTGGAATTTTTTTTCTTTTGTCTTTCTGTCCATTTTTTCTCATCCTCTTATTTGAGAACTAATTCAAGAAAATAAGCATATTCTTGTTCAGTCTGTACTAGAAACATTGATTGCTTTTGAATTTGGAATGATTGTGTGTTCTGTGAGTGAATAAATGCAGTTAAAAAGTCCTGAGTGATACTTAGCTATTTGTGATTAATGGGAAGACATTTCTTTTAACTTTTGCTAAAATTTTTCCTAACAACTATTATTGTTTTTGGAAATTACTTTTCACTGTCATCTTTAGTTCAGAGTTCTGGATTTAATACTGTGTGATTGTCATGATAAATGAATTTAACCAAATGTTTCTTTTCCTTTGGTTTAAGTCATCTCTAAACAAATGATCTATGGAAACACATTTTTTAATAACTCAGATTGCATAAAATCCTTGACATTGACAGTTTGGGTTTCTAAATGTTTCTAATTTATTTGTTACCTTTTGGGTATTTAGAAACATTATATAATAATCAGAAAATTAGCAAAGCTGAGGCATTGGCTTGTAAATTAACCTTTAGCATGTTTAGTCTGCTATTTTAGAAAGTGATAGCACCAGTGGACAGAAAATGACTTTATATGTAGTTGGTTCCTTTAGCTCTTCAAGGTGAAATAAAATCAGAGTATCTAGTCTTCTCTTGCTGCTGCTAAGTCACATCAGTCATGTCCGACTCTGTGCGACCCCAAGGACTGCAGCCTACCAGGCTCCTCTGTCCATGGGATTTTCCAGGCAAGAGTACTGGAGTGGGTCGCCAGTACTAGGCCAAATTTCATTTTCTGGCAGCTGCACAGAAAAAAATAAAAAAAGAACTTGAAGTCCTTTACAAAGGCCTCTTGAGTCAGACGATGATGTAGCCACATTCTAGGATGGGTCATTTGGTTATTGTATAGTGCTATCTAGAACATCCTCAAGGTCAGAGAAAGAGTTTGCCTTTTGGGACAAGAGATTAACCTGTTTCCAAAGTTACTATGTTACTGAGGCTGCAAAGTTTGGTTGAACTTGTCTGATGGCAGCTATGCAGAGCATCAGAGTTCAGCTCTTTGCAAGATGATGATTTATCAGCTTTCCATTTTCCTTCTATGTTCTATAAAGAGAAAAACAAAGTAGGAATTAAAGAAGAGTGAGGAGGAGGGCTCAGAAAAAAGTTGTCCTGAGGTCTTTTTCGAAAATAATGTAGATTTAGAAATTATGTGAGAGACAACCAAAGTAGCATTGCATTTCAAGAGAAAGTTGAGGGAAAGTTGTAGGGCAGGACAAAGGTGAACGCAACGTTGACCGAGTCAAATTCCACAGATAGGACAATACTTCTAATTGAGGAATTCAACACAAGGAAGTTTGGTGCTAAAAGATGGGAATTCTCATTTTATTTTAAAAGATATCACTGAAGTTCTACAATCCCCTTCCCACTCCCTGCCCACACTTTCTGATATTCTGTTTGCTTTCAGAAAAATATGCATAGGATTTAAGACAGTGGTTCTCAAATTTTAACGTGATTAAGAAACATCTGGAGAACTTATTAAAAATACAGATCCCAAGATTTCAAATTTCAAGATTTCAAATCCCAGATCACTAGATTTCAAATGAGCATACTGGGGGAAGGGCCTAGGGATCTGTTGAATGATTTTTATGAACACCTGGGTGGTTGGATGCAAATAGTCCCTTGACCACATACTCCCTAACTCTCTCCCAGTACTTAAGGTATTCCTGCTAGATGATCTAGCCTTTCAGAGAGATCTTGGAATCCATTCTTTGGAATATATGTTAGAAGTAAAGACAAGGCAGAGAGGATGTATGGAGATTCTTTGTCTCTCTAAAAAAGATTTGGGGAGGAATACTCTCTGAGACCAAAGATTTAATTTTGAGTAATAGAATTAGATTTTGTAGATTTGAAAGCATCTGAGGATTGTCTGGAAGAGTGGACCACAAGAGGAAGAAGCAATGAGTGCTGTGTCATGAGTTGTTCTTGAAGTTGGCCTCATCAGTGCTTTGTTTAATCAATCAAGTTAGGGACTAGTGGACGACACTGTGCTTCTACTGCAGGGAGTGTGGGTTCAATCCCTGGTCAGGGAACTGAGATCAGCATGCCCTGTGGTGTGGCCAAAATTGTTAACAAAATAAATAAATACATTGAATTAGTCCTTAAAAAGCCATTTTTGATTGGCATTTATAAGTTGAGCTCTAAAAATTCCTTGGCTGCTTTAATAAGCAGTGAGACTAGTCCTAGGTAGTCTTTATCAGGTTTGCTGCTGCTGCTGCTGCTAAGTTGCTTCAGTCATGTCCGACTCTGTGCGACTCCATAGACGGCAGCCCACCAGGCTCCCCCGTCCATGGGATTCTCCAGGCAAGAACACTGGAGTGGGTTGCCATTTCCTTCTCCAATGCATGAAAGTGAAAAGTGAAAGTGAAGTCGCTCAGTCGTGTCCGACTCTTTGCGACCGGTAAGAGTACTGGAGTAGGGTGCCATTGCCTTCTCCATTATCAGGTTTACTTCATACAAAAGAACAATGGCATAATTATTACAAATTCAACATATTTTTATACAATCTGTGATTTGGAAAAATAGTCCTGTAACTTAGTGGAACCAAATTTAGAATCACATTTTAAGCTTATTAACAGCTAGGTGGCTCAGACGGTAAGACGTCTGCCTACAATGCAGGAGACCAAGATCCAATCCCTGGGTCGGGAAGATCCCCTGGAGAAGGAAATGGCAACCCACTCCAGTACTCTTGCCTGGAGAATCCCATGGATGGAGGAGCCTGGTGGGCTACAGTCCATGGGGTCACAAAGAGTTGGACACGACTGAATGACTTCACTTTCACTTTTCAATTGGGAAAAAAGTAATTTTGAGGGAATTGAAAATAAACCTAGCTTTTAAGGTAGACTGGATAAGTATGAATAAAGGAAAAGGAAAAGAGGTAAGTAAGGAAAAGAGGGAAATAAGTAAGTCATTTATTTTTGTCATGCTCTTTATGTACATTGGGATTCCCTGATAGCTCAGTTGGTAAAGAATCTGCCTGCAATGCAGGAGATCCTGGTTCAATTCCTGGGTTGGGAAGATCTGCTGGAGAAGGGATAGGCTACCCACTCCAGTATTCTTGGGCTTCCCTTGTGGTTCAGCTGGTGAAGAATTCGCCTGCAACATGGGAGACCTGGCTTCGATCCCTGGGTTGGGAAGATCCCCTGGAGAAGGGGAAGGCTACCCACTCCATATTCTGGCCTGGAGAATTCCATGGACTGTGTAGTCCATGGGGTCACAAACAGTTGGACACGACTGAGTGGCTTTCACTTCACTTTACTTATGTACATTAGGTGCCATGCTATGTGCTTTACAACTGTTATATTATCTAAATAACTTTCAAGATGTCTTTAAAGAATTTTTTAAAGTCATAGATCTATGAAACAATTAGGAAAAAAGTATTCTTATCTAGAAAAAATTCTGAATATCAACTAGTCACAAGCGACTAAATATTTCAGTATAGAAATTATCTCCCAGAGATAATCTGAACGTACTGGAGAATTTAGCTACATGGGTGGTTTGGTTCTTAATGGAGATGTGACCTTCTCTAATCCTTTTGGCTTAAGCCAAACCATAATCCACAATGGTTCTATATTTGTTTCAACTTCCTTTTCTAAGTAAACCTAGAGCTTCTCATTTTGATCTGTTTGGACTCTTTTTTTTTTTTTTTTTGAAAAAGACAGATATTGATGACAGATAGTATCTAATGGTTTTGAGTGCTTTTTTCCATGATGTGAATCAGAGATTTATATGAGAATTCCTACCCTTTCTTGGCCATTGTTGAGGAACTCAAGTGGAGTGTGTCTTGGTAGGAGTGGTTGGAGGGGACTGAAGTTTTGACTGTGTGTTTGGGTTCCATGGTTATAAGGTTATTTTTCAATCTAGAGATTCAATAATTCTCCAACTTCAACCAAGAGGAAGGATAGCCTTTTCTTTATTTGGAGGAAAGGCAGAAGTCAAAGTTGGCAGTAGAGCTGACTACTTTTGGCTTGCGAGAGCAAAGAGGAAAACCTATTGCCAAAGACAGCGGAACAGAAGCGGTACTAGAGTTGTTCCTGAGGACACACTGCTGTATGAGCAAAAGACAGGGGTCGAGAGGGAATGGAAATACAGGGGAATTCCCTGTGTGGGGCATGAGGTGTCATCAGAAGAGTAAGACCGGTTCTTGCAGTAACCTTCTGATTGGGAAGTCAGTGTTCAGGAAATTCACATCATTTCTAAGTGCAAGTCGGTGTGTCTCTTCTAGCCATGTACACACTCCTGGGCAATGCCAACGGGGCAACCTGTGCGTTTCCATTCAAGTTTGAAAACAAGTGGTACGGGGAGTGCACAAAGGCTGGACGATCCGACGGCTGGCTGTGGTGTGGAACTACTACGGATTATGACACGGATAGGCTCTTTGGATATTGTCCATTGAAGTGTAAGTAACTTTAAGACAATTTTGGCATATTTAATATGGCAACCTAGTGATAAAACCTTGTGTATTTTTTTCCTTTTTTCCTTTATGTGATTTCTCATTTATTATCTCAGATCATACACCAGCACAACCCTGTACAGATGTCACTGTCCCCATTTTCTCATGGAGAGAGCGATCTGTATTGGTTAAAGACCACAACTCACATCTTCTGACTCTTATCCCTGGGTTGCATCAAATGACCCCTTTATTTTCACTAAATACTTCTTCTCTTCACATTCCACTGTTACTGTCAGTTATTTTCTAAGACTTTAAGGCAAATTATATGGTATATGATATAGTATATACTTAATACCAGAGGTGGTCATCCCGTTTTCCAACCCCCCCAATGGTTTACCTTTACTAAACTATAGATCAAAAATAAAATTTAAGCAATGCTACAGCATGAAGTTTGATAGAGAGAGAGATGTGAGGGATGCCTGAATTTTGTGTCAGTGTAATGAAAAGGGTTCCTTACTGTGAAAATGATAGTAATGCTACTCTTCTTAAATTCAGTTTAAAAAGAGTTATCATTTAATTTAACATAGTTTCAATGGAAGTGAGTTATGTCTATGCTTGAAGGGGTTCTAAAATGAAAATATTAGTCTTATTGGAATGATGCAAAATAACTTATTTTGTTATATTGATAGGAGGGGCCATCAAAATGCTTGGTGTCCTTTCCATGCTCAAGAATCTGTTAAGAAGCAGGGCAGCGGGAGTTCCCTGGTAGTCCAATGGTTAAGACTCTATGCTTTCACTGCAGGGGGCATGGGGTTCTGTTCTTGGTTGGGGAACTAAGATTCCACATATGACACCATTCAGCCAAAAAACAAAAAAAGAAAGCAGGGTAGCAGATTTTGGGTGGGATGGAGGAGGGCATTTGTGTTGGAAGGCAGAGAGAGGGGTGAAAAATGCAGAGAAACAAGATTTCTTTGCTTCCCTTTCCATTATACCTCTTGCTGCCAGCTGCTCTCATCCTTTCCTTCCCCCTGAACTTCTTACTCTTGCTAATTCAGATTCTATGGAATCAGAGCTCCTGTTTTCTGCTCTCCTGCCAAGGGCTGGGTGCCGGGGCAGAGCCTCAGAGGCAGTCTGGGGTGTTGTGAGACCATCTGCATGGCAAGAGTGTTGCTTACCACTAAACTTTCAGGACTACACATCCACCTACCATCACAGTATTCCAAGGATTATTGTGGGAAAAAAAAAAAAAAGTCCAGTTTACAAAAGTATCTTAGTTTGTAAAGCCAAAATTCAAGAGTCGTGTTTATTTACCTCTTTTTTGATTTTTAATTCCTAAAAATCACACTAAAAATTAATTTGATTTCTCAGCCCCTTAGATTATTGCAATTCCCCTCTGGGTACAGTCCCTCTCTTCTGGTTGAGCACACACAAAACCTCACAGTCTTCCTGTGTTCATAGTGGAACCACTCTCCCATTCTTGGGTGAGGTAAATTCATTTCTCTTTTATGATAACCTTTATTTATTTAATTTTTTTTAAAAGATATTTTTACATGGACCATTTTTTAAAAGTCTTTATTGAATTTGTTACAATATTGCTTCTGTTTTACATTTTGATTTTTTTTTTGGCTACAAAGCATGTGGGATCTTAGCTTCCCTATCAGAGATTGAACCCACACTCCCTGCATTGGAAGACAAATATTTTAACCACTGTATTCCCAAGGAACTCCCCTATAACTAAAGGTTTGATTCCCATGAAAGTTGATTGATGTCTGATCTCTGTATTAGAAGATTTGCTGTCTGAAAACTAAATTTAACCTTTTTCCTCCCATAAGATAAAGCAGTATTTGTTTTCCAGTTATGGAGGAGCATCTTTGTCCTGGACTTTGCGGGAATAGTATTTTCTAAATCTGTTACCATGTAGTGTCTTGGGGCTACAGATCTCATGGGTCCAGCTCAACATCTTACACTTCCACGGTGTTGACAGATGTGTTGTTGGTTGCATGTATGATTTAATGAATCATTAAGTGGAAGACAAATGGTGAGCCAGTAATCATTAAAAAAAAAACACACAAAAAGTGAAAACTCACCACCCTGGCTAGACGTGCATTGGAGGGATAAACTGAGTATCTTCTAGAATAAATTTTTAGTCTCATTGATTCCAATTTATGTCTTAAAGCAAACTGTATATTTTTTTCCAGTTAACTATAAAAGAGAAATTACTGTAGAAATTTAAAACACTTTTGACTTCAGCATGCATTATGATTTTAAAGAACCTTTTATACAATTTATGCCTTTCGTAAAGAGTTTTGCAGTTTCCCAAACTATTTCATCGTCCTTGCTTTGTGTTTCTTTCAAAAGAGCATTTTATTTTATGTTGGCTGTCAACTAGCAGATTCAATCCAGGAAGATGAGGTCCCAGCTATTGACCTAGTGACATTTTGTATATGCTCTTCATTGTCCTTTTTATTGTTTATGGTAATGTTTTCCTTCTATTTAGACATTTATTTTCAAGTATCAGGGCAACAGGAAAAGGAAAAGCCCCCTTTCTCTCAGTTCCTCATAGCTTGCAATTTTAGCTCTCAGTATCTGTTGTGCTGGTTTACTGTGGGAATTTGTACAATTTGGGGAGATAGAGGGTCAGCAAACCTATGCATTCATTGAGAAATAAGTTTTAGTTCTTTGATTTAAAGTGAAAAATATTCTTTCTTTAAATGAAGAGAAAAGTCTTGTATTTTTTCTTTGTTCATTTATATCCCTTTTCTTCATTCCTAGATGAGAAATCATCCCCCCCTTTTTCTTTATTTTTCTTTTTTATTTTTTTTTTAATTTTATTTTATTTTTAAACTTTAAATAATTGTATTAGTTTTGCCAAATATCGAAATGAATCTGCCACAGGTATACATGTGTTCCCCATCCTGAACCCTCCTCCCTCCTCCCTCCCCATACCATCCCTCTGGGTCGTCCCAGTGCACTAGCCCCAAGCATCCAGTATCGTGCATCGAACCTGGACTGGCAACTCGTTTCTTACATGATATTTTACATGTTTCAATGTCATTCTCCCAAATCTTCCCACCCTCTCCCTCTCCCACAGAGTCCATAAGACTGTTCTATACATCAGTGTCTCTTTTGCTGTCTCGTACACTGGGTTATTGTTACCATCTTTCTAAATTCCATATATATGCGTTAGTATACTGTATTTATGTTTTTCCTTCTGGCTTACTTCACTTATATTTCACACTTTCTACCACAATACAAGCCAAACTTCCAAGTTTCTAAAAATATTTATTTAAAATAGCTTCCTCTTCAAATAAACCTCAAATCAGTCTTGTTTGAATCATCTCACTTACATGGAGAAAATTCCAATTACACATTAAACTAGTAAGATCTCAAATTACATTAAGTTAAATTTAACATTACTAACTCAAATGTATTTTTATATAAAAATATAATGATTTTATAGTTAAAACATCTTAGAAATGTCTCTGCTGTTGCCCAGATGAACTGTTGACATATTTATCTTCCTCTTTAGTGTTTCATGGACCTTAAATTTCATATCATACTGTGTGGTAAGTGTAAGAAAAAGGTCACTTCCTTGTCAGATACAAAGAATTGCAATTATATGCATATATAAAGTGTAGTCTATATGTGTATATAGAGAGTAAGCTATATGCATATATAGTGTAGACTGTATGCGATATATGATGTTGGCTATATGCATATGAATGGAGAAGGCAATGGCACCGCACTCCAGTACTCTTGCCTGGAAAATCCCATGGATGGGGGAGCCTGGTGGGCTGCATTCCATGGGGTCGCTGAGGGTCACACACGACTGAGCGACTTTACTTTCACTTTTCACTTTCCACTTTCCTGCATTGGAGAAGGAAATGGCAACCCACTCCAGTGTTCTTGCCTGGAGAATCCCAGGGATGGGGGAGCCTGGTGGGCTGCCATCTATGGGGTTGCACAGAGTCAGACACGACTGAAGTGACTTAGCAGCAGCATATGCATATGCATATGAATACTATAGGCTCTATACACATGGCCAACTGTCCAGTTTCTTAGCAAATTGAATACTTCTCAGAAAATCTGAGAAGTAACATAATTTTTCTCTCTTCCTTACAAATAAATGAAAGGGTTATGACTTCACATGACTTGTAAGTAGAATTTTATATTACTTAAAAGACGAAAGAAAAGTTTTTATAACACAAAGCACAGAAAGATATTTCAATTGTTGACTCATTTCCCAATCATCTTATATGCAAAATGCTATCAGTAATGCTTATTCATCTATATTATTGGCCTTTCATAGAATATTGCCAAGTTTATAGAATATATTGGGAAGTGTAAAGTAGCAAAGGAAAAAAATAAGGTAAAAATTTAAAAATTATTTTACTCTGAAGGAAAAAAAACTAATGATAAGCTATTACTGAGAGGTACCAACATGTAATATTCTGCTTTCCTTGTAGCTCAGTTGGTAAAGAATCTGCCGGTAATGCAGGAGACCGGGTTCAATTCCTGGGTCAGGAATATCCCCTGGAGAAGGAAATGTCAACCCACTCCAGTGTTCTTGCCTGGAGAATCCCATGGACAGAGGAGCCTAGTGGGCTACAGTCCATGGGGTCTCAAGAGTTGGACACAACTTAGGGACTAAACCACCACAATGTGTAATATATTCTAGAGATTAGAAAATGAGACTCCAGAAGCTATTGCTTTAATTAAAGATCAAATCACGAGTGAGTGACAGAGCCTGGAGGCCAGTTCTGCTCAGTCTGTGAAATCCGTGGCCTTTGCCTGTAATGCCTGTGTCTTTGGTCTAAAAAGACCAAACTAGAAAGTGCAGGTGACATATACATTGACACAAGAAGACATATTTATTTTCTCTTCTCTTTCTTGTTTTTCTAGATTAAGGAAGTTGGGTTGTTATCTCTATTCTTTTTTTTTTTTTTTTTTTTAAAGAACCACACATTTGTTTGGCTACACCGCATCTTAGTTGAGGCATGCCGGATCTAGTTCCCTGACCAGGGGTTGAACCTGACCGAGTTCAAGTCCCTTGCTCTGAAAGTGAGTCCCTTAGCCACCAGATCACCAGGGAAGTCCCTGTTACTACTGTTCTTAATCTTTGTATTTGCCTCACTTCTCAACTCATCTGATCTCTAGCATCCTAATGGAAAAACAGACAAATATCTTTCCTTTCTTTCTTAAAGCACATGAAAGAAATGCAATGCGGTGGATCTTTGGAAAATTCCCCATCTTCATTTCAGGAGTCAAGACAATTTCATAGTCACTTTAAACCTAAGTAAAAGAAAGAATAAAAGGAAAAGAAATACAATGTTTTAGGCATTAGTACTACCAAGATTGTTTAAAAAATATTGTTCCCTGAAAATCCTTTCCCTGGGTAATGTAATCAATTCCTTTTGGCTTCTTTTGCAGTTGAAGGCAGTGAAAGCTTATGGACTAAGGATCCATTGACCAGCATTTACTATCAGATAAATTCCAAAGCTGCTTTAACTTGGCACCAGGCGAGGAAGAGCTGCCAACAACAGGATGCCGAACTCTTGAGCATCACAGAGATACATGAGCAGACATACCTGACAGGTAATGATGTGAAATGAAAACAAAGTTGTGAGGTCATGATTGTTGTCTTTCTATGTGTGCATGCATGCTCAGTTGCTCAGTTGTGTCCAACTCTTTGCGACCCCATGGACTGCCAGACTCCTCTGTCCTTGGAATTTTCCAGGCAAGAATACTGGAGTGGGTTGCAGTTTAACTTAAAAGCAGATAGCACAAATAATTATAGATATCATGATCGAGTCAGTCCTAAACAGATGGTGCAGGAGGCATGACAAATGTGAAACCTGTAAAAGACACCTGAAGTGACAAATAGGTTTTGTCTCATGACCCAACTTTTTAAAATCTGTTTATTTTTTAATTGAAGGATAATTGCTTTACATAATTTTGTTGCTCTCTGTCAAACCTCGACATGAATCAGCCATAGGTGTACATATGTCCCCTCCCTCTTGAACGTAGCCAACTTTCTTCTATTAGTTGTGACAGTGTCTGGAACCTGTGCTGAGAAGGATTCTGAGGATTAATCTGGGCTCAGAGTAGAAGATGCCACGATCAATTAGCAATGTTTTAGACACAAGACATGGGTGCCAGACAGGTCAGGTATTCTAGGTGTAGCCTCAAGTCAGTGGTTTTCCATTAGCATTGAAGAATTTACTCCCACCACAAACAGGGACAAGAGCTGGTTTTTTTTTTTTTTTGACCTCCTAGCTCTCAAATTCCCAGACTACTGGTTTTCAGGTCTTACTGTTTCTACAATTTTTTTTTTTTTAAGCATTGGTTTATATGTGAAAATGAAAAGAATTAGTGTTTGCTTGAGATGAGAAGTTCTGTTTTAACTTCTGTAATCCACACTCGGGGAACAGAGAGATCAGGACCAGAAATAAGTATGAGATTAAGAGCATCCCCCATTTCCTGCTCTAGAGTCTCTCCTCCCATTCACCTTGACCCTGCTTCTAGCTTAATCTATCTCTGTTCTGGTCACCACCATGTTGAAAAAACCCTTAGTGGCTTCTCGTTTCTTATCAAATAATTAACAACACATCTTTGCCTGACTTCCAAGGGCTGTCACCTGTCCACTGAGAGCTGCTCCCCATTGTGCTTTTCACAGTCTTGACAAAAGAAAAGTTTTGGGTTTCTCATCTAATGTCTCATACTTTCTCACCTCCACATCTGTTTCCATGGCATTTTTTTGTATCTGGGATTCCCCACATGTTATCCAGTTGAAAGGCAATCTTCTCCCTTTCTGTCTGCATTTCTCTTATTTGTCTACCAGTTTTATAAAAGTTACTTATATATGTTCTACTTCCCCTAATATTCATTTGTTTTAAATTCATTCATCATTCTACAAGGTGGTATCTGTGCATGGGGCACTGTTCTAGGTCTTAGGGACATAATGATACCAAAGCCAGTCATATCCTGTCCACGTGGAGCTTAAAGTTCAATGGGGAAAACACATAAACAAGAAAACAAACAAATAAATACAAATTATCATTAAATGCCACAGAGAGAGCAAACTGAATGCTGTGTAGAAAAAGGATTGGAGGGGCAGACGGCTGAAAGTGAGGGATGTCTTGTGACTAGGTATGTCCCCACCCCCAGAGAGATTCACAGCAGAACCTTCCAAGGAAGACAGTATTGAAGAATATTTGCTAACTGACAAATGAGGATGCAACACAAGAAAAGCAATTATTTAGAAATTCAGCCTCACATTTGGACCAGTGGTCAGTTTATGGCAAGAAGACAATGGTTCTTAAGTGTGAAGTTGCTTATCCATCACTAGGGAACTTTGTTAAAGTGAAGCTGCCTGGGTGCACACCCCCAGAGAATGTAGATTAGTAGGTGTAATGTGGGAGCCCAGGAATCTGCATATGATCAGTTTTCCAGGTGATTCTGGGGCAAGTGGATGAGGACCACACTTGGTAAAACACTATATTCAGTACCCGCTGTGTCAAAAACGCCTACTGATTCCATCTGCCTGGACAGCAGGCAGCAGAGCTCAGAGGTGTAGGGCACAGACTTAGGAGCCTGACTGCCTGAGCCCCTGATCTGTGAAGCTGGGGGATCTTGGGGGTAATACCTGAGGCTTTTATGCTGCAGTGATATCATCTGTTAAGGGAGAAAGTGTGTGTTACCTGGTATGGGGGACAGAGTTGTCCCCAGCCTTACCTCATTATCTAGGACTTTGCTTTCTCCAACTCTTTTTGGATGATATCTCCATCAAGTGAAACACATTTCTCCTATAAGTTACTATTTTTAAACTGAATTTCAAGATGCTGGTTGCATCCTATTTTAGGTAGAAAAAAATGTAACATGCGTTATATTTTAGTACAACTTTGTGAAATATACAAGGCATTATTAGGAAAGATTTTTCTGCTTCTTGCCCATTTCTGAGGACTAAATCATGAAAACTGGCTCCACTGTAATGAAAGCTTTATTGCAATAGTTAGGCACCAAGTACAACTTTGACAACACCAAGTATAACATTTTTCCTAGTAGTGTAACTGCAGCTGCCATTTTCTTTCCGGCGTTAGTAAGGAAACTGAAGACAGAAAAGCGCTGTGACCTCACCGGGGTGTTGTCCTGGTCTGTGTTGGTCTTTGGGGCCTTTGTATGTAGTGTTGGGACAAAGTACAGAGGGATTAATGTTTATAACCATGTATCAAGATAAGGAGAAGAGGAAAACAGACAGAGATAGATGAAATTTATGTAAATGATGAAGGAAGAGAAATGATGAGCTGACAATCCTGGTGTGATGTGTGCTGGCTTGCATGGGTGAGAGAAAACTCTATCAGTTGAAATGGTTTCACTTGGCTTTTTTTTTTTTTAATGGGTCTGTTTGTGTGTTGTGTTATCTTGACTCTTCTGAGTTTTGCTTGTTTTCTGGCTTTCCAGAAGCGAAGGGACAGAGCACAGGTTACTTTTGGACTCTCTTTCCAGCTGCCTAGAGCAAAGGGGCCACGTGGGCAGGACAGCATCACTGCCCCAGCCCTCCGCTCACTTCCACATTTCTGGCTCCAGCTCTGCTATCAGGTGCTGGCTGCAGGAAATGCTTCCCTAATCAGCAAGGGCTATTATTGTGTCCTCAGGGGAGCAAACAAGCCCAAAGAGATTTCGAGGCAGAGTTCACCTCAGATACTTAGCTGAATCTCACCCAAGCCTCTGGAATTTCAGTCAGCAAATTTGAATTGAAATCCGGGTAAGAATGACTTCTCCAATGAGATGTGTAGCATTTCCTGCCTTTTCTTTTTTTTTCTTTTTTTTTAGTCATACTGCACAGCATCTTAGTTCCCTGACAAAAGATCAAACCCATGCCTCTGCATTGGAAGCACGGAATCTTAACCTTTGTACCACCAGGGAAGTCCCTCCTGCTTTTCCTTAAGTTAGAAATACCAAGCATGAGGGGACAAAAGGAGTCTGAGGGAGAATTTAAAAATTAATACAGACTTTTATTTTTCTGGAAAGAAGGTATTCATGACATTTGGAATTTATTGGCATAAATTGGCGAAGACTCTAGAAAATGAAGGTGTGAGTAGGAGATTGTCATTCATTCCATTCTGGGAAGTAGATCACTAAAATTTTTTAAAAGCCACAAATACAATAGTTATACTTTTAAAATAAAATATGATTTATTTTATGTGAGAATTTTTAAGAGTAAATTTCATTTGACACAAAGGTATAAGCCTCTTTAATGACTCTGAGATCAAATCAGCTATTATTTATTAAACAGCTTTTGTGTGTCAGACACAGCTTTATTTCTAAAGCTGATGCTAAAACTGGTAAATAAGAATTACTGTCTTCACTTTATAGACAAAGTAACAGAAGGGGGGATGAGTTAAGAATTTTGCCTTATCCCAGATGTTCAGAAAATAACTGAATTGGAATTCAGCTCTGTCTTTCCATTACACTCTGCCCAGGTCTCACTCACAAAATAAGCAAAGATCTGATGGTCCCCAATGCATGAAGGAGAATTCTTAATTTAGATGTCAACAGCCCCTTGTTCTAGAAAATTCATTCTAGTAAACTGGCAATCTGATTTCACATTATCTGCTGAAGGCAATGGCACCCCACTCCAGTACTCTTGCCTGGAAAATCCCATGGATGGAGGAGCCTGGTAGGCTGCAGTCCATGGGGTCACTAAGAGTCGGACATGACTGAGCGACTTCCCTTTCACTTTTCACTTTCATGCATTGGAGAAGGACATGGCAACCCACTCCAGTGTTCTTGCCTGGAGAATCCCAGGGATGGGGGAGCCTGGTGGGCTGCCATCTATGGGGTCGCACAGAATCGGACAGGACTGAAGCAACTTAGCAGCAGCAGCAGCAGCTGGGTTAATGGCTTCTGCCCAGCAGCCAATTCTTACATCACCCATCGTCACTTCATTGTCTCTTCTACTTCTGCCCTCAAAAATGTTGGGACACTCAATTAAATCTTCAGTTCTTGAAACTGATTTATAACTATGCATGTGCACAAATAGGATTTGCAGAACTGAAATAAGATACAGGAAGTGAAATTGGCTTGTTTACTCTGATTGTTTTTGCCAGTTTCCTATGGTGGTAGCTGGAGAACACATTGGACCACAGTATAGAAAAGAAAAATATGGTGTAATATTGGACATTACTATGTCTTATAACTAAGTTTAAAAGTAGGTATTAACCATTTCAGACAATGCATGCATAATAATTAAACATTAAAAAGTTTAGCATGTGGAATTGATGCTTTGTGTATTAATACTAAAAACATTTGGTAATCTTTTTTATGAAATTACAAACACATTAGAGAAAAAATTGTGGAAGATACTCATCAGGTTTAAGTGACATATTTAATACAGAGTTTGAAATTTGTCAGTTGCACTTTTTGTCAACTCTAATTCAGCGTGGAGTGGTGGTTGTAGTTGCTAAGTCATGTCTGACTCTTTGCAATCCCATGGACTGCAGCCTGACAGTCTCCTCTGTCCATGGGATTATCCAAACAAGAACACTGGAGTGGGTTGCTGTTTCCTTCTCCAGGGGATCTTCCCGACTCAGGGATCGAACCCAAGTCTCCTGCATTGGCAGATGCATTCTTTACCATTGAGCCACTTCAGTTCAGTTCAGTTTAGTCACTCAGTTGTGTCTGACTCTTTGCAACCCCATGAATCACAGCATGCCAGGCCTCCCTGTACATCACCAACTCCTGGAGTTCATTCAAACTCATGTCCATCAAGTCCATGATGCCATCCATCCATCTCATCCTCTGTCGTCCCCTTTTCCTCCTGCCCCCAATCCCTCCCAGCATCAGAGTCTTTTCCAATGAGTCAACGCTTCGCATGAGGTGGCCAAAGTACTGGAGTTTCAGCTTTAGCATCATTCCTTCCAAAGAACTCCCAGGGCTGATCTCCTTCAGAATGGACTGGTTGGATCTCCTTGCAGTCCAAGGGATTCTCAAGAGAGTCTTCTCCAACACCACAGTTCAAAAGCATCAATTCCTCGGTGTTCAGATTTCTTCACAGTCCAACTCTCACATGCATACATGACCACTGGAAAAACCATAGCCTTGACTAGACGGACCTTTGTTGGCAAAGTAATGTCTCTGCTTTTCAATATGCTATCATTAACTCTTTAATCAACTAAAAAGAATATATAGAGAACAACAGATCTAATTTTTTTTAAGTTATAAGTAATAAAAGGTTAGAGTTTTTTAACATAGGAGGGCTGAGGTCCATGTTGCTTCTGTTTTGTTCTTTATTCCATCTCAAGCCAAGCACAGACTTTGAAACATTGTAATTAGGATTTATTAACTGCCTAAATGGGCTTCCCAGTGGCTCAATGGTAAAGAATCTGCCTGCAATGCAGGAGACGCAGGAGACCCAGGTTTGGTACCGGGATTGGGAAGATCCCCTGGAGGAGGGCATGGCAACTCACTCCAGTATCTTGCCTAGAGAATCCCATGGACAGAGGAGTCTACAGTCCATGGGGTCACAAGAGTCGGACAGGACTGAAGCAAGTAAGCACGTACGGGCAACTACCTAAATAAAACATTGTTTGTAGGAGAACAAGCACATAGTGTTTAGATTTTAATCATCATCTTCATGAGGAAAAAATTGATTTTTAAAAATATCAATAAAAGATTCTGAGAGTAAGTTCTGAAATATGAGGGCAGGGTAACAAGAGTGATGGATTGAAATGTGTATTCAACTTCTCATGATAGGAAATGGTGACTTTTATACAAAATCAATCTTATTTTTTCTCTAAAATGTACTAAACATGTTTTGGTTTGAAGATAGTCTGAGAGAGTCTTCTCCAAATTAAAAGCATGTTCACATGATCCTGTAATAGTCATCAACATGATGGGGGCTGAGGCCTGGTCATATCTGAGTTAGACTCCCAACAAGGACATTCCTTGCTTATCTATGTTCTTAACTTAGATGTTACCAGTGGAGGTAACAGTTGTACTTGCTTTTAGGTTGTTAGGCTACTCAGAGGAGATTTGCAAGACATGATTTTCATGACTTCTCTCTAATACATTTTGATTCAAGTACTTAATTCTGAATTTTATTTCACCATCTTTTCTGAGTGACAGTTTTTGTTTTGCTTCTGTCTTATAGGTTTAACCAATTCTCTGACTTCAGGACTCTGGATTGGACTAAACAGTCTAAATTTCAACAGTGGATGGCAGTGGAGTGGGGGCAGTCCGTTCCGATATTTGAACTGGTTACCAGGTAGGATTAAGCGTGTCTGATTTAATCGGTGGGATTAAGCTGGTTGAATTCATATACATTTAATTTATCTTGGTACCTTGGAGATCTCCATCAGCTCACGTGTAGATCACGAAGGGCATAATTGGGAGACTTCATCAAATGCAGTCCATTTCTTACCTTGCTTAGAAACCTGCCAGCTAGATTCGAATACACTAAAATTATAAGGATATTCCAGCTTTCTGGGGAAAGGACTTGTCTGGAAGGATTATTGCACAAATCAATACAGGACTCAAAAGTATATATTCTCAGAGTATCCTTGATGCTCTAGGTATTATATTCAAATATTTTATTTTATATTTATGAGATATTTATATAATATATAATGCTACATATTATATTCAAAGATTTTATGCATATTTGTTTACATCTACACACACTATGAATTTAAGAAATTTAAATTATTTTGGGCTGGAGAATTTCTCATTATCTTGAGCCATGAGATATTTGCCATATTTCTGTCATCGTGATCATGATCTGAAAGTCTACACTAACACCATTTTCTCCTGTTTTTAATTAAATAGAGTTGGATTAAAAATAATTCCAGCCACAGGTTGTAATATTCCGTACTAGCATTATCATTCATGAACAATTTTGTTAACAATTTGTGGTTTAGTTGTCAAAAAACACAGGGGACAATCAAGCCTGCAATAGCTTTCCAGTTTTTTGAAGGGCAGAGAAGGCTCTGAACTAATTTCTTCATTGTCATAACATAGAGGTTCAGTTCAGTTCAGTTGCTCAGTCATGTCCGACTCTTTGTGACCCCATGGACTGCAGCATGCTAGGCTTCCATGTCCATCACCAACTCCTGAAGTTTACTCAAATTCATGTCCCTTGAGTTGGTGATGCCATCCAACCTTCTCATCTTCTGTCATCCCCTTCTCCTCCCACCTTCATTCTTTCCCAGCATCAGGGTCTTTTCAAATGAGTCAGTTCTTCCCATCAGGAGGCCAAAGTATTGGAGTTTCAGCTTCAGCATCAGTCCTTTCAATGAATATTCAGGACTGATTTCCTTTAGGATGGACTGGTTTGATCTCCTTGCTGTCCAAGAAGACTCTCAAGAGTCTTCTCCAACACCATAGTTCAAAAGCATCAATTCTTTGGCGCTCAGCTTTTCTTACAGCTCAACTCTCACATCCATACATGACTACTGGGAAAACCATAGCTTTGACAGAGAGATAACAGAATATAAAAGGAGACTAAATGATAAAGATGCAACTACATATACAGCAATTATTCTGAGAAAACAAAGGACCGGTGATGACAAAAAGTCTTCCATCTTATCCACCAATACCAACCCTTGTTAGTCACTTCCTGAGGCAGTGGTCCTCAGCCTTTTTGACACCAGGGACTGGTTTTGTGGAAGACAGTTCTCTCATGGACCAAGAAGGAGGAGTAATGGTTTTGGGTTCATTCAAGAACATTACATTTATTGTGAACTTTACTTCTGTTGTTATTATATTAGCCCCACCTCAGATCAGCAGGCATTAGATCCCCGAAGTTGGGGACCCCTGAGGCATTCTCTACTGAGTATGATTCTAAACTCCCAACCCACATTCCATCCTGTACTAATCTTGATTTATTAGGAAAGTGTGCAGGAAAGGATTAGTGACGTCTGCAGTAGGTGTGGGAAAGGATGGGTCATGTCTATTTATCATTTCTGTGATGGAAAATACTGGTGTGGTGTTTTTTCATATGATCAGAGTTCTTTTTAAAGCCATTGAATGATTTTTGCTTTTGGCTTAGAGGATTAAACTCTCCACTTTCTATGTTACAGTCTTATGATATTGAAAAGAAAAAGAAAAGCTTTGAAATAAGTAGGTGATATTTGGAATATGCTAAAACGTGAGAGGGGATTTTTTAGAGGAGACATGTTGATTTAAACATTAGATTTTACTCTGCAATTTGATTTTCAATGTATTGCTTCAGTGCACGATGGTCACGAGTCTGTCATTAGCATTAGCTCTGCTCTCCTCTGGATGTGGGAAGTAAGCGTTGCTGCAGGGGAATATAAGATGTGCTTTTTTAGGAGTGAGAATTTGATTTGTCTGCCTTCTGACTCAGTCAAGTTAAATTGGAGACTTCCAGTTGACTCAGTCAGATGATTGGATAATAATTATTTATTGGAGGATTAGAGTTTATTCTTTGCTGCTTAATTGTTATAGATTGTTAGATCATTTTATTACTCAGTTTGAAGTGACAGTTATTGTTAGATTTAACCATTTGCATTCTAAGAGTTCAGTGAGAAAATTGAAGGGTTAACTTTGGTGAAAGTGAGGAATAAAATTAGAATATTAATGAGAAAAGAGATGTCCTTTCTTACTAAATCAAATTCCTGAGAAGTAGGTTTGAGATTAAATCAACTTCTGAAATGAGAGTTTCTTCAAACAAAAATTAGAAACCTTGTGGGATATTAGAAGTGGTTAATTGTATAAACTGTTTAATCAGCATTCAGTTTAGTACTTCCAAAGTAATACATCTATTAAAGTGCATCTACATTTTTTTTTTTAAGTGCATCTACATTTTAAGTAACAATATTTTATATAAATGACATGGAAGTGTGAATGCAAATATGTAACTATAGTAACCATTTAAGACAAATAATTGATATATTAAAGTTGGTATTGGTGTTCTATTGGTAAATAGCTATATCACTATGATTTAATAGTTTATATATTAGTTAAGTACTACTAGCTGTGAAATATTGTTTCTTGAAAGTTTCTTTCTAGTACTGGTACCTTATCTGTTAGTTCAGTTATAGTGGAAGTTTGGCCATAATACCAACACATTTAAAAAGGTTTATCCTCATCACTAACAGTTTTTTCTTTCTGTGCTATTCAAGCAACTTCAAAACACTTTTGACAAAGGTTTTATGGAGCAGGTAATGTGATTCCATCTTGCAGGAAGGGAAAGTGTGGCCCAGACCCAGTTTGTATACATGGTCAGAAGTGACCAAGCAGAGTCATAAAGAAAGTGTGACTCATCATCCTGTCTTCTCTTGGGAGCTGCAGCTAGCTTTTCCAGTCCTGGTTTTAAAATCATATATTAAAGTGATAGAAAAGCATGAGAAATGTGGGTATTGATCCTTGTATCAAGTGCATTCGCCAAGCTGACTTGACCTGGTGTTTTAATCATTTTCTAGTAAGCAATGGGATGAGAGGTTAGCTGTTAAAAATATTCTTCAATAGGCTGAGTTTAAAATCTTGAGAGAGAGTCTGAGCTCTTGGGAATACTTTGTCAGCATTTAGGGTGGCATATTACTACCTCTACGCTTCTGGCTTAGCTAAAGAATCCACCTGCATTGCAGAGTTACAGGAGATGCAGGCTTGATCCCTGGGTGGGTAAGATCCCCTTAAGGAGGGTGTGGCAACCCACTACAGTGTTCTTGCCTGGAGAATCCCACGGACAGAGGAGCCTGATGGGCTACAGTCCATAGGGTCACAAAGAGATGGACATGACTGAAGCAACTGAACACACATTGCTACTTCTAGCAGCTCTTCCTGTAAGTGCATGCAGAGAAGCGCAGCCCTTAGCACAGCAGCCATTGCTGCGCGTCATTACTCTGTAGTCTGTAACCAGGCAACAGGTCCTGCTCAGCCATTGGTCAGTGCCTCAGTGGAATCTTCCCACAAGCAACCAACCATCAAAAAAGGACAGTTAGTGAGGAGATTCAGACAACAGTGGAGTGGTGGTCTGAGGTGGATCGCGGTTTCTCCCTGAGACCCTTCACTCACTTGGCCTTGGGCCAGAGGGCTGGGGGCTGTGTCTTGCTGGGCTCCAGAGCCCCCACCAAGGCCAGCCACTAGCCTTGGCCTGGGCCTTGAGGCAGTGGCGAACCTCTCCCTGTTCCTGCCTCTGTGACCTCGTGGTGGTGGCAGTCTGCCTGGGTCACAGTCTGTGGGACCTGGTCTCCCCTCTTTGGGTGGCCTGAGGAGCCTGAGGGCCAGTTGGGCTGGATACCTAGCTCCCTTCAGAGATGACAGCTGGGCAGAGTCAGGGGACCTGGTCCTGAGGGAGCCATCAACTGAGCTCTGCCTCTGCTTAGCCAGGACTGGGACCTTGGAGAGTCAAAGTTGTGCCTTTTTTTATCAGGACAGAGAATAACATTCGTTTGGTACAGATTTGCTTCCCTGATGGCTCAGACAGTAAAGAACCTGCCTGCAATGCAAGACATGGGGGTTCAAAGGCTGGGTCGGAGATCCCTTGCCTGAGAATCCCACAGACAGAGGAGCCTGGCGGGGTACAGTCCATGGGGTTGCAAAGAGTTGGACATGACTGATGGACTAAGTGGGGACTTCAGTAACTTTGGGGTTCTTGGGGGCACGAGACACCTATCCTCTTACATGGTCCTACAGTAAACAATTCTCTGTTCCAAACTCCAATGTTTTTTAGTATTGTTTGTCCTCCCTGTGCATCGGGGCACACGGACTTGCATTTTTGGTGACATTCTTCTCTTTTTCTCCTCCTATTGCCATCTTTCCTGCCTCTTCTTTCTAACTAGAAAAATTTCCCATGTCCAGCTAGTCTCTAAGCTGGTCCTCACAGTTAGCTTGACTTAGGTTTTGGGGAGGGTATTGACTATGTAGAATATGGCTAGTTTGAAATATTGTGTTAGTTCAGTTGCTCAGTCATATCCAACTCTTTGCGACCCCATGGACTGCAGCATGCCAGGCCTCCCTGTCCATCACCAACTCCTGGAGTTTACTCAAACTCATGTCCATTTAGTCGGTGATCCCATCCAACCATCTCATCCTCTGTCGTCCCCTTCTCCTCCTGCCCTCAATCTTTCCCAGCATTGGGGTCTTTTCAAATGAGTCAGTTCTTCTCACCAGGTGGCCAAAGTATTGGAGTTTCACCTTCAGCATCAGTCCTTCCAATGAATATTCAGGACTGATTCCCTTTAGGATGGACAGGTTGGATCTCCCTGCAGTCCAAGGGACTCTCAAGAATCTTCTCCAACACCACAGTTCACAAGCATCAGTTCTTTGGCACTCAACTTAAAAGCCCAACTCTCACATCCATACATGACTACTGAAAAAACCATAGCTTTGACTAGATGGGCCTTTGTTGGCAAAGTAATATCTCTGCTTTTTAATATGCTGTCTAGGTTGGTCATAACTTTTCTTCCAAGGAACAAGTGTCTTTTAATTTCCTGGCTGCAGTCACCATCTGCAGTGATTTTGGAGCCCCAAAAAGTAAAGTCTGCTACTGTTTCCATTGTCTCCCCATCTATTTGCTGTGAAGTGATGGGACCAGATGCCATGATCTTAGTTTTCTGGATGTTGAGTTTTAGGCCAAACTTTTCACTCTCCTTTTTCACTTTAATCAAGAGGCACTTTAGTTCTTTGCTTTCTGCCATAAGGGTGGTGTCTTCTGCTTATCTGAGGTTATTGATATTTCTCCAAGCAATCTTGATTCTAGCTTGTGCTTCATCTAGCTCAGCATTTCTCATGATGTACTCTGCATAGAAGTTAAATAAACATGGTGACAATATACAGCCTTGACTTACTCTTTTCCCTATTTGGAAGGAATAGGGAAGTTGTTGTTCCATGTCCAGTTCTAACTGTTGCTTCCTGACCTGGATACAGGTTTCTCAAGAGGCAGGCCAGGTGGTCTGGTATTCCCATCTCTTTAAGAATTTTCCACAGTTTGTTGGGATCCACACAACAAACTCTTGTTATTTACCCCGCTATCATACATAAAATGAGGGGCTTCCCTGGTGGTTCAGATGGTAAAGAGTCCACCTGCAGTGCAGGAGACCTGAGTTCAATCCTTGGTTTAGGAAGATCTCCTGGAATAAGAAATAGCAGCCCACTCCAGTATTCTTGCCTGGAAAAATTCCATGGACAGGGGATTCTGGCAGGCTCAGTCCACGGGACTGCAAAGAGTCAGACACAACTGAGTGACTAACACTTTCAAACTTTAACTTTCATACATAAAATAGCCCAGTGTGAAAACTGTTCACGGTTTAAGATTTAGCTTTATTATTTGATCTCGTCGGGGGAAAAAGTTATTTCAAAGAAGTAAACTTACTGAGGCTTCCTTGGGCCAGTGGTTGGGATTTTGCCTTCCAGTGTATGGGGTACAGGTTCAGTGCCTGGTTAGAGAGTTGGGATCCCATGTGCCTTGCAGCCAAAAAAAAAACCCAAAATATAAAACAGAAGCAATATTGTTACAAATTCAATAAGAACTTTAAAGATGATCCACATCAAAAAAAAAAAAAAAAAGTTAAAAAACCAAAGAAATAAACTTGTATAATCAACATTTTAAGTACTGGGATGAACCAACAACGGAAAAACAAATAGTATCCAACATAGCTTTTGCTCTGTAGGCAGTAAATATTTCTTTGTGAATGTATAGCAAAAAACTGGGGATCCATTAAATGCCAAGGATAAACACATGAGGTTGTGAGGGACTATCTACTTGTCATACTATAGTAATCCTAATTTTATTTTATTTTTTTCTCCAAAGGAAGTCCATCAGCAGAACCAGGAAAAAGCTGTGTGTCACTTAATCCTGGAAAAAATGCTAAATGGGAAAATCTACAGTGTGTTCAGAAACTAGGCTATATTTGCAAAAAAGGCAACACCACTTTAAATCCTTTTGTTATCCCCTCAGGTAAGTGATCTATTTGATCTGAAGTACATAAAATAATTTAGAGGTCAAATGACAGCCTAGTCCTAACTGTCGGCAATGACAGGTTTGATCGATCATTTATGGAGGCAACTTAATGATATTCCTACAAATGTCTTTGTCTTGGTTGCTAACGTTTCCAGAGTGTTCTCAGGTGTTCCAGCAGGAGCAAAACCATTAATAAAAATTTTTAATAAATAAATAATTGTTAATAAAAATTTTATCTTCACAGTTGCCCTAGGTGGTAGGTATTATTATTCATGTGTTTTCAGTGAGGAAAAAGATACTCATAGGCTGTAAAAAATTTGCACATGTGACAGAACTGAAGTCCAAGCTAGGAAATCAATATCTGAAAAGGATGTTTTATTATGTCCTTGCTATGTAATGGCCTATCTGGGAGCCAGTGATATTTGTTTAACATAAACTGAAGTCTTCACTGAAATATAGTAAAACATCCCAGAAGTAGTAACTGAATTCTATATACAGGCTAGACCAGAGGGAAAAAGGGCAATTATGCTCTCTATTATAATTTTATAGAAGAATTAAACTACCAAGGCCAAACTGCATTCCTTCTTCAAACTAAGCAAAAGCGAACTAACTACACTTTTTTTCACCTTCAGCTGTTTTGGAGAGACACTTAAAACTTCAAAGAGACTTATGTATGTATGTATGTTCTCTGCTTGGGAAATCTGATAGTGTGGCATTCTTGACTTTTTTTTTCTCTGTGATTTTTAAAAGCAATTTCATTTATTTTAAAATATGATTGACATGGCTAGAAAGTCCAAGGTATGACATGATAAATAATAATTTCCTCCAGTGTCTTATTCAAATATGCATTTATTCTCTGAATAACTGTGTCTGAGTGTATATCCTTACCTAGTTATTCTATGACTATATAAATAAATACGTTTGTAATTATTTTTGTCTGTTTTATACAAATAGCAGCAGATAATACACTTTGCTCTACTTTTGTCACTTAATAACAATGTTGGGTGTTATTCCTTCTGGTACATAAATAGCTTCTATGTTCATTTTTATGGCTGTACATTAGCCATTGCAGGAAGAGACCATATTTTTTTTTGACTAGTCCTCTCCTAATGGAGCTTTAGTTTACTTCCATTTTTTTATTTTATAAGCAATGCTACAGTGAATAATTTTATACCTATGTGGTTTCATGTGTCTCATTATTCCTAGAAGTGGAATTGCTGAGGCAGAGTGTAGGTGTGTTTGGAACTTTAATGGATACAAATATGGCAGAGATTGCCAATGGATATAGATGAAGGTCCTGTTATTGGGTTTGATTATATTTTACAGGTTCACCCTTATAACTGTGGGCATGCCTTAGAGAGATTTCAGTAATTTTTATATTTCATCTCCTCTCTTCCTTCCATATGATAAATAGTATAATCCTCCCTCTTGGAAGAGCTCATATAATTCTCCTTCAGAAGATTTGGAATTGCCACTTTGGGAAAGAGGAGAATGGTGGTTTTATCATCCCTGGTATAGTAGGCAGAATTCTATAACTTGACTTTGTTCCTTAACCCTCCAGTTATAGTTTCCTACCGATTAAGTAGAAATACTAATAATACTTGTTCTCCTTGTGAATACTTGTTTATATTGTCAAGCACTCAGTCCATTATTCTTGTATCTCTTCAAGGCCTGTTACCGAACCAAACTTGGGTCTGCTAGCCCATGCACGGTAAAGCCAATGTACTGACATTAGGTTGCTGTGAAGGAAAGCGCAGTGTTTATTGCAGGTGACAAGCAAGGAGTCTAGGGCAGCTAGTGTGCAAAACACTTAAATCCTCAATATGTTTCAGCAAAGCATTTTTATTTATTCATTTACATTGGAGTATGATTGCTTTACAATGTTGTGTTAGTTTCTGCTGCACAACAAAGTGAATTGGCTATATGTATACATATACCCCTTCCCTCTTGAGTCTCCTTTCCATTGTCAACTCCCTGCCCCTCCAGTCCTACCCCTCTAGATCATCACAGAGCACTGAGCTGAGGTCCCTGTGCTATACAGCAGATCAGCAAAGCATCTTTAAAGGCTAGGTAAGGGAGGTGGATTGCAGGGTATGTGATAAGCTCAAGTACAATTCTCTGGTTGATGGTGAGGTATCAGGGCAGGGTCACAGGGGTTAATATTATCAATCCTTGGGCACCAACAGGTCTGAGGGCTACATGCCCATGATAATCAAGTAGTTAATTTCTTTCATTTGGTGGTGGTTTTAGCATCTGTAAAACAACTTATTAAACACTCAGAAGACACTGTTGTCTAGGTATTTCAGAGACAAGTTACAGCTGAGGATGTGGGAGTGGGGTCTGTTGAAGGCCCCATAAAGTCCTGCTGGGTTACATGCCTTATTTCACTTGTTAACTTTCACTTTCCATTAGTTTTTAAATTTTCTGTACTTCCTGGATTAGCATTCTGTCTTATTTATACACTCAAATAAGCCTGAGTTTGAAAAAACAAAGAGGAATATGAAGCACACGCAGTTGGTGACTCTCTTGAGCAAGAGTTCCACCTCATGTACTATTTGTCCTTGCAGTGCCACCCTGTTCATCCATGATTCCTGGGTCTCTGGGGCCGCACTGTCCAGTTCAGTAGCCTCTAACCACATGTGATCACTGAACACATGAAACACAGCTAGTTCCAAGAGAGTTATGCTATAGGTATAAAATATGCACTGGACTTCCAAGACATAGCATGACAAAAAAAGTTACCTCATTATTTTTAATTGACTATATGATCATGTTTTGAATATATTGGGTTAAATAAGATATATTTAAAACGAAAGCTACCTGTTTCTCTTGACTTGGGTACTAGCAAATTTACAATTCCATAGGTGGCTTCCATTTATGGATTTCCTTATGCCTCAATCAGATAGCATTGCTCTAGAGAAACAAGCCATCTTTTGTGTCTGCCCCAGGTAACCCCTCTTCATTGGTTGTTCTCATATTTTTTAATATTTTAGAAGTTTATCTGTTTAGTTTTTGAAGCCCTTAGAATATGCTGGCATTATTTTCAGCTTCTTGGGCAGCAAAATTAAAATATCCCACCAGAGGGCTCCAGAGAAATACTAAACTTTTTTTTTCTTGGTAACTACTGGAACTGTGTACAAGGAATATTTTCTAAAAATATGCATTTTTTGATGCAGATGTAAAGAACAGACCTGAGGATATGGGGTGAAAGGGAATGAGAGGGTGGGATGGATTGGCAGCAGCACTGACACGTGTACCATGTGTAAAACAGCTGGGGGGAAGCTGCTGCATATCACAGGGAGCTCAGTCCGGTGCTCTGTGATGACCTAGGGGATGGGATGAGGGCAGTGGGAGGTCCAAGAGGCAGGGAATGTATGTATGCATACAGCTGATTCCCACTGTTGTATAGCAGAGATAAACACAACCTTGTAAAGCAATTATATTCTAGTTAAAATTAACATATGCATTTTTCTATTATAATAATACAATGTTTGAATATCAGGACTGCTATTTACTTGAATGATGATTGTACACAAAATCTTGAGCTTATACAAAGGTGATGCAAACAGTCCCAGACTTTGAGAGAATATTGGACCAATGCATCAAATGACAAAGATACCTTATATTGAAACTTTACTAAGGCAGTACATTTGAGAATATTTCATATAAAACTTATAGAGATTGACATTTATTTGACAATATAGTTCCTCTTTAAGCAGGATATATTGCTCAGTTGCTCTCTAAAATAGTATCCATAAAATGGTAATAATAAGCTTTGTGTATTAAATATAACTTCAATTATTTTCCTGACAAATATTCATCACATTTATTCTGTGCCAGGCCCTATGTCATTTTAGGACGTATGGGGACAAATAAAGTGAGTCTCCTGCCTTCAGATGTTGTTACTGTCCCTTCCCCCACTCATTACTATTATAGTACATGTTTGTAATGTATCAATCATCAAGGTTATGAAATTTGACCCTAACTGTTAGTAGCAACAAATAGGATATTGGTCACTATTACTGATTTGATTAAATCATCATTGTTGTCATGTTTATAATTTATAGTCATATTATCTCAAATGTTTTCCAGTGCAGAAGAACACAGTGAGGATGGGTAGTTTAATATTAGTATTAATATTATTTACAATTTTTTATATATATGGATAGTTTGGTTCATGTGATGTGATTTGCTCATGGCAAATTCAGATTTTGGCTGAAAGACTTTGGAATTGAAATCCTTGTGATTTCTGCAATGTCACATGTCATCTTTTGGGAGAAAGTCAGTGGCAGTGAGTTGGTTCAGAGGCACAGGTGGCCAGCTCACAGTACCATGGTTTCAGAAGCTCCTTGGTGACTCCCCTACCTCCTACCCATTCTGTGCCCTGTGTCAACACATTTTTCTCCTGATTGCATTATGAGTTTTGCCCTCCTCTGAGGAATGAGTGGCTCCCTAATGTCCATAGAAGAGAAGTAAATTGAAATCTTTTTGAAAGATTTATTTATTTGGCTGCATTGGGTCTCAGTTGCAGCATGCAAGATCTTTGTTGCAGAGCACGGACTGTCTAGTTGTGGCACACAGGCTTAGTTGCCCCGTGGCATGTGGGATCTTAGTTCCCCAACCAGGGATCAAACCCATGTCCCCTGCATTGCAAGGCAGATTCTTAACCACTGGACCACCAGGAAAGTCCCCTTGAAATCTGTGCCTCCAATATATTTATAGGACATGGCTAGGACAGGTCTACTGATGATAAAATACAAAAAGAGATAATCTATTGTATCTTCATGTGGCCTTGTATGCATAATTGAAAAGTAAAAGAGATTTCTCATTTGGCTTCATTTTATAGTGAAAGATGGCTTCCATATCATTTTTAGTCTAATATCAAACACATTCTTCTCTATATTTTATGAATACCTATGCCAAAAAACAGAAAATAACTATTAGCTGTATTTGCCTATAATAATGAACTGTTTACTATAGAGAATGTTATTAATGGAAAATATTGTTACAATTAAAACTCTTTTAAAGTGTTTTCCAAACTCTTTTTTTTTCTAGAAAGTGATGTGCCTACCAACTGCCCAAGTCAGTGGTGGCCATATGCAGGTCACTGTTACAAGATTTACAGAGAGGAGAAGAAAATACAAAGAGATGCCTTAAGAGCATGTAGGAAGGAGGGTGGTGACCTAGCAAGTATCCACAGCATTGAGGAATTTGACTTTATTATCTCTCAGCTGGGCTATGGTAAGAACTTCCATCTATAATATGCTTGACTCTTGTCTTCCTGACTTACAATCTGTCTCTGGAAAATTTAATCATAAATGTTAAATTTTATAATCTAGATAAATTCAAATTAACAATTCAATAAACTTAGTGACAAATATTAATTATGCCTAAAATATAAAAATTGCATAGTAACTTAAAGAATTTCTGTCACTGAGAGAACATTTGATTTTTTCCTTTAAACAGTCTTCTTTAAACTTGTGAACAATATTTCACTTATTGGAATTTGTGTGTGTGGAGGTATTTTCTATTTTAAGGCCGATATTTTCTCTCACAGGAAAGGTCTCTAAATGAACTATCTCATCCTTTGGAGTTTATTTTCTCTGTTAATCTAGCTGATGCTGCTAGAATGATGAGCAGAAAAATCAAGAAGATGTTTGATTGGAGTGGTTAGATAGTGGCCTAAACCTTTTGAAGTAATTCATATATCCACTTTAGGACTATAATCTAAGAGATACAGAGTAAATGTAGAAAATATAGAAAACTAACATATTGTAAAGTTTTCAAAAATTGGCTCTATCAGAAACAATTGAAAAGTGGGTAAAGGACTTGGGAATGCTTATCCTGAAGAGGAGGAGGGTGAGGAAGGATGTAATAATGATGGACACCCCGTGGTACTTGCTGATTAAATGATGATCATTTTCTTCTTCCACTGATGAGATTGCTGAATAGCTGGACCTGTTCATTTCCAGAGAGCAAAACAAGAGGAAGTGGATGATGGTGATGCTGGGAATGCTTCCTGACACTTACTGTATGAAAATTGATAGGAGTGGGGGTAGGGGAGAAGAAAAAAACAGTGAACAAACAGATGAGATAAATTAGTCTCAGACAAGTACAAAAGATCCCCAACACTGCTGCTGTTAGTGCTTGGCTGAATGGAATCCTTCCTCCTCTGCTCACCTCACTGAATTTAGTAGGGTGATGATGTTCGACTAACTTGTAAATTTCTTGATTACTCTATATTTACCTACCCTGGAACACCTAGACTACACAATAATCATGTAATCAAAACCAAGATATCTGAATAATATCACGACATAGATGGCATGATGCTTATAGTAGGTGATAAACTTTTCAAGTGAGTCAGTGGAAAACAGTTTAAGAGGCTGTAGGGCTAATGTGCAAATTTTCTCTACTTTATATAATATGGTCTATTATAAAGGAGAACCTTATATATTTGTTGCTGTAGTTATTTTGAATTTGGATGAGGAAGGTTGCTTTTAAACTCAGCTAGAGAATTAGTAAATTTTCACTGGAGAAACTTCCCTTTTTATTATTGATAAAGATTTATTTCTTTAAAACCATGCAAATAATATTAATAAAAAATAAGTAATAAAGTTAAAATTAGTGTTTCTTTTCCTAAAATGTCAAACTTTCCAACTACACTTTAATAAAAAATTCCCTCCTTAACCTCTGAAAAAAAATTGTTTCTGAGTCAAAAGCCTAGAAAACCTTTTTTAGCTAATTGAGACAATATCTTTCATGTTAATCATGGAAATACAGTGGATAAGTTGGAACCTACATATATAAATTTTGACTCCATTAACTAAGACAGTTTACTTAACAGATTTACAAAAAACTTTGTCTAACAACATTATGCTCACATCTTAAATATTTTTATAGGATCAAGTTTGTGCGTATGAACTACAAAAGCTAGATGGGAGAACAGTTTAGTGAGAAAAATGTTTATTGGACCCTCATTACTCTGTTATAACTGTGGGACTTGAGAGTTTAGGTTTTCATTGATCTTGAACCTAAAAACCTTGAGGAGTTACATGAGGTCATTTTGGAGCCTATATTTGCTGCTCACAGATCATGATCTGCCAAATTAAGTGAAAGGAAAAGGGATCATCTTGGCAAAGCCATTCATGCCTCATGGTGCTGGAAACATCTGCTGGGGCTGACACTGGGCCAGCCAGGGACTTCTCCAAAAGCAAAGCTGAGTGACAGCTTTTAGGAGGAAGAGGCTACACCATTTAGGGAAATTCCTATAAGATGTGGCATATTTCTCACTTTCTACTATTAATACAACATCTTTACAATCTGTTGACAAATAATTTTATTTAACTGTTTAAAGAACATAGATCAAGCATCCATGATGGAATTCCAGGGAGATAACTTAAACACATGTTGAATTGTGTATGCCTCCAATTTTTAAAAATGTGGAAATGTGTATGATTTTAGCTGTGAGATTGCAGGCCTTCAATTTTATCCCATTTATGCTTATGCTATTTAGAACTTTTAGAATTACAATTCCTGATAAAATCAATGATGCTTTTCATAGAATTTCAGAACAGAATGATTACCTTTTATGTCTATACCTGGTAGTTTTTTATTCTAACTTTTGTTTGTTTGGGTTTTTCTGGTATTTTGTGGTGACAGTGATGATGGATTCATTTATATTTATAGACTAATAAGTGCTAAATGCCAAGAGAGTCCATTTATTCAGTTGATACATCTTCTTACTGTATGGATCATTTTAACTTCTATTACAGTGATTAAACTTTAACAGAAGCACCTAGAATTTTCTTGGTAACAACCTTGTTAGTAAAATAGAAGTGGTTTTTAAAGTTTTTATTTTAAAACCTTCACTACACTAAGATTTAATAGTAGTCAAATAGATTTATGTATAAATAAACTATATATTTCCAGCACCATGAGTTTGATTGGTTATAGTAAATTATTTATAACAAAAAAACAGTTTCACAAAATAGAGGGTAATGATAGATCTACTTCAGTTTCATTTTAACAACTCTCAGGAGATTAAATCTGCAGTAGCACACACAAAAAAGAGTACAGTCACCTTCACAATGTGAAGAATACATTACATATTTTTTAATATAAATTTATTTATTTTAATTAGAGGTTAATTACTTTACAATATTGTATTGGTTTTGCCATACATCAACACAAATCCACCACAGGTATACACGTGTTCCCCATCCTAAACCCCACTCCCTCCTCCCTCCCCATACATTACATATTTTAAACTAAAACTGACAACACAAAATGTCATTGACATCTCAGGCTACAGAGGTAGATCCATTTAACTTGCAAGTGGATGGTATATTATGATAGTTGTAATATCAAAAGAATTGTTGATAAAGAAGGGGTCTTCCTTTCCTGATAACCTTTTGATCTTTGGAAAGAAAACTTTGTGTAAATTGCTTCTGTGCTTTTCTTCCTGTTTAGAGCCAAGTGATGAGTTATGGATTGGCTTAAACGACATCAAGATTCAAATGTACTTTGAATGGAGTGATGGCACCCCTGTAACTTTTACCAAATGGCTTCATGGAGAACCAAGTCATGAAAACAACAGGCAAGAAGACTGTGCAGTGATGAAAGGCAAAGTAAGACATTTTTAATTAGTGATATCTAGCAAAAGCCACAGGAGAATTTTCCTTTTGCCCCACTTATTATATATCATTGTTTCCATTGTTTCTATCCTAATGAGTTGACATAGATCAAAGTTGAACTAGAATTCAGATTCAGTCTCTTGAGTATCTTGGCCAAGTCATTTTCAAGAAGACCAGAAAAGCAGCAGATAAACTGTCATTTCAAAGATGAAATTAACCAGTACGAATGCTCATATTGTTTGCATTTGGTTCTAAATCATGCCATATGATTATATGGCTTGATTAAACAAGTTTCAGAACTTTGGTTCTACTTTCAGCTGGTTGCTCCGAGTGGATGTAGACCTGGTTAGATCTATCCTGGGTCTTACAACCTTGAGTCTGTGCTTGGAGAGCGACTTTTGTTATTTTAGGTTACACAGAAGTGTCAACTATGAAACGATGGCTTCCATGTTGGAAATCAGGCAGTTTAGCTATGAAGTATATCATCAAGTTATTTTTTGTTAATAAACAATGAACATGGTGGTTAAGAGGCTGGGTTTTAATGCAAAACATTTCCTTGTTTGTAAAATGAGTATAATTGTACCCAGCTCACATGGTAGGTATAAAGATTAAATGGATTAACACATATAATGTGCACTGTCCCCGGCCCAAACTTGGTGTTCAGTAAGTATTAGCTACAGTTTTTGTCATTGTGGTTGGTTTCACAGTGAAAAATTGAAAGCTTAAGGAAAGAATATGTATTAATTATTGAAAGAATAGGCAGAAGAATATCCTGGGAAGAGGAAACCAGAGAGCTTTGTTCTTATTGAGAACTCGAAAGACAGTATGGCTGAAAGCATGGAGTGAGAGGTGGAGAGGTGGGTAGGAAAAGTACTGGCAAAGAGAAAACATGCATTAGCCCAGGAGCAGCCAAACCAAATCTGCAGTTTGCAAATATTATGCTGGCTGAAGAGCTGAGTACCAGATTGTAGTGGCTGAGACTGAGTGAAATGTGAGGATTAAGTCAGAGTACAGAAAACCACTTTTCAAGGTGTTTAGCAGTTGAGGGAAGGGGATGAGCACTCATTTAATGTGAAATCTCTAGGGAAGATAGAAAAGGTAGAATTTGAAGCAGAATGAAAGATGCCACTTTAAGTTCATAGAGGACCCTCATCAATAGAAATAGGAAGAAGGGAGGGAAGGATACTGTTTTCAGGTTGGGTGTGTTGCATGGGAGTGTTCTTTCTGCATGGCTTTATGTGTACTCTGGGACTTCCCTGGTGGCCCAGCAGTTAAGACTCCAGGTTTTCACTGCAAGGGAGCTTGGGTTCAATCCCTGGTCAGGGAAGTAAGATCCTGCATACTACATGGTTTGGCCAAAAATAAATAAATAAATAAATGTACTCACTTAACTTGAAAACAGCTGCTGGTAGGGATGGATGAGGAGGCTGTGTGCAAACCTTCTGTTGAACCATCACTTAAGGGCTTATGAGCATTTTTAATTTCTATCTAGGTCCTTCTCCATTGTGACCTGACAGTGAATATATAAAAACAAACTGTGGCTACAGTTTCTTCCTACATCTTTGTCAGTTCAGTTCAGTTGCTCAGTTGTGTCCGACTCTTTGTGACCCCAGGGACTGCAGCATGCCAGGCTTCCCTGTTCATCACCAACTCCCGGAGTTTACTCAAACTCATGTCCACGGAGTCAGTGATGCCATCCAACCATCTCATCCTCTGTTGTCCCCTTCTCCTCCTGCTTTCAATCTTTCCCAGCATTAGGGTCTTTTCAAATGAGTCAGTTCTTGGCATCAGGTGGCCAAAATATTAGAGTTTCACCTTCAGCATCAGTCGTTTCAATGAATATTCAGGACTGATTCCCTTTAAGATGGACTGGTTGGATCTCCCTGCTGTCCGAGGGACTCTTGAGAGTCTTCTCCAATACCACAGTTCACAAGCATCAATTCTTCGGTGCTCAGCTTTCTTTATAGTCCAATTCTCACATCCATACATGACTACTGGAAAAACCATAGCTTTGACTAGACGGACCTTTGTTGGCAAAGTAATATCTCTGCTTTTTAATATGCTGTCTAGGTTGGTCATAACTTTTCTTCCAAGGAACAAGCATCTTTTAATTTCATGGCTTCAGTCACCATCTGCAATGCTTTTGGAGCCCAAAAAAGTAAAGTCTGTCACTGTTTCCATTGTTTCCCCATCTATTTGCCATGAAGTGATGGGATGAAATGCCATGATCTTAGTTTTGAGTTGAGTTTTAAGCCAACTTTTTCACTCTCCTCTTTCACTTTCATCAGGAGGCTCTTTAGTTCTTCTTTGCTTTCGGCCATAAGGGTGATGTCATCTGCATATTTGAGGTTATTGATATTTCTCCCAGCAATCTTGATTTGGCTACATCTTTGTAGCCGAAGTCAAATTTGCAGTTTCCTGGTAAAATATCCACTTACTTTTCCTCTTCATAGATGCCTTTTTCTGTTAATAACCTCGAATCTTTGTTTCCCTTTTCAGAGGCACAATTATAAGAAAATAGCATCAAGGTCAAACAACTGATAATCATTAAGATTTTTTTCCCCCTTGCTTTCTGCAGGATGGGTACTGGGCAGATCGGGCATGCGAACGGCCTCTTGGTTACATCTGTAAGATGAAATCACAAGCCCAAACTCCAGGAGTAGTGGAAGTGGAAGCAGGCTGCCAGAAAGTGAGTATAGAACGCACCCGATGGTTTCAGATCAGCAAAGTCGATGTGATAGACTTAGCTTATTTTTGTCTGTTGAAGTACTTAGTCGTCATAGTAGCCAAATGCTTCAGCTTCAAGGTATTGCTAATCTTTGACCCAGTGCATTGTCAAGGACATCTCTAGTGGATAACCTTAAGTTGTAGCCAGCAAATTATCCTTAGTCATTTTTTCCATTTTTAATATTTCTGGTGACCTTGTTCTTGGTGGGGATTCATCTCTGGGAATCTCTGAGGATCTAGAAGGCAGGAGGTCTACATTCCAGCTGGTAGTAGCTAGTAGTAATTCAGCTAAGCCAAGTCAAGCCATGCAATCCTATTGTGCTTCAATCTCAGCTGCACCGTGGTTAGTAATACCTCCTAGCAAGTCTTATCTTTCTTTGAGGTTAAAGTAGATTATTTCTGTGAAACAGTTTCTGAAAACGCAAAGAAGCTACAAAAACACAGGGTGTATGGTTATCATTTTCCTGTTTGATTGCTGAGTTGCCCATCTTCCTCTTTTTTCCTTTCTCACTTCTCTTGGATAAAAATAAAGTAGCAACTGATTTTCTGTCCAAGAGTGTCACGTTATGATCAAATTATCTTATAACAAACACCAGAATTCATGAAACATAATTGAGTACTATACCATTAAACCATAAAGAAAAATAGAGCAGACACAGAAAATCACAGAATGTGAGAGATAGAAAGAATATCTTAGTGACTATTGAAAACCCCCATTTAAATTTTGCATTCTGGAAATTTCAGCCAGAGAAGTGGTAACTTTTTCAAGTCACACAGAGGGAAGTTAAGAACCCAAGTCTCCTGCCAAGTTCTTAGACTTTCACTGCTGGTTTCACCACCAGTACACTTATATATTCTTTACTTAATCATGTGCATATACAGGAGATTGTCTATTATTGTAACTTTCTGTAATTAATAAACCAGTCCTTAAATTTTACTGAAGTGAAGCGAAGTGAAAGTAGCCCAGGCATGTCCGACTCTTTGTGATGCCATTGACTGTAGCCTGCCAGATTCCTCTGTCCATGGAATTCTCCAGGCAAGCATACTGGAATGGGTTGCCATTCCCTTCTCCAGGGGATCTTCCTGACTCAGGGCTCGAACCTGGGTCTCCCACATTGTGGGCAGATCTTTACTGTCTGAGCCACCGGGAAAGTAAATTTTATTACTTCTATGCAATCAAAATTTTTTTATATATATTTTTTCTATTAACTGTCTACAATCACTGATAAAATCCAATTTAATCATTAGGTTGGTAATAAGAAAAGGAAGAAAGTATCAGCCAATTGTTTGTTGAGTGTGGTTATTTTGCTTTCAATAGTCTTAAAAGATTAATTTTGTTGTTTAGTTGCCAAACCATGTCTGATTGTTTTGTGATCTCATGGACTGTAGCCCACCAAGTTCCTCTGTCCATGGGATTTCCCAGGCAAGAATAGTGGAGTGGGTTGCCATTTGCTTCTCCAAGGGATCTTCCTGATTCATGGATTGGACCCAACTCTCCTGCATTGGCAGACGGATTCTTTACCACTGAGCCACCAAGGAAGCCCTAAAAGATAAATATTACATTTCTAATTAGACAGGAGAGGAAGCAAAGACTTAGAGATATTAATTTGGCAAGTTTTTAAAAACACATGCTTTAGGCAGTGGTTTCCTCAGATCATTGGGAAGACTAGGAAAAAAAAACCACTTGCTGGCAAAAGAAGATAACAGAGAGGTTTTGTTGTTTTTTTTTTGGTCTGAGCCTGGGTACTTGGTGTTTTGGGAGTATTTTTGAAAGTTCAAAACTACAGACCTTCTATGATCAAGATCTGGGATTCAGTTTGCAATCCATTGCTATCTCTGTGGGAAACCTTGATTTAAGAAATTAACATGAAGTGGTCCTGAGTTGCTAATATTCCTGAATGTCTGATAGATGCACATGTAAATCCTCTTTAGAAGACCCCTTCTCCAGGCTGATTGAGAATCCCACAGATGAGTTTGAAATCCAAAATTATAAAACATACCATCATGAGCTTTAGATAGTGGAATGAATGGATGTGACATTAAAGTGACTGGTTTTTTCAAATGCTTATGAGAAGTAAAAGGTGGAATTGAAACCATGGACCAGGCACCATGTATTATGTGGGATTTCTTTATGATTCAATTCTAAATATGTTTTGTTTCCATTGAGATTCTTTGACCTGTGAACTGGGGTGTGTATGTGTATATGTGTGTGTTTTCATGCTGGTGGAAGTTTTGGTGGCAGTAATGGGAGTTCTGTGTTTTAGTCTCTAAATAATTGGGAGGTACTATTGATTTTCATTCCACTGCATTGTGCTCATATAAAGTTTTTGTTGTTAGTTGTTGAGATTTTCTTCATTATCTAGTTCATAATCAGTTTTTCTAAATATTCCATCTATGCTTGAACACATAGATGGGATCTCATACAGACCATGGGATCTAAAGAGTCAGACATGACTGAATGAGCACTGATAAAACTTAGCAATTATATTATCCAGATATTCTATATTACTAATATTTCATCTGTTTGATATAATATTCTTATTGTGATTCTATCAAGTTTTGTCTTGTATACTTTTCATATGTATTTATATCTTTCTGGAGAATCAGTTCTTTAATTATGTAGTTATTTTCTTCATTCATAATAATGTTTTTTACCATAAAGTCAATTTTAAATAATATTGCCACAGAAGCTATCTTCTGTTTGGTGTTTGCCCAGAATCCTGTTTTCCAGCTGATTGCTTTTAATCGTGCTATGTAGCTGTAGTTTAAGAATGGCTCTTGTAAATGAATATCTGCATTTTAATTTTAATCTAATTTGAGGAACTCTGGCTTTTAACTGGTGAAGACATGAGCTTAGAATTGTTTCGCATACCAATCTATTTGGATTTGTTCCCACCATATTATTATGTGCTTTATTTTGTTTACCGTTCTGCTTTCTTTCTTTTTTCTCTTTTTGTGCATAACATTGGTTCACATTGGTTCTAATGAATATATATTCCCCCCTTCCCTCCTCTGAAAAAAGTGAAAGTTGCCCAGTTGTGTCAGACTCTTTGAGACTCCATGGACTGCAGCTTGCCAGGCTCCTCTGTCCATGGAATTCTCCAGGGAAGAGTGCTGGAGTGGGTAGCCATTCCCTTCTCCAGGGGCTAGTCCCGACCCAGGGATCAAATCCAGGTCTCACACATTGCAGATTCTTTACAATCTGAGCCACAAGGGAAGCCCCTTTTGGGAAATTCTACATTTTTACTCCTTTTTTTTTTTTTTTTCAAAATGGTTAATCTTATATTTTTAACATGCATTCTTGTCTTGAAGTTAACCAGTCTCTTTCTCTGCCTCCTGAACAAAATAAATGTTATTATTCCACTTATAATTCAGAGTTTTTTAAAATTTGAAATAATGTTAGACTCACGAGAAGTTTAAAAAAAAAGAGTACTGAGAAGTCTGCACTCGACTTCTGCCAACGATAGTGTCTTATCTAACTAGAGTACATGATCACAACAGGTGGTTGGCATGGATACAATATGGTTAACTAAACTACAGATCTTGTTACTATTCCATTCTTTAGCTTCCCACTTCCAATTAGTTATCTTTGCTATTTGTCCAGGCAGTTAGATCTGGATTTACTGACATTTATTGACTTCTTTGCTCAGTGTAGACTTCTAGCTCACTTACTCCTCTTGACTTTACTTTCTTGCCAAAGTTAATCTTTCAGAAGTTCTTTTCACTGGGATTTGGGAGTGGAAAACTCTCTGTCTGTGTTTGAAAATGTCTTGAATTCATCTTCCCTCTGCATAGTAATTTAGGTAAGTCATTTTAGAATTCTAGATTGACAGCTGTTTTCTGACAGCACTGTATATATTATTTCATTTTCTCCTGATCTTTATTTTTGCCATTGGAATTCCTGTTAAACTAATTCTTCTTCTTTTTTTATTTAAAAAAAGTGGATAATCTGTATTTTCTCTCTGATTGATTTTAAGAGTTTTTTCATTGTCTCTGTAAGTATAATGTGTTGAGATTTGGATTTGCTTTATTGGTTCCATTTGGTGTGGAGTATCTCTTCATTTTGAGGATTTGTATCTTTCCATTCTTGAAAATTACCAGTCATTCATTCTATTCAATGCTTCTCAAACTTCTCTCAGGATGCTTTTCAACCTCATTCACCAAATATGCATGCTCAGTTGCTTCAGTCATGTCTCCTGCGTCTCTGGCACTGCAGGCATGTTCTTTAATGCTGAGTCACTGGGAAAGCCCTCTGTATCTTCTATATTTTCTATCAATATGATTTTAAACATCTTTTCATAGTCTCATCTCTCTTCCACATTCAGTCAGCTTACTAATCTTTCTGAAACCACATTTTCTATGCTTTATCTGGCCATTGAGTTTTTAACTTCATATTTTTCTTTTCTAGAAATTCTGTTTTTTTGTGTGTGTAGTCAAATCCTGTTTTTCTTTGTTCATAGTATTTTGATCTTTCCTCATTGATTATCTTTCTTCCTTTGTCACTTAAATCACCATACCATGCTTCTTTCCCACTTGGTTTTATTATGTTAAACTGTTGACTCTCCCTTAAAGGAGACATTTTTCTTAGATGGTTTATAATTTTTGGTTGTGAATTAGTTCACCATCCCATCTCCTCCTACCCTCAAATGTCACAGTCTTATATGACCTGGGTTGTGGAAATATTTCTGTTGTGTGATTTTGCATTTTAATTCTCAAAGCACCTGTAAGATTCTCCTTTTGTGTATTTTATTTTTCATGTTTTGACTATGGAGGCTCATACAGTGTGGATAGCGTAAAGTTGGGACTGGCACCCAGCTGTGTGGCACAGACTTGGTACTTGTTTTCAGCAGAAGAATTTTCTTCTTTCTGTGTCCAAATCCCCAAGCAAGTGACAAGGATCTCTTAATTTCCTGTTTTTGTGGGTGGTGTTTTCTTGCTCTCCTTTCACAGAGGGGCTACCATGAATGGGTATCATCTTTACACAAGGACTTCAGATCTATGGGCTTCCCTGATGGCTCAGTGGTAAAGAACCCGCCTGCCAATGCAGGAGATGTGGGTTTAATCCCTAGGTTGGGAAGATCCCCCAGAGAAGGAAATGGCAACCCATTCCAGTATTCTTGCCTGGGAAATCTCAGGGACAGAGGAGCCTGGCAGGCTGCAGTCCACAGGATCGTAGAAGAATCGGAGATAACTTAGTAACTAAACAACAACAATCAGTTCTGTCTCCCTGCCTCAGGTGAGCTGATGGCCCAATATCTTAATCTGTATGAACAGTGAAACCCTAATCCATAAACTTCAGGACCTTAATCTTGGTCTAAAATATGACTAGGCAACTACAATCTCAGCTTGTACATTTTCTATTCCAGCCTTTTCGTTCTCTAGTACTTATTTTTGACCCTGAAGATTTTTCCTTCTTTCTCTCAAATTCTAGTATGGACTTTCTGTTTATTGCCATGTTTTTATTTAGCATTTCTATGTGTTTGAATTGTGGGAGAGGAACCATGTCAATTTATGATGCCAGGAGTTTGATAGGTACTAACCTTTGACCCGGAGAAGGTGATGGCACCCTATTCCAGTACTCTTGCCTGGAAAATCCCATGGATGGAGGAGCCTGGTGGGCTGCAGTCCATGGGGTTGCTAGGAGTCAGACACGACTGAGCGACTTCACTCTCACTTTTCACTTTCCTGCATTGGAGAAGGAAATGGCAACCCACTCCAGTGTTCTTGCCTGGAGAATCCCAGGGACGGGGGAGCCTGGTGGGCTGCCGTCTATGGGGTCGCACAGAGTCGGACACGGCTGAAGTGACTTAGCAGCAGCAACCTTTGACCAGATGGCACAGCTTTGTACTCACCATCTACTGCTGTCTTCAGTAGGTAACTAAGCTTGTTATTCTGCAAATTAGTTCCTGTGGCTTCCTGTTCTAAAACTGAGAACTTACCCATTTCATTCAGTTTCTCTGGTAAACATTTCACAAATCGTTTTTGTTGAAAATTGCATCAGAATGGAAAGAATGACTCCCCTCACCCCCATTTTGTATCATAATTCGTCTTATGAGGAATAATGCACTCTCATTTTCTTTATTCACATAAATTGTTTTCATTGCATATCAAGTTACTGATATTTGTGTTATTTACATGCTTCTATTGTTTATCAATTTGTGTTTCAATATATAGAAATTATTAAAATAATATTATATAATAAATATGCATGATATTCTGCTTGATAATATTAATAGGGCTGGAAAAGGCATGGATTCTACTGCTATTTGATTGGACACACACTTTCAACATTTACAGAAGCAAACCAAACCTGTGTAAGTGAGAAGGCTTACCTAACAACTGTTGAAGACAGGTATGCAACTATTCTATTTTAAATATATATATATCAAATAATGAAACATTTTCAGAAGAGTATATCAGTATGCTCTAAATTTCTGAGTAAATTACACTGAATCTTGAAGTATGGTTTGTAAATATAGAAGCAGTAAAAATCATATTTTTATTTGGATTCTTCATTGCAAACACTAAAAAATATTTTGCTACTTTTAGTACCAAAAAACAAGAACAATTTGCTAATACTCCAGTAAATGTTGTTTATATATCTAACTTTTTTAATGTAGTAGATCTCAAAAGTTTTTAAAGCAGAGAAAGTAAGGAAAATTTATCATCTCAAGAAATCAAACATTCTATTTTTACTACCACCTCCAATATAAAAAAAGGTAGACAGGAACTTCCCTTGGCAGTCCAGTGGGGGTGAGAGGGAGCAGAGAGATTTTCTAGGCTTACTAGACTAGCAGGTCCAGAAAATGATGTGGAGATAGAGAATTTTATGTAACCTTTAACTTCTAGCGTTCTATCCTTCTTTGAGATTTCGGTATTTATTTTTCTCCTACTTTTTTCAAGAAACTTAAAAGAAATTTAATTTTGATTTGGAGTAAACGGGTAAAAATTATTGAATTTTAATACAGTAAGTTATATTTCTTGGCCTTTTAAAGCAGGCCCAATAAGATCTAGAAGATGCTATTGATATTAAAATTCTTTGATAAAATGAAAGACGTCATAGAGTTCATAGAATTTATATAGTCTTTATAAAAAAACTTATATTTCAACATTCTTTCTTCATGTATAATTAAATGTCTGATACATTGCTCACCTCTGAAAATCAGAATATAGATAATTTTTATCTTATGACCTGGAAGTAAGCTACACATTTTTAAGTACCTTGGGAACATGTTCTGGTCTATCTTGTTGGTCTTTGAGTCTACTGGAGCATGGATGTCCCTAGATTTTCTATTTTAGGTTTGCTTTTTTTGTGTGTGTTTTCTGTGATATTTGTGTTCAGGAACTCACTAACTCTTTGGTTCAATTTGGTGTTTAGGCATTTAAGAAAAATTGAGTTTCTTATTTTTAATTTTTTTTTTTTTTTGGTTCAGTTTAGGGAATTAAATTATTCAGACTAGGGTCAAACAAATGTTCTGTTATTGTGGTTTTCTCTCCATTTCCTCTCTGCTTGTGCTAGAGCCATCTACAATTCCCTTGTTGCTGGAAATTTTGAACATCACTTTTCTTTTGCCCAAAGAGAGACTTTTTTGCGTATGCTGCTGCATCACTGTCGTTTATCAATTAGGACAAATTTTTGTTTGCGTTACTAACCACAGTGTATTATTACCAGATGACGCCAAATATAAAGATGAGATCCAGAGGGAGAAAAAATGTTGGAGCTTGTGATTCTGTTCCCAGTTCTTTCTAGAGATTGAATCTCTAGTTCTCTATATTTCTTGATAATTTTCTCTGTTGTTTCAGAGCTGAGAAATGGGAATGAAATTGAGGGGAAAATCGACACAAATTTTCTAATTGTATTATCTTTAATAATGTTGCAGCCTCTCCACTTACTTCACCAAGAATTGTGTAGAGCATCTGAAATATTTGAAAAGTGAATTGATTTTCAAACATTGTATTTTAAAAGGCAACAGGATAAGCAGAGGGACTGATGAGAAATAGAGAGAAATAGTTTGGGTACATTGGAATGATTTTATTCTGTCAACTGTATGATACTTTTCCTTCATAAGATCACATTTCCTTAGCGAAAATTTGCATAACTTAAATGACAAGTAAATAGGACATAATAGGTTTGATTTGCCAACTAAATGATAGCATAGGCATACAATTGAGATGTTTTTCATGTGGATAATTAGAAAAATTCACTTTTTTCCTAAAATTTAGTTAAATTTTTTTTTAAGATATGAACAAGCCTTTCTGACTAGTTTGGTTGGATTGAGGCCTGAAAGATATTTTTGGATAGGACTTTCCGATGTACAACACAAAGGCACCTTTCAGTGGACCGTCGAGGAAGGCGTTCAGTTCACACACTGGAATTCAGATATGCCAGGTATGTGCAGGGCTTCTGTTTCAGGCTTCCATTCACCCCACATATCCATTTGGCCAAACCTGTGATTCCTTCATGTACCTTTCCAAATAGACTTCTGTAAATTCATTGTACTATTAAAATTTTATTATATTTTATTTCACTCTCTTTTTTCTTTAAAAAATGTTCCCATTAGTGTGCAGTGGTCTAAGATAAAAAGGAAGAGAAAACTCCTAGGTTATTTGGTGCCACTCTATTTGAAGTATTTATGAAATAGTGATGAAATCCTTAATGGTCAGAAAGATTCCATGGTGACCACTGATTCACATATTTCTGAGAACTTAAAACTGTCCTCGGGGGTATAAAACTTTCAATGTGACTATGAACAGAAATATGACTGTGCTTCAGTGGTAGAACAAGACTGAGTGCTTACGTGGAATGTATTATTTCAGTATCTTGAACGGGCCACCCTGTTAGCTCTTTACAATAAGTCCCCTCCATACAAACCCTCAAGTGGCGAACTTTCAAAGATGTGAATGTGCCGCTGGATGCCTGCTGTTGTACTATTGTACTTTTCAAGGTACTGTACTGTCATGTTAAAATTGTTTTCTTTATTTTTGTTTTTTTATGTATTATTTGTGTGAAAAGTGTTATAAACCTATTATAGTACAGTACTATATAGCCATCTGTGTTAGTTGGGTTCCTAGGCTAACTTTATTGCACTTACAAACAAATTGGACTTGACAAATGCACTCTCAGAATGGAATTTGATTGTATGTAGGGGACTTAGTGTATATGACTTGGATTTAGTTTTATACTTGTAGAAAACCCATAAGCTAAGTTTCAGTATCCTCCTTGTGTCGAGGTGGAAACTGGGACTTGGAAAATTTATAAGCATGGATTTAGACTAATCTTTGTAATTCCCAAATCCATGCTCTTTGCATGGAGGTCACCCTTTCTCCCTATAAATTTTTATTTGCCTTCATTAATAAGAAGCTTCTGAAATAGACACTCAAATTATTTTTTGCTTTTTTTAATGCACTGGTGACATAGCCTATGATGTAATTCAGTATGACTGCACTCAGGAAATTCAACATCCTTACAGCAAATGTTTCATTGTGCCTAGTTAAAAAGCTATGGAAGGAATAATAGAGCTTAAGTATGCAAATTAACTGTTTGGCCTAATAAGTTCAAATCTTCAGAAGTTTTAAAAATTTGTATCCTCAGTCATCAATAAGGAAAATAGATCAGTAATTTGGATAGTGTGATTTCTGTTTAATTAATTGAACATTCTGGAAAATAGTAAGATTTAAGTTTATTTTGAAAGAACAGGGTAGTATATTAAGAGCTGAATGCATTTTTTTTTTTGAGTGATAATTTTTACTTGCCAGACAACATGCCTTAATTTCACTGGTGTTGATCATTTAGCAGTAGGATACTGAAAGATTAATCTAGGAACATCCTTAGGGAATAAAAATAAATCAAACCACAGTCATAGGGAATTAGCAATCATAGAGAAAATATTTTGGGGAAAGTGTAGTTCTCTAAAACTAAACATATACTGCCTTTAAAAGTATAATAATCAAAGATTATCTCATCTTAGCAGTAAGAAATCCTAATGTTTTTCAAGTTCTATTTTAATGATATTTTGAAATAAACTATGAAGCTTAGTAGGTCCACATTTTATTTTATATGCTTCTTTATCCATTAAAGAATTTTAAAATGAAGATATACATGTATATGTATGAATCACTTTGCTGTATACCTAAAATTAATACAGCATTGTTAATCTACTATGCTCTAATATAAAATAAAAAAATTTTAAGGACACAGATGAACTTATCTACAAAACAGAGTTATAGATGTAGAAAATAAAAATATGGTTACCAGGGGATAAGGGCAGGGAGGGATAAATTGGAAGATTAGGATTGACCTATACACACTGCTGCTGCTGCTGCAGCTAAGTCACTTCAGTCGTGTCCGACTCTGTGTGACCCCATAGATGTCAGCCTATGAGGCTCCCCCGGCCCTGGGATTCTCCAGGCAAGAACACTGGAGTGGGTTGCCATTTCCTTCTCCAATGCAGGAAAGTGAAAAGTGAGAGTGAAGTCGCTCAGTCGTGTCCAACTCTTAGCGACCCCATGGACAGTCCACCAGGCTCTTTCGTCCATGGGGTTTTCCAGGCAAGAGTACTGGAGTGAGTTGCCATTGCTATACAACTACCATATATAAAATAGATAACTAATATGGACCTGTTGTATAGCACAGGGAGCTCTACTCAATAGTCTGTAATGGCCTCTATGGGAAAAAGAATCCAAAAAAGAGTGTATATACGTGTATGTATAACTGAATCACTTTTGCTGTACACTTGAAACTAACACAACAATTTAAATCAACTATACACCAATATAAAATAAAAATTAATTTTAAAAAACAACTTCCTTAAAACATAAAAGAAAAAAATCCATAATTATTATAGGATTTGTGAACTTTGGGCACATACCAAATTGATTTTCTGTGCTCAATAAAAGTCAACATGATGTTTAGGAATTTTCAGCTTCAGAAAATTAACCCTTTTAGGATACTAGTTTGGTCTACTAGTACAATATTATAATAATTGTATTATTATAATTGTAATAACTTTAAAAAATAAAATGAGAAAATTTGTTGCATAATCAAAAGCAATGAGCTATAACTAATATATAATACTATAAAACTTTAATAGAAAATTAAAAGATCTTAGTCTAACATAATTTTCAATATTAATATCTCTTCCAGTCAACCAGAACATATAACTTTTAAGTAGTTCTAACTATAAATATAGTCATTTAAATCAATAAACTTTAAAAAAATTGCTTGAGAAATCTGTTAACTATAGAAGAATTCTCCCATCTTTGTCTACAATCCTAGTTTAAGAAAAAAAAGCAAACTATTATAATTTTCTAAGGAATATTTTCTATGATATTCTTTTCTCTAGATACCTATAAATTCTTCCATTGAGGTTATGGAAAATGTATGTTTATAGGGAAATTAAAACTGTTAGACCTAATATCCATTATATGCATTTGAGACCCCTATTTTATCAAAATATTCACTACTTTCTTGATATTCCTGATATTTTTTCTTTTTTTATTTCTTTTAATTTTTATTTTTAAACTTTACATAATTGTATTAGTTTTGCCAAATATCAAAATGAATCTGCCACAGGTATACATGTGTTCCCCATCCTGAACCCTCCTCCCTCCTCCCTCCCCATACCATCCCTAAGAAAATAACAGTTTTAATGATCTCAAACCATGATAGACAATAATGGGAGCATTCCTAAGGCAGTGCTTGTGGTACCTTAAGGAAGAAATTCTACTTATTCTTTAGAAAATATTAACCCTTTGATTTCTGGTTCCTCTGCCTTTTCTAAATCCAGCTTGTACATCTGGAAGTTCTCAGTTCACATACTGTTGAAGCCTAGCTTGGAGGATTTTGAGCATTACCTCGCTAGCATGTGAAATGAGTGCAATTGTGCAGTAGTTTGAACATTCTTTGGCATTGCCCTTCTTTGGGATTGGAATGAGAACTGAACTTTTCCAGTCCTATGGCCACTGCTGAGTTTAATAATAAACTGTGAAGCCAGTATAATTGTGTTACATCTGTAGAATATGAAATAAAAATTATTCACCTTTGTATATTCTGAATTAACAGATAGAAATTTTTAGCAAATTTTTGAACATTAGTTCAATCTGAAACACACTAATCCTATGACAATATTTCATGATCCAGAAAGTTGAAAGTTCTCTTTCTTCTCTAGCATATAGTATAGTGCTTTATATCCATCAAGTGAGCGAAAAATGTACTAAAAATTCTTTACCTTCATATATATGTATATGAATACTAGATCACAGAGATTATGTAATTTGTCCAAATAAACACTACATAAGACTAAAAAAAATAAAAAAATAAATAAATAAAAAACAACTTCCTTGGTAAAACAAAACCCGTTATTTTTGTCGTTAGGATAGATTTTATCATACTAAAAATATTGTATTGTTATGTCTCTGTTCGGTGGGGGGGACCCCACCAGATATTAGAAATACAAAATGTTACCAAAACCCTGACAATTTTTTTTTTCAGAGTTACTTTCACATGAAGGCCTTGGGTTACCTTCTGGTGACTGTTAATTGCTTTTTATAGGAATACAAGTTGCTTTACAATGTTGTGTTCGTTTCTGCTGTAAATCAAAATGAGTCAGCCATATGTATGCAGAGATCCCCTCTGTTTTGGATTTCCTTCCCATATAGGTCACCACAGAGCACTGAGTACAGTTCCCTGTGCTATACAGCAGGTTCTCATTAGTTCCTTATTCTATACATAGTATCAATAGATACTATGTATAGAATAGTATACAATAGATACAATAGTATACAATAGATAGATATATCAATCCCAATCTCCCAACACATCCCACTTTCCCTTCCTCCCTTGGTGTCCATATGTTTGCTCCCTACATCTATCTATGTCTCTATTTCTGCCAAACCTTAACATTTGAGATTATATTGATAATTCAGTTGGGGATATAGGCCACACAAATAATAGGCAAATAATGATTCAGAAATAGAACAAAGCAATTGTGAAATGCTGCAGAGTGTCTCCTCTACATTTTCTTATCATATGTAGATTTTATCCCACTACTTGAGGCTCAGGTTTGAGCTCTTTGAGCACAGCCAGGTTTCACAATCACCTGTTGTGAATTCTGCTTTGTTACCTGCAGGACGGAAAGCCGGATGTGTTGCCATGAAGACTGGGGTTGCAGGGGGCTTGTGGGATGTCTTGAGATGTGAAGAAAAGGCAAAATTTGTGTGCAAACACTGGGCAGAAGGAGTCACTCGCCCACCAGAGCCCACAACCACCCCTGAACCCAAATGTCCAGAGGATTGGGGTGCCTCCAGTAAAACAAGCTTGTGCTTCAAAGTAAGTATCCATTGCTGAGCTCTTCAAGAACTGGGGATATGTTTCAGCCTAAAGAATCATCTAAGGAATGAAAACAAAACAAAAGCAATGTCCGGGTTGAACCTATAGAAATTCCGATGTTATTGATCTGAAAGGGGACTTGGGCATTTGTTGTTTTGAAAGAGCGTTCCTTGGGTGGAAAGATAAGAACCAGTTGCATTCAGACCAACAAACATGACCGATACTGTAAATAGAAGTCACACCAGCCTTTCTTCACCTGCTCTGCCTTTATCACTCCATACACTTGGCATCTTTCCTCTTTCCCATGCTTTCTGAGCTCACATTTCTTTTTCTCAATAAAAATTCCTGCCCCACCTCATGCTATCCTATGGCATCCCATTTTGGCTCTGTTCTTGGAGCTCAAGCTTTTGGCTAAGTGAATTGATAAACAAATCTGCAATCAAGCCACATGGGGATTCTAGAGAGAATATGCCTGTGTTCTTATTTAACCCCTGATTATGATGCCTGATGGAAGATGAAGGACTGTTAGGTAGGGAGTACATGGCCATTCAGTGACTCGTAAATGACAGTTTGATAGCCTGTAGTCACTTAGTACATTCCTATGTGAGATCACCCATTTTCTCTTTATGCAATCAAGTTCACCCAAACAAATAAAAAACATACCCCGACTCCAGTGAATTAAGCATTTAGGTCTTTTTCTTTCTTGTAAATCATATTCTTTCTAGAGAAGGTTGGATTTAGCCAAATATAGCAATGTATTGGGTTGGCCAAAAAATTCATTTGGGTTTTCCTGTAAGATGTTACAGAAAAACCCAAGCAAACTTTTTGGTCAACCCAATACTTAACTACAACTTAATGACATTATTCTCTAATGGCCAGTTCTCGGGACCTCTTTTATTCTATCCTTTGAGGCATATGGTTCTGGCATGTTTTGTAAGACAGTTAGACAAAGCTGATGAAGAAATTCAGTTGCTAATGTGTATTGGAATGAGGTTGCTTAGTCTCTAACTTAAGGGCTAATTTGGTTGGTAACTACCACTAGCAATAACAAAGACTAATGAGCTATTTAATACAGATTAGCCAGTCCAGCTTAAAGCATAATTTACATAGAAGGGAAAATATTGGGCCAAGACTGGAGAGGATTTTACGAATGGGTTGAAAACTAATACAAAGCAAATCAGGTATTTTATTGTTGCCTCTGGAAACTTTTGAGTTATTACACAAAGGCCAGGTTCATCCTATACACAGCCATTCACGGGAGAGTGGCAGGCTATGGAGATTTGTTGCAGGATTTCTGAGAGACAGTACAGAATTCTCCAGAGCTGGAAAATGAACCAAGAATTCCAGCAGACATTATCTGGGTAGATGTTTAACAAATTCAAATGTGTGCTTCCCTAGGAATTATGATTTTGGAGGTGCTTGGGGTAGGGTTTGTCTGAAAATATATAGACCATCTTTGTACATACTAAGGTGTGAAAATTCTTAATAAAGTTCAGCTATTTTAGTAAGTTGATTTACAAAAATAAAATCTTCTATCACCATCTACACAAGTTGAGTTACTCACAGAGGTCTTGGGAGTTACTGCAATGAAAAGTTGCTCAAGGCACACGTGTCCCAATAACTCAAGTAGGGTCAAGGTGAAGATTGCCTCAGGTTGCTTGGTGACAACTAGACAACCACAGGTCTATTGGAAACAAACTCCTTTTCTACAAGCCTACAATGATACAGGCCATGTCTCATGAGAAGCAATAAATAAAAATTATAAAAGTTGAGGAATACAGTGATGTAAACTGCTCCACTGTTTACATCCTGATGGATCCCTGTGGGTTCCATTCCCCCAGCAGTCCTCTGGGTAATATGACATATTCTCTAAATTCTAAATAAATACTAAATTTAGCTTACATACCATTTTTTTTTTACATGCTCTGTCCAATTACTGTCTGTCATGCCATGACCTCCAATCTTTGTTAAAATATGCAACCATAAGCAAAAATGATAAGATAATTTTAAGAGCATACCAATGAAGCATTGGAAGACTCCCAGGTTATTCAGTGTTTAAGCTAAACAGGATAACAAAACTGTGGCACTATCTTAGGGAGGTTATTATCCTTAAATTTTTATTTATGTTTGCTTCCTCTATATCAAGTTTCTTTCATTCTTTTCCATTTGAATGACATAGTTGACACAACCAAATTAATCCTGTCTTCTGCAAGAAGCTGTATGCCTAACCCATATACCTAAACCTTTCAATCCGACTTTTTCAGTGCTATAAAATAATTATATTTTCTAGGGTTTTCTCAACAAAATCATCTGCTAAACTCTGTTACCCAAATATTCTCTCACAAATTGATTTTCAGCCAAGAGAATTATGTTGCTTGGGGCCATTGTAATGTCTTGCTTTTCGCTAAATGAAATCTCGTCAAAAGTAGATAATTATTTCTCTTGGTTTGATAAGCTGTGAAGTGTAAAATAAATTCTGAATCTGTATTACTTTTAGCTGTTTGCAAAAGGAAAACATGAGAAGAAAACGTGGTTTGAATCTCGAGATTTTTGTAGAGCTCTGGGTGGAGATCTAGCTAGTATCAATAGTAAGGAGGAACAGCAAGCAATATGGAGATTAGTAACGTAAGTATCTTTTCTAGTTAATACTCCTTCCTTTGACCCTTTGAGTACACATTTGTTGTATGTTATTCAGTTGTCAAGTTGTGTCCGACTCTGCAAACCATAGACTGCAGCATGCCAGAGCTCCCTGCCCCTCATCATCTCCTAGACTGTGCCCAGGTCACGTCCATTGAACTGGTGATACTATATCCCAAATCTGTGGGTACTTTTGGACCTAGTTTCACTTCCAAATTCTGGCCTGGAGAATTCCATGGACAGAGTAGCCTGACAAGCTACAGTCCGTGGGGTTGCAAAAAGTCAGACACGACTGAGTGACTTTCACTTCATTTCCAAATGCTTTAATTTTATAGCTATAAATCCTGAGATGAATTGCTCTATAAAAGCATAAGACACTTATTATTCGTTTATTAAATGAATGAATATCTCAATGCTTTACAATTATTTCAAACAGCAGCTTGTTTTCAGGATATTTACAAGTTGTACCAAAATGTGCAACTGTTGAATAATGCTTATATTTAGTCATTTAATCCTTCACCTGTGTACTAACCAATTTATATTTTGGGAGTCATTTTCAAATTTGATTAGGACTCATAGGTAACCAAACTTGGTTCATATAGTACCATAAGCTGCCTTTATATCTTGTATGTTGCAGGGCTAGTGGAAGCTACCATGAACTATTTTGGTTGGGACTGACATATGGAAGTCCTTCCGAGGGCTTTACTTGGAGTGATGGATCCCCTGTGAGTAATTTGATTTCATAGATACTTTTCTTACTTTTATTGTGTCTTTATTTTGATGTTATCTTTTTGGGTTACTCAAAATTTTTGGTAAGATGGGTTATGATGATAATTATAGACATTTTTCTATGCAAAATAAATGCTATGTTAGGGTCATTATTCTGCCTCTGACCCAGGACAGTTCTGTTCACCTGAGGTGGAACCATGATAGACTGAAAAAAATTAGGAAACTCATTCTTCTAATTTATATAAAATAATGTCTTCCTTCTCTCATGCCAAATTGGTATGTAAGTAGCTAGACTTCTTAAAAACTGTTTTATGTTGTCTTATAGACTAGGAGATATGGAAATAACTTTTGATATTCTATTAGAAACCATTGACTTGTGTCAACCATTGACTTTTGTCAGACTTCTCCATTCTCGGCAGGGAGTGATTTTGTGTAATTTCGGTTCTGCCTCCCCTTACCACCCATTAGCAGCTTTTCAAAGCACTTGTGTAGGGTGGATTATTTGATGTCTCCATTGATAGCAAGGGTTTTGTATTTAGATCTCTGGAAAATAGGTCATGATATAGGCTATGATTCCTCTCTGAAAACACCATAGTGGACCTAATCCTAGCCCTCCACTTATTTCCAGTATTCATCTTGGTAACGTTTGGTAGCTTTGTTAGCAATATTCAGAAGTCCTTTTTGTTTGTAAGGAGAACTAGTTTTATTTCTTTCTCCTGGTGAAGTGAAGTCGCTCAGTCGTGTCCAACTCTTTGCGACCCCATGGGCTGTAGCCTACCAGGCTCCTCCATCCATGGGATTTTAAAGACAACAGTACTGGAGTGGGTTGCCATTTCCTTCTCCATTTCTTTCTCCTACCCCTCTAATAAAAGAAAGTTCCAAATATCACAATGAAATGTTATCCCTTCAGGATGAGTTGTAAATTTAGGAACTCACAATACTGAGAAGTAGAACTTCTATACCAAGTTTTTCCTATATACAAATCCCACTTTTGTGGTCCTGGATACATTCCATTTAATAAGAGTAAAGAAAATTTTTTAATAATTAAAATAGTCTATTCAGCTTCAAAAGTTTTCATGTAATAGGAGCTATTTCTTTCCCAGCTGTTCTCATCAAACTTGTTTTCAAAGCAAACATATTGTGAAAAAAAGTAGAGAATAAAAAAGTGAACGTATCTTTCCTTTTGTGTTTGGATGAAAGTGAAAGTTAGTTGCACAGTCGTGTCCAACTCTTTGCGATCCCAGGGACTGTAGCCTGCCAGGCTCCTCTGGCCATGGAATTCTCCAGGCAAGAGTACTGGAGTGGGTTGCAGTTTCCTTTTCTGAGGGAATCTTCCTGACCCAGGGATCGAACCCGGGTCTCCTGCATTGCAGGCAGATTCTTTACCAAGTGAATCACTAGGGATAGATGATTGGTATTGGCTAATGGTTGTAATGTAATGTTTCTAACATAGGTGTCATATGAAAATTGGGCTTATGGAGAACCTAATAATTATCAAAATGTTGAATACTGTGGTGAGTTAAAAGGTGACCCTGGTATGTCCTGGAATGACATTAACTGTGAACATCTTAACAACTGGATTTGCCAGATACGAAAAGGTAAGATGACCTGCCCTCTGCTTTATCTCAGATTGGAACACTAACCTCCTGTGATCCCAAAGTCTTCCCTTTATTCATGCAACCAAACAAATGGAATAATATAAGGGACCACCAAGGGCCATCACTTCACAGGATAAGAGTGAACTCACTGAACACAGATAAATCTTCCAAAGGAACAGAGGATGAAAAGGCCAGCCCAGAATCCTGGACCTGAGCGTGGCCTCCAAAATAGTTCTCAGGAGCTGCTGTTCCTGTTCAGTTCCTGCAGTCGTGGGAGTGGGTAGATGTTTGACTCTGTAAGCAGAGTAAATAGAGTGTGATTTCTGTTGGGGGATTTTCACCCTCTGACCCACATTCATCATCCAGTAGGTGCTATCTCCCTCAGTCTGAACATACTGCAGACTGATTTCTCAAGGATGTTCATCCGAAGAGCTGGCACCATTCTGAGGCCCCTGATGCTATAAGATCCACCATGTTGTTGATGGTCAACAATGATCAATGCATACGCATCAGTTGTGATTAATGACTCACAAAGCTCCACATAGCCAAGTCAGATTCTTTTAAGATAAATAGGCCCACCCTTGAACCAAAATGTATATTAACTTCCTCCTTTGTCAACAGATAAATAGAACCACATCGCCCTCTGCTGTCTGGGAACCTTGGCTACAGCTCCAACTCGCTGAAAATACTGTGCTGCTCTCCTGCTGTTTGCCTTACTCTTGCTTAGATGAGTGTTTACAGTGTTTTCAGGATGGAGGAATGAATCCATTCAGTTCAGTCGCTCAGTTGTGTCTGACTTTTTGCGACCCCGTGGACTGCAGTACGCCAGGCTTCCAAAACTGTCCATCACCAAATCTTGCTTGCTCAAACTCATTTCTATCCAGTCAGTGATGCCATCCAATCATCTCCTCCTCTGTTATTCCCTTCTTCTCTTGCCTTCAATCTTTCCCAGCATCAGTGTTTTTTCAAGTGAGTCAGTTCTTCATATCAGTTGGCCAAAGTGTTGGAGTTTCAGCTTCAGCATCAGTCCTTCCAATGAATATTCAGGACTGACTTCCTTTAAGATTGACTGGTTGGTTCTTCTTGCAGTTCAGGGACTCTCAAGAGTCTTCTCCAACACCACAGTTCAAAAGCATCAATTCTTCAGCACTCAGCTTTCTTTATGGTCCAATTCTCACATCCATGCATGATTACTGGAAAAACCATAGCTTTGACTAGATGGACCTTTGTCGGCAAAGTAGTATCTTTGCTTTTTAATATGCTGTCTAGGTTGGTCATAGCTTCTCTTACAAGGAGCAAGCGTCTTTTAATTTCATGACTGCAGTCACCATCTGCAGTGATTTTGGAGCCCAAGAAAATAAAGTCTAACACTGTTTCCACTGTTTCCTCATCTATTTGACATGAAATGATGGGACCAGATGCTGTGATCTTTGTTTCTTGAATGTTGAATTTTAAGCCAGCTTTTTCATTCTGCTCTCTGACTTTCATCAAAAGGCTCTTTAGCTCCTCTTCAGTTTCTGCCTTAAGGGTGGTATCATCTGCATATCTGAGGTTATTGATATTTCTTCCGGCAATCTTGATTCCAGCTTGTGCTTCATACAGCCTGGCATTTCACAGGAATTTGGAGGAATGAATAGTGGACAGTTTTTCTCTAAAGGTCTCTTTGCTCCCAAGGACTAATTTCCTTGTGTGTTATTGGTAGCTCTATTCTTACAGATGTTAAATTCATTAAACCAAAAGCTACATAACTTGAGTCCTTTTATCAGATTCTGACAAAGTCCAGGTAGATCATTAACTACTTGGAAAGAAAAATATTTAACTTTTCATAAAATGTGCATTTAATAAGAATATGCTTTTTTAAAGAAACTATATTTTATAAATAAATAGCTCGTATCTAATGGTTTCAAATAATGAAAATTTATACTTTCACAGCTGATTATAAGATGTGTTACTGTAAAAATAACATCTATTGAGCAGCTTCTAAATACCGATAACTTGCATATTTTATCCCATCTCTTTACGTGGGTGACAACTCCTTTTTGTAGTTGAGAAAATTAAAGGTAAGAAATTTAAACCTGAACTGGGATTTGAACCTAGATTTTCTGATTCCAAAACTCGTGTTCTTTTCTTTCTTTATATAATGCTACTTGTTGTGCTTAAAAACTGTCTTCCAATTTTTAGTGGTATTGTACCTAATTTGTTGAACTCTTAAACTCCTAATTTTGTTTCCCTTTGCTTTTCTCCCCCACAACATGATAGTAAAATTGGAGAGTGGAAGGAAGAGAAAGAAGAGTTAAGCTTTTAGCTATATTAATCCATGAAAATAATGAAACCAGAGGATATGAAATAGCACAAATTCAATCACCTTTTATATCTTATTTTCTCTTGTTTTCCAGGACAAACTCCCAAACCTGAGCCAACACCAGCTCCTCACGACAGTAGGTGTTTCTGTTTTTTTTTTTTTAATTAATTAATTTATTTAATTGGAGGCTAATTACTTTACAATCTTGTGGTGGTTTTTGCCATACATCACCATGAACGCCATGGGTGCACCTGTGTCTCCCCATCGTGAACCCTCCTCCTACCCGCCTCCCCACCGCATCCCTCTGAGTTGTCCCACAGAACTGGCTTTGAGTGCCCTGTTTCATGCATCGAACTTGGACTGGTCATCTGTTTTGCGTATGATAATATACATGTTTCAGTGCTATTCTCTCAAATCATCCCATCCTCACCTTCTCCCACAGAGTCCAAAAGTCTGTTATTTACATCTGTGTCTCTTTTGCTGCCTTGCATATAGGATTGTCCTTATCATCTTTCTAAATTCCATATGTATGTGTTAATATACTATTGGTGTACAGGTTATTCTTTTTTTAATTTTTTTATTGAAGGATAATTGCTTTACAGAATTTTGTTGTTTTCTATCAAACCTCAACCTGACTCAGTCATAGGTATACATGTATCCCCTTCCTTGTGAACTTCCCTCCTATCTCCCTCCCCATCCCACCCCTTTAGGTTGATATAGAGCCCCTGTTTGAGATTTTTAGCCATACAGCAAATTCCCACTGGCTATCTGTTTTACATATGGTAATGTAAATTTCCATGTTACTCTTTCCATACAGCTCACCCTCTCCTCCCCTCTCCCCATATCCATAAGTCTATTCTCTTTGTTTCTCCATCGCTGCCCTGTAAGTAAATTCTTCAGTACCGTTTTTCTAGATTCCATATATATGCATTAGAATATGATATTTATATTTCTCTTTCTGACTTACTTCACTCTGTATAATAGGTTCTAGGTTCATCCACCTCATCAGAACTGACTCAAAGGCATTTCATTTTATGGCTGAGTAATATTCCATTGTGTATATGTACCACAACTTCTTTATCCACTCATCTGCCAATGGGCATCTAGGTTGCTTCCGTGTTCTAGCTATTGTAAATTGTGCTGCAATGAACAATGCAGCACATGTGTTGAAAAAAACATGTGTCTTTTTCAATCTTGGTTTCCTCAGGGTATATGCCTAGGAGTGGGATTGCTGGGTCATACGGTGGTTTTATTCCTAGTTTTTAAAGGAATCTCTGAACTGTCTTCCATAGTGTCTGTATCAATTTACATTCCCATCAAAAGTGCAGGAGTGTTCCTTTTCTCCACACCCTTTCCAGCATTTATTGTTTGTAGGTTTTTTTATGATGGCCATTCTGACTGGTGTACGGTGATATCTCATTGTAGTTTTGATTTGCATTTCTCTGATAATGAGCGACGTTGAGCATCTTTTCATGTGTTTGTTAGCCATCTGTATGTCTTCTGTGGAGAAATGTCTGTTTAGGTCTTTTTCTCACTTTTTGATTGGGTTGTTTGTTTTTCTGGCATTGAGTTGTATGAGCTGCTTGTATATTTTGGAAATTAATCCTCTGTCAGTTGTTTCATTTGTTATTATTTTCTCCCATTCTGAGGGTTATCTTTTCACCTTGCTTATAATTTCCTTTGCTGTGCAAAAGCTTTAAGTTTAATCAGGTCCCACTTGTTTACTTTTGTTTTTATCTCTATTACTCTAGGAGATGGTTCATAGAGGATCTTGCTTTGATTTATGTCAGAGAGTGTTCTGCCTATGTTTTCCTCTAGGAGTTTTATAGTTTCTGGTCTTACAGTTAGGTATTTAATCCATTTTGAGTTTATCTTTGTATATGGTGTTACAAAGTGTTCTAATTTCATTCTTTTACATGTAGCTGTCCAGTTTTCCCAGCACCATTTATTGAAGAGGCTATCTATGCCCCATTGTATATTCTTGCCTCCTTTGTCAAATATAAGGTACCCATAGGTGCAGGGATTTATTTCTGGGCTTTCTATCTTGTTCCATTGGTCTGTATTTCTGTTTCTATGCCAGTACCATACTGTCTTGATGGCTGTAGCTTTGTAGTATAATCTGAAGTCAGGAAAGTTGATTCCTCCAGCTCCAGTCTTCTTTCTCAAGACTGCTTTGGCTGTTCAGGGTCTTCTGTGTTTCCGTATGAATTGTGAAATTTTTTGTTCTAGTTCTGTGAAAAATGCCATTGGTAATTTGATAGGGATCACATTGAATCTGTAGATTGCATTTGGTAGTGTAGTCATTCTAACAATATTGATTCTTCCTACCCAGGAATATGGAATATCTCTCCATCTGTTTATGTCATCTTTGATTTCTTTCATTAGTGTCTTATAATTTTCTGTGTATAGTTCTTTTGTCTCCTTAGGTAAGCTTATTCCTAGATATTTAATTCTTTTTGTTGCAATGGTGAATGGGATTGATTCCTTAATTTCTCTTTCTGGTTTTTCATTGTTAGTATATAGAAATGGAAGTGATTTCTGTGTATTGATATTGTATCCTACAACTTTGCTAAATTCACTGATTAGCTCCAGTAATTTTCTGATACTGTCTTTAGGGTTTTCTATATACAGTATCATGTCATCTGAAAACAGTGAGAGCTTTACTTCTTCTTTTCTGAACCTAGATTCCTTTTATTTCTTTTTCTTCCCTGATTACTGTCGCTAGCACTTCCAGAACTATGTTGAATAACAGTGGTGAAAGTGGACGCCCTTGTCTTGTTCCTGATCTTAGGGGGAATGCTTTCAGGTTTTCACCATTGAGAATAATGTTTGCTGTAGGCTTATCATATATGGCCTTTGCTATGTTGAGGTAGGTTCCTTCTATGCCCATTTTTTGAAGAGTTTTAATCATAAATGGGTGCTGAATTTTGTCAAAGGCTTTTTGTGCATCTATCAAGATTATCATATGATTTTTATCTTTCAATTTGTTAATATGGTGTATCACATTGATTTATGTATATTGAAGAATCCTTGCATCCCTGGAATAAACCCAACTTGATTATGCTATATGAGCTTTTTGATGTGTTGCTGAATTCTGTTTGCTAAAATTTTGTTGAGGATTTTTGCATCTATGTTCATCAGTGATATTGGCCTATAGTTTTCTTTTTTTGTGTTGTCTTTGTCTGGTTTTGGTATAATGGTGATGGTAGCCTTATTGAATGAATTTGAAAGTGTTCCTTCCTCTGCAATTTTTGGAAAGAGTTTTAGAAGGATAGGCATTAGCTCTTCTCTAAATGTTTGATAGAATTCTCCTGTGAAGCCATCTGGTCCTGGGCTTTTGTTTTTTGGGGAGATTTTTTTATCACAGCTTCAGTTTCAGTGCTTGTAATTGGGTTGTTCATAATTTCTATTTCTTCTTGGTTCAGTCTTGGAAGATTGAACTTTTCTAAGAATCTGTCCATTTCTTCCAGGTTATCCATTTTATTGCCACATAATTGTTCATAATAGTCTCTTGTAATCCTTTGTATTTCTGCATTGTCTGTTGTAACCTCTCCTTTTTTGTTTCTAATTTTGTTGATTTGATTATTTTATTTTTCTTGATGAGTCTGGCTAAAGGTTGGTCAATTTTGTTTATCTTCTCAAAGAACCAGCTTTTAGTTTTATTAATCTTTACTATTGTTTCTTTCATTTCTTTTTCATTTATTTCTGCTTGGATCTTTATGATTTCTTTCCTTCTACTAATTTTGGATTCTTTTGTTCTTCCTTTTCTAATTGTTTTAGGTGTTAAGTTAGGTTGTCTATTCAATGTTTTTCTTGTTTCTTGAGGTATATGCAACTTTGCTAAATTCACTCATTAGCTCTAGTAATTTTCTGATACTGTCTTTAGGGTTTTCTATGTACAGTATCATGTCATCTGAAAACAGTGAGAGCTTTTGTAATGCTATAAACTTCCCTGTTAGAACTACTTTTGCTGCATCCCATAGGTTTTTAGTTGTCATGTTTTCACTGTCATTTCTTCCTAGAAATATTTTGATTTCCCTTTTGATTTCTTCAGTAACCTATTGTTTGTAGCTCCACCCGTTCAGGCACTTAGAGGGCTCCCTTGCCTGGGGTCCTTCTCTGTTGTTCAGCACATCAGGAACATAGGATGGCTCCCCTGGCTGGGGTCCTACTCTGTAGATCGGCATGTCAGGCACTTAAAGGGGCACCCTGGGTAGGGTCCTATTCTGTAGTTCAGTGCGTCAGATGTTTGATGGGCCAACCTCTCTATTGTTCAGCTGCTGATGCTGGCAGATGGGGAGAGAGGCTATGGTGACGGCTCCACCCCCTACGTGTGATTCAGCAGTATCGCCTTGCTTCCATGGCTGCCTGGCTTTCCTCCACAGGCATTTCCCCCCACAACCTCCTCCCTTACATCCCCTCACCATCTCTCCACAGTCAACAGCAACCCTCACCTTGGGATTGCTCCACAGTCCCTAAACTCCAGCTCCCAGCTGCTGCGCCTTCCACAGGACCTGCGTCCCTGTCCAGGGTGTGTATGGCTGCAGCAAAAACTGTCTGATTCTCATTCCATTTAGGCTGCCACAGGTCAGCAGTTTCACTCTCAGCCTTAAATTTTTCTCCTCTGACTCAGACAGTTGCCCTGATGTAGGGATCAGACCCCTGCTTCAGTTCCCCCACCCACCGAGGGCAGGTCCAGTCCTACTAACACTCCTGTCTTTCCCCCTAGTTCCTTCCTCCTACCGAGTTTTGTGTGGTTCTATGTATTCTTTTCCGCTGCTCAGGTACTCCTGTCTGCTCTCAGCTGGTATTCTGCATGCACTTCTGTGTCTGAAGGTGTATTCCTGATGTATCCGTGGAGAGAGATGTACTCCATGTCAACCTACTCTTCTGCCATCTTGTTCTACCTCCGCCTTTTTTTTTCTTTTCTGATATTGATAGATTTTTTTTCTCTCATTGCTTTCTTAGAGGGGTGGGGGGTGGGTGTGGAATGCTTACCCTGGGAAGATAAAAGAGATTCTTAATATCTTTGAGAATCTTATGAGAACTTGCATCTTCTCCTCCAGACAGATACTGACATGCACAAGCATCAGGCATGTTAATGCAATTTCTCAGTGTTCATGAATCAAATCCAAGGGCCTCATGTATGACTTTCCTATAGCTGCTGTAACAGATTACCACAAATTTGGTGGCTACACGCATTTATTCTCTTACAGTTCTGGAGGTCAGGAATATGATCTCAGTTTCCCTGGGCTGAAATCAAGGGATGGACAGGACCATGCTCCTTCCAGAGGCTCTAAAGGAGAGTCTATAGCCTTGTTGTCACCAGCTCTAGAGCTGCATTCCTTACATTTGTTGGTTAATGGCCCACTCCTTCTTCATCAAAACCAACGATGTAGCATCTTCCTTCATTTGTCACAAAGCCACCTTCTTCTGTACTCACATCTCCCTCTGTCTCCCACTATAAGGATACTTATGATTTACATTTGGGGCCTACCTAGAAAACTTAGGATAATCTCTCCATCTAAAGTTTTTAACTTAATCACATCTACAAAGTACCTTTTTTCTGTATAACATTTACAGATTCCAGATATTAATACGTGGATATCAGGACTTCCCTGTTGATCCAGTGGCTAAGACTCCATGCTCCCAATGCAGGGCTGAGGTTCAATCCTTGGTTAGGGAACTAGAACACACACTGTCACAACTAAAGACCCCAGTGTAAGCCACAACTAAGACCCAGTGCAGCCGAATCAATTCTAAAAGCAAAAAAGACCTGGGTATGTTTTGGACTCTTATTCAGCCTGCTACAGCACAGAACCATAGAATTCTTTGATTGGGAAGAAGCCTTGGAAGCTCTCCGGGTATGCGAATTCCTTAGTTCTCCAATTATACACTGAAGCATCAAAGTACATCTGTTAAAACCTCTTTGTTACACTGAGATGAAAACTGCTTTCTCATGGCTTCTATTCTTTGAATCTAGAACATCTGGGTACATGTATGTTAATTATTCCAGCTCTGTGATTCTTTGATGAATGTAACGTTGGGAGTTCTCTTACCCAATAATGATACGTGGAACTTAGTTTTTACAGAATTGTTGGAAAGTAGATATTTGGGTTTAGGTAATTCAGTCTATATTGGCATAAATGTACTGCTCCTTCTGAGTTCTCAGAGTTGCAGATACCTCTGAAGGGCTGCTCTGCCCTTTTCACTTTTGTGTAGCTTACATACCAGATTCTTGAATTCGTCTAAGTAAAATTCATCACCTTTTTCATTTATTTTTCAGATCTACCAGTCACCGATGATGGGTGGGTTATTTACAAAGACTACCAGTATTATTTCAGCAAAGAGAAGGCAACCATGGACAAGGCACGAGAATTTTGCAAGAGGAATTTTGGTGATCTTGTTTCTATCCGAAGTGAAAGTGAAAAGAAGTTTCTATGGAAATATGTAAGAATGTGAATAAGAATGAAATAGTGACATGTGATAAGCAACAATAATGTCTGCAATTGCTACCTCATGGTGCAATTTCCAATTATGTGCTGAATTTGAACCTCCTAAGGTCAGGAGTAAAGATATGAGTCCCAGGGGAAGGGAGGAGGGTGCTGGCCATCACATAAGTGAATGACTTGATTGTTGGAATATTCAGTGCAGAATCATAGAACCCAGAAACAGTGTTTAGACTTTTTGGGAGGACTGACTGGGCTTTGGGAGAATCCAGACTTGATGGCTTGACTTCACTAATTTTGTTTTCAAAGATTATCATTCTTAACTAGTTGTTACATATCAGTCCTGAACCCTTGTATACAGTGTAAGTTGATTATTAATTTATGTCTTAGTTGGATTAGTTTCTTGGTCAATAGATAGTACAGCTTGATTATTCATATAAGACTGTTTCTTGACTATACCGAAATTTCAGCTAACAGCTAAAGTATAATTGATTTTTTCCAAGCATACTTCACTCACTCTTCCTTTTTAAAAATCTTCATGGCATCTTTATTGTTATCCAGAAAAGAGGTAAGAGAGAAGGAAAAATTAAACTCAACAGTAATGAAAGAGTAAGAATTCATTTCATTATGAAGGTTTTGGAGTGTAGTCTGATTCGTCTCCATTTTCATAGATATACCATGGTTTGAAAATTTCAAGGTATTTCCTAATATTGCACCAATATATGTGTGGATGGAGAAGTCTTTCCTTAGACACATAATCCCAAATGATTACTTTGTTTAAAAGAATATCTTTAATAATATCTAATTACTAATGGTATTTGATATTACAGAGAATGTCTTAAGGTATTTGCTATATAAATACAGGTTGTTACATAATGTGCATTTTTTTTCCATTTTATTTCTGTGAAAAACATTGAATGTACAACAGAGTTTCTGCTTGATTGCCTCCTTAGAAAAGTCCCTAACAGCCTGTCTCATTAACCTGTAGGTTTTATTTAAAATTTGCCTATCATATAAGTACAGATTGAACTATATGTAAACTTACATGTTCTAGGTGAACAGGAATGATGTACAGCCGGCATATTTTATTGGTTTATTGATCAGCTTGGATAAAAAATTTATGTAAGTAAATCAAAATAAAACAACTTTGCTAAGGACAGTGACGTGATGAACACTAAAGAGCAATTTTCAGACTTTCTTTTTGCTAAATGCATTTAAAAAAACCCTGCTGGGCTCTCAATCTACAGAGCATCTTTTTAAAAAACTAATTTTAAAAAGTCCTTTTAAGTATTTTCAACAATATAGTTCTCAGATAAACAACTCAAGCTCTGATTGAAACTTACAAAATGTCACCTCTCTGTTTTAGGGGGTCATCACCTGTTAGTAAATCATCTATTAGGAAGATGTATTACCCAAATATGAATATTGAATTTATTTGAAAAATTATTCCCATTGGGACTGTCTTTGGTGCCCAGAACCAATTGTGACTGCCGTTGCTGTTTTTGGCAAGAAAGACCCAAACTCACTCTCATTATTATTTTTTAAAAAGATTTAGAAATTAAAAAAAATTTTGACTGCTCTGGGTCTTCGTTACAGCATGAGGGCTCTCTAGTTGTGGTACACAGGCTTAGCTGCCCCTTAGCATGTGGAATTTTAGTTCCTGACCAGGGATGAAACTGTGTCCCCTGCATTGGAAGATGGACTCTTAACCACTGGACCATCAGGAAAGTCCCATATAAATTATTTTTAAAGATCAGGATGTTTGATGTTCCTTTGGGCAAGCATCCATTTTAACCACCTCCAAAAGAGAAGGTGGAATTCAATGATCTCCTTTCTCTTTCTAGCTAATAGCCTCAGAATTTCTATAATTTATGAAAATAAACATTGGCTTACCTATCTTAGAAGGCTTCCCTTGTAGCTCAGTTGGTAAAGAATCCTCCTGCAATGCAGGAGATCCCAGTTTGATCCCTGGGTTGGGAAGATCCTCTGAAGAAGGGAAAGGCTACCCACTCCAGTGTTCTGGCCTGGAGAATTTCATGGACTGTATAGTCCATGGGGTTGCAAAGAGTCGGACAGGCCTGAGCAACTTTCACTTTTCACCTATCTTGGAAGGAACCAGAGTAAACATGAAAATCAGAGAATGGGGCCCAATGAGAAACTCTATATTCTCTGTCTCTCTGTGGGTAGTTTTGTTTTGTGGGAATCATGCCCAAGAAATACTATGGGAAGATGTTTACTTTGAGTCCATTTCTAGGGTAACTGGGAATCTCCATTTCTTCTCTCACTTCAAGACTAAAAGCACTTACCTCTTCTGTGGAGGGAAAAGAAGGCAGACTAGTCAGGCATCCAGTTGCTACAGGAGATCTCAATGCCCCAGGAGCAGCAGCTAGCTTTCCGGGGTTCCTAGTGGTCTCTGTAGAAACCTCTCTTCTCTTTGCTTAAGATGCTGTGGTCTCTTCATCTTAATTAACTTGCCTGTTCCCACCACTAGGAGTTCCTAACTCTTGTAATTAGATTTTTGCCTAATACCTTAATTTTCTTTTCCAGTTGGATGGATGGAAGCAAAGTGGATTATGTGGCTTGGGCCACAGGTGAACCCAATTTTGCAAATGATGATGAAAACTGTGTAACCATGTATTCAAATTCAGGTAGACAAGATCACAATCTTCTTTAAAAAAATTTTTTTGTTGTTGTGGTAAAATTACATAGTATAAACGATACTATTTTAACCATATTTAACTATACAGTTCAGTGGCACTGAGTACAATTCACACTGTTGTAAAACTCTCACCATCATCCATCTCCCGATTTTTCACCTTTCTAAATTGAAACTCTGTCCCCATTAAACACTAACTCCCCATCCCCCATCCCCCCCACCCCAAGCCCCTGGACCTACCGATGTACTTCCTGACTCTATGAATTAGACTCTTCTAGGTACCTCGTGTAAGTGGAATCAAGCAGTATTTGCCTATACCTAAAGTATACTGGGGAGAAGGCAATGGCAACCCACTCCAGTGTTCTTGCCTGGAGAATCCCAGGGACGGAGGAGCCTGGTGGGCTGCCGTCTCTGGGGTCTTACAGAGTCGGACACGACTGAAGCAACTTAGCAAAGTATATTGGAATGCGTTTTTAAGGTTAACTTAATATATATCCTACAAACAGATTATACCTTCATTTTTCCCCCTGTGCTATATAGTAAGTTCTCATTAGTTATCTATTTTACTCATAGTAGAGTATATATGTCAATCCCAATCTCCCAATTCATCTCACTCCACTTTTCTCTCCTTGGTGTCCATACATCGGTTCTCCATGTCTGTGTCTCTATTTCTGCTTTGCAAACAGGTTCATCTATACCATTTTTCTAGATTCCACGTATATGCATTAATATACAATATTTGTTTTCCTCTTTCTGATTTACTTCACTCCATATGACAAACTCTAGGTCCATCCATGTCTCTGCAAATGGCACGATTTTGTTCCTTTTTATGGCTGAGTAGAATCTGCCCTGTCGTGTGATGTGTCATTTGCTACGTCCCTAGGCTAAAAGTAGCAAGTTATGTGCTACATCAGATAAGAAAAGAGAGAATGAAGAATTCTAATTTTAGCAACACAACTGTTCAGTTTGTAAGGTGAATGGATACTACATCCTTTCTTCTTATAAATAAATAAGCTAATGAATGACACAGTCTTCTCACTTCTTCTCATTTTATGAAACATTTTTTATCTCCATGTCTTTATCTGTAAAATGGGAGTAACAAAAGAATGTATCTGATGTCGAGAAAATTGAGGAGATCATACATCTAAACTACTAAGCAAATGTTTATATATATAAAGTTAGGTATCATTAGATTATTATTACTAGCAAGTCTGGCTATTTAAATAATTGTGTAACACCTAATATAGTCTTTGCTCATAGTAAACACTTGATTCGGAGAAGGCAATGGCACCCCACTCCAGTACTTTTGCCTGGAAAATCCCATGGATGGAGGAGCCTGGTAGGCTGCAGTCCATGGGGTCGCTAGAGTCGGACACACCTGAGCAACTTCACTTTTACTTTTCACTTTCATGCATTGGAGAAGGAAATGGCAACCCACTCCAGTGTTCTTGCCTTGAGAATCCCAGGGACGTGGAAGCCTGGTGGGCTCCCGTCTATGGGGTCACACAGAGTCGGACACGACTGAAGTGACTTAGCAGTAGCAGTAGCAAACACTTGATTAAAATTGAACTATTACTGGTTTAAGTGAAAGCTCAAAAGGTTATCCACATAGATCTTTCTGGTCTCTTGTGTAAATGATGTTTGTAGTATAAATCATTTTTGAGAATCCTTATACAATGTAAACACATTTTTTTATAAGTATTTTTAACTACTATATGTAAAATAGATAAACAACAAATACCTACTGTATGGCACAGGGAACTATTTTAATATCTTGTAATAGCCTATAATGGAAAAGAATCTGAAAAAGAACATATATATATATTCTTATATATAATTCTTATATAATCCTCTTTTTCAGATTCTTTTATATAGTATATATAAAATGGAGTCACTGTGCTGTATACTCAAAACATAACATTTTAAAGCAACTTTACTTCAATAAAAAGTTGTTTGTTTTGGGGAAAAAAGGGGTTTAAAGGTAAATATGTAAATCTAATATAACTATTCTGTTGTTTGTCAGGGTTTTGGAATGACATTAACTGTGGTTATCCAAATGCCTTCATCTGCCAGCGCCATAACAGCAGCATCAATGCCACAGTTGTCCCGACCACGGTGTCAGTCCCAGGAGGTTGTAAAGAAGGTTGGAATTTTTACAATCACAAGGTACTAAGAAAATCTAGTTGTAGTTCTGGCTCTGATCAATATGGAGAGTGACAATGCAAATCTTTCAGCTTTAAGTTAACTTTTGCTTACCTCATCAATTCAGAGAATTTTAGGCAAGAGCTCCCGTTTTACATTCTCTATGGGAATTGAGAGTAGACTTGAAGGTATTATCCAAATACACAAATGCCTGTTGTCCCAAGGTAGAAAAAAACTTTTTTCCCCTCCATTTTTGATTGGTTGTGAGCAAACATGTATTTAGCTCTGAATCATTTTCATTTCTTTAGTACACACTATTATCTGTATGTAATTCCTGTGATTTTTTTCCCTTCCATCCCAGTGTTTCAAAATCTTTGGATTTGTTGAAGAAGAAAGAAAAAATTGGCAAGAGGCACGAAAAGATTGCATAGGATTTGGAGGAAATCTGGCATCGATATACAATGAAAAAGAGCAAGGTGTGTGGGCTGTTTTATAGTCAGTGATGCACATAAATATGTAATTTTTTCCCTAAAAAATGGTAGACTGTTGCTTATAGTAAATGATTTTTTTATTTTCTAGAGTAAAGTCTAGGAAGGAAGAACAAACTCTTATTGAGAACTATTTTATTAGTTGTAGGCACTATGCTGAATGTCTTATGTGTAAATCGCCTTTCCATTTTTATAATGAATCTATTGAAGCAGGAATCATCAGTCCAGTGTGAATGAGGAAGTGGTGTGCAGAAAGTCTTAGGTCAAGGAGCTTGGTGGGAAGGGGTAGGACTGGGAATCAAACTGGATCTTCCAGCTTCAGTTCTATCGTTTTCTGCCAAACTGGTTTGTTCACAAAAGAGCCAAAAAAGTAGAGGTTTCTCGGAATAAAATTTTTAAATTGCTCATTTTCCATTTACTGCTCTTCTAATCACTTGATCCTATAACTTATAATTCAATAAAACTAATTTTCCAATAGAAACATTGAACAAATTGAGAAAAAAAAAATTAGAGAAAACATGAGGATAAGCCAGAGCTTTAAAGAACAGGAGGAGGAAACATACCATTTCCATATAGCAGATAATAAAATTCATTATATTGTTGTCAATAGGAGGTACTTGAGCCTTTCACTTGGTCTTTTGGGGGCCACTTTATTTGTAGATATTTGCTTAGTTACTTTAAAAAGGATGTTGACCAATTGCAGGCCATTCAGATGAAAGTAACCAAACAGATGAAAGTTTTGAAACCACAGCTAGCCATGAATAAGGACTGTTTGAAAGACCCTATATTTCACAGTCAGAAAAGATGTGAACTTTGAAGGATTGTCCCATGTGACTCGAGAAGGAAGACTTAGATCCCATAAAGGGCAGTTACGGGGAAACAATTTTAATCTCAGAATTAGGAGCTTATTCCAACAATTAGAGTTAATTGGATGGGTTGCTTCATGCATTTTTAAAGGACTGTAAAAATGCTTATATTAGAAGGTACTCAACTTGGTGCTGCAGAGTCACATATGTTGATTGGTATATAGCCTGGAAGATGCTCAATGAATATTTATTGTACAGAGGAATTTATGCAGATGTTGTGGGGGGAGAGATATAGACTGGATGGTTTCTAAGTTCCCTTTTGGTTCTGAGGTTCTTTGACTTCCAAAATCATTTACTGGAAAAAAAATGGTTTATCTCAAAAAATGTAAGAAAGAAGAGAGACCTTGGAACCCCGTGTGTCACTCCCCCAAGTGTGAATTTCAGTTCACGAATGCCACCATGTGCTTCTTCGGAATGCATTCTACACTAAATCAACATAGCTTTCTCTGAGAACCTTTGACAAGTTCCGCAGCTTGCCAGATGCTGGAATAAAAGTGTCAAACCATAGCACACAATAAAAAAATTCAAGAGTATAATATTCACATTTCTCTAACCAGTCTACCACATTTTGGGCTTAGCTACCCAGCAGAGAAACACAATAATTGATTTCCGCTCTTAACCACAGAGTTCTGATTCCTGGCATCACAAAATTAGAACCTGGGTAATAGAGATGTGCAGAAGGAAACAATTTTCAGATAAAATAACATTATTCCTGGCAAAACAGGCACATGTTGGATTCTTATTGTAGTTCTTGGCAGAAAACAAGTCAGTGTTGAAATATTGGCAGGTAGAGCTTTTCCACATTTCATTTTGAGTTGGGGATAGGGCAAGAGTTATGATCTTGTTTGGGAAATAAAAACAAAATATATATCTGTCCATGCACTTTTCTTTCTGAAAATATTAGAATCTTTTCTTTACTTTTAGTTAGTTGAGAAATAAGCAAATTTCTGAGCAGGGTGGTGACATCTTCTTTTCTGCTGAAGAATAAGCATATAGCAGTGGCCCTTCTCTGGAACTGTTTTTTTTTTTTTTTCATGAATAAACAGATAATCTCTGTAGGTGACCTTCTATTTTACATTTTGTATTAGTAACACAAGTGGTTAGTCATTTGGTTTCCTGTTTGCATTCAGGAGTTGTGTTTAAGTGTGTATGTTTGAAAATTGCCCTATAAAGCAGTGACCACCCCCCACCCCCCACCCCCACCCCTCAACCTTCTGGGCACCAGGGACCCGTTTCATGGCAAACAGTTTTTCCATGGACTGGGTGGGGAGGTGGTTTCGAGATGATTCAAGTGCATTACATTTATTGTGCACTTATTACATTGTGATATAATGTTAAATAATTAGATAACCCACCATATGAAAAATCAGATCACCAGGCATTAAATTCTCATAAGGAGCATGCAACCTAAATCCCTCACATGTGCAGTTCACAGAAGGCTTCACACTCCTATGAGAATCTAAAACCACCACTGATCTGACAGGAGGTGGAGCTCAGGAGGTCATGTGAGCAATGTGGAGCATCTATAAATATAGGGAACCCTGCTCACCTTCTGCTTACCTCTTGCTGTCTGGCCCAGTTCCTAACAGGCCATGGACCAGTCTGTGGCTCAGGGATTGGAGACCCTGTTGTAGAGTCAAGGTTCTTCCAGTAGGTGTCCATCTAGTCCTAGGTGTCCACGGCTCCTGGCAGGTGAGATTGCTAACCTCAGAAGACAGCTGCTGTGGTTTGGGAGGCATGGGGATGGGCTACTGGAGAGACAATGGGGAACATGTTGCACTTAAGCCTTTTACAGCTGCTGCATATTTGCCACCATCCTTTCTGCCACAGAATTGGTAAAGAAGCAGCAGGCCATATTTGTCCTACCCTCTCTAACTTTCTCTAGAATTTCTCTCCCAGTGATGTGAGCACTTAGTATCAGGATGCCCCCTAGATCCAAGTACACTCACTGGACATGGATGGCTGCTGACCCCGAGGAGTTGGCCACCCTGCAGGAGTTCTTTGGGTTTGGCAATCCAAGGTGGTGATCATTTGAGAGCTTAATGCTTTTTTATTTTGATAGATAGTTTTTGTTTTCAGAACTTTTCTGAATTAAGAGCTCTTTTTGGCCCCCAGTTGTTATAGTCAGATTATCTTATTTATCTAATTAGGATACCTGCTAACTCATAGGATGACTGCTTGTATCAGAAAAAATATTCTTCGTGCAGGATGGTAGGCAACCACAACACAGATCTGGGTGTACCAGATAGAGACTGGGGCAGGGGTTGGATTTTAGCTGCCCCTTCCCCAGTGCTCCAGTACCCCCGAGCAGAGCACAACCTATACAGCTGTCTGCAGTGACCAGGGTAAAACCTAGACTTTTTATTGTGAAATGCTTTTCAAAGTCCAAAGCTGAAGTGATAACATGCTGGTCAGGTTAGAATGTGTTTGTTTTCATGGTAAAACTTTTAAATGATAATAAAGACATTAACCATGTGCTTTGTATTTGTAAATTCATGTATTTTGAATATTTTTGATATTTGAGTATTTCCCCCCAAAGTTTAAAAATTGTCTTGTGAAACTTTCTTTCAGCATTTCTTACATATCATATGAAGAACTCCACTTTTAATGCCTGGACTGGGCTGAATGATATCAATTCAGAACACACCTTCCTTTGGACAGACGGACGAGGAGTTCATTACACAAACTGGGGGAAAGGATACCCTGGTGGGAGAAGGAGCAGTCTTTCTTATGAAGATGTAAGTATCACTGTCAGGTCACCTCTCTGTACACTATCAGTTTGTATTCAGGTCACCATGGTAGTGTTTAATCTTCTGTGAAAAATCTACTTGATCTGATTCATTCTTATAGATTTTAACTGTTTCAGACTGAACCAGCCTTGAACGAAGGAATATAAATTCAGTTAAGAACTCTGTATCTTTAGGTTAAGGGTAGGAAGAGATGGTGATGGTAGTGAGGAATAGGGAAAGTCAGCTCCAACATGGGCTTATGTTGTAGTCAGCATGTACACTTGAACCCAGAGTTACCAATATTCTTTGCATCAGCTGCCCCTAAACTCTTGAAGCTGTTGTAGTATTTGGGATATGGTTACTACTACTGCTTCTAAAGATATCATCATCATCATTATCATTGAGCTACCATTTGCAGGGTGCAGACCATGTGCCAGTCTGCTAAGTGCTTTTGTACACTCATCTAAGAGGCAGGCGATGGGTTCATTATTTCACTACTTTTGATCTTATATCATTAAAGCCAACTAATCAGTGTTAAATGCTATATTAGGCATTTCAAAATATACGAAGGAACTTAAGATTTTATTTTACCTTGAAGAAGCTTACCCTTCAGCTAGATATCAAGTCTTGTAAAGAAAGAAGACTGTAAAAGAATGAAAATGTGTAAAGAGAAGAAGCTATAAAGCATGATAGCAGTTAGGAGGAAAGAAACTTACTATGGGATGGAGTGATTTTCACTCCATCTCTATGGAACATATGCAACATATCTACAGAAGTTTTCCTTTGGTGGGAAGAAGGAATATGAGGAAGAATCAGCTATGGGTCTTTTCACTCAAGATGTTTAAAACACAATGATTAGGGGGTGGCAAGGGATGGGGAAGTCATGTTAAGTGGGAAAAGTGAATAAAGTCTTCAAGAAAAAGACATAAGCTGGTTTTTGGCAGGACAAAAGGGCTTTGAATATAGCAGGAGTTTCATGCAGAAAAGAAGTAGGAGTCAGCTTTAGAGGGTGGAAAACAGAATTTAGAGAAATTTAGATGCCCTAGGAAAGAGTTTGGACTTTGTCAGATAGGCAACAAAAAAAAGGTTTGAGCAGAAAAATGATTTGATCAGAATGGCATCTTTATAATAATTAATTTGGTCGCTATGTATAGGGTAAATATATTCTGGTTATGGGTAAATAATCTTCTGAGGAGAAATTCTTTGAATCCTTATTACATAAATGAGGCTGAAAAGTAGAATGGAGTGAGATAGGGTTTGCTTAGAAAGACTTCATGGATGAGTGATAAATTTTATTTAAAACAACAAAATTCATTATGGCTCAGGTTTTTTTTTTTTTTAAGAACATAATGAAAAGGAGAAACAGCAGAAACAAACTAATCTATAAACTGACCATACAGGGCAAAATATTTGTTAATTTTTGTTAGTTTTATTCCTAGATTTTTTTCTTAGCTTGTATAAAAACATAAAGTTTATTTCACACACACACAAATCAACACATGTGCTGTTAAAATTTCAGAACCTTTACAATGAAGAGGATTAGAAAAAGTTTGATAGAGTGGGAGAGAAATGTTCACATGCATTTTGCAGAGGAAATATGCTTGTTCTGTACAGTTTCCTGGCTTAGAACAGAGATGCTGAGCCAGGATAATGAAAGATAATAGCTAAGAAGGGATGAGTGGAGAATCTTGGAAATGTAGGATTAGAGGGTTCCAGATAGTTAAGGCTCATGGGATAATGAGGCTGGAGGCAGGGAGGCTGAAAAGATGACTCTGGCCATAGTGAAAGGTGTGGTAGCTTTCTGGGCATTTCTGATAGCAACATTTCTCAGAACCAGCCCCCAAATTTAGTAAGCTCCAGGAGTTGGTAATAGACAGGAAAGCCTGGCATGCTGCAGTCCATGGGGTGGCAAAGAATTGGACACGACTGAGCGACTGAACTGAACTGAACTGAACTGACTTAATTTTCAATTAAAATAGCAAGAGTTCAGTGTGAGGGATCTGCATGGAAGTTGGTGCAATAGTGTGGAAAGTCAGGATGAATCGAACGTGCTGTCAATGAATTGTTGTTGTTCAGTCACTGAGTCATGTTGACCTCTTTGCCACCCCATGGACTGCAGCATATGAGCTCCTCTTCCTCCACTATCTCCTGGAGTTTGCCCAAATTCATGTCCACTGAGTCAGTGATGCTGTCTAACCATCTCATCCTCAGCTGCCCCCTTCTCCTTTTGCCTTGAATGAATTAGGACTATCCTAAAATTTGGAGGTTAGGGATTAAGGATTTTTTTTCCTGCTTTTTAATGATTGGTTTAAATAATTTTTGGTCCATATTTGGCTTTTTTTTCTTCCATGAATATACAGGCTGACTGTGTTGTTGTTATTGGAGGGAACACAAGGGATGCGGGGAAGTGGATGGATGACACTTGCGACAGTAAGCGAGGTTATATATGCCAGACACACCCTGGTAAGTCCTAACAGAGCTCACCAGCCTGTAAGAGGTGGGGCTCTTACATATTTTTTAAGGACGACTTTCTTCTCAATTATGTTGTGAGTCTTAAACTGCTCTAAAAAAGTTTTTGCTTGAAAAAGGTGACCCCTCGCACATCAATATGTTTATTTGATTCACACGTTCATCCAGGGATGCCTGTGACAGACAAGAAGGATATTTTCTATAATTTATTGATGAATGCGCTCACTCATCTGTTACCAGAAAATCTGCATGGATTAAACTTGAAGTTGAAACTTTTTTTAATTTTGATAGAAATTTGAGATGTTTGCTTAGCTCTGCTTAAAAAAAAAAGAGTGGGGACATCTCATTTAAATTCATGTAATTTGAGAACCGTTGACCCCAAACATCATATATGTCTCAGTATTTGTTATGTATTCTATTTTTTTTGAAAAGTAATTGTCTTACTTATAGTCCTTTTTTTTACCTTAGAAAGCCTGACTATGGTTCAAGGAAAATAGAACAGATATGTGGATATTGACAAAGAATCTAGATTGTAGTTATGTACATTTTAGTTTCAAGTGAAATTAGAAAGTGTTTAGCTACTTAAGAAGAGGATCAGAAAATAAAAGATAGGTTAGAGACACGGGTTGGAGATGAGGTGGGTTGTTGTCATCCTGAGCAGAGCTCTTAAGAGGTGTTTGAGTTGGAAGGTACATGCTGTCCCAGATCTAACAAATTTTTCTGTTCTTTCTGGGGAATCAGGGAACAATGAGTGAAAATCACTACTGATATCTTCAGATGACTGGAAAGTTCTGCAGAAATTCTAGCCTTCTATTAATCCAAAAGCTGGTCCAAGCCATGGTCACAGCTCTCACTTTGTTATGCCCTTCGAGCACCAGATCCTTAGGCCACCAGTGACACCTCTATGTTTCTGGTCTTGGGGGAAAGAAGGGAGACCCCTTCCAAGAGTGAATGATAATCCCTAGACTAACTTAAAATCATTTTTTTCTTCTTCCTATAAACATAAGAGATTGGATATTTGCTGCCAACAAAAAATATCTCTAAGATTTTTAATCATTTAGGTTTAAGGAGAGGTTGACAGTATGAAAGTGAAAAAGGCAGAATATAAAATTTTACAGACTATTGATGATGCAAAAAAAACACTTTGAACTGTCTTAAACAAATAAGAACATAAAAGCTATGGGAATGCATCAAAATAGAAATAGTGGATGTGTGTGGATCGTGGGATTAAGAACTTTAGTTCCTTCATTGTACTATTGTATTTTTCTGGATTTTTTAAAAATTTGTCTTTCACACACTGTCTCTCTCTATATATATATTTATACTTATATTGTATACATTATATAATACCTCTCTCTATATATAAAAAATTATAAGGAAATACTAAACTATTGAGGTGATTAAATTCTGAGTAATTTTTTCTCATTTTTATGCTTTTCTATATTTTCTAAAATTTCAGCAAAGAACATGTGTTCAGTATTTTTTTTAAACACTGTTGTTCTCAAAAATTCTCTGATGATCCAATGGTTAGGACTCTGTGCTTCCATGGCAGGGGGCACAGGTTCCATCCCTGGTCTGGTAACTAAAATCCTTTAAGCCACGTGGTATGGCCTTAAAAAATTAGATAAAATAAATAAAGATAAAATAGTGTTTTTATTCATATGAATATGTATGAATAAAAATGAATGACTATATTCATGTAAATATATAAAAATATAGAAATAAAGACATGAATGAATACATATGAATATATGAATTAAAAACACTTACACAATCCATAAACACATGTTCCTTGATGAAATTTTAGAAAATACAGAAAAGTATAAAAAGAAAAAATTACCTGTAATCTTAGCACCTGAAAATACCTCTCAAAAGTTTAGTTTTTCCTTGCAATTTTTTCTATGAATGTTTTAATAAATAAGCTAATTAGACAAGGGAGCTAATTTCCTGGCTGCATATAGGCTTTAATACAGCTTTGTAAAGCTTTATCTTAAGCTTCATTTGTCACTTTTAGCAGACCAAAGCTGTTCCAATGATACTAAGACAAACCCAGCTCTCCCCAAGCTGGGAAAGATAGGACTTGACTTCCTGCTGGCTGTAACACGTAAGGATCCTGGGCTGGGGCTCTTGGGCTAATGCTATTGTACCAACACATGATGGCAGCAACAGCAGAAGAAAGGGGAGGTTGCCCTCCCTCTTTACTGAATCAAAATTGCTGCCTCTGAGTCATCAAAGGAAAGTTTGGCATTCGTGGGGTGACAGAACAAGGCACGTGGTGGGTTGGGTTGGTGTACAGTGGAACAGATCAGAGAACTGGTCAAGACAACATTGGTAGGCAAGGATATGTGGAGCCCTCGATCAGAGTTGGCAACCTTTTCCTGTAAGAGACAGATTATAAATATTGCAGGCTTTGCTGTCCGTAAAGTTTCTGTTGCAGTGACTCAACTCTGCTGTGATCGTGGGCGATCATAGTCCATAAACAAGCGAGCGTGGCTGAGTTCCACTGAAACCTTATTTATGTGCACAAATTTGAATTTCATGTAATGTTTACATGTCACAAAATATTGTTCTTTGGTTTCTTTCCCCAACCATTTAAAAAACTCAAGGGCTATATAAAGACAGACAACAGGCCAGATTTCACCCTCTGGCTGTTACTCACTGACCTCTGTTCTGCTCTTGGGCATCCACTAAGGCACACAGAAACAAGATTCTTTGGAGTCTTGATTAAAGTCTGGGTGGGTCTAGAGTAGTTATTAGAAACCCACTCTAAGAGATAGAGGAGGAAAGATCAGAAAGCTAGGGTGACTCTAACTTGCAAAGGCTGCAGTTTGGATAAGGCATGGAGATAAGATGCTCTTACTCATCATAAGAATAAAGCTTGATCCTGACATCAAGGTTAAATGAACTGGCAACTGTTATATGGCTTCACTTCAGAGCATAAACCAGTCTCTTGAAGGTACATGAATCACTGATGAAGTCACACAGATGAAGTCAAATAGATATAAATGCAAATTCCATGGGTAGAATGGAACAGAATGGGGGAGGGGAAGGAGAAGAAGACTATTCTCGATCTTAATATTTAATCAACGTGGGGAAAAAAAAAGATTAGTATTGACAGGTTGATAGACATCCTCTAATTTGTGGGTTTAAACTGTGGCATTTCTTTCATTCAAACCCTAGATCTCACTGTATTTATAAGTCTTTTTGGTTGTATAGTTTAGAAACTTGATCATGTATTTCTCTTAATATTCTAAATAGAGTTTAGAAATGACTTCAATCAGGCATACTGATTAAAAAACAGAACTGTGTTCTCATTTGAAATGGCTCATGAAAACGTGTTTAACATCAATGGTTTGAATTTGGGCTTTTTAGATTCTTTTTTAGGATGCATGAAATATAGAAGTCATGTGCTGATGGCACTCAAATTGTGTTTAGTGTTAGTGAAAATATTTCTTTTTATTCCAGACCGTTCCTTGCCGAGTTCTCCAACAACAATTCCGACAGATGGTTTTATTAAATATGGTGAAAGTAGCTATTCGCTTATGAAATTAAAGCTACAGTGGCATGAAGCTGATGGTTACTGCAAGATGCACACTTCCCACATCGCTAGCATTCTAGATCCTTATAGTAATGCTTTTGCCTGGATGCACATGCAGACACTGAATGAACCTGTATGGATTGCCCTCAACAGTAACTTGGTAAGATGCTGGAAACATGCATGACTTGACATGACTGATAAATGGTAATTGAATCTGATTTCTCTTTTGTTCATTCTGTTGAATACTTATTATGTGAGAGAAACTGCTACCTGGAGCCTATTATACAGAGTGAAGTAAATCAGAAAGAGAAAACAAATATCGTATATTAATGCATATATATGGAATCTAGAAAAATGATACTGAGAAACCTGTTGGCATATCAGGACTAGAGATGCAGACATAGAGAATGGATTTGTGGACACGTGCGAGGAAGGAGAGGGTGGGACAAATTGAGAGAGTAGCATTGACATATATACATTACCATGTGCAAACAGATAGCTACTCGGAAGTTACTGTCTGGCCCAGGGAGCTCAGCCAGGTGCTCTGTGACAACCCAGAGGGGTGGAGTGGGAGGGAGGCTTGAGGAGGAGGGGATTTATTAATACTTGTAGCTGATTCATGTTGTTGAATGGCAGAAACCAGCACAATATTGTAAAGCAATTATACTCCTCCAGTTAAAAATAAATTAAAAAAAGAAAAGAAAACGATACTAACATATATGAGACCCAATTTTTCTACTGCATGGTGCCTTCAAGGATCTGGCAAGTTAGTGATGTGTGTCCGAAATCAAACTAAGGCTTATCCAACTAATATTAACTCTCATAGTGCTTTTGAATATTAAAGTTAGATTCTGCATCTATTCAGTTTCATGCATTAAGTCTTTTTAGTGTCATGATTACAACTATGCCTTAGGAGTTAAAGAAAACATCAGGGGCATAGTTCCTGGGCAATGAGGGGTTCTTCCTATTTTTTGTGGTAAATCATTCTAGAGTTGTTATCCTTTCTGAAGTTGTGCAGCTTCTATTCATATGGGATAATTTTCATTGCAGTCAGTTCTCTGGATTCTATAACAGAAAAGAAGGTTGGCAGAGGATGGGGTAGAATGAGGGATGAGGTTCAGAACTAAGAGTGGTGCTGGCATTGCCAAAATTTTCCTAAAACGAGTCTTCTCTGACACCATGAGATCCATCTCTCCTCCACCCATATGTCTATCCATTTAACTAGTCAGTCAATAAACTTCCTAGTGCAATGAACAGAGATGTCAATAAGTAATTAGGAGATAATACAAGTGTCAAAAAGGGATATAGACAAAGTGCTGTGACCTGAGAGGAAAAGGATCATTTGTGCCAGGGGAGAGGACCAAGAGAGTTTCTCAGAGAAAATCAAACTTTATAGATATAGTCTAGGATGGCGGAATGTAAGGAAGGAGTAACAAGAAGAGAGAAAAGATAGAAGGGGATAAAACTGGAAAGCAGACTGGTGTCAGACTTTATAGGACTTATTCTACCTGGATGCAGAGATGCAATTTTATACATCATGCAATGACTATTTCCTGAGTTAGGGTGTGTGTAGTGAACATTTAAAAGTAAGTGGTTCCAGATGATCTTATTTACAAAGCAGAAATAGAGACATAGAGGTAGAGAATAAACATACGGACCCTAAGGGGGAAAGAGAGGGGTGGGATGAATTGGAAGATTGGGATTGACATAGATACACTATTGATACTATGTATAAAATAGGTAACCAATGAGAAGCTACTGTATAGCACAGGAAGCTACTCAATGCTCTATAGTGATCTAAATGGGAAGGAAATCCAAAAAAGAGGGGCTATATGTACATGCAGCTGATTCACTTTGCTGTACAGTAGAAACTAACACAACATTGTAAAATGACTCTACTCCAATAAATAAATAAATAAAATGCAGGAAAAAAATCTAAGTAATTCCACAATGATTTTTGTGTTTAAACTTAAGCACGACATTTTTACATCTATGTTGAATCTATTTTTAGTAACTAATTTGCATACTAATTCATATATTTTCTTCTCACAGCTGTGGTTGCAATGCTCTTAAGAGTTTGAAATAGGGATTTATTTATTGTTAGAAAGTTTAAATAGCTTTCCATTATACTAACATTTATAACTAAAGCAATACTGTTATATTTATTATATCTATGGAGTTAATGATTATGTAATTATTTGATTAAACATGGTATAATACTACAAAATTCTAAGTTGCAATACCATATGCTTTTGCTTTTGTCATTAAATCTTTGGTAATTGCATTGGTAAATTAAATAATGCAGTTAGAAAGTGATAACTGTTAGAATGGTTTAAAAATGTACTTGAAGTGAAGTGAAGTCGCTCAGTAGTGTCCAACTCTTTGCGACCCCGTGGACTATAGCCCACCAGGCTTCCCCATCCATGGGATTCTCCAGACAAGAACACTGGAGTGGGTTGCCATTTCCTTCTCCAGGGGATCTTCCTGACCCACAGATCGGACCCAGGTCTCCTGCATTGCAGGCAGACGCTTTAACCTCTGAGCCACCAGGGAAGCCCCTCCCCCCCCAAAAAAGTACTTATCTCTGATTAAAGTTATCTGAATCTGTAAAATGTAGGCTTTACCTGTAAAATCTCTTTTAGACTGTTAAAAATATATCACTGATAAGAAAATGTTTGAGGTTATCAATTAATTTGTATGTGACCATAAATTTGTTTAAATAAGAATTTGAGTATGCAAATTGAACAAAACAACTAGCTTTTAAAAATACAATCATGTTTCCTTATGGTTGAGAGACACCTAACTGGAAGGCAGGAGACCCAAGCTCCTCTCTTATCCACTCATGTCACCTTGCACAGTCATTTGTCATTGGCCCTGTTTTAACAGTCAAACAGTAAGATTAAAAGAGGTACATGTTTCTCTCAAGGGTGGATGAGTTCAATAAAAACTACTTAATCTCTATTATCATTTCAACGATAGTATAATAGATATTGTTCTGAGGATAAAATCTCTCTTTTGCACTGAAAGCCTGCAAATAGAGTTTTCTAGAATAAGATACAGGTTTTTAAGCCGGTGTTTTTCAAAATAGCTTTTAACGGTGTTTTCATGAGTATCTTTAAGAAGTAGTTTTCTTCTTAAGAAAGGCTGCATTTCCTGAATTTGAGTTGGTAGAAGTAATTTATAATCTTTTTATTCTCAAATGTTGAAGACTCCTTGTCAAATCACAGTCTTAAACATAATTTTTTACTCCTCACTGGGTTCTTTTGGTATTTTCTAAATGACTCTGGGCTTGATGTTAATGGTTGTTTTTATTCTTTACAGACCAATAATGACTACATTTGGACTGATAAATGGAGGGTGAGGTACACTAATTGGGCTGCTGATGAGCCCAGACTGAAGTCAGCATGTGCTTATATGGATCTTGATGGCTACTGGAAGACAGCACAGTGCAATGAAAGCTTTTATTTTCTCTGCAAAAGATCAGATGGTAATCGAGTACACAAAAACAGTCAAGGGTTTGAAATTTTCTCAATAAGCTAATACAAACCACCGTTGATATTCTTAAACAGTCATATGTTTTGGGGTAACTTAGGGATAAGGGAAAACATATTCCTTCACCTAACCAAAGACTGACTTGGCAATAAACAAATATATATAGGTCAGAGAGAGAAAATTTCCTTCATTGCTGGAGTTTATTTTTACATATCTAATTTGTTTTATTATTTGGGATTATCCTCTGAGTCTATGATATCACAGTCCTCAGGAAATTATGACTGCTTTTGATATTGACAACACAGCTGTATCAAAATACTTTTATCAGAATGGGTCGCCTCAGGCCAAACAGCTAGCAGGGAAGGAGCTCAGCTCCACCTATCAGCAGACATGATTAAAGATTTAAGCATGGACCTGCCTACAGAGCAAGACCCAGTTTTCCCTGCAGCCAGTCTCTCCCCTCAAGAAGCTTGCACAAGCCTCTTATCCTCATCCATCAGAGGACAGACAGAAGAAGCAAGAACTATAGTCCTACAGCCTCCAGAACAAAAACAGCAGTCACAGAAAGCTAATCAAAATTATCACATTGATTACAGCCTTGTGTAACTCAGTGAAGCTTTGAGCCATGGGTAGGGCCACCCACGTCAGACAGGTCATGAGGGAGAATTATAACAAAATGTAGTTCACTGGAATAGGGAATGGCAAGCCACTTCAGTATTCTTGCCTCAAGAATCCCAGGAACAGTGTGAAAAGGCAAAAAGATACGACACCAGATGAGCCTGCCAGGTCAGTAGGTGTCCAGTATGCTACTGGGGAGGAATGGAGAAATATCTCCAGAAAGAATGAAGAGGCTGGGCCAAAGCAGAAATGATGCCCTGTTGTGGATATAACTGATACTGAGTAAAATCCAATGCTATAAAGAACAATATTGCATAGGAACCTGGAATATTAGGTCCATGAATCAAGTTAAATTGATGTGGTCAAGCAGGAGATGGCAAGAGTGAACATCGACATCTTAGGAATCAGTGAACTAAAATGGATGGGAAAGGGTGAATTTAATTCAGATGACCATTTTATCTACTACTGGGGGCAAGAGTCCCTTAGAAGAAATGGAGTAGTCCTCATATTCAATAAAAGAGTCCAAAATGCAGTACTTAGGTACAATCTCAAAAACAACAGAATGATTTGGTTCATTTCCAAGGCAAGCCATTCAACATCACAGTAATCCAGGTCTATGCTCCAACCACTAATGTCAAAGAAGCTGAAGTTGAACAGTTCTATGAAGACCTACAAGACTTTCTAGAACTAACACCAAAAAAGGACGTCCTTTTCATCACTGGGGATTGGAATGCAAAAGTAGGAAGTGAAGAGATACCTGGAGTAACAGGCAAGTTTGGCCTTGGAGTACAGAATGAAGCAGGGCAAAGGCTAACAGAGTTTTGTCAAAAAAATGCACTGGTCATAGCAAATACCTTCTTCCAACAACACAAGAGATGATTCTACACATGGACATCACCAGATGGTCAATACTGAAATCAGATTGATTATTTTCTTTGCAGCTGAAGATGGATAGCTCTATATAGTCAGCAAAAACAAGACTTGGAGCTAACTGTAGCTCAGATCATGAGGTCCTTATTACAAAATTCAGCCTTAAATTGAAGAAAGTAGGGAAAACCACTAGACCATTCAGTATGACCTAAATCACATCTCTTATGAGTACACAGTGGAGGTGATAGATTCAAGGGTTTAGATCTGGTAGCCCCAGTGCCTGAAGAACTATGGATGGAGATTCATAACGTTGTATAGGAGGCAGTGACCAAAACTATCCCCAGGAAAAAGATATCCAAGAAGGTAAAGTGGTTGTCTGAGGAGGCCTTACATAAAGCTGAGAAAAGAAGAGGAGCCAAAGGCAAAGTAGAAAGGGAAAGACATACACAACTGAATGCAGAGTTCCAGAGAATAGCAAGGAGAGATATGAAACTTTCTTGAGTGAACAATGAAAAGAAAGAGGAAATCAATGGAATGGGAAAGACTAGAGATCTCTTTAAGAAAATTGGAGATACCAAGGGAACATTTCATGCAAAGATGGGCAAAATAAAGGACAGAATAGCAAGGACCTAAGAGAAGCAGATGGCAACCCACTCCAGTACTCGTGCCTGAAAAATCCCATGGACGGAGGAGCCTGGTAGGCTGCAGTCCATGGGGTCATGCAGAGTTGGACACAACTGAGCAACTTCACTTTCACTTTTCACTTTCATGCATTGGAGAAGGAAATGGCAACCCACTCTATAGTGTTGTTGCCTGGAGAATCCCAGGGACGGCGGAGCCTGGTGGGCTGCCATCTATGGAGTCAGTCGCACAGAGTCAGACACGACTGAAGTGACTTAGCAGTAGCAAGAGAAACAGAAGAAATTAAGAAGATGTGAGAAGAATACACAGAATAACTATATAAAAAAGGTCTTAATGACCCAAATAATCATGATGGTATGGTCACTCACCTAGAGCCAGACATCCTGGAGTGCAAAGTCAAGTGGGCCTTAGGAAGCATCACTGTGAACAAAGCTAGTGGTGGTGATGGAATTCCAGCTGAACTTTTTCAAATCCTAAATGCTGCTGCTGCTAAAGTGCTGCACTCAGTATGCCAGCAAATTTGGAAACTCAGCAGTGGCCACAGGACTGGAAAAGGTCAGTTTTCATTCTAATTCCAAAGGCAATGCCAAAGAATGTTCAAACTCCCATACAGTTGCACTCATTTCACATGCTAGCAAGGTAATGCTCAAAATCCTCCAAGTTAGGCTTCAGCAGTAGGTGACCCAAGAACTTCCAGATATTCAAGCTGGATTTAGAAAAGGCAGAGGAACCAGAGATCAAATTGTCAACTTTTCTTAGATCATAGAAAAAGCAAGAGAATTCCAGAAAAAAATCTACTTCTGCTTCATTGACTATGCTAAAGCCTTTGACTCTGTGAGTCAGAATAAACTGTGGAAAATTCTTAAAGAGATGGAAATACAAGAACACCTTACCTGGCTCCCCAAGAAGCCTGTATGCAGGTCAAGAAGCAACAGTTAGAACTGGACATGGAACAACAGATTGGTTCAAAATTGTGAAAGGAGTGTGCCAAGGCTGTGTTCATCACTCTGCTTATTTAACTTATATGCAGAGTACATCATGCGAAATGCTGGGTTGGATGAAGCACAAGCTGGAATCAAAACTGCTGAAAGAAATACCAACAACTTCAGGTATTCAGATGATACCACTCTAATGGCAGAAAGTGAAGAAGAACTAAAGAGCCTCTTGATGAGGGTGAAAAAGGAGAGTGAAAAAGCTGGCTTAAAACTTAACACTCAAAAAACTAAGATGGTGGATCCAGTCCCATCACTTCACAGCACATAAATAGGGAAAAAGTGGAAATAGTCACAGACTTTACTTTCTTGGGCTCCAACATCACTGTCAGTGATGCAGTGACTGCAGCCATGAAATTAAAAGACACTTGCTCCTTGGAAGAAAAACTATGACCAACCTAGACAGCATATTCAAAAGCAAGACATTCCTTTGCTGACAAAGGTCCTTATAATCAAAGGTATAGTTTTTCCAGTAGTCACATATGGATATGAGAGTTGGACCATAAAGAAGGCTGAGCACCAAAGAATTGATCCTTTCAAGCTGTGGTGCTGGAGAAGACTTGAGAGTTCCTTGGACAACAAGGAGATCAAACCAGTCAGTCCTAAAGGAAATCAAAACCAAATACTCATTGGAAGGACTGATGCTGAAGCTGAAGCTCCAATACATAGGCCCCATGATGCAAAGAGCCGACTCATTGGAAAAGACCCGGATGCTGGGAAAGATTGAGGGCAGGAGGAGAAGGATAGGACAGAGGATGAGATGGTTGGATGGCATCACCGATTCAATGGACTTGAGTTTGAACAAACACTGGGAGATGGGGAAGGACAGGAAACCTGGGGTGCTGCAGTCCATGGAGTCACAAAGCATTGGATGTGAGTTAATGAATGAACAACAATGCAGATTCATTGGAGTCAGAGATATTACAGTGATAAAGTCTTAACATATAGTTGAATTTGGACAGTGATAAAGTCCTAAAATTCTACCTATAGCACTCAGTTTTAACATCGATGTCAGTCACAGCTAAGATGGTTTTATAGGGGCAAGGATCCTAGAAAATGAAGAGTTTCCAGGAAGACTCACTTTGCAAATTATTTTTGGGGAACTTACTAACATCTTTGTAGGTATCTGTAGATCTATATTCTTAATTATGAATGTGGTTGATTGCCATTGTACCACAATAACTTCTATTTAAATATTTTAAAAATAAAATAATGATTAAGTAAAAAGAAATCTCAGTAATAGAAATGGTAGATCTAAATGCTTACCATTAGGGCTTTAAAAAAAATAATAACAGATGATGAAAATTTTCTTAATTGTTAATATTTTATTCTGTGTACTACAGAAGCTTCAGATCTTATTTATTTCAAATATCTTTTTATTAACAGAAATCCCTGCCACTGAACCCCCACAGCTGCCTGGTAGATGCCCTGAGACAGAGCACTCAGCATGGATTCCTTTCCATGGTCACTGCTACTATATTGAATCTTCATTTACAAGGAACTGGGGCCAGGCTTCTCTGGAATGTCTTCGAATGGGTAAGTGCCACGTTTACTGTCAGAAAATTCCATGATCATATACTCTAGATTACCATGATAATAGTAGCCCTGTATGTTAAAACCTAAGGAATGTAAGAATATCTGTCTTTTTTGTCTTAATAATTCATATTGTTACAGAAATGTTAACATCATGCCCCTTAAATGCAATTTCTAACATTATAGCCTCAAAAGATTAAAGAATTCTGGTATGGAAAGCAATGATTTGCTGAAGAAGTCTTTCTTACTTTCTGCCCTAGTATTTTAAATCACTGGGATTATAATTCAGAGTATTGGATTCACCTTTTATCACTAATCAGCTCAGCCTTCACAAGTGCACAGGAACCATTTTGCTTTGCCATGAATAGAAAAGCATTTAGATCTGGTTATCTTATTTGTGAATAAATATGAAAGAAGATTCAAGTAGACCTGACAAAAGTGGAAAGTTTCCCTTCTGATATAAAAATATCAAAGAAAGTGAACTTTTCAGGGTACATTAACAAATTTACTGACTTTAATCCAAATAAATATTTTACTGAATTATTTTGTTACTGAAGTTTGTTTATGCCCTAAGTCAGGGCTCTTGTTTCAACAGTGGTGAGCAAGGGTTATATTCTCATATTCTTGTTCTTTCAAAAGTCAGCCTGGAGTTTTTGCTACTTCTTTTTGCGTTTATATTTAGTTTTTTCTTCAGTTTTATTGAGGTGTAGTGGACATAAAATTATAATACATTTAAGGTATACAAGGTGATGATTTGATACATGTGTTTGCTGGGAAAGGATTCCTAGTGTCAAGTTAACAGAACCATCATATCACATATTTACTTTTTTTTCTTTCTTGGTAAGAATACTTAATTTCTAATCTCTTATATCATACAGTATTTACTATAGTCACTATATTAAACAGATCCCAAGACCTTATTTATCATATAACTGAAGGTTTGTACCCTGTTTCTCCCACACCCCAAGCCCCTCACAACCACCATTCTACTCTCTGTTTCTATGAGTTTGACTTTTATTTAATTCCATGTATAAGTAATACCATATAGTACTTGTTTGTCTCTGGCTTACTTCCTTAAAATAATGCCCACCAGGTTGATCCATGCTGCTGCATGGAAGGAAAGGAAATCCTTCTTTTTTGAAGACTGAATAATATTCCATTATATATACACACTGCCTTTTCTTAACCATTCATCTGTTGATGGACATTTAGGTTGTTTCCATATCTTGGCTATTGTTAATAATGCTGCAGTAAACGTGGAGTGTGGATATCTTTTCAAGATGCTGATTTCATTTTCTTTGAATATATACTGAGAAGTGGGAGTGATGATAGTTTTATCTTTAATTTTTTGAGGAACCCCCATGTTGTTCCAATTTATATTCACCCTAACCGGGTTTTCTCTTCTCCTCATCCTCTCCAGCATTTGTTATCTCTTATCTTTTTAATAATAGCTAGCCTAAGCAAGTGTGGGGTGATAGCTCATTGTGGTTTTGATTTGTATTTCCAGGATGATTAGTGATGTTGTGCAACTTTTCATGTACTTTTTAGTCATTTGAAAGTCTCCTATGGAAAAAAAATGTCTATTCATGTTCTAAGCCCATTTTTTAAATTGAGTTATTCAGTTTTTGCCATTGAGTTGTTTAAGTTGTATATTTTACATATAAAACCTCTATTAGGACATGTAGTTTCAGAGAAGGCAATGGCACCCCACTCCAGTACTCTTGCCTGGAAAATCCCATGGATGGAGGAGCTTGGTAGGCTGCAGTCCATGGGGTCGCTAAGAGTCAGACACGACTGAGCGACTTCACTTACACTTTTTCACTTTTATGCATTGGAGAAGGAAATGGCAACCCACTCCTGTGTTCTTGCCTGGAGAATCCCAGAGACGGGGGATCCTGGTGGGCTGCCGCCTATGGGGTCGCACAAAGTCGGACACGACTGAAGCGACTTAGCAGCAGCAGCAGCAGCAGGACATGTGGTTTGCCAAATGTGTTTCCCATTCAGTAAGTAATATTTTAATTTTGCTGATGGTTTCCTTTGCTATACAGAAGCGTTTCAGGTTGTTGTTGTGCCATTTGTTTAATTTTGCTTTTTTTTTGCCTTTGTTGTTAATGGCAAATACAAAAAAATCATCACCAAAATTAATGTCAAGGAGCTTATTGCCTATATTTTCTTCCATGATTTCAGGTCTTACATCCAAGTCTTTAATAATTTTGAGTTGATTTTCCTGTGTAGTGTTAGTAGTTAGTTACTCTATTTCACGTGGCTGTCAGTTTTCTCAATACTGCTGCTGCTGCTGCTAAGTCGCTTCAGTCGTGTCCGACTCTGTGTGACCCCATGGACTACAGCCCACCAGGTTCCTCCGTCCATGGGATTTTCCAGGCAAGAGTACTGAAGTGGGTTGCCATTGCCTTCTCCAAACATACAGACATATGCTGCTGCTGCTGCTGCTGCTGCATGGCTTCAGTCGTGTCCGACTCTGTGCGACCCCATAGATGGCAGCCCACCAGGCTCCCCCGCCCCTGGGATTCTCCAGGCAAGAACACAGGAGTGGGTTGCCATTTCCTTCTCCAATGCATGAAAGTGAAAAGTGAAAGTGAAGTCGCTCAATACTACTTGCATGGAATAATTTTTTTTAATCCCTTCACTTTAAGCCTATGTATGTGCATCTCTTGTAGGCAGCATATAGTTGGGGCTTTTTCTTTTTATTCCTTTTCTTTTTCAATCTATTAGGCCACTCTGTGTTTTTTGATTGGAGAATTTAGTCCATTTACATTTCCAGCAATTATTGGTAGGCATGGACTTCATATTGCCATTTTGTTAATTGTTTCTGTCTGTCTTGACCTTCCTTTTTTCCTTTCTTCCTCTGTTCATTTCCTTTGTGATTAGATGGTTTCTATCATTATATGCTTAGATTTGTTTCCTTTTGTATGTGTACTATAGGTTTTCTTGTGTGGTTATTATGAAGCTTATATGAAACATCTTATAGTAGTGTATTTAAAGCTGGCAACAACTTAACTTTGAATGTATGCAAGCACTCTATATTTCTACATTCCCCCACCTTTTATATTTTTGATGTCACCATTTGCATATTTTTATGTTGTGTATACATTAACAAATTATTGTATTTATAGTTATTTTTAATACTTTGTATTTTAACCTTTATAGTAGAATTCCGGATGATTTACCTACCACCACTATATCAGAATAGTCTGGATTTTCCTACATATTTACCTTAACCATTGAGTTTTATATTTTCAAATATTTTCATATTATTAATTAGAGTCCTTTCACTTTAACTTGAAGAATTCCCTTTGACATTTATTATAAAGTGAAAGTTGTTCAGTTGTGTCCAACTCTTTGCAACCCCAAGGACTATAGAGTCCGTGGATACTCCAGGCCAGAATACTGGAGTGGGTAGGCTTTGCCTTCTTCAGGAGATGGTCCCAACCCAGGGTTCAAACCCAGGTCTCCCACATTACAGGCAGATTCTTTACCAGCTGAGCCATAAGGGAAGCCCAAGAATACTGGAGTGGGTAGCCTATCTCTTTTCCAGCAAATCTTTCCACCCAGGAATTGAACCAGGATCTCTGGCATTTCAAGTGGATTCTTTTACCAACTGAGCTATCAGGACAAAAATAAAGCTATCAGGGAAAAGATCTATTGGTGATGAACTCTTTCCAGTTTTATTTGTCTGGGAAACTTTTTATCTCTCATTTAATTCTGAATGACAGTTTTTCTAGGTGGAGTATTCTTGGTTGGAAGCTTTTATCTCTAAGCACTTTAAATGTATCTTCTCACTCCCTCTGGACAGCAAAGTTTCTGCTGGAAAATTTCTTCATAGTCTTGCAGGGATTGCCTTATGTGTAAAAAGTTGCTTTTGTTTAACTGTTTTTACAGCAAAAGAGACCCAGATGTATAGAACAGTCTTTTGGACTCTGTGGGAGAGGGAGGGGGGATGATTTGGGAGAATGGCATTGAAACATGTATAATATCATATAAGAAATGAATTGCCAGTCCAGGTTCAATGCAGGATACAGGAAGCTTGGGGCTGGTGCACTGGGATGACCCAGAGGGATGGTATAGGGAGGGAGGTGGGAGGGGGGTTCAGGATTGGGAACACGTGCACACCCATGGCATATTCATATTGATGTATGGCAAAACCAATACAATCTTGTAAAGTAATTAGCCTCTAATAAAATAAATAAATTTAAAATTTAAAAAATCACTCTTTGTCTTTAACTTGAAAGTGAAGTCGCTCAGTCATGTCCTACTCTGAGACCCCATGGACTGTAGCCATTCAGGCTCCTCCATCCATGGGATTTTCCAGGCAAGAGTGCTGGAGTGGATTGCCATTTTTGACAACTTAATTGTAATGTGTCTCAGTGTTGGTCTCTTTCAGTTCAGTTCAGTCACTCAGTTGTGTCCGACTGTTTGCGACCCCATGAATCACAGCACGCTGGGGCTCGCTGTCCATCACCAACTCCCGGAGTTTACCCAAACTCACATCCATCTAGTCAGTGATGCCATCCAGCCATCTCATCCTCTGTCGTCCGCTTCTCCTCCTGCCCCCAATCCCTCCCAGCATCAGGGTCTTTACCAATGAGTCAACTCTTTGCATGAGGTGGCCAAAGTATTGGAGTTTCAGCTTTAGCATCAGTCCTTCCAAAGAACACCCAGGACTGATCTCCTTCAGAATGGACTGGTTGGATCTCCTTGCAGGCCAAGGGACTCTCAAGAGTCTTCTCCAACACCACAGTTCAAAAGCATCAATTCTTCGGCACTCAGCTTTCTTCACAGTCCAACTCTCACATCCATACATGACCACAGGAAAAACCATAGCCTTGACTAGACGGACCTTGTTGGCAAAGTAATGCCTCTGCTTTTGAATATGCTATCTAGGTTGGTCATAACCCTCCTTCCAAGGAATAAGCATCTTTTAATTTCATGGCTGCAATCACCATCCGCCATGATTTTGGAGCCCCAAAAACTAAAGTCTGACACTGTTTCCGCTATTTCCCCATCTATTTCCCATGAAATGATGGGACCAGATGCCATGATTTAGTTTTCTGAATGTTGAGCTTTAAGCCAACTTTTTAACTCTCCTCTTTCACTTTCATCAAGAGGCTTTTTAGTTACTCTTCACTTTCTGCCATAAGGGTGGTGTCGTCTGCATATCTGAGGTTATTGATATTTCTCCCAGAAATCTTGATTCCAGCTTGTGTTTCTTCGAGCCCAGCATTTCTCATGATGCATTCTGTATATAAGTTCAATAAGCAGGGTGACAATATATAGCCTTGACGTACTCCTTTTCCTATTTGGAACCAGTCTGTTTTTCCATGTCGAGTTCTAACTGTTGCTTCCTGACCTGCATACAAATTGCTCAAGAGGCAGGTCAGGTGGTCTGGTATTCCCATCTCTTTCAGAATTTTCCATAGTTTATTGTGATCCACACAGTCAAAGGCTTTGGCATAGTCAATAAAGCAGAAATAGATGTTTTTCTGAAACTCTCTTGCTTTTTTGATGATCCAACAGATGTTGGCAATTTGATCTCTGGTTCCTCTGCCTTTTCTAAAACCAGCTTGAACATCTGGAAGTTCACGGTTCACGTATTGCTGAAGCCTGGCTTGGAGAATTCTGAGCATTACTTTACTAGCTTGTGAGATAGGTGCAATTGTGTGGTAGTTTGAGCGTTCTTTGGCATTGCCTTTCTTTGGGATTGGAATGAAAACTGACCTTTTCCTGTGGCCACTGCTGAGTTTTCCAAATTTGCTGGCATATTGAGTGCAGCAATTTCACATCATCTTTCAGGATTTGAAATAGCTCAACTGGAATTCCATCACCTCCACTAGCTTTGTTCATAGTGATGCTTTCTAAGGCCCACTTGACTTCACATTCCAGGATGTCTGGCTCTAGGTGAGTGATCACACCATCGTGATTATCTTGGTCATGAAGATCTTTTTTGTACAGTTCTGTGTATTCTTGCCACCTCTTCCTGATATCTTCTGCTTCTGTTAGGTCCATACCATTTCTGTCCTTTACTGAGCCCATCTTTGCATGTAATGTTCCCTTGGTATCTCTGATTTTCTTGAAGAGATCTCTAGTCTTTCCCATTCTGTTGTTTTCCTCTGTTTCTTTGCATTGATTGCTGAGGAAGGCTTTCTTATCTCTCCTTGCTATTCTTTAGAACTCTGCATTTAGATGCTTATATCTTTCCTTTTCTCCTTTGCTTTTCGCTTCTCTTCTTTTCACAGCTATTTGTAAGGCCTCCTCAGACAGCCATTTTGCTTTTTTGCATTTCTTTTCCATGAGAATGGTCTTGATCCCTGTCTCCTGTACAATGTCATGAACCTCCATCCATAGTTCATCAGGCACTCTATCTATCAAATCTAGTCCCTTAAATCTATTTCTCACTTCCACTGTATAATCATAAGGGATTTGATTTAGGTCATACCTCAATGGCCTAGTGGTTTTCCCTACTTTCTTCAATTTAAGTCTGAATTTGGCAATAATCTCTTTAGATTCACTATATTTGGTACTCCTTATGCTTCCTGGATCTAGATGTCTGTTTCTTTCTCCAAGGTAGAAGACAATGGCAACCCGCTCCAGTACTCTTGCCTGGAAAATCCCATGGAAGGTGGAGCCTGGTAGGCTTCAGTCCATGGGGTCTCGAAGAGTCAGACACGACTGAGCGACTTCACTTTCACTTTTCACTTTCATGCATTGGAGAAGGAAATGGCAACCCACTCCAGTGTTCTTGCCTGGAGAATCCCAGGGACAGCAGAGCGTGGTGGGCTGCCGTCTATGGGCTCGCACAGAGTCAGACACGACTGAAGTGACTTAGCAGCAATAGCAGCAGCAGGGCAATTATCAGCCATTGTGCTGTGCTGTGCTGTGCTAAGTTGCTTCAGTCGTGCCTGACTCTGTGACCCTATGGACCATAGCCCACCAGCTCCTCTGTCCATGGGATTCTACAGGCAGAAATACAGGTATGGGTTGCCATGCGCTTGTCCTGGGAAGGACCATTGGGAAGCTTTTGGTCCATCATTTCTTCAAGTACTCTTTATGTCTCTTTATCTCACTCCTCTCCTAGGACTCCCATTATTCAGACTTGATAACCACAAGCTTGTTGATTATTTATTTTACTTAATCAAATTCAGTTTTGGGCTTCTCCAGTGAAGTTTTCCTTTCAATTATTATAATGTTTAACTCCAGAATTTTATTTTTAAAATAATTTCTATCTTTTTATTAATAGTCTCTATTTAGTGAGCAATTATTTCATACTTTCTTTTCATTCTTTAGACACTTTCCCCTTTAAGTTCTTTAAACATCTTTAACATAGCTGGTTTCAAAAGACTTTGTCCAGTAAGCCAAAGATGTGACTTGTTCAGGAAAAATTTGTACTGGCTGCTTCTTTTCTTGGTATGGGTCATATTTTCATGTTTCTTTGAATTTCTTGTAATTTTCATTGAAAAATATGTATTTAAAATAATAAAAGAAGCAACGTTGGAAATAAGTTTATTTCCACTCTACAAGGTTTGATTTTGTTGCTGTTTGTTGTTGTTTCCTTGTTTAGTAATTTTCCCTCATAAATTCTATAAAGTACATATTCTTTCTCATGCGCAGTTACTGAATTCTCTACTCAGGTAGTTTAGTGGTCAGCTAGTGATGTAACGTATTTCCTTAATGCCTAGAATGAATAAGTTTTCTGGGTTTTACTGAGGGGCTCTGTCTGAAGACATGTCTTCAACATTCATACATGAAGTTTAAAACTCTACCTTAGCCTTCACTTCCTGCTTGTGCAGACTGTCAAGGTCAGCCAGAGATGAAAATGTAGAGACTTTTCAGATCTTCCACGGGCATGCACATAGTCCTGTGCATGCACACACTCCAGTGCATGTCTGTGGCCTTCTAGATTCCCAGGAATAGGTCGGTGCTTCTTAAAGTTCCCTATGGACATTTTACTCCACAGTCTTTCCTTTTAGCTTTTTCGTTAGCTTATTGTTTCCCTAAAATGTTATCCCTGCTTCAGGCAGCTATACTGTTAGATTATTGCCACTGTTAATTTTTGACAAATTCCCCCAAGGAAAATGCTGTTTACATTGGATGAGCTCTGAGTTAGTTCAAATTAAGGCAGGTTCTGCCAAGTGAGGTTTTCCAGGGAACTGTCAGAGATCAAATAATGGAAATTCTTTGAGAATGTGACTTGGAAAGAACCCCAATCCCATTCTGACTTTCCCAGTGTCTTCTTGGTTTCTGGTCTTCAGTGTGATTTTGAGGCTTTTGGCTTTTAAGGCAATCACAGAGCTAGGGATAAGACTATGGGATTAGGACAAGTTAAAACATCATGAAGCTCACTTTCCTTACTGAGAGTCAGTCATTTTTCTCGAATAAATACTTCCTGGACTGTTACAAGCTGTTGGTTAACTTTCAGTGTTCTGAAAAAGTTGATTTGAAAAAAAATTAGTGTTCTTATTGCTTTTGTAGGAGAAAGGATTTTCAAGGGTTCTTCCTCTGCCATTCATTATGATGTCACTTGAAACCTCCTTTTTTAAATTAAATGTTTTTTCTTTTATGTTGCTAAATATTTTTAAAAAAATTCTTGGCAGTGGATATGTAGAAACTTTGTTTTCAACTGTAGATAACTATGTTTTCCTATAAATAAAATGAATGATTCACATTCATCAAAATATATCCCATATATATTGAAATGGCTATCATCTGTGAAATATATTTTAAAATAAAATATGAAATGATGCAACGAAAATAGTCAGCAAGGTCCCAGTCATGTGGGATGCAGGCATGTGGTTAGGTATAGGGCAAGATTCAGATGCCCGGATCATGCCATGACTTTGCCCTCCACTCTCATTAAGATCTTGAAAGATCTTACCCTCTGGACTTTTAGATTCCTTATCTGTAAAATGGACTAACAGTAGTACTAACTTAATAAGATAGTTGTAAAATGTTAGTGAGATCATGTTTGTAAAGCCCAAAGCAAAATATCTGGTAGAAATAGCTTAAATATAGTTTAAGTTGTTATTATTTAAAATTCTATAAATTTATGATAAAATACAGTACTGGCACTGAAGCAATCTTTGACTGGGTATGCTAGATGCTGTAGCAGCCTTTCTGTTTCCTGTCTTCTTTTTGTACAGTCCTATACATAACAGCTGGATTAATATTTTTATAGTGCGTGCATCATTCTGCTGCCTAAAAATCTAAGTCTCCTGCCATTACCCTAAATACCCTAAATACCAGTCTCCTGCCATCTGCAGTGAGACCTAACCCAAGGCTTTTTTCACCCATTGACCAGATTCATCCAGCCAAACTGAGCTATCTATCAATGCTATTCATTTACCCCAATAGATTGCCTTATCTACCTACCTACCTACCTGCCTTTCTATCTATTTCATATCTTATTACTATAAACCAGACATGAATTCCATGCATCTGTGAACCACCTCTATGCTTCCCTGTTTCTTTATTTTTTTTATTCTTCCTAATCTCCGAATTATTTTCTATTCTTTCTACTTGAAATCTCATGCTCCCTAATATTTTTAAATTCTGTTTCTTGCATGCTTCCTTTAAATAGCTTCCCCTAAAACAAATCTTCTCCCTGTTTGACATGTCAGTACCTTTTTATATTTATTTTCTTTTCTAATACATTTCTTTATATGCTCAACTCATTCCTATTCACTGAACCATAACCTTCTTGAGGTATTCTGTGTTCTCCTCATCTTTGTATATCCTAAAGTGAGTTGTCCAGTGGTTGTACACAAATGATGCCTAAAAAATCATATTTTCAGAATGGAAACAAATTCTTAGAAGACAAATGTTCACCCTTTGAAATTCTTCCCCTTAAGTGGAGATAGTGGGATGATTTTCATTGCTCTTGATATCAACACAATCTTTATAAAAATGTTTTCAACTACTTAAATATATTGCCATCTTGTTTATTCTTTTGTACTTTGTAGGTTCCTCTCTGGTTACCATTGAAAGTGCTGCTGAATTGAGTTTCCTGTCATATCGAGTTGAGCCACTTCAAAGCAAAACCAATTTTTGGATAGGATTGTACAGAAATGTTGAAGGTAATTTTTGCACCATGATTTTTGAATCATAAATATTTCAAAATGTTGAAATATTTCAAAATGTTTCAAATTTGTTTCAAAACAAGTTTTCAGTTCTAGAAAATCTTGCTTTAATTAATGATTAATTTGTGAAACATTTGAAAATTCAAACTCATAGTTTCATTTGAGATAAGAACTGAATATTTAAGTGACTCACACATTAGGCTATCTTAAAAGTTGCTAAAAGGAATATCCACTGTTGCTAAGTTAAAGACAAATATTTTTAAAAATTTTTTCTATCTTTTGCTATTAAAAAAAATTAGGGGGAGATAACTTTACATATATATACTAATTAGGAATAAATTTTCAACTGAAATTACATAAGAAACATAATTCTAAGTTTCCTTTCCTCTATTAATTAATTATTATTATCTTGCCTATTAAAACTCTTAAGTGTAAATAGCTATTGATTGTGGTGTAAAATAACATGCTTAGAAATTTCACATGAATAAGTTGAATTTATTTTAAGGGGGATTATTTTTAACTTGTAATTTTTTTGGCTTCCTCTGATAATCAGGAATGTGGGTGTGGATAAACAACAACCCACTCTCCTTTGTCAACTGGAAAACAGGTGATCCCTCTGGTGAAAGAAATGATTGTGTCACTTTATATGCATCTTCTGGATTATGGAGTAATATTCACTGTTCTTCCTACAAAGGATACATTTGTAAAAGACCAAAAAGTAAGTAAGAATTTGTCCTATGGTACATATGTTTCTAGGCTCCCTTTTCTTGCAAATATGAAGATGTTAGGTGTGGAATTACAATGTGATTACAGGTTCCTTATAAACTGTCCCTCTTTATAAGCAAGAAATCTAGTCTGCCATGATGATTAGTTCTGTCTGTCGCTTTGAGTGAGCACAAAACTTCCTGCTTAATTGAAGTAATAATTTTGGTATATGAATACACATGTGTGAAATATCCATGCACATGGATTTGTGAAGTTGGGAGAAGTTTGGAGATCTAGCCTTATGGTGTATGAGAAAAAGAGATAAAATATGTACCTTGACCAAACAAGAAGTGGACAGTGGGGAGGAATGAGAATTTATTAAGAAATAAATCATGTAAGACCAATTAAGTTTCCTCCTGAGATTGAATGGCAGGCCATGTCAGGACAGGGATTGGGGGAGTTAATAGTATTATGTGCCCATGATATGATATTACCTGGACATTCACAATAGTTTTATGCCATTCTACTTCACATAGTATCTTTGCCAAGAGATAAAATTAATTAGATAATAGATTTAAATAAATGAACTAAATAAAGTAATACTCCATCCCCAGTGGTTTTATTATTTTGTTGTTGTTGTTCAGTTGCTAGGTTGCGTTTGAGTCCTTGTGACCCCATGGACTGTAGCATGCCAGGCTCCTCTGTCCTCCACTGTCTCCCAGAATTTGCTGAAATTCATTTCCACTGAGTCGGTGATGCTAGTTCTTCATTTGTTGACAACTCTGTTCTAAGATACTGTACCCTTTAGTGCAGTGTTGGATTCCTTGTTTTATTTTTCATTCAAATGCCTTGTAATATCTTATGCTTCAGTGAGCCATTTTCAAAACCACTAGCCTAGAATACATTATTTTATGGGTAGATTGGATAGATTTTTGTGGTATAAGTGGCTCAAATGCAACTGGGTGTTTTTTTTTTCCTGTTTTCAGATCTTCCAGTCTATTTAAACTCACCATGCAGCTGTAGGTTGCATTTATAGGAAGATAGATAGCTAAAATCTGTATATATACATACAGATTTTATCTATCTGCCCATCTATCTGTTTATTGTCTATATATATCATGAAAGTAAAAGTGAAGTCACTCAGTTGTGTCCGACTCTTTGCGACCCCATGGACTGTAGCCTACCAGGCTCCTCTGTCCATGGGATTTTCCAGGCAAGAGTACTGGAGTGGATTGCCATTTCCTTCTCCAGGGATCTTCCCAACTCAGGGATCGAAACCAGGTCTCCCGCATTGTAGATAGACCCTTTACCGTCTGAGCCACCAGGGAAAGAACCTGATATATGATATATATATCATATATCACCATAAATCAAACATGAATAATTTTATGTATTTGTAAACCAAATAATGCTCACTATCTGCATGCAATTATCATGGGTCTTTATAACTATTTAATTATTTTGTTATTTTACAAACAGTTGTTGATGCTGAACCTACGCATACATTAATTACAACAAAAGGTAAGATCATCATGAACTTTTAAGTTCCATATTAGCAATACATTGATACAGTGTGTTTACTTTAAAAACCATAATTTTCCCTTCCTACACCCATTACACTCTCTAGCCTTTGTCGTTAGGGCACCAATTGCTCTTGAATGATATTCTAGAAAAGCCGGTCTTGGAGTCAGTTTGGTGTTTTTATCCCAGGTCCTGTTGTTGTTGTTGAGTCACTCAGTTGTGTCTGACTCTTTATGACTACATGGACTGTAGTCTGCCAGGCTCCTCTGTCCATGGGATTCTCCAGGCAAGAACTCTAGGTCTTACTGAGGACACTAACTGCTTTGTTACACTAATTGCCCTATGAGAACCCAGGGAAGAAATTTCTCTTAGGAATCCCTATGATTTCTTTGTTTTCTTTTTTTTTAAGCAATATTTAAAATTTTAGTTTTATGGACAGTTTGAATGAGGAACTGACCTCCTTCACTTATGTTGTTTGCTGCTAAAAAAAAGTAAAAGTGAGATGTGTGGCTTGCCTCCATCTCTCTTAACTTCCTACGTGCTGTTAACTAATACTCATGTGTTCAAATTTCCACTATTCATTTTCTTTTTTCCCTAATTTTCCCCCTTGGTTGTTATTATTGTCACTGCTTTTACTATTCCATTTATCTTCATATGATGTATGTGTAAGCAGCCTTCAATTATTTTTAAAAGGTATAAATATTTTAAAATATCATACTAGCTTACTGCTGCATAGATACATGAGATACTCTTGCAACTGAATAGTCATCTGAACATTTGAATTTATCATCCACGAAATTCTATATTCATGTCCTAAATTTCTGTTTGGGAAATGTCACTGGACAGGAAATTCATGCATTTTAGTTTTTCTAAGACAGTTGTACTGTTCTCCATGGCACTTTACTCTCTGCCTCCCTCCACTTACCTTTTTTTAAAATATATTTACTTATTTATAGCTGATCCAAGGAAGATGGAACCTTCTAAACCGTCTTCCAGTGCGACAGGAGTAGTGGTCATCGTGGTGCTCCTGATTATAATGGGTGCTGGCTTCGCTGTGTACTTCTTTTATAAGAAAAGACGTGTGCATTTGCCTCGAGAGGACGCTTTTGAGAACACTCTGTATTTTAACAGTGGATCAAGTCCAGGAACTAATGATACGAAAGATCTCATGGGAAACATTGAACAGAATGAACATGCGGCCATCTAGTATCATGGTATGATTTAGGTATATTTGAATTTCATAAAATTATAACTAAAATGGTAAGGTCTTTTGTTTTGTTCAATGTGATTATTTCCTTTCAAATTATAATAGTACTGTATTACGCTGGTCTGTCTTTTTTCCTTTGCCGAGTGGAAGAAATAAGTGCTCCTTTTTAAGCCTGGCAAGATATTTTCACAAAAGAGGGATAATGACATTGACTACAATGTTTAAGAAGATCTTAGATGAATATACAGCATTAGTGTATAGCTCATGTCAACTGCATTCAAATACAAGAACCCCAGAAGCAACCAGCTAAGCGTCCTGAAATCATTTAAGGAGATTCCAAAGACTTGTTACCCATGAGATAGTTATTTGATAATTAGAAGACCATTTTAAAAGTCAAGTACATGTAACCTCAGGTGACACAAAAATTTAGTCACCTTTTTCCTTATACCCATCTTGATTTTTTTAATTTCAGTTATTCAGAATTGTATTTGTACATGTGCAGAAAGAAAAAGGCAGCTGAGAATTTTGTCTGCCCCAAGCAAGATTTTCCAGGCTGAACATTACAAATGTGTTCTTTGTCCTGTTTTATGTATATCAGGAATGCAAAGATTTGAAATAAAAATGTAAATTTGCATAACTGTATGTAGTTAGATAATGTGAAATAAACATCAAAGACAAGGTGTATTTTTAATAGATTTGTATTTTGGTGATCTTAGTAAGTGTAAATTTTCTTTTAACTGAGATTTATTTATCCATTTACTTTACATTTTACTTGGAAAATTAATGATATTATCAGTAGAGGAATTTTTAAAATTAAGCTCTTAATGTATTTGGAAAATATAGATTGCTAAAACACTGTGCATAAAATGAATTTTTTGCTATAATGACTTGGCCTATTTCTCTGGATCTTTCCCCTGTAACACTGACTGATCTCAGAACACAACAGTTGAAGGTATTGTTCCCTAATTGGGAATTAGGTTTCTAAGTATCTTTTCCTCACTTTAACAATTCCTTTTTGCTCAAAAACTTTTCCTCAGATGAAGCTTTGTGTACACTGTAAAATATATCAGAGGTGTTGCATCTACCCTGGTATCATATTTCCAACTCATCCTTGCCTTTCCCAAGGGGTTACTCACAAGCAGAAGTTCCTTACCTGAAGTCCCTAAACAGGGGTCTACGAAGACCCTCAAATTGTTTGCAAAATGTTGTCTCCATTTGTGTTTATGCCTTTTTTTTTTTTTCCCCTGGGAAGAAAATAGCTAGATTTTCAAGAAAGTCCATGACTCACAAAAGACTAACAGGACTCCCCTAGTGGTCCAGTGGTTAAGACTTTGAGCTCCTAATGCAGGGGGCCAGAGTTTGATCCCTGGTCAGGAAACCAGATCTTGCATGGTGAAACTAAAGATCCCGTGTGCTGCAGCCAAAAAAACAAAAGAGAGAGACTAAGAAGCAGCATATTGATTAGTAAGAAGGAGTTTGCAATACCCCAACTTAATGAGGTTGTAAGCTAAGCTAAGCTAAGTCACTTCAGTCATGTCCGACTCTTAGCGACCCCATGGACTGCAGCCTACCAGGCTCCTCTGTCCATGGGATTTTCCAGGCAAGAGTACTGGAGTGGAGTGCCATTGCCTTCTCAAATGAGGTTGTAAGAGGTGGGCAATTGTGAGAAAGCTTTCTGGGAACAAACGACTTTCTCTCGTGCCTCGGACAGGAGAAAACAAATTGCTTTTATTTTCTTGGTAAGAACAAAGCATGTTCCATTTGAGGACGTTTCGATGGAAACAATGGCTACAGTGTCATAGCAGTGTGTGGTTAATTATACTGAAAAAACTTTATATATGTATTTTTTTTTTCTTTCAAGACACAAGAGAAACAAGAGAGAATTAGAAATATGGAAGAGGAGAAATATAAGAGTGAGCATGATTTACAAAGTCTTTACACAAGTCATTTTCTTTAGAACTCAGAGCTACCTTTTCACAGAAAGGATTTTGGACTTCAGACGTTTGTCTCATACTTAAATGTCTTATCCTTTCAAGAAACTGTCTGTATTCAGTAGAATGCTGAACACACCTCACATTATCCACTCAAACATACAATCAAATAGATGTCATCTGTATCTATATATGTACTCAAACTCAGTAACGTATTAAGCATATGGGAGGGCGGGTAGAGAAGTTTTATAAAATGGAGAAAAGCAGTTTTGTTTTGTTTGCTTTTTACATTTATTTTTGGTTTTGGTGGTTGTAGTCCATTTGTTTTTTTTTTTTTTAAACCAAAATTCTTTCTGGGGATTAAATGTTTAAGTGCTCTCCACACTGGCTTTGCACTTGTTTTCATCAGAATTCAGCAGTCAGAAGATTCTTAAAGGATATTTTTTTCCCCCAGTTGAACTCAAAACAATATGAAGAGTCTTTGACTTGATCTCTAAAGATAAAGATGATATCTCTAGAGACTGGGAATGTCTTGATGCGTCTATTTTCAGTGTTCACTTGGGCATCTGTTTGTGTATTTACCTATTTGTTCATCACATATACCATCAGCATCTCATACATATCCCAGGTGTTGAGCTAGGTCTTGGAGATTCAAGTGTGGGTGAGAAGCTGTGCTGGTCCACGAGAAGAAGTACACAGTCTAATGGAGGTCCAGGCACACAATCATTTTGGAGGGATTTTTTTATTGATGTATAGTTGATGCATGCTATTATATAAATTACAGGTGTACAGTATAATGGCTTGCAATTTTTGAAAATTATTCTCCATTTATAATTATTATAAAATATTGACCATAATTCCCAGTATTGTACAATATAATCTTTATAGCTTATTTTATGCCTAATGGTTTATACCTCTTAATCCCCTACCCTTGTTACCCCTCTCACCCCACTGGTAACCACTGAAGTGAAGTGAAGTCAGTCGTGTCTGACTCTATGACCCCATGGACTATAAAATGCATGGAATTCTCCAGACCAGAATACTGGAGTGGGTAGCCTTTCCCTTCTCCAGGGAATCTCCCCAGGGATTGAACCCAGGTCTCCTGCATTGGAGGCGAATTCTTTACCAGCTGAGTCACAAGGGAAGTCCAAGAATACCAGAGTGGGTAGCCTATCCCTTCTCCAGCTGATCTTCTCAACCCAGGAATTGAACTGGGGTCTCCTGAATTGCAGAAGGATTCTTTACCAACTGATCCATCACCATTAAGTTGTTCTTAATGTCTGTGAGTCTGCTTTGTTTTTGTTCTATTCACTAGTTTGTTGTATATTTTAGATTCCATGTATGAGTGATATTGTACAGTATTTGTCTTTCTATACCTGACTTATTACTTAGAATATGGATTTAGGCCCTCCAAGCCCACCTGCTGCTGCTGCTGCTGCTGCTGTCGCTTCAGTCGTATCTGACTCTGTGCGACAGCAGCCCAAAAGGCTCCACCGTCCTTGGGATTCTCCAGGCAAGTCTGCCTATGTTGCTGCAAATGGCAAAATTTTGTTCTTTTTTATGGCGAACAACATTGGGTTGTATATATACCACATCTTCTTTACCCATTCATCTGTTGACTTCCATATCTTGGCAATTGTAAATAATGCTGGTATGAACACTGGGGTACAGGTATCTTTCTAATTAATGTTTTCTCTTTTTGGGGGGATATATACCCAGGAGTGGAATTGCTGGGTCATATGGTAGTTCTATTTCAGTTTTCTGAGAAACCTCCATAGTGTTTTTACACCGACTGAATCAGTTTACATTCCCAGCAACAATGTGTGAAGGTTCCATTTTCACTGCATCCTTGCCAATGCTGCATTCTTTTCGATCATGACCATGCTGACAGGTGTGAGGTGATATCTCATTGTGACTTTGATTTGCATTTCCCTGATGATTAGTGACACCGAGCATCTTTTCATGTGACTGTTGGCCATCTGTATTTCCTGTTTGGAAAACTGTATACTCAGGTTTCTGCCCATTTTTCATTTGAGTTTTTTTTGATGTTGAGTTGTATGAGCTTCCAAAATCATTTTTAACATAATCTAGTTCTTAAAGACACTGTCTCTGAATACAGTCACATTCTGAGGTTCTGTGTTAGGGCTTCAGCATATGAATTGGAGAGGAGGGCACAATTCAGCCGGTAGCATGCTTCTACAACACTTTTTTTTTTTTTTTTACTGATCATCATATTTGCAGGGTTCTCCAGACAGTGAAACTAAAAGGTCTATTTATACATCTATTTATCAATTATCTATATCTGTATATCTATCTATGTATCATCTATCTCTCATTTATCAATTACCTACCATCAGTCTATGTTATTATTTTCTACTGATTCTATTTCTTTGAATCCAACTGATATGCCATTCTTATACTGACATCACTGATTATATTATTTGTAAATATATTATTCCACTAAACCCAAACTACATGTATTCCAAATTCAATGTTCATTTACCCTGGTTCTCAAAAATGCTCATGGTCTTTCCAGCAGGACTTAATACAAGAGAAAGTTTGACAGGGACGTAGTTGAAATAGACAGTCTGAATCTATTATGGTTACAATCTCTTATTTCTGCAGATTTAAGAAACACGACCACATGAAAATATTTCCATGGTCCCTCCCAGGGGTTTGGAAGGGACCCATGTGAGTGAGGGGCCCCAAAGGTTAAGCTTTATTTGTTTCATTATAGAACAACTCTTAGTGTCAGGAACAGCTTCTGATAGGTGGAGACTGAGCAGAGCCTGATGAGATGATAGAATCTTGAGGTGTAAGGAAGGAAGGTAGGAATGGATGCCAGAGAGAGGAAGAACTTGGGCAAAGCCACTGAGATAAGAAACAGCTTGTTGTCATTAAGTACTGTTCTGACCTGGAGAATCCCAGGGAGGGGAAGCCTGGTTGCCTGCCGTCTATGGGGTCGCACAGAGTCGGACACGACTGAAGCGACGCAGCAGCAGCAGGAAAGTGAGATGCACGTGGCAGGGGCTGGAGTTTAGGAATTGCCTCAAATACTGACAGGAAGTCATCTTCTGTTTGGTCCTCCCTACACCTGACCTACATTCAGAGCATCCTGATATCATGTCAGACGCTACCCACCTGCCCTGACCAAGGAAACGACCTAACTACTACTTTGCCTTAAAACACAAATAATCAAAGCTGTATGTGTGACATGGCTTAATGTAGGAAGGCCTTCAGAAATAACACTTCTTTTTGACTGAGACACTCAAATTTGGGGCCATTAAGTTACTGTAGTAAACTTACTAAGCATTAGGATCAGAGAGAAAAGGGTGAATTGGGGGAGTAGCACTGACATATCTACACTGCCATGTGTAAAACAGAGAGCTAGTGGGAAGCTGCTGCACAGCACTGGGAGCCCAGCTCCGTGCTTTGTGACGACCTGGAGGGCTGGGATGGGGTGGTTGGAGGGAGGCTCAAGAAAGAGGGAATATGTGTATACATAGAGCTGATTCACATTGTTCTACAGCAGAAACTAGCACAACATTGTAAAGCAATTATACTCCAACAAGAAAATAATAAAATTAAAAATAAATAAAAACAGTCTCCCCCTTACCAAAAAAAAAAAAAAAATTAGGCTCAGATATACCCCCACCCCATGACTTAGATTATATAACTACGGGATGCATAGAACAATTATTGGCTTGTCTCTATAACAAAATTAAAAGTAGAAAATTCTATCTTAATTATAGAAACCTTTGTATTATTGAGAATATAAATCACCTACATTTTTGAGAATTTATCTCCTGCAAATAACTTAAGAAAACTCTGTTGTATTGGCTGTAAATGGGTGTTTCAACACTGATTGCATATGGTAAACACCTGAGCCCCACTCCAGGCCCATGAAACTAGAACCTGGGGGTGGGACTCAGGCATTGGCTTGACTAGCAAAACAGAACAAACAGATAAGAACTCCCTGGGTGATTCATGAAGTTCGTGGTGACAAAATGATGTTAAATAGTACTTCCATGCAGAGAAGGCAATGGCACCCCACTCCAGTACTCTTGCCTGGAAAATCCCATGGACGGAGGAGCCTGGTAGGCTGCAGTCCATGGGGTCACTAAGGGTCGGACACGACTGAGAGATTTCCCTTTCACTTTTCACTTTCATGCATTGGAGAAGGAAATGGCAACCCACTCCAGTGTTCCTGCCTGGAGAATCCCAGGGACGGGGGAGCCTGGTGGGCTGCCGTCTATGGGGTCGCACAGAGTCGGACATGACTGAAGCGACTTAGCAGCAGCAGCAGCAGCAGCAGCAGCAGTACATCCATGAAGGTTAATTATTCAGGATTCCCTATGAGGTCTAAATTCTTGAAAATATGAATATAGTAATGTCACTCACAATTATGGAAGATCAGTTAGTAAATTTTCTGATGTAGAAAAGCTACCCTCAATATAGTTTTATTTCTTAATTTTCTTTTTAATTTATTAACAAAGAGAGGATATGATCCAAAATAATAGCATCATAATGAGTCTTTTTTGGAGAAGGCAATGGCACCCCACTCCAGTACTCTCGCCTGGGTCGCACAGAGTCGGACACGACCAAGTGACTTCACTTTGACTTTTCCTTTCATGCATTGGAGAAGGAAATGGCAACCCACTCCAGTGTTCTTGCCTGGAGAATCCCAGGGACGGGGGAGCCTGGTGGGCTGCCGTCTGTGGGGTCACACAGAGTCGGACACGACTGAAGCGACTTAGCAGCAGCAGCAGCAATGTGTCTTTTTATACTTCTGGTTTTTCTCATTGTGTCCAACTATCAAATGAGAAAATTTCCTCAAAACAATATTTTGGATTTTAGATGTTATCATGAAAATGTTTTAGGAGACTTCTTACACTGGAAATGTTGCCCAAACCTCTCAACAACATAGCAGGAACACATATTTTGGTATTAGAATTTCCTTAGCATTTTGTAAATAATGTTTTTCATTTAGAAGGGAACACTGACAGGCAACTTTTTTCAACAAAAGGTGACACTGACATTGGAAAGGCTTTCTGAGCTGGCTGGAGATCCTGGCTGTGCTGTGGGACCTTTAAAATGCTCAAGTTATTCATGGCAGGTCTGCTCAGTTAGGGTTTGGCAAAGACTGTTGATCTCATTCAACTTGCTCTGCGGGTTTGAGTTAACCCTTCTCCTTGTGGGTCTGGTTACAGCTCACATACAAACAGTTCTCTATGAAAGAAAGTTCAAGAAACCTGTGATACTACCATGTTCTTTTTTCTGTTGACTTAATTTTTTTTTTCTTCAAGGGCAGGAAAGTTCAAAACTGCCTGGGCTTGCTCCTAATTCAGGGTTTTGGCAGGGGTTCTCAAACATTGATGGGCGTAAGAGTCTCTCAGAGAGCTCATTTAAAATAGAGTCCTCTGGGCCCCTGCTTGTGATTCTGACTAAGTAGATGTGGGTCCAGTCCTGGAATCTGCATTTCAACAAGCATTCCAGGGGATTCTGATGCCCTCAGGCTGTGATTTTGATGAGCAATCTATTCTGGAATCATTTTTATGTGAAGGTATCATTTTCCCCAAAGCTATTATAAATTTCAAATAATCCACGAGGTCAAAACCATATAACCAAACAGCATGGAAGTTAATGAAAACTGCAGTTTTTCAATTCTTCTATTAATCAGAAATTGTTGGTGCTAAAATCCACTTCTTTACTTCTTTTCTGAACTCCCTTATACTCTCTGCTATGGACTGAATATACACAGTCCCCCTACCAAATCCATATAGGTTGAGACCTAACCCCCAAAGTGATAGTACTTGGAGGTAAGGTCTCTGGGAGGTGATTGGGTCATGAAAGCAGAACCCCTATGAATGGATTAGCTAGTGCCCTTATGAAAGAGACCCCACAAAGGGAAGACCATCTTCTATTAACTAGGAAGCCGGTTGTCACCAGACACTGAATCTGCTGGCACCTCAGTCTTGGACTTCCCAGCCTCCATAACTGTGAGGAATGAATTTCTGTTGTTTATAAGCCACCATGTATCTTGTTATAGAAGCCCAAATGAATTAAGATATTCTCCCAAGGCTGCAGCATTCTTATAATCCCTTCCACAATCACCATGAATGAGGATGTGTGAGTTGACAATTTGCCTCTCTTATCCAGTCTTAGACTACAAACTCCAGGAGGGGAAAGGCCTGACATTATGTGAACCTGGGCAGATCCCTAGATCTTTGGGAAAAGAACCATTTCTCTGTGTTGTCGGTAATAACAAAACTGTTTATCACCATAGAGACTCTCACTTCATGGAAACATCAGTCTCCCTTGGTCAGTTTGCTCATCTTCTAAAAGGGAGTGAATGGGAACCTTCTCACGCTCAGGACCATCTTAACTCTATAATCCAGTTGTGCTGTCTTGAGATGTGAGAGAGCAGGAGAAACCTCATCAACTTCTTTGAGAAAAATTGCCATCCATATTTCAAAGAAGATCCTGTCTGTTTTCCTCCAGTTTTCTGGAAATCAGAGTAACACTTGGCTCTAAAGGTCACAGGGAAACTGATGAAGTACCTTTCAAATGCCAGGCCCAGTGGCAGGCAATCAAATGCATTCCAGCTGCTCCTGGAGTGTGTTCTGCTTACTGCTATGTGCCACCCTGGGGGTTAACTTCCCAACTCAGGGCCTGACTCTTGAACTGGTGTGGATCCAGGAGGAGGATCTGAAGTCTCCAGTGGAGAAGAAAAGAGGGTATTGGATTGACAGTGCCTAGGAATCTACTTCTCCAAATGGGAGAGTTCATTCACCTGGCAAGGTTTGACTCCCTCCAGGAAATACCGGGCTACAGGATGGGCTAAACCTGTCCAGTCTATGCGTTTGTGTTATTGATCTCTGGTCTCATAATAAAATGTCATTATTTTCTCCGGACTTGTCCAGGCTTCTATCTGGGCCTTTGCTGCCGTGTGTCCATAGGCTGTAACTAGAGACAGATTACTTAAGAACTATTTTTGTTGGAAGTCTGTTCCCATATACTGGGCACCCCGCCAGCCCCCTACCTGTGCTGTGAGCCACCTCTCCTTATGAACCACAGCCTGGCCAGATACACCTGTGCTCATATCAAGTCCCTACGGTGGATGCATCACAAAGCAGGTACTGGGACTCCCACTTTTGAAACCGAGCAGGACCCCAGGGTCCTTGCCCCTCTCCCCACAGTGTCCTCAGCCTGCCTTTCATCTGTGGTAAAACTTCAGCCAAAGATTCAAAGTTTAATCAGAGAAGTGAGAAAATGCAGAAAAAAATAATCAAAGATCAAATAGTAATAATGTCATTAAGAATAGTTAAGAATATTTAATTCCTTCTCAAGGGCTGTATATACTATTCTGAGCCATATCCCATGAGCTGTCTTATAGATACTGAAACCCCCACCAAGTGGAAGAAGTTAACTACATGGTGACCAGTCTCTAGCCATGACAAAAGTTGCCGAAGTTCCAAGGATTGGCCTCAAGGAAATGGAAACTGATCAACCTTGGAACTGAAGATTAACTGTACTTAAAACAATCAGGATGATGCTGGTCAGACCACCAATGACCAATTTCAAGATGATGGTCAGAGCTGACTGTGCTATTCCTGCGTGTAGCCCCCTCCCTCCAGCTATAAAAACTCTTGCCCACTGATTATGGAGGAGGCGTGGGCAGTCAGTCTTTGGACAGACATCTGTCCCACACTCTCCAGTTGCCAGCATCCAAAATAAAGCAAGCTTTCCTTTCCACCAATCTGACCTTTTTTTTTTTTGAGGGCTGAGCAGCTAGTCCTGGGTTCAGTAACACTTTGACTATCCACAGGGCCACGCCCTACCCAGCAAAGACACCCAAGCCAAACTTGCAGAGCTTGAAGGAAGCAGACCCAGTTTGGGACCTCAGCCTGAGCAGCTGACAAGGACTCTGCTGCCAAGTGACAGAGAATCTGGCACAACCTCCAAGGGGCCTCAGCCAACTGGAACTTATGTAGTCACCGTGTTCCCCGGAGCTCATCTTCATGATGTGTTCCATCACTGGACTTGTTTCTCTTCCTCCTAGCCACATCTCTTCCTCGACAAGCAGGAAAATCTCAATTCTCTGGGGTTTCCATGGGGGCCAAGAGGAGCAAGGAATACACGTCTTGGGAAGCCAGACAGTATCAGGTAGCTTTTCCTGAAGCTGATCTTCAAAGAATCCAAGCCACTGTGTTCTTCTGGACAGTCTTCAACCAAGTGTATTCCACAGCGCCAAGCCTCAGGATGTCAAAGACCCAATGTCCCAGCTCAGAGATCATTAAGTAGAGGGAACAAATTCTCCCTTCCTTTGCCCTTTTTTTAAAAAATATTTTTTTGACATGGATCATTTTTAAAGCATTTACTGAATTTGTTACAATATTGCTTCTGTTTTATGTTTTGGTTTTTTAGCCTTGAATCATGTGGGATCTTAGCTTCCCTAACCAGGGATCGAACCCACCCTCCCTGCCCTGGAAGGTGAAGTCTTAACCACCAGACTACCAGGGAAGTCCTTGCCTTTTTTTTTTGTTCAGGCCCTCACTAGATTGAGATTTACTCTGTTGAATTCTACAGTCTAAAGAGGTTCACATGGGAAATGCTACATGGCCCCAAAGAGAAGCTGAGTTTTTGTAAGTTCTAATGTAATAGAAAGCTGGATTTCTTTTTTTGTTTTTTGATTAAAAAAATTTTGGACCATGCCACGCAGCAAGTACGATCTTAGTTCCTCAACCAGGGATCGAAACCGAGCCCCTGCTTTGGAAAGACAGAGTCTTAACCACTGGACCACCAGGGAAGTCCTGGAAGCTGAGTTTCAATCATAAATTATCATATATTGACCTGATAGTTACTCTTAGGCCTCAACAGGGCCACAGGGTGCCCAGATAAGTGGTTCAACACAACCCATATTCTGGGTGTGTCTGTGAACCTGTGTCTGGATGAGATCAGCATTTGAATCAGTAAACTGAGTAAACCGGGTTGTCCTCCTTAATGTGGGAAGGGATCATTATTCAATCTGTTGAGGGCCTGAATTTGCTCTCTTGGGGTGACAAGACATCAGAGTGCCTCCAACTGAGAGAGAAGAGCTTCAGTCTCAGCAAGGATTCTGAGCCCCACACACAATGGAAACAGGAGAAGCACTAAACAAGAGCAGACCACAGGAATTAGGATGAGAAGATTCTTAGCCAGTTCCAGAGGGTATCACTGATTAGGTGTCCCTGGTGTTTGACCTGGGACTTTTGATCCAGTTCAGGATGGAATTTCTCTCCAGCCAGTTGACAAGGAGGCTCAGAGTTAGAGTTAGCATAAGAATATAAAAAGCCATATTTCTCATGCACGTGGGTGCTACTCTGACTTTCAACAGTTTTGTGAATCAGTATCAACCCATCTATTTAAACCATTTGGGAAAGTAATAGTTTTGTTCAGTATTGGACAGATAAGTTTAACAAATTAACTGAAAATAGATTCTCATTCCCCAGTGATTTACATTTTGACATCTTGTGGGAAAAAATCACTTGCTGGATTGGCTTGAGGTGTGTTTCCAAAGGGTGGGACTCCTGCCCACCTTCAGGACTCAAGAGCACTCTCGTACTTCTGCGTCTTACCTGTGTTGGCATATTCCACTGCCAGGTCCTTCCCTGTTCCTAACAGTAAGAATTCCATCCATTCAAAGACATACTCTGATTCCACATTTATCAGTAGACTCAAAAAATGTGGATTCCTCTGTTTGCAACCGCTAATAATCTTAAGTCAGTGCAGTGAAGTGTTTATATTATTGTTTACTGCTTGTGGTCACTATTTTCTATTGATGGGTTCCCCCTATTTATCAAATACAATGTGTAACACTAGGAACACAAAAATAATTACGACCCGTGCCCCATTGATGGGTGCAGCTAAGACGTAACAAGATGTAAACACATGAATTAGCATACCATGAGGCAAATGGAATAAAGTATCACAAGGCACAGATGATGGAGATTCTACCACACATGAGAGTCATGGAAGGCTTTTTAAAGCAAGTGGTATTTGAGCTGGGCCTTAGGAAAACAAAAACTAGACTCAACAGCTCAGAGGAGAAAGGGCTTTTCCAGTTTGAGAGAATATCATGAATACTAGAACCTGGGGAAATTCAGTGTAACAGAAGCAAAAGTGGCCTGGAGAAGAAGCCAAGGAAGACTTCTCTGGTGATCCAGTGGTTAAGAATCTGCCTGCCATGCAGGAGACACAGATTCGATCCCTGGCCTGGGAAGATTCCACATGCTGCGGGGCAAGTAAGCCCACATACTGCAACTAGAGAAAGCCTGTGCACAGCAATGAAGACCCAGCACAGCCAAAAGTAAATATTTTTTTAAGGGTGGGGAGAGAAAAAGAAGGAACTGAAGTGGAAGGGACTATAGAGTGAATTACATGGAATTACATCACAGAGCTTATAGAATGATTGCAGTGTGATGACTGAGCTCCTATACGTGCCAGGTACTAAAATGTCCAAGGGCAGATGATAAATGCATCTTAAAAGGGAGAGAAGAAGGCTCAGAGGTCCCATAAGAAGTCCTACTCGGGGCCAGTATTCAGTATTCTTTCCACAGGTCTCTGGCTCCTATTACCAGCACAGCCTGCTTTAAGGAATTCTAGAAACTAGTCTAGTGGTTTTCAAATGTGTTCTCAAGAACCCTCAGATGTTATGGAATCCAGAAACAATAAAGAATACCTCCAAAACACAATCATCACTCTTCTCAGATTTACATATTTGGGTGACCTCTAAGAATTTCTTTCAAAAAAAGAGTTTTGCTGCTAAAACAAATAATTTAAAAAGGAAAGTCATTGATTTAGTCAAATCCTTTCTTTTAAAAATGATTTTTCCTCCATTGTGCAAGATGATACATTTGTTATAGAAACTTTGGAAAATATTGAAAATGGAAAGAAAAATCACCTATGTTCCTACCACCAGTGGGGAGCTACAATTAATACTTTATAGTCAATACTTTTGCCACAAATATATTTGACATAGTTATGATCTAAATAGCATTATACATAAGTGTTTAACAACTTTTTAATTATATAATGTGCCTAATAATTACACAAATATTAGAAGTCTTTTCATGCCAAGATGAAAATCCATTGAATAATAAGCAGTGAACAATTTATTTTGTAAATGCTCTTGAATGTCATTAGTTTATTCAACATAAATGTTGAATCATTTTTTCTTGGCAAGATTTGAGTTCACATTTTTTTTAAAGTCATCAGGTTAAAGGATATTCAAAAGACAAATTTTAGCCCAAGTCACATACTTTTGACATATTTAACTATGAATACCAAAGTTACTATCTTAAAAGTAGAATAAAATGTTCAGTAAGGATTCTACTGTTTTCCTAAAAATATTCTAGAAACTGCCACGTTTTAAGTGTGTGGAGAAAAAATACATTTGATGGTTGCATACTTTATGGAATATCTTTTCGTCTCAAATTACAAAGGATAAGTTCTCAATTTTAGAATCAAACAAATGAGAAGTTGAATTTTTTAAAAGACACAATTCCCAGTGGTTTGGACCAGTACTCAAGATTCTGAAGGAGTACTAAATGTTAAATACATCCTTTGATTGGTAACGTCTATGGTGGCAGTAGTGGTAAAGAACCCATCTGACAATGCAGAAGGTGTGAGACTTGGGTTCCATCCGTGGGTCAGGAAGATCCCTTGGAGGAGGACATATCAACCCACTCCAGTATTCTTGCCTTCAGACACGACTGAAGCGACTTAGCACACATAGCTAACTCCAGGAGGACTTTGAAACCAGTTGGAGAGTGATTAGGAGATGAAGAAAGATGTCAGAAGTTCCATTTTCCTTACCTCCTCAGAAAAGAACATGGATGCAAACCATAGCCTTTGGAATGTTAATCATCATATTCACCCACATCATTTCACACTCTTCTCCCTTTTTAAATGGAACTATAGGGAATAAATAATGGAATAAATAACATTTATTAGTTTCTATTATTTTAAAAGTTATTATCTATTCCATGGTTGTCCAGTGGTTAGGGCACTGTGCTTTCACTGCAGGGGGCATGGGTTCTATCTCTGGTTGGGGAACTAAGATCTTGCTTGTTGTGCAATTTGGCCAAACAAAATTAAAAAAAGAAATGACATTACAGTTGATTTACAATATTGTGTTAGTTTCAGGCATAGAGCAAAGTGATTCCACTCTTCTCCCTTTGATACCCCACCTCCTGGTATTCACACTGTTAGTATATCTCTCCTACTGAGTGTAGGCAATTCACTTCTGACCAGTTCAATATGCAGTGTCACCTGGGATTAAAATTCACTAGATTGCCAAGGACCACGTGGGCTTGAAAGGGGATTCTTCCACAGTCCAATCTTCAAAAGAAACCTCAGCCTTGGTCACCACCTGGATTGTAGCCTGATGAAACCCTAGAGTGGACGGCCCATGTGAGCCACGCCTGGACTCCCAACCCACAGAAATTATGGGATAATCAACATGTCAACCATAGCCCAAGCTTGTGGTTCAGTGTGGTACAGAAATAGATGATTCATACACCTGTTTACACAGTGATTCACTCTGAGTGACTCAGGAAGTAACTGGGAAATTAAGTGGTCACCAGGCCTCCTCATTCCAACTCTCCATTTCCATGAGCTTTCTCCATGTCTGAAAATACTGCTTTCAGCAGTACAAAAACGGTGCTTTGTGATTACCTAGAGGGGTGAGATGGAGAAGGCAATGGCACCCCACTCCAGTACTCTTGCCTGGAAAATCCCATGGATGGAGGAGCCTGGTGGGCTGCCGTCTCTGGGGTCGCACAGAGTCGGACATGACTGAAGCGACTTAGCAACAGCAGAGGGGTGAGATGGCGGGGATGGTGGGGAAAGGCTTAAGAGGGAGGGGATATATGTATACATAAAGCTGATTCAGGTTGTTGTACAGCAGAAACTAACACAACATTGTAAAGCAACTATATTCCAAAAAATTTTTTTAAGGAAGCAGAAAAAGATGGCAAGACATATCATTGTTGTCTCAAGGGGTAGCAGTGTTTACATTTGGTGCAAATCAACAGAGAACTTAACAGAAAGAAGTTCACAGATAGAGGTTTCTGGATTTCACTCAACCAATAGTCCAAGAATAGGCAGCCAGGGCTGCTAGGGTGGTTTGGGTGATACTTCTGAGGCCTAGGCTCTTCTTCTGTCTTCCTGTTTCAGTTGGAAGGGGGAGGCTCTTGTTCTTTTGCTCTTTGCCTCCCCCGGGGCCACAGCTGTGTCACTTCTACATCCCAGGCGGGAGGCCCCCTTTGATGCCCCCAGCGGACCACCACTCACATCATCTCAGGGCTGTGTCACCTGTCTTTTAAAGAGTCTGGAGAAGCAAGGGTTTTTAGTTGAGCACTTTGCTGCCCTGAAGAAACGAAGGCAGGAAGAATGGTTAACAGATAGACATCTAGCAATGTCTGCCACTCAAAGCTTCAATCCCAAAGACAGAACTATGGAAAGATGGGATAAAAGGAGGAAGGAAATAAAAAGAGTGGAAATTAATGATGTGAAAAGCTGGCTATAATTAGGATCATCAAAGCCAAAGTGAAAGGTAAATTCTGGGGGATCGTATTATTTATTTTATATTTTTATTGGAGTATAATTGCTTTATAATGTGTTACTTTCTGCTGTACAACATGAATCAGCTATATGCATACATATATCCCCTCCTTCTTGACCCTCCCCCCACTCCTCCCATCCCACGGCTCTAGGTCATCACAGAGCATCGAGCTGAGCTCCCTGTGCTGTACAGCAGCTTGCTGCTAGCTGTCTTACACCCGGGAGTGTATATATGTCAATGCTACTCTCTCAGTCCGTCCCACCCTCCCCTTCTCACCCCTGTGTCCATATGTTCATTCTCTATGTCTGCATCTCTATTCCTGCCCTGCAGCTAGAGTCATCAGTACCATTTTTCTAGGTTCCATACTCATGTGCTGTTGTTCAGTTGCTAAGTCATGCCTGACTCTTTATAATGTCATGGACTACAGCCTGCCAGGCTTCTCAGACCATAGGATTTCCCAGGCAAGAATACTGCAGAGGGTCACCATTCCTTCTCCAGGGTATCTTCCCAACAGAGGGATCAAACCTGTGTCTCTTGAATTGGCAGGTGGATTCTTTACTACTGAGCCACCAGGGAATCCTCACATGTGTGTTAACGTGTGATGTTTGTTTTTCTCTTTTCAACTTCACTCTGTAAGACTTTAGTTTCAATTACATTACTACAAATGACCCAATTTCTTTCCTTTTTATGGTGGAATAATATTCCAAAATCACTGTAGATGGTGACTGCAGCCATGAAATTAAAAGACGCTTACTCCTTGGAAGAAAAGTTATGACCAACCTAGATAACATATTGAAAATCAGAGACATTACTTTGCCAACAAAGGTCCGTCTAGTCAAGGCTATGGTTTTTCCAGTGGTCATGTATGGATGTGAGAGTTGGACTGTGAAGAAAGCTGAGTGCCAGAGAATTGATGCTTTTGAACTGTGGTGTTGGAGAAGACTGTTGAGAGTCCCTTGGACTGCAAGGAGATTCAACCAGTCCATTCTGAAGGAGATCAGCCCTGGGATTTCTTTGGAGGGAATGATGCTGAAGCTGAAACTCCAGCTTTGGAGTTTGGCTACCTCATGCGAAGAGTTGACTCATTGGAAAAGACTCTGATGCTGGGAGGGATTGGGGGCAGGAGGAGAAGGGGACGACAGAGGATGAGATAGCTGGATGGCATCACTGACTCGATGGACTTGAGTCTGAGTGAACTCCAGGAGTTGGTGATGGACAGGGAGGCCTGGCGTGCTGCGATTCATGGTGTCGCAGAGTCAGACATGACTGAGCAACTGAACTGAACTGAACTGAATATTCCAAAAGGTGAATATTTGAAATGACTTATAAAGCCATTTTTAGCAGGTCTGACACAATATAGTAGTAAAAACACTATTTCAAAACTATGCATATAACATAATCCATTTGTTATCTTGGATAGAGACACCACCCTCTTTTTTTAATGCTCTTAGATATCTTTTTTTATTAGTAGTTATACATGGTTTTCATAAGGAAAAGAAAATATTGTTTGAAAGTTGCACATAAAATACGTGTTTTTTAAAAATCATGTTTACTATTTCCAAATCAAAGATCATCTAAATGTTAACATTTAAAACAGGTGACATCTTCTAACTGTTGGAGATACAGTGATGTCACAGAATCAGGAGATGAATAAGACTCTAGTGTCTACCCTGTAAATGCTGTCTTTCAATTGAACATCAAGATTTTCCTCTGAGAAAACAGTTGAAGAAGGAGTAGTGTTTGTTTCAAATGCCTAGTGGGTAGACCTATTATGTATTACAGAAAAGGAGAGCCTGAAGTTCTATTTGTTTTAAAGTTTTACTTCTTTTCTGAAGAAAAAATTTTCCCTGAGAACTTTTGTGCTGAAGGAGTTTTGAGGAGAATTCAAAAATCAAAATGTAGCACATCATTATTATTTTTTTCTTTTTTAAAAAATACCTATCTGTATCACATGAACTTTTAATTTTTTTATTAAAATTAAAAAAAAAAAACTCTACCCAATACTATATAATGACCTATACAGGAAAAGATTATTTTATTTATGATGAACTTTTGCCTGATTCCTTTGTGTAGCCCATGATTCATTGTAAAAAGAAACCTAGACTTAACAAATAAAAATGGAATCACATTGCAACAGACAGTTGCTTGCTGGTATAAGCACCAAGTTTGATGAATACAGGCCTGGATTTCTGGTGTCATCTACTAGCTGTGTGACCTGGGGATTTTAGAAATGTACAGTGAGAAGAAGTTCATTAGGTTCAGGACCTCCTGGTGGGCCAGTGGGTAAGAATCTGTCTGCCAATACGGGGAACACAGTTTTGAGCCCTGACCCAGTACAGTCCCACATGCCACAGGGAAACTAAGCGTGTGCACCCTAGAGCCCACGCTCTGCAACAAGAGAAGGGTATCCCAACAAGAAGCCCGAAAACCACAACCAGAGAAAGCCCTCACAAAGCAATGATGACCCAGTGCAGCCAAAAATAAATTTAAAAAAATGAAATTAATTAGGTTCAGTTGAAATCACATGAGAAAATACATGTGAGGTTACTTAGCCCAGTGCCTAGGCATTAAAGACAATTCAAAAATGTTCATAAACTTTATTTAGTTATGACTTAGGGAGGTTAGAGTCTTGGAAAAGAGGGAAGAAGACAGCATAATGGGAGGACAGGGGGAAGAGCAAGGCCCAGAAGGAGCTCAGAGTCTTAGGACCTCATCTGACTGCCAGAGATGGCCCCACACAGTGAACTGGAAGCTCAGGAAGAGGGACACATGCAGTCCTACCACGAGCTCAGAGTCTCCTTTTCTCAGGACATTTGCTGGAATATTCACATAATAAATCCATAAATCTGTGATGATTATGGAAGTAAATGATGATCCCTAGGGTTGAACAGTACACAACCTACAAAACTGTGCATGGCCACCCTGAATGATACAAGATGTCTCTACACTTTATTCAGCCTCTTCTGAAGTGGCTGCCATCTTATATTTCATGTTACCTGGTGGGGCCCTTTAAATTCTTTCCAGGTCAAGGCATTATATTGATATGCTGCTGCTGCTAAGTCGCTTCAGTCATGTCCGACTCTGTGCGACCCCATAGACGGCAGCCCACCAGGCTCCTCTGTCCCTGGGATTCTCCAGGCAAGAATACTGGAGTGGGTTGCCATTTCCTTCTCCAATGCGTGAAAGTGAAAAGTGAAAGTGAAGTTGCTCAGTTGTGTCCAACTCATAGCACCCCAAGGACTATACCCTACCAGGCTCCTCCATCCATGGGATTCTTCAGGCAAGAATACTGGAGTGGATTGCCATTGCCTTCTCCAATATTGATATGAGGTAGAAGTTTGAAACTCAGATCACACAGCACGGCAAAGAATTGGAGCTGCAGGTAGGACAGATTAATGTCTTTCAGCTTCCCTTTCACCTCCTGTCTACTATATCTTCCTGCGTCAACACAGGAGATGCAGGCTTGACCCTGGGTCAGGAAAATTTCCTGGAGAAGGAAATGGAAACACACTCTAGTATTCCTGCCTGGGAAATCCCATGGACAGAGGAGCCTCAGTTCAGTTCAGTTCAGTTCAGTCACTCAGTCGTGTCTGACTCTCTGCGACCCCATGGACTGCAGCACTCCAGGCCTCCCTGTCCATCACCAACTCCCAGAGTTTACTCAAACTCATGCCCATTGAGTCAGTGATGCCACCCAACCATCTTATCCTCTATCGTCCCCTTCTCCTCCCACCTTCAATCTTTTCCAGCATCAGGGTCTTTTCAAATAAGTCAGCTCTTCACATCAGATAGCCAAAGTATTGGAGTTTCAGCTTCAACATCAGTACTTCAATAAATATTTAGGACTGATTGTCTTTAGAATGGACTGGTTGAATCTCCTTGAGTCCAAAGGACTCTTAAGAGTCTTCTCCAACACCACAGTTCAAAAGCATCAATTCTTCGGCACTCAGCTTTCTTTATAGTTCGACTCTCACATCCATACATGACTACTGGAAAAACCATAGCCTTGACTAGACAGACCTTTGTTGGCAAAGTAATAGCTCTGCTTTTTAATATGCTGCCTGGGTTGGTCATAACTTTTCTTCCAAGGAATAAGTGCCTTTTAATTTCATGGCCACAGTCATCATCTGCAGTGATTTTGGAGCCCAGAAAAATAAAGTCTGCCACTGTTTCCACTGTTTCTCCATCTATTTGCCATAAAGTGATGGGACCAGATGCCATGATCTTAGTTTTTCTGGATGTTGAGTTTTAAGCCAACTTTTTCACTCTCCTCTTTCACTTTCTTCAAGAAGTTCTTCAGTTCTTCTTCACTTTCTGCCATAAGGGTGGTGTCATCTGCATATCTGAGGTTATTGATATTTCTCCAAGCAATCTTGATTCCAGTTTGTGCTTCATCCAGCCCAGCATTTCTCATGATGTACTCTGCATAGAAGTTAAATAAGCAGGGTGACAATATACAGCTTTGATGTACTCCTTTTCCTAGAAAAAGGAATACAGAGGAGCCCAGTAGGCAACAATCCATGGGACTGCAATAGAATTGGACAGGACTTAGTAACTAAACAACAACTTATCAGGAGATACTGCAGCAGATGAAACTATTTCCAAATTAGTAAATCCTTGTTAATCCTTGTAAGTATCAACCAGGAGTCAATGAGCTCCTTCTTTGTACATAAAGGGGGTTAATTTACACCTGAAACTCATTATCCCCAGAGGTTGGTTTGGATTGCAAATACAACCATGCTTAAGCAAGGTTGATTTCAGGGTTGTTGGGGAAGCAGGCAGGTTGGGGATGAAGAGTTAACAGCTATAACCCAGATCAGATGAAGAAAGCGACACCTCACTGTTCAGCCAAGTGCTTCCTCCTTCTTCCTTGGGATCTGCCTGCCTTCCAGCCTTCCTCCAAGGCTTCTCCTTGCCTCTCCTATTGGCTGTCTCACTCTGAGGCAGGAAGAGAAATCTGGTCGGTGGCTGACTTAGGTATGACTCCGAGGGGAGACCAAGCCTCCAGGCAAATGATACAGACTGTCCTGAGGGGAAAGTTCCCTTAGTTGAGAGCCTCTTAGCTCCTGGGTGGCCTGGTTGAGGTGCTGGGATCAGCTGAGACTAGTAATGGGTGTTTGAGAATTCCTGCAGGAGGTAATTTGCTGGGGCTCTAAGAGGGGCGGATCCCTAGCCACAGGGCATCTGAGACTAGAAAACACAGGACTTCAGGCTGGATATCCACCTGGGAATCCGGAGAAAGATCTCAAAGTTCCAGCAGAGGGCGCTCTCCCAGGACCACTTCATAGCCAATCAAGATGCAGCTCTGTTCTAACCTGGAAAATTATACGGAGGGACTTGGGCGGGGAGGGCCGATCTGGGAACCTGATGATTGGAAGTGGGCCAGGAAGCAAGGGCTTAATTCCAGAAATAAGGCAGAGCTGAAGTTATGAAAAGCAGCAGGTGACAAGAGGACTGGATAATTCGCTCAGTAGACTTTGGGCTACTTACTTACCAGCTCCCTGGGTCCCTGAGACTGAGATGGGACAGAGCCTACAAATGATGCTCAGGTGGTTCCAGCTGCTGAGTGGGCAGCAGGTCGGGAGCAGGAGCTTGCTGGGAACTTTGCCCAAGGTGCCTTCTCTGGTCCTGACTCCATTTCCTGTTCTGCATCCACCTCCACGGCTGGTAGGTCTTGACCACCTCCTCACTCCTCTGTTGGACGCATGGTTTTGGACTCTTACTTCAGGAACATCTTCCCACAGATGTCGAGAGATACAGGCCACGGCCCTTCCCCTGACAGTTTAGATAAATCTTGAGTGTTCCCTGATGTGTGGGTCAAGAGCAGCCGGGCGGTTTCTGGAAGCGCTGGCCTTCCGTATTTCTAACAGGCTTACCAGCATTGTCCTAGGATCATTTCACTCTTGTTCCCAATCTTCATACCCGATGAACATTTGAGAACAAGTATCTCACCTTCTTTGTTTTTTGCCTTGGTCTCCCTCCCCAACCACCACCTCAGAACCCAACTCAGAAATCCCTCTCCTTTGCCTGCGCTTTTCAGATTCATTTTGTGTCTCTGGAGCCTCTGTGCTGTTTCCATGTCCACTTTGAAATCTTGGGTGTTTAACTTCTCTTACCGCCTATAAAATTTACCACATTTGTTCTTTCAGTCATTTATTCCCTAATAAGTTAGCGAGAGCTCGTTTCACAGCACCGGAGGGCATGATGTAATTACTTCTAACACAGAATCTGAGATCAGAATATACACAGCTAATTAAAGTTTCCCACTTAAGTCCCAGGTAAGAATTTCCTCTAGCAAATGCTTTTTTTTTTTTTGAAAAATAGACTTAAGAACGCCTGAAATTGTTTAAAATCCTGTAGCTTATAAAATAAAGCTCTAATGAGCCTGTCTTTCTTTTTTTTTTAACAGATCTTTGGTTTGAGTGTGGATAAAGCAGTTATCACAAAATCATCTGAGAAATAAAAGAAATCTTGATTTAACATGAAAACCTTTCTATTCTGTAAGTGAACTCGTTTGACCTAGATCTATCCTTTAAAGGGCAATTGGCTGTAAGAAATTCTAAGGTTGTTCTCAGAATTCTAAGACAATTGGTAAATATTGATATAAAAAGTCGGGTTCATTAGCGACACCGATTTGATTTTCCTGAAAATCGGCCAGACGGCAAGTTCTCACTTTTATCCACCTTCATTGTTACTCTCCATAGCAACTGAAAACTTTTCTGGGCTGAAATAATCCTCTCTAGCTCCCAGCGCACAGTCAAGGAATTTTAAAAACAGAGGACTTTGTAACCACGAAATACCCTCCAAGATTTAAAAGGCCACAGAGCTCCAGATAAATAATCATTTATCTTTCTTCTGAAGGTAAGCACTGGGTTTAGAAATGTTTGTATCATCCTCTGTCATTTTTTAAATGCTAACATAAGAATCTTAAACTTGCTCTCTCTTTTTAAACCATAAAAGTAATCCTAGTATTTTTGTTACTACCCCACAGCCATTTTAGATCATCTCTGGGCCAAGATCTGCCATGAGATGCTGTTAACATTTTGCATTCCTTAAGCAATCGGTTGAAGAGATTAATATTTTTTTTCCAGAAAGCTGATTGGCTCTAAAGTTGTCCTTTTCACTTCTGTAGTGAGCCCCAAATATGTGGATTTATCATGCTTCATGTGGACTTGAAACTCTCTTGTTTTTCTAAGATAGTTCGTACTTTTAATCAGCTGAAAACTAACCAGCATTTTCTGGACATTACTGTTTTCGTCCTTTCCTTTTTGAAAATCTTCTAACTCAATGTGATATCTGTAATGTATTCAAATTTATTTTCTGTTTACTTTTATTGACTTACTTCACTAATGAGGCCCATAAATCAATGGGTTAAAATGAGGATGTTTCCTGTTGGAGCTGTGGAGAGATAAATAAGGAGTTTGGGATTAACATATATACACTACTATACATACAATAGGTAAACAACAAGAATTCCTACTGTATAGCACAGGAAACTATAGTCAATATCTTATAATAACCTAATAGACAAGAATCTGAAAAAAAAAAGAATATATATATATGTATAACTGAATCACTTTCCGGTACACTTGAAACTAATACAGCATTGTAAATCAACTATACCTCAACTTAAAAATGGAGAGTGTTTCCTGCTCTTTTTTAAAAATTGAAGTATAGTTGCTGTACAATGTTGTGTTAGTTTCTGCTTTACAACAAAGTGAATCAGCTATAAGTATAGATATATTCCCTTCCCTCTTGAGCCTCCTTCCCTCACCCCACTTCCCCATCCCACCTATCTAGGTCATCAGAGAGCACTGAGCTGAGCTCTGTGTGCTATATAGCAGCTTCCCACTAGTTATCTTTTTATACATTGGTTTTATGACTTGTAGCACCTTTAGGACAGACAGTGAAATGTGTTCTCCCTATCTTTTGACTCTATGTCTAGTTCCCAGAGAGGCAATATAACTCACTTCTTGGCTGTTGTACAGTTTGAAAGTCTAAACCCACCATAGTTTCCTGCCAGTGGGGGTTATGAACAACCTACAGATCCCCTGTTGTTTAGAAACAGCTTGTCATTGCCAATCTACTTAGCCACCCAGTTAATGAATCTTTTCAAACCTCTTGCAGGCACAATAATTAAAGCCTTCATTTCCCCCCTTTCCACTGACATTCCTCCAGCTACAAGTTGACACCGTGAACACCAACCCATCCTCCTCCATCAGAGCAGACTCGGGGTAGAGGAAGAGTGGAGATGTGCTTCTGGACAAAGCCTTCTGTATCCTGGGTGTCCTTGTTCCTTCTACTCAGCCTTGATCCCTCGACTGAGACAGAAAAACCCTCAACTCAGGACAGCAGCAGCACTTGGAGTCCAGGGCAACTGACGGAAGTTCTACGGGTTCTCTCTGCTGATGACCCCCGTCCCCTGAACCACTCAAGAAGCCTCATCAGAACATTGCTGGAGAAAACTGGGTGCCCTCGGAGGACAGATGGAAGGCAAGGAGACTGCAATCTGGTTAGTGTGATAGAATGGGATCAGGGACTGAGCGTGTTCACAAGAGCCATGCATTTCACAGTCACTTATTTCAGGAAAGCAAAATCAGACGCAAACCTTCCAATATCTGAGTGACCAATGCATTACGGTATAATAACTCCCATATGCCAGATCATACAGTAGTCTACATATGGCATTTAAAGACATGGAGAACTTGTTTATATTAAAATGATAATAAGCCTTCTATAAGCCTTGCTACAACCCTTCTGCAGGCTTAGAAGTATGTATTTGCAAGTATGCACTATTAGTTCCCTCTTCTTTCTGACTTACTAATCCTTTTTATTTGCAGTGACCTTGAATGTGATTGGTTAGATAGATGCTGCTTGTTTTCTGAGGCAAATAATACCATCTACTATTTGTCTAGCATTGAATTTTTAAGTACTTTCTGCTAAATATCGGCAGGTGTGTTTTAATATTTTGTATCATGGGGAATTAATGAATTGGATGATTGTCTTCTCTTTTTTTAAATTTTATTTTATTTTTAAACTTTACAATATTGTATTAGTTTTGCCAAATATCAAAATGAATCCGCCACAGGTATACCTGTGTTCCCCATCCTGAACCCTCCTCCCTCCTCCCTCCCCATACCCTCCCTCTGGGTCGTCCCAGTGCACCAGCCCCAAGCATCCAGTATCGTGCATCGAACCTGGACTGGTGACTCGTTTCATACATGATATTATACATGTTTCAATGCCATTCTCCCAAATCTCCCCACTCTCTCCCTCTCCTACAGAGTCCATAAGACTGATCTATACATCAGTGTCTCTTTTGCTGTCTCCTACACAGGGTTATTGTTACCATCTTTCTAAATTCCATATATATGCATTAGTATACTGTATTGGTGTTTTTCTTTCTGGCTTACTTCACTCTGTATATTAGGTTCCAGTTTCATCCATCTCATTAGAACTGATTCAAATGTATTCTTTTTAATGGCTGAGTAATTGTCTTCTTTAAAATGGGGAATCTGAGCTGGGGAAGGGAAGTGCTATCAGTGGGGCTGAAATGAGATCCAGGGTCCCAGAGGCCCATTTTCCAGCCATTTCCTAGTCTATTAAGTGACTCTCAAACCCTGGCTATCCATCAGCATCACCTGGCCAGGCTTCACAAAATACTCAGAATACTTGAAACTTCCTTCTCCAGACATCAAGATTTCACTTGCCCAGGAATTTTTTTTTTAAATCTCTGCAAGGCACTTTAATGTAAAATCAGAATTAATGTAAAAACCAACATTTAATGTAAAATCAGAATGTCTCCATTGGGGGAAAGGGAGTTTGACAAGAGCATCCCCAGCAGTAAGAGCCTATGTTTTAAAAATGACCACAGGGATTTCCCTGGTGGTCCAGTAGCTAAGAATCTGAGTTCCCAATGCAGGGGGCCTGGGTTTGATCCCTGGTCAGGGAACTAGATCCCACATGCCTCAACTCTTTGCTGCAACTAAAGATACTGCATGCCACAACTATAGAACCAGCACAGCCAAATAAATAAAACATTTTTTTTTAAAATGACTGCAAACAACAACAACAAAAACAGACCAAAGCATTCTCAGCATCCCTTTCCTGACTGATTAGATTTTTTTCAGAATGACCTCACAAATAAGTAAGTAAATAAATGAAGACATGACTAAATAAGAGAAGCGAAATCATTTCCCCCCAGAATAAGTTTTGGCAGATTTTCTCAATCACGCTTAGTTCTGAGGGAAACATTTCCTGGCCAAGTGTTTTGTTTTTTGTTTTTCATGACAGAAGGGTCTGGCTAACAGATTTTTTCTCTGCTCTGTGCAAACAATAAATAATTCAATAATTAGTAAAACTCCCAAGGGTTCCCAGAGAAAACATGTGTTGTGAGAGGCAGCTCATCTGTGATGACATTAATTTATATATATAGCAACAGAAGACTTCCCACCGAAATAACTAGGAGTCATATCTTATTAATGTCCTCTGAGAATTTGCTTCAGAGAAATGTTCTCCTCTAACGACATGAAGTGCCTTATTAAGGCTGGTCCAGTATTAGTTTAGCAGGGTAAGGGGAGGATGTAAACAGGCAAGATTGGTCTCCATTTTTGGAGGGGGGAGTGGGTAGAATAGGTTGTTTGTACATTTTTGTTTTGTTTTGTTTTCTGTGATATTAACAAGTGTTTGGCCAATTTAGCTTCTGTTTGAATTAATTCTTATTCCTAGGAAGTGAAACACTGTAACACCTTTACTCTCCTGCTGCTGCTGTTTCTTTTTCTAAGAGACTAAAGTTGGGGGGGAAAAAAAGGCAAATCTCAGCTTCACCTCCTCAGAAGGATCTAGTTTACCCAAACACCCATGATCTAAGCAAGGAGTCCATGAAATCTGTGTTCATTCACACACACACAAAACAAACTCCCTGATTTCGCAAATACCCACATTCTCTGCAAACCACAAATCTTCACCTTGTTGTTGAATTCTTTTTTTTTTTTTTTTTTTTTTAGGGACTTTATCCATTGAGAGGGTGCCTATCAGAAGTTTTCTGACTATAGAAAGGGCAAGGGGATGAGATCGTGTTCTTAAAAAAGAGATCAGAGTGTATCTTGAATGTGTGGGGAGGAAATAAGTTCCCAATTTTATTTCAGATCTAGGTAAAAACTGAATTTTTAAAAAATGGATCTGAAGTTTTAGAGAGTGCTGTGTTTTAAAATAAATCCATTCAAGCTGCTGTCTTTGAAAAATAGACACTCTTGTCTGATTGTGGCTTTTTTTTTTTTTTTCTTTTAGTGAGAAGAGTGAGAAGAGTGTTTTAATACATTTAAAGAGGGATTCAGTTCAGTTCCGTTCAGTTCAGTCGCTCAGTCCTGTCTGACTCTTTGCAATCCCATGAATTAATTACAGGATGCTTGGGCCTGGTGCACTGGGATGTTGGCAATTTGATCTCTGGTTCCTCTGCTTTTTCTAAAACCAGCTTGAACATCCGGAAGTTCACGGTTCACGTATTGCTGAAGCTTGGCTTGGAGAATTCTGAACATTACTTTACTAGAGTGTGAGATGAGTGCAATTGTGTGTAGTTTGAGCACTCTTTGGCATTGCCTTTCTTTGGGATTCAGTTCAGTTCAGTCGTTGAGTCGTGTCCGACCCTGCAACCCCATGAATCGCAGCACGCCAGGCCTCCCTGTCCATCACCAACTCCTGGAGTTCACTCAGACTCACGTCCATCGAGTTAGTGATGCCATCCAGCCATCTCATCCTCTGTCGTCCCCTTCTCCTCCTGCCCCCAATCCCTCCCAGCATCAGAGTCTTTTCCAATGAGTCAACTCTTCGCATGAGGTGGCCAAAGTACCGGAGTTTCAACTTTAGCATCATTCCTTCCAAAGAAATCCCAGGGCTGATCTCCTTCAGAAGGACTGGTTGGATCTCCTTGCAGTCCAAGGGACTCTCAAGAGTCTTCTCGAACACCACAGTTCAAAAGCATCAATTCTTTGGCACTCAGCTTTCTTCACAGTCCAACTCTCACATCCATACATGACCACTGGGAAAACCATAGCCTTGACTAGATGGACCTTTGTTGGCAAAGTAATGTCTGCTTTTGAATATGCTATCTAGGTTGGTCATAACTTTTCTTCCAAGGAGTAAGCGTCTTTTAATTTCATGGCTACAGTCACCATCTGCCGTGATTTTGGAGCCCAAAAAAATAAAGTCTGACACAGTTTCCACTGTTTCCCCACCTATTTCCCATGAAGTGATGGGACCAGATGCCATGATCTTGGTTTTCCAAATGTTGAGCTTTAAGCCAACTTTTCCACTCTCCACTTTCACTTTCATCAACAGGCTTTTGAGTTCCTCTTCACTTTCTGCCATAATGGTGGTGTCATCTGCATATCTGAGGTGATTGATATTTCTTCTGGAAATCTTGATTCCCGCTTGTGCTTCTTCCAGCCCAGAATTTCTCATGATGTACTCTGCATATAAGTTAAATAAGCAGGGTGACAATATATAGCCTTGACGTACTCCTTTTCCTATTTGGAGCCAGTCTGTTGTTCCATGTCCAGTTCTAACTGTTGCTTCCTGACCTGCATACAGGTTTCTCAAGAGGCAGGTCAGGTGGTCTGGTATTGCCATCTTTTTCAGAATTTTCCAGTTTATTGTGATCCACACAGTCAAAGGCTTTGGCATAGTCAATAAAGCAGAAATAGATGTTTTTCTGGAACTCTCTTGCTTTTTCCATGATCCAGCGGATGTTGGCAATTTCATCTCTGGTTCCTCTGCCTTTTCTAAAGCCAGCTTGAACATCAGGAAGTTCACGGTTCACATATTGCTGAAACCTGGCTTGGAGAATTTTGAGCATTACTTTACTAGCGTGTGAGATGAGTGCAATTGTGCAGTAGTTTGAGCATTCTTTGGCATTGCCTTTCTTTGGGATTGGAATGAAAACTGACCTTTTCCAGTCCTGTGGCCACTGCTGAGTTTTCCAAACTTGCTGGCATATTGAGTGCAGCACTTTCACAGCATCATCTTTCAGGATTTGAAATAGCTCAACTGGAATTCCGTCACCTCCACTAGCTTTATTCATAGTGATGCTTTCTAAGGCCCACTTAACTTCACATTCCAGGATGTCTGGCTCTAGGTGAGTGATCACACCATCATGATTATCTGGGTCATGAAGATCTTTTTTATACAGTTCTTCTGTGTATTCCTGCCACCTCTTCTTAATATCTTCTGCTTCTATTCAGTTCAGTTCAGTCACTCAGTCCTGTCCGACTCTTTGCGACCCCATGAACTACAACACACCAGGCCTCCCTGTCCATCACCAACTCCCGGAGTTGACTCAGACTCACGTCCATCGAGTCAGTGATGCCATCCAGCCATCTCATCCTGTCATCCCCTTCTCCTCCTGCCCCCAATCCCTCCCAGCATCAGAGTCTTTTCCAATGAGTCAACTCTTCGCATGAGGTGGCCAAATACTGGAGTTTCAGCTTTAGCATCATTCCTTCCAAAGAAATCCCAGGGCTGATCTCCTTCAGAATGGATTGGTTGAATCAGTGCAAGGGATTCTCAAGAGTCTTCTCCAATACCACAGTTCAAAAGCATCAATTCTTCAGTGCTCAGCTTTCTTCACAGTCCAACTCTCACATCCATACATGACCACTGGAAAAACCAAAAGAAAAACTGCTTCTGTTAGGTCCATACAATTTCTGTCCTTTATCGAGTCCATCTTTGCATGAAATGTTCCCTTGGTATCTCTGATTTTCTTGAAGAGATCTCTAGTCTTTCCCATTCTGTTGTTTTCCTCTATTTCTTTGCATTGATCACTGAGGAAGGCTTTCTTATCTCTTCTTGCTATTCTTTGGAACTCTGCATTCAGATGCTTATATCTTTCCTTTTCTCCTTTGCTTTTCACTTCTCTTCTTTTCACAGCTATTTGTAAGGCCTCCCCAGACAGCCATTTTGCTTTTTTGCATTTCTTTTCCATGGGGATGGTCTTGATCCCTGTCTCCTGTACAGTGTCACGAACCTCCATCCATAGTTCATCAGGCACTCTATCTATTAGATCTAGTCCCTTAGATATATCAGATCTAATCCCTTCTTTTGGATTGCTGCCACTGCTAGGTTGCTTCAGTCGTGTCCGACTCTGTGCGACGCCATAGGCAGCAGCCCACTAGGCTCCTCTGTCCCTGGGATTCTCCAGGCAAGAATACTGGAGTGGGTTGCCATACTCCAAGAGAATGGATTGCACTTAGGTAATGATGAGAACTGTGATGAAACCTGCTTGGGTTTCAGGCATGGTAAAGGGAAAAGAATCTGGTTTGAAATCAACATTAGGAGCATACCCCTTGTTTTGGTACCTTCTAGCTGTTGAGTCACCGAGGTGCTGATTCCCTCCCCTGGGGGCTGCTGGTGAGATCACATGTCCATCTGTGAATGTATTTAGGAACTCAAACTCTCTTCTTCCACACGTATTCACAGAAATGTCCAGTACCAACCCTGTTTTGGTATATTGGAGCTGCGTTTGTGAAGGACCGTCAGACTGGAAAAATCAGACTTTTCCTCAGCGTACCCTTCCTGCCTGCCCCTCAGCCTCACCTCAGCTGTCCCAGAGGTTTGGGGTTTTTAACCAAGATCTCCAGGTGATTCTCAGACACATTCAAAGAGAATTGATGCTTTAAGCTCCTGCATTTAAATCCCTCCCTGTCCCCGATTTCTCAGAACTACCATGGGGTGAAGTGTGAAAAGGATCAAACTTTATCTTGTTTATGGAGCAAGTTTATCTGAACTCTTCTCAGTTAAGACTTTTCTTTCTGTCACTCAGAAATGCCACTAAATCTAGTACAGACCCACAAAAACATAGTGCCCACCATCAGCTGCCATCGTTCCAGATCTTTCTTTGAAAGGAAAAGGAAGAAATATAATTTCCCTCTTATGTTTTACAGTCAACTGTTAGCACCCCCCATCTCCCTTCTAAGCAGACCTTATAAAAATCTAAGAACTTAAAGAAGGGCAGTAGATTTACCCATAATTCCAAGTCAAATTCTCAATGTCTTTTGGTTTAAAATCCTGCAGATTCTGACAACTGCTTCAGTAGCGTAAAAAAAAATATTTCATACAGCTCTTTGTCATTGAGGCTGGAGCCTGAAATACACAGGCATTACACGAAAAGCTGGATTAAGCAGCTGGGAGAAGGCAATTTGATTTGGCTCCAGGGTGTCACAGAAAATTTCTACCAAATATCTGAGTAGTCCATTTAACTGAGTAGAAAATGCTTCTCACATTTTGAGTAGTCTTTTTACCAAAGTTTATTTCCTTATAAAGTTAAAAAACTAATTCCTAGAATCTGTGGGTTTTGGTTTTTTTTTCCCCATCTTAAACCTTATGCCTCCACCTGACAAGATTAGAAGGAAATCAGTGGATTATTTCTGAGTGAGTCCATTCTTTTTAACAAAGAATCAGTTCACTGGAGTCAGAGCCTGGGACAGATCCAATGCCCATGGGGTGCCACTATTTGCAGACTTTTACTAAACATCTCCTCTCAAACCACAACCAAAGCACTTCTGAAAACTGTAACAACAAAAACAAATCTAGTGGTGATGAGCTGAAAATTCCAGTCCCCCACCAACCTCTAGAGGCCTTCTGTGACATCCGTGCCCAGAAGAGAATCCATATTTTATTATGTTACCTCTTCTAATTCTCCCTGCAGTGTTCTTTCCTCAAGCCACAGCCTTCTGTATTAAGGTAATTTGTCTAAGATTCAAATATCAGAGCACAAAGTTTTCAGCCCATGGCCCTTTGATTCACCATTAAGTTTCATTTCAGCTGGCCTTAAAAAACTAAAACTAAAGCAGGGAGTAGGCAAACCTCTGGTCGTTCAAGATGACCAAACTCTCTAATCAGACAAATGAAATGCTTCCACAACTTTTTAAAAGCTTTTCAAAGTGAGAAACTGATTTACCTTGTAAGTTGTAAGCATTTTACAAACTAATTCTGGCATGACCATCTGCATAAATACAGATCTTACCCTCTTTTAAAAATATTTTTTGTATTCGTTTATTTTTGGCTATGCTGGGCTTTTGTTGCTGTACACAGGCTTTCTGTAGTTGCAGCAAGGTAGGGGATACTCTCTAGTGATGCAAAGGCTTCTTACTGCAGTGACTTCTCTTGTTTTGGAACACAGGCTTTAGATGCATGGGCTTCAATAGCTGAGGCGCGTGGATTCAGTAGTTACACACGTGGGCTTGGCTACCCCATGGCATGTGGGATCTTAGTTCCCTGACCAGGGATCAAACTGGTGTCCCCTGCATTGCAAGGTGGATTCTTAACCACTTGACTCCCACGAAAGCCCAGATCTTACCCTCTTCTCCACTACCTTGTGCCACACCCCTCCTCCCCACCTGTAGAAAGGTCCACAGCAAAAGCATGGAGAAGGAACCATGAGTGGACCAAGGTCTCAGGCAGCTTGGATGGGATGAAGAGTGGCCATAGACACTGCTGTGTGCAACCAGCACACAGCCACACCTGGGCCACAGAAATGTGGTTTGGTGGCCTCACGGAGGTTCTATGTGTTCTTGACACTCTTCTTCCCATCTATCCAGTGCTATCAAGCAACCTCCTAATTGACCCAATTTTACTGGGTAAGGGGCTGCGCAGTAAATACGTAGGTGATCCACAGCTGGTTTCCATGACACAAAACAAAGGAATGAGAATATAGTCTGTGAATGGCAGAGCAGGAATTAAGACTGGGCAGCCACTATCAACTGTGTGGTTTTAGGTACATTACTCACCCTCTCTTAAACTTGGCTTACACATATACTAAGGGTATTCTTCCTCATAGAAGGAAAAATTTCGGAGAAGGCAGTGGCAACCCACTCCAGTACTCTTGCCTGGAAAATCCCATGGATGGAGGAGCCTGGTAGGCTGCAGTCCATGGGGTCGCTAAGAGTCGGAAATGACTGAGCAACTTTACTTTCACTTTTCACTTTCACGCAATGGAGAAGGAAAAATTTCGGAGAAGGCAGTGGCAACCCACTCCAGTGTTCTTGCCTGGAGAATCCCAGGGACGGGAGAGCCTGGTGGGTTGCCGTCTATGGGGTCGCACAGAGTCGGACACGACTCTTGCTATAGAAAGAAAAATTTAGTTCATACTTAATTCTGTGCATATTTAAATCTTTGCATACTGCATATAAATATACCTATTAACTCATTATACATTAAATAATTGGTCAATTAGTATTCTGAATGCTGTCTATTGTGCAGAAATATTTGGTGGATAATGATATAAACTGGGCACATTTTGTTTTTCCATTTAAAATGATGCAATGTTTCCCCCCTTTGAAAAATTGATTATCCAACACCTTTTCCAGAAACCAGGAGACTTATACACTGAGGAATGACTCAGTATGGAAGGTGCTTAGCTCTGTCTTGGACACATGGCTTCCAGTAAATGGTAGCTGTATGACCAATAGTTTTACCGATATTCTAGTTTCAGGAGGTTATTTGGTCCAAAGAAGGATTCATCTGACTCACCTCCCTGGGTCCTGGTGTCAGCCCCATACAATAGCTACTGGCCCATGGACTTTTCTCTAGGGCTGATTAGGGAACAGAAAAGGGCTGGTGTGGTTTTGGTGGTTTGTTTAACCTTGACATTCAGAGTTGGTCTCATTGAGAAGCCTGCGCCTGTTTGCTGAGTTCTTGGCCCCTCACAGTTGAGTTGGGGAGAGCTTGGAATCTGCCTGGCTTGTGAAGAATGTGATTAATGCTTTGCTTTACAGATGGATGACATGTTTCTTTCTGACTCAGATGGTATTTTCCAGATGTTACCCAGTGGGATGCACAGCAGACATGGAATTAGATCCCCTGAAACTTCCACCTCAGAGAACAGATTCAAAGATGTTAGAGTAGATTATCCCACAGTGGGACAGCTCCCCTGGGGCTCGAGATAGGTATTACCTAATGCCTTCACTCTGAGGCTGGTGCCATGTCATGGACTGCTTCTTGGATCCTGGGAGTGTTCCCAGAAGCTCCTCGAGTGTCTTTGAAGAAAGACAGTTCTCGTCTTGCTTGGAAAGCTTCTCTTCCACAACCTATGTGTCTTTCTTTTTCTCACTGTCTCAACACATTTCTCCAAACACCTTCCTCTGTCAAGTAAACTTCTTGATCAGACAAGCCAGGCATCTGTCTGTGGCTTGTGAAACAAAGCATGGTGGAAACATTTTTAGTAATTCTCAAACCACCAACCTCTCTGTTAACAGCAGGGTGCAGTGATTGAGTCTCAGAAGGGTACTGACATCAGCTGTCTTAGGTGGGATAATGGGGAAGCAGATGGTACCCACTAGATGACACTAGTGGTAAGGAACCCACCTGCCAATACAGAAGACGTAAGAGACATGAGTTCAATCCCTGGGTTGGAAGGATTCCCCTGGAGAATGAAACGGCAACCCACTCCAGTATTCTTGTCTGAAAAATCCCATGGACAGAGGAGCCTGGCAGGCTACAGTCCAAAGAGTCACAGGGTCAGACACGACTGAGCAACTGAGCACACATATTCCATTTTCATTCTTCTTAAGTGTCATCATAGTGCTAGAGACCGAGGATAGAGCTATGCACAAAGCAGACAAAATCCAGCCTTAGTGGCCAAGTTGTTATCAAGGGGAAATAGAAAATAAACAAGCAGACAAATTAATCTTAGAAGTCTAGTTCCATGAAAAAATGAAAAAACAAAAACGTGAATGCTAGAGCTGCCATTAGCTGCCTCAGCCTGTTAGGCCCCTAATATGTGGCTCATCCCACCTGAGATATACTGGTCAGCGTAAACCACACAGCAGATTTCAAAGATTTAGTGTGACAAAAAGAATGTCAACTAGCACATTGATACCTTTTAGAATTCTGATTGTGTGTTGAAATGATCGTATCTTGCATATATGTGTATCTTGCAATAAAATGTATTATTCACATTAATTTCATTTATTTCTTTTATGCTTTAAAAGGTGGCTACTTGGGACTTCCATAGCGGTCCAGTAGTTTAAAATCTACCCTCCAATATAGGGAACTAAGATCCCACACGCCATGGGGCAAATAAGTCTGTGTACCCCAAGTAGAGAAGCCCATTTGCCACAACTGCTGAGTCCACATGCTGTAGAGCCTGTCCATGCTCCAGAGCTGGAGAAACCCCCATGCACTGCAATGAAGACCCAGCACAGCCAAAACAAAATGTGTGGTTACCAGAAAATTTAAAGTGTGCCTAGCACTTGTAGCTTGCATTGTATTTCTATTGAATAGCACTGTGCTAGAGAGCACAGGGCAGGGATGGGGACTTCCAACTTTGGACAGGGTATCTAGGAAGGCATCCCGGAGGAGCTGGCCCTTGAAGCTGAGACTCAAGAAATCAAGTGGGATAGAGCCTGGTGGAACTGACAGAAAGTCACAGAAGCAGAAGTGAAGTGAGAGCAGTCGAGAGAGGATAAGATGAAGTTGGCTAGATAGGGTAGGTAGAAGCCAGACTGAGGAGAAAATTATAAGGACTTGAATTTCATTCTAAATGCAATGGGGCATCACTTTAAGAGCCAGAGTCATCTGGTTTGAATCAAGGCAGCAAATTGACAGCTTGTGTTACCATAGTTGAAGACAGAAAGACTGCATTTAGGAAATAAGGACTTCCTGGGAGAGCTTCCTTATATAAAAGTTCAACCCTGACTGTCTTACTTGAATTAGGCTATTGAGGCTGCCCACTTTTCCTTCCTATTCATAAAATAATAAGCATCAGAGACTCTGTGGTGGTTAATGTTCTGGGACTATTTGTCAAGCTTTCTGTTTATTTTTATTTATTAATTTTTGCACAGTGCTTTGAACCGGATGCCCTGTTACTAATAGCTGGAGGAGATTTCGAGGATCAGCTCAAAGAGGAAGTGATCCAGCGAGTTTCTCTTCTCCTCCTCTATTACATCATTCATCAGGAAGAGATTTGTTCTTCTAAGCTCAACATGAGTAATAAGGAGTATACATTTTACCTGCACAGCCTTCTCAGCCTCAGGCAGGATGAGGACTCCTATTTCCTTTCACAGAATGAGACAGAAGATATCCTGGCTTTCACCAGGCAGTACTTTGACACTTCCAGAAACCAGGTAAGAAAGTCAGAATTGCTAACTAGATCTGCTGCTAAGATACAGTCTCAGAGCATGACTTTTTGTCACTAATATATTTGTAAGATGCTCAAAAACTTCTTAGAGAGGTAAGTAGTTGTGGTTTTTAGTGATGGGATGTTGTAACATAATTTAAAATTCTGAGTCTGAAGGGGGGAATGTAACAATTAATCAGTTGTCAGATGAGTTGTAGCCAGAAGCTGGGTAGAAGGGTGGGCAGACAGGCCAAGTAACAAGGCAGTTCTATTCTGAGTCCCCCTGAGCACTACAGTGAATGTGATTCATGGCTTTTGATCAGTCTCCAAGGACTGAACTCTAGCAGTGATTGCAGTGTGTCTATCTGCCTTGCCTTCTGGTGAGAGAAAGAGAAGGTAGTAAGAGTTGGGAAGGGATGAATTTATTATTAGTTATTTCCCTGAGGATGCAGCTTGCAAAAAGCCTTATTCATGACAGTCAGCACAGACATTATCTCTTTTGTGGCTTTTGATTGGTGCTGCATATATTCAGCGGTCCCAAGTCTCTTCTTCTCTTACAGCTCCCACTCTTAGGAAACAAGCATCTTGTTGCCTCATTACTATTCCAGTAAAAGCTGACCTTTCAGTTACCTTTTTGCTTTCTGCTTTGTGGTGGAAAGTTTGAGCTGATAACATTCTCTGAACATGAACTCTTTTAAGCCATATTTTCTTAAAGAATTAATTAAGGAGCCACCAGCACATTTTGAAGAGTGTGGCAGGATGTGTTTTTTTTCCTCTTGAATTATTAATTGACATGTGTCTCAGTCCATCTGGGCTGATATAATATAAGTGTCATAAACTGGGTGGCTTACAAACAACAGAAATTTATTCTCACACTTCTGGAGACTGGAAAGTCGAAGATCGAAGTGCTGGGTAGATTTGGTATCATCTCTGATGAGAGGCTACTTTTTGGTTCACAGAAAGTCATCTTTTCTTCGTGTCCTCACATGGTGGCAGGAGCAAGGGAGACCTGTGGGGTGTTATATAAGGGCACTAATTCCATTCATGAGGGTTCCACCCTCATGATCTAATCACCTCCCCAAAGCTTCACTTCCTAATACCATCACTGTGGAGGTTAGGATTTCATTTGAATTTTGGGCAAGACACAAACATTCACTTTGTGGCAACATATATTGATAAATTTAAATTCTTGACCTCAATTCTGGTTTCTAGGAGTTCAAAGGTATCTGTGCAATCATGCTGCAACTTAATGCCAGAAAACATACCCTCCAATTTGCTGTAAATAGGCTTAATTTCTCTCATATTTGGCAGAACAAATGGAAAGACAGTTTACTAAGAACTTTGTAGATGTCATTTCAGTAACTCAAAATCACATGAATCTCAAAACTTTGGCTATATATTTTTCTATTTCCAATTGAGAAAATGTGGTTCTTTTTATAGAATTCAATTTTCTATTTAAATAGGGATGTGTCCCTACAGAGAAATTTCCTCAGTGCAACATCTGTCTATATAATACAAGATCAGTTCAAATTAGCCACTGGGATTTTAGCCTCCTGTGTGTTACTGTCTTTTGATCTATACTAAATGCAAATGGAAAGCCAGCATTTAAAGGCAGATGGAGTGTATATATTTAATGCAGACTTCTGGTTATGCAACGTGTACTGCAAATACCTGAGTTTCTGAGTGTGTGTGTATGAGATTAAACATTCCTGTAACAGAATAAACTACTTCAATATTATATGTAGATCTACTTTATTCTTATGTTGAGTCAAGAAGAATTGAGCTACTTATGAGTCATAACCCTGTGCTGAACCTTGGAACTATCTCATGGAGGAGATTGTCTCCAGATCCTGGGTCCTGTGGCTCATGCACTTGGACTTGGGTTCCTCTAGGATGTCAGTCAGTCAGTCTGGACTTTGCAGAAGGCCTTTTGGCACCTCACTGCAGGCTGCTCTCTGACTAGGGAATATATAAGGTCACAGAAGGTTCTGGCAAGCCAGGCCCAAAATGACTAGCAGGTCTTGGTTTGCATAGGACTCAATCTCCTTAAGTCACACCACTAACAGCAGCTCCAGCTGAGCCTTCACCAGCTCATTAAGAGAGACAACCTTACTCCATCATACCCTGTTTTAGCCACCTTCCCTAATGGTCCAGAGTCTAAACATCCTTTTAGTCCTTCCTTCTCTTCCTACTCGGTTTCATCTTCCTGACTCAGTGTCTGAATGCACCCACCTCTCTCTGTTCTTTCTGCTCTTGCTGTTTCCATGGTAAATGTACCTGGTCTTCCACTAACCCTGCTTCTTATATGGAGCATAAATATTTTTGACCACATCCTAAGGACTTCAGGGATGGATACAAGCTTTAGAATCGTCCTTTGTCCTCAGTGGCACTTGGAGATGATTACTCTTTTACAGCTTCCATGAAAAACCCACCCCACCTCTATGCTGTACACACTCTGCTATTTTAACTTGTTATTGTCATTCACGAGTCTTCTGGCTACTTCTCCAAATTTGTTTAAAGTTTGATAACTGCCTCTTAGCCTTCCACACTGCTCCCCACCATAGCTATGAATAGGCTCTTGTCAAACTCACCAATTACAGACTTTAAAAAAACCCGACAGGCTATTGAATACAGTTCTCTAAACCAGCAGTCCCTGACTTTCTGGCACCAGGGACTGGTTTTGTGGAAGACAATTTTTCCATGGATGGAGGTGGGAGATGTTTCCAGTTTTGTTCACTGCTCACCTCTTCACGTGTGGCCCAGTTCCTAACAGACCATGAACCCCTACCTGTTTGTGGCCTGGGCTTAGGGGACCCCCGCCCTAAACCATAATGGAAAAGAATATGAAAAAGAGTGTGTGTGTGTGTGTGTGTGTGTATAACTAAGTCACTTTGCTGTACAGTAAAAATTAAACAATTAAACACAATAGTGTAAATTAACTATATACTTCAGTAAATAAATCTTATCAGCACTTTTCCCCCATTGTCCTGCATCACAAGGCAACATTGACATAGTAAACCTCCCCTTAGTTCCTCATTTGATGAACATACTTCCTCCTCACACTCTTGTACATGGTATTTCTAAACCATTTATGTCCTGCTCTGTGCTCTCACTTTTGAAGTCAAGTCCCATCTCCATGAAGCTCTCTTTCTCTCATTGATTTCTTTTTTTTTTTTTTTTTCACATGTACCACACAGCATGTAGCCAATGCAGGAGACATAAGAGATGTGGTTTTGATCCCTGGGTTGGGAAGATCCCCTGGAGAAGGAAATGGCAACCCACTCTAGTATTCTTGCCTGGAGAATCCCATGGACAGAGGAGCCTGGCACGCTATAGTCTATGAGGTCTGTCTGTATATGAGTGGATGGCTCAAAAGAAAAATCTGGACTGATATGCAGCAGAATTGAAGGTCATCAGTGTTTGGGAGTGCTTGGCATTGTGAGTGCATCTCAAGTAACAAGAATATAGTGAGGAGAGAGAAAACCAAAGTTGGGCCATGAGGGGCACCATGGCAAAGAGTTGGACACGACTGAGAGACTAACACAATATGGCATGTAGGATTTTAGTTCCCTGACTGGAGATTGAACCTGTGTCCCCTGCATTCAAAAGTGAAGTCTTAACTACGGGACCACTGGGGAAATCCCATCACTCATTGATTTCTGTCATCCCCCATTTCATGTTTTTCCTCCCATTTCCATCACAGCCATCTCTTGGTTTTCTTCTCACTTGTCCAGCTATTCCTTTGAAGGATGAATGTGGCCTGCCATCCCTTAAGCTGGGCTTCCCTTGTAGCTCAGCTGGTAAAGAATCTGCCTGCATTGCGGGAGACCTGGGTTCGATAACTGGGTTGGGAAGTTCCCCTCAAGAAGGGAAAGGCTACCCACTCCAGTATTCTGGTCTGGAGAATTCCATGGACTGTATAGTCCATGGGGTCACAAAGAATTGGACACGACTGAGTGACTTTCACTCCCTTCACTCACACAATGCCAAGGACTCCCAAACACTGATGACCTTCAGTTCTGCTGCATACCAGTCCATATCTCTCTTTTGAGCCATCAACTCATATAAACACCTGCCTTTCAAAATTCCCCATTGGCTATTTCCTTGGCCCTTGAAATTCAATATTAAAATGGAAAGTAATTATTTCTATTCCTGAACCTGTCCTTTCTTTGATGTTGCTTATGTAGCTCATGAAATAGTCTCTACTTTGGCTTGTGTAATGCTGCACATTCCTGTTTTTCTTTCTCTCTGACCCCCATTTTCACCTATGCAGGCTCATCTCTCTTTCTCTGTGTAGATTTTTTTTTTATTCCTATGCTATATGTTTTATCTCCATAATTTATTTTATAACTTGAAGTTGCACCTCTTATTTCCCTGTACCTATTTCACCCAATCTCCCACTCCATCTCCTAGGACAGCCATCAGTTTGCTCTCTATTTCCATAAGTTCGTTTCCATTTTGTTTGGTTCACTTGTTTTTTAGATTCCATATATAAATGAGGTTATATAGTGTTTGTCTTTGGCCTCCTAATTTATTTCACTTAGCATAATGCCATTTTGTTGCAAATGGCAAGATTTCATTCTTTTTTTGGCTGCATTATGTTCCTTTGTATATGTATACATGCATACATGCTCAGTTGTTGTCTGACTCTTTGTGACCCCATGGACTGTAGGCCACTAGGCTCCTCTGTCCATGGGACTTTTCAAACAAGAATACTGGAGTGGATTGCCATCTCTTCTTCCAGGGGATCTTCCTGACCCAAGGATTAAACCTGCATATCATGTGTCTGCTACATTGCAGGCAGATTCTTTACCTGCTGAGCCATCGGGTGTATATGTATATACCACATCTTCTTTATCTATTCATCAATCAATGGATGTTTAGGTTTCTTCCATATCTTGCCTATAGCGCTGCAGCCACTATGGAAAATAGAATGAAGCTTCCTCAAAAAATTAAAAATAGAACTGCCAAATGATCTAGCAACACTCATACTATTTACCTGAGGAAAAAAACCTGCCAATTCAAAAACAGCCCTATGTTCACTGTGTCTAGATTTTAAGCATTAATGCTCTTTCAGGCATGATCTTAGCCCCCGTCATTCCCTGTGCTTCCTCTGGGGTAGCACATCTATAGTTAAAGATGACTCACAAGAGTGTATCTCCATCCCAGACACTCCTGTGAACTCCAGACCCACATAAGCTATTCAGCATCTTTTCTTTAAGGATATGGTAAAGGCACCTCATACTTCAAATACCCATAAGTCAACCCAGCAAGACCCAGTCTTCATGTGTCACTTCATAGGTCAGCAGATAAAGGCCCAACTAGAAATTTTATTTTCTAATTTTCTTCCACCTTTATATCTAATATATCTCCAAGTTCTACTGCTATTTCCTCCTGAAATAGCATAGTCATAGCCTGATGACTTTTCTCCAATTATCACCATCACTGTTTTTTACCTGGGCTACTGTAATAGTCTTCCAACTGTGCTTCTAGGAATCACTGACTCCCTTTCCAGTCTACTTGTTCTCCACCATGTAGCCAGAGTGAATTCATCAAAACACACTAGACCTGTAGCCCTATGCCAATCCCTTGCTCAAAATTCTCCTTTGGCTTCCAGTTGATTTTAGGATATAGGGCAAACTCCATTACATGCCAATAAACTTTTGGCCTTCACCATGCTCCCCTCTTGCCAGGATACTCAGCAATAACGTATCTGCTTGTGAATGCAGGAGATGCAGGAGACAGGAGTTCAGTCGCTGGGTCAGGAAGATCCCCTGGAGAGGGAAATGGCAACCCACTCCAGTATTCTTGCCTGGAAAATTCCATGGATAGAGGAGCCTGGTGGGATACAGTCCATGGGGTCACAAAGAGTTGGACACAACTGAGTGATTGAGCACACACACATGCACACACATCCACTTGATACTGATTCAGCTAGTAGATTGACTTATTATTTATAAAAATTGTGAGATGGCTGATGACCCAGATTTTTGTTTTGGATCCTTCTTCTTCCCTTCATATCTTACCGTTGGAAAGAACCTCTCTTTGGGAACGAAAAGAGAATCCATGTCATCACTAGCCTATGGCTGGAGTAAGTTTTGGTTGGTAAGGAGGAAGCTGAACCAAGTAGTTGAAGGCAGATATGAAAGGGAGCATGCTCTGTGATCATATAAGACAGCAGAGTCAGCTTGAAGTCAAGGTCAGGAATATAGATTTGAGTGTTACCAGCCTTCAGGCTGTACTTGAAGCTGGAGAAAAACAGTTCACCAGTTGAAAGGATGAAAGTTAAACTGTGCACCTCAGATTGGGACTTAGACCTATGGTATTTTAATTGAGATCACACCTGTTCTCAGGACTAATGAAGCTCAGATTCTTGAGGTCTCATCACAGAAAGAATTCAGTGAGAGACAAAGTGATAGTTAAGAAGTGGATTTATTTAGAGAAAAACATATGCCAAAGTGTGGGCCATCTGAGAATGTAGGCACCAGGGTGTGGGGTTGTCAGTTTTTAGAGGGCTGGGTAATTTCATAGACTAATGAATGGAAGGAGTAGTCCAGCTATTTTGGGGAAGGGGTAGAAATTTCCAGGAATTGGTCCACTGCCCACTTTTTGACCTTTATGGTCTGCCTTAGAACTGTCATGGCCACTGTGGGTGTGCCACTCAACTTGCTGAGTGTGACAGTGAGTGTATACTGAGGCTCAAGTTCTAGAGAAAGTTGACTCATCCACCATCTTGGACATATTTGATTCGAATCAGTTTATGTCATGTCCCTCCTGTTTCATAAGTAGTCAGGGCAAGAGTCTCATTGGAGAAAACGCATCTTTAGATGAATAATGAGAAAGATTAGATAGGTAAGAACCACTGAGATGGGAGTTGAAAAATTCAGTGTCATGGCAGATGAAAGAAACAAATATTTTCCAGATAGAGTTCTATCTGAGACTAGAAAATGATGCTAGGCTGCACTGTGCTATGTTTAGTTGCTCAACTGTGTTCCACTCTTCACAACCCCATGAACTGTAGCCCATCACGTCTCTCTGTCCATAGAATTCTCCAGGCAAGAGTGGATTGTCATGCCCTCCTCCAGGGGATCTTCCCAACCCAGGGATCAAACTCAGGTCTCCCACATTGCAGGTGGATTCTTTACGGTCTGAGCCACCAGATGTTCTTTTCTTTCTTTTTTTTTTTTTTATTTATTTTTGGCTGTACTGGGTCTTTGTTGCAGTGCACGTGTGGGTTTCTCATTGCAGTGACTTATCATGTTGTGGGGCACAGACTTTAGGGCCTGGGGGCTCAGCAGCTGTGATGCCCAAGTTTAGTTGCCCCATGGCAGGTAGAATCTTCCCAGACCAGGGATCGAACCTGTGTCTTTTGCATTGGCAGGCAGATTTTCAACAACTGAACCATCAGGGAAGTCCCTAGAGATTTTCTAATCAGAATAGCTTCGGAAGTTAACGTTTCCTTTTTACTTTGTGTCTGATTTCAGTGTATGGAAACCAAAGTGCTGCAGAAAAAATCTGGAATCCTAAGCAGTGATGGTGCCGATGAAAACACTCTTCCTCAGTTGGCAGCGACAATCATTGCTTTGTCCCTCCAAGGTGTTTGTCTGGGACAAAGAAACTTGCCTCCCCCAGACTATTTTACAGAATACATTTTCAGTGCCTTGAATAGTACGAATACTCTTCACCTATCAGGTAAAGATGCTTTTCATGAATTTCATTTCCAAGTCACGCCTACTAAATATAAGCTGTGCCAAAAACAAAGGTGGAAGCATTGTGGTGACCGAGTTTGTTCAGGTATGTTTTAAACACCCTTTTTATCTCAGCTTGTAGTGAGACAGCCCAGGGGGCCTTGTCAGGGCAAGCATGCTATGACATCTGTGGGGTGATAAGGCAAAAAAAAAAACAAAAACAAAAACTCAGCACCCTTGAGCAGGGATGATGAAATTGTGGGTAGGGAGTTGAAAGGAAAGATTTTTATGATCTGTTACCAGTACTAATTGGGATGTCCTGGGTGGCTCAGTGGTAAAGAATCCGCCTGCCAATGCAGGAGATGCAAGTTTGATTCCTGGGTCGGGAAGACACCCTGGAGGAGGAAATGGCAACCCACTCCAATATTCTTACCTGGGAAATCCCATGGGTAGAGGAGCCTGGTGGGCTACAGTCTGTGGGGTCACTAAGAGTCAGATGTGACTTTGCAAATGAGGGCACCCTAGTACTACTGTCTCTTTTGGTATAAAATGCTGGGCAATAGGTGACAAAGTATCTTGTAGAACAAAGGTCTCCAGCCTCCAGGATCTAATGCCTGATGATTTCAGGACCTGATGTAATAAAATAATAGAAATAAAATGCACAATAAATGTAATGTGTTTGAATCATTTCAAAACCACCCCCTCTCTCCCACCTCTCTTCCTCCCAACTCCCCGCCACCTGGTCCCTGGAAAAATTGTCTTCCACAAAACTGCTCCTTAGTGCCAAAAAGGTTGGGGACTGCTTGTGTAGAAGGATAAAAGGATATTCCAAATGTTGCAAGAGGCTTGGTAGCAGTTTGCTTGGAACCATAAAAGTAAGTCGTGTCGTGTTAAACAAAAGCATTGTAAAATATGCGGCCTGGCTACATTTGTGACTGCCAGCATTTTAGGGATCTGAGAATAAAATAGGACATCGTGGAATGAAATCAGCATGTGTGTTTCACACATTTCTTTGTACTCGACAAGACATTAAGAGTGAAATGACTTAATTTTTTCATCTGCATTAGAACGCCCTGCTTTCTGGGCACACCAAGGGGACTTGGTGTGTCACTTCATAGCTGGTGCTTTTGCCAACATATTTCCTCTTGGGAAGTCACAACACAGAAGAGAAATACAAATTTTCCAAGACGCCAGCAGCACACTCATGATCTAGATAAATCTTCCAACTCTGAAAGGGATCAAGGGCTAAGAGTCATCCAAATCTGCACAGAACTTTCCCTGACTTGTTTGTGTAACCAATTGAATGACAGATGTGTTTTTCTGTAATTCATTTTATATGCTTAAAGCCAGCAGTCCCCAACCTTTCTGGCACCAGGCACTGTTTCGTGAAAGAGAGTTTTTCCATGGACCAGGGGAAGGGGATGATGTAAGGATAATTCAAGGGCATTACATCTGTTGTGCGCTTTATTTCTATTATTATTAAACCTCAGCTCCACTTCAGGCATTAGATCCTGAAGGTTGAGGACTCTTGATTTGACTTGTGAACACAGAGGGGGATGGAGAGGATGGGACAAATGGAGAGAGTAGCATGGAAACATATGCTTTACCATATGTAAAATAGGTGGCCAGTGGGAATTTGCTGTATGACTCAGGGAGCTCAAACCAGTGCTCCAGGACAACCTGGAGAGGTGGGATGGGTGGGAGGTTGGAGGGAGGGAACATATGTATTCCTATGGTTGATTCACAATGATGTATGGCAGAAATCAATACAATGTTGTAAAGCAGTGTATCCTTCAATTAAAAATTAATTTAAAAAAAAGGAAAAAATCTTCATTAAGATGAAAGCTGAAGTACCAGTCAATTGTGTTTCCTAGCTGTCATCACTAGGACAGAGACCAGGGAAAAGCATGCTGTGCTGAGAATGATTTTGATATGGGAAACAGGGATTATGAAATTCAGATTTTGGATGACTGAGTTTTAGCAGGACAGTTTCCATGTCAACCAAAGGAATGCAATTACTCCACTTTTCAAATAAAAATTTGTGCCACTTTGAAGGCTCAACACTGGAGTACAGAATATGGTTGGAGGCAAGCTGTACTGTAAGATCAAGGCGAGCTGTCTGCACATGAAGCCATCATGGATCTGGGATAAAAAACCCACATAATGTTTGTGACAGATGTTCAGTATCACTCGTTTGGGCACAAAGCAGCCACGTTTGCATTTGAGAACTCAGAATTCCCTCCCATCTCAGTACAATTAAATGCTTATTCCAGAGGCCCTGAGGCATTTTTTCTAACAGCTGCCTCTGAGCTAGGGCCCTACTGACACTGACTGCATTTTGGAGTAGGAGGAGCAAAAGTTTGCTACTTTTACGTGGGTTTTTTTTAATGTTTTTATTATAGAGATTGTCAAATATAAATAAAAGTAAAAACAATAAAACAATGAACTCCCATGTACACAGTCCCTGCCTCAACAAGCAACAGCAATCTGGATTATCTTATTTTATATGTTCCTCCATTCTCTCCCATTACTTGATTATTGTTGCTCACTTGCTCAGTCCGCCTGTTTGCGACCCCACAGACTCTAGCACGCCAGGCTTCCCTGTCCTTCAGCATCTCCTGGATCTTGCTCAGACTCATGTCCATTGAGTTGGTGATGCCCTCCAACCATCTTGTCCTCTGTCATCCCCTTCTCCTCCTGCCTTCAATCCTTCTTAGCATCAGGTCTTTTCCAATGAGTTGGCTCTCTGCATCAGGTGGCCAGAGTATTGGAGGTTCAACTTCAGCATCAGTCCTTCCAATGAATATTCAGGATTGATTTCCTTTAGAATTCACTGATTTGATCTCCTTGTAGTCCAAGGGACTCTCAAGAGTCTTCTCCAACACCACAGTTCAAAACATCAATTCTTCAGCGCTCATTACTTGATTATTTTGAAGCAAATCATCAACCTGTTGGTATTTCTGTATGAATCTCTAGAAGAGAAGGCTTTTTTTAAAAAGCATCTATTAGTAGTATCACAACTAAAAAGTGAATGATTCTATAATGTTCATATTTTTCAGCTTTTAAAAAATATTTTCATTTTTTATTGAACTAGGATCTAAATAAGGTCTATAAAATGTGAATTATTGATATGTCATTGAAGTTTTTTTCAAGGTGTCATGCCCTTCCCCTCCACTATATTTTGTGGCAGTTTTTTTTTGTTGGAGAAATGTGCCAGGACTCTGCTGTTTTATGTGTACCAGCTTTATAGTATATTTTAATTTCTGGTAGATCTAGCCTTCTTCATTGCTCTTCTTTTCAGGGTTTTCCTGGCTTGTTCATTCTTACTGACAAATATCACCTAATTGTTAAATTCTGGGGGATAAAAACCTTGTGATAGTATTATTCTAATTGTGAAAAAAAAAAAGAACTTAGAAATGATATTTACAAGATGTTACATTTTTAAATCCCATAGTATGTCTTCCTATTTGTTCATGTTTACATGTCTATTTTGTGGAGTGTTTTTATTGTTTCCCTCACATAGGTTTTAGACATTTCCTGGTACATTTATACCTAGGCATTTAACTTTCTTTTTGTATCTCTTAACTGGGGTCCTTTCTTTCATTATAGCTTCTAACGGATTTTTGTTTGTCCATATGAAGGTTAGTGATTTTTTTTTTTAGATTAACTTTGTAACTCACTCCATGATTAAATCTTTCATTTTATTTTTGCCCTAATTATTTAGAGTTTTCAGATATATAATTATACCATCATAGATATAGATTTGCGTCTTGTTTTTCAATTCTTGTGTCTCTATTTTCTTTGTTACCTGATTATATTAGTTAATAACCTCAATATAATGGTGGGTATTTTGAGAATGAACCCTTACCATGTTTTTGACCTTGAAAGAAAAGCTTCTAGTGTTTCCTCATTGAGTTTAGAGAACATAGGATAAAAAGTATTTATTACAGTCTTTTATATTAATCCATATATTTACATTTCTAGTATTCTTTATTTCTTCCTGTGGACTCAATTTACCATTCTGGTCATTTCTTTTTAGTCTAAATAACTTCACTTAGTCTTTCTTGTAAGACAGGTCTGCTGTCAAAAAATTCACCATTCATTGTTTATCTGGGAATAATTTTATTTCACTTTTGTTTTTGAAGAGTTGTTATGCTGGGTATTAAATTCTTAATTGACAGTTATTTCTCTCAGCATTTTGAATATCTTATTCCACTACTTTCTGGCCTCCATTGTTAAGATGATAAGTTAACTGTTAATTGTACTGATGCTCCTTTGTATGTGATGAGTCAGTTTTCCATTACTACTTTCAAGATATAGCTTTGTATTTGACTTGTTTTTATATTTATCCTATTTGATGTCTGATGAACTTATTGAAAATGTATATCAAGGTTTTATATCAAATTGAGAATGTTTTTAACCATTATTTTCTTCAATTTTTTTATAATTCTTTCTCTCTCTCCTCTCCAAGTGACTGCCATTGCATATAGGTCAGTGTACTCGCTGTTTCCCATAGGTCTCTGAGACTTGTTCTTTTTTCTCTTTCTGTTCTTCAGAGTAGATTATTTCTATTAATTTATCTTCAATTCAGTAATTGTTTTTTCTGCCATCCCAACATGCTGCTGTGAATTTTTCATTTCACTTATTCTAGAAAAGACTCTGATGCTGGGAGGAATTGGGGGGAGGAGGAGAAGGGGACGACAGAGGATGAGATGGCTGGATGGCATCGCTGACTCAATGGACGTGAGTCTGAGTGAGCTCCGGGAGTTGGTGATGGACAGGGAGGCCTGGCATGCTGCAGTTCATGGGGTCACAAAGAGTTGGACACGACTGAGTGACTGAACTGAACTGAACTGAACTGATTCTTTTAGTCCAGAATTTCCATTTAGACTTTATATAATTTTGATCTCCTGATTAAAAGTTGCTGTTTGTTAGCTTATTATTCTTATACTTTCCTTTAATTTCTCAAATATTATTTTCTTTAGTTCCTTGAACATACTTATGATCGCTGCTTTGAAGTCTTTGTCTGTTAAATCCAACATCTGGGAAATCTCAGGGGCATATTTATTGACTGCTTTTTCGCCTAACTCTGGGTCCCACTTTCCCGGTTACTTTGCAGGTCTCAAAACAATTTTTTTTAAACTGGCCATTTAAAATAAAACATTGTAGCAACTCTAGCTTGTCATTTTCCTAATACTGATGGTAACATTTAGAAAATACCAGAAATATATTTTTACAAGTAAGAAGATGAATAAATCTGAAGAAATTCACCATTATATTTATTCAATTATTCTGTGTCAATCAATTTTTAAAAGCCTACATTGTAGCAAGGGAAACTAAGCTGCAATCTATAAACTGACAACCATACCACAGCTGCCTTAGAAAACGAGGTCTATTTTGCCCCTACAATCTCAGCTCCTGTTCAATTCCTCTTTCCACATTAAACATTTAAGAGGATATAATTAGATTGACTTTACTTTAAAATCATAGTTAATGTATTAAGGATGTATGGTGCTTAAAGTGAATAGAGTTTCTAAGGATTAATTCAATTTCATCTTTTGTTTTCATTTTCATAGGGAACACCTAGAAAAAGAATTAGTGGACTTACCAAAAGGCACTCCATTGATGGAATTGCCCATTTCATCATGGTTCAGCTCTAAAGCTTAGGCAAGATGTTGTAAGGGAATCAATATCCACGTGAAGTATAAATGTTCTTCATTCTTATTCAGAATAATTTCTTGGCTTTTCATTAGAACTTGGAAATTTTCTTAGTAACATATCTATGCTGTGGCCATGTGAAATTGTGATTATTCTGAAACTGGCTTGTCTTTATTCTGACACTAAATTTTGTATGAAATTTCTAGAACTAGACAAGCTCCTCAACACTCTCTGGACTAAAAGTACCTGTATCAGAAAGGATAAAATCCATCAGCTTAGAAGGAAACAAAACAGCCTAACACTTCATGATGGAGACTACTCTAATCTATCTGTATCCATGGACCCAGAATCAGAAGATGGTCCAATTTCCTGGGATCAGGTATTGTCATTATTCCTCTTGTACTGTTGTACTGTCAAAGGAAGCAACTGTGAACATTCTCTAAGACTTGTAGAAAACTTCAAGGGTTATGTAGATTTCCTTAAATGTAAAATATTCTATTTCCTCAGTGTAGTCAGGGTTTTTTCCTTTTACAAGTAGATCTCTGCAGATTTAAAACTTGAAGCCAAAATATTTAGGAGAATAGTATATATTACTCTTTCCTCCATACTGAATTCATGAATAATTCAGTAAACATGCGACCATTTATCATTCACCATTGTGTGCACTAAGGGTAAAGAATTGAACAAAAACAGGCACAGCTCCTATGGAGCTACCAGGATACTGGGTGAATATAGACATATAAAAATAATCATGAATGAATGCTTCAAATTTAGATTGGATTATGATGAGATTACTTTGGATTGTGAGCAACAGAGAAATGTTTGTATAGTAGGTGGCACTAAGAAGGTTTTTGAGAAAAGGCGATATATGGACCTATAAATATATTCTTATTCTTCCTGAAGTTGTGTTCCAAAGTACATTCATTAGTCTACTAGATAATACTTGCTTTTGTTTGTCTTGTTTGTTTGTTATTTGGCTGTGCTAGGTCTTTTTGCTGCACTAGGGCTTTCTCTAGTTGCAGTGAGAAGGGGCTGCTCTGTAGCTGTGGTGCAAGGCCTTCTTATTGCAGTGGCTTCTCTTGTGGAGCACGGGCTCTAGGGCCTGCAGATTCAGTGGTTGTGGCACACAGGCTTAGTTGCACTGTGGCATGTGGGATCTAAGTTCCCAGACCAAGTATCAAACCTGTGTCCCATGCATCTGCAGACAGATTCTTAATCACTAGGCAACCAGGGAAATCTGGATAATACTTTTTTCTTTTTGGCCTTGCCTCATGGCATGTGGGATCTTAGTTCCCGAATCAGGAATTGAACTCACACCCTCTCCATTGGAAGGGCAGAGCCTTAACTACTAGACTGCCAGGGAAGTCCTGTGATACTTCTTTAAAAAGGGTGTTATTGTCAAATCTGTTTGGGAAATAGAGATATCTATTGCACTGTAGCATATTAACATGCCTGGGGAGGTCCTGCAGTAAATAAAATTCTTTAGTCTTATTGAATTCAGCATTTTTCAGACTCTGTTACACATAGAAACCTTCTCTGCCCTTATCATTTAACATCTTGGAAAATTGATATTCCATGATAATGGCTTATATTTAATGAGTAAATGAATACTATGTATTAGACACTGCAGTTTCCCCTGCATTTCTTCATTTAGTTATTACAACAGCTGTATGAGGTTAGGTTAAATGAGTCCATCCTACCGATGAGGAAATTGAGTCATGGAACTAATAAGTAGTTGATTAAGTTGACAGAAACTGAGGATATATACATAAGTTGTCCCATAGCATATTCTGTGTTCTTAACAACTATGCTATTGTTTAATAAATGTTGATTTAAGGAAAATAAGACTACTTTTTATTTGTATCTTGGATGAGTTATTATTCCTGTTAAGCACAAATCTGTATATTGAAAGAGCAAAGTTCTGTAAACATTTCTAACAATAGTGACTATTGTTCCTGTAAGTTATTAATACATGATTGAGCAGTATTGCATATTTTTGCTATGATATATTTTAAAAAGCCAATTTCTAGTAATTAGGCCACATAGTAAAGGCATCAATTAAAGTTATTTTAAACTCACAGTATATTCACTAAAGGTAACAAGTTGATGCCTGTATTAATCTTTGTGAGGTCTCCTTAAATATTCCTTCAGGGCCAGCTCTTCTTAGGAAGGGAACTCATTTGTCTGATGGAGACCCTATTTGCATAAATAATGAAGGTTATTTCTTAAAATTTAGGGATTACTTACTTAAGACATGCATTTTCTAAGAACAGTAACTGTCATCTTCTGTGATGACTATGCAAGATAAACAAAACCGCTTCTTTCTTGTTTCAACATTCACTTTCTTTGTGACTCTTGAGGGGACCCTAAAGTAAGAGACTAGATCTGAAGATCCTGCTTGTATTATTTGGACCAGTGAGTCTCAAAGTGTTGTCCTTGGGCCAGCAGTATCAGCAGCACCTGGGGCCTTGTTGGTTGGATTCTCAGGTCCCAGCCCAGAATCTACTGAATTATACACTCTGATTGTGGAGCCCAGCATTCTGTCTTTTAACTAGCCCTCCAAGTGATTCTCAAAACTAAAATGCAGGAAATGACACTTTAGAACATGTTTGTAAAGTTTCCACAAAGGTCTTATGACATCAACACAAGTGTACAAGTATATTGAAGTTTTAGGTAAAGGAATAAAGCTATTTAAAGATTATTGACTGAATCATCTAATTTTCATTCTATTTTCTTCTTTATTAAAAATAGTTTGCCAAAATTTAAAGGAAATGATGAATCACCTTTAAGGACATTTGTATTAGTGATTTCAGAAGAAATGTAATGCAACAGTAACCTAAATAGTATAGGAATAGCAAGTAAATATCAAGGGCATAGAAGCTTATAATAGAATAACCTTACTCTACAAGAAGGTGTTCTGGAAACTGTTCAATTCCTTGACAATGAACTGGGGAGAGATGCATGGCATTCTCTTCATGTCTATGTCTCCACTCTTTTATTTCCCAGTCAGGCATTTTTCATTAAGAATATTTATTATGAAAGATTCATCATATTTATGGTTAGTTTCCCTTTATTGTTGCCAGTATTTTTAATGATGATTGATTCTATTCCGTGATTAATAAATAGTGCAAAAGAGACTATTGCCTTTTGTGTAAATTATTTTGATAAAGGGGGAAAAATTTACAAATTAAGCTTTCTGTTGTTGCTTCTTGTAGTAGAAACATTTTGGAGTTCTTGCCCAGTCTTTTTGAGAAATGCCTTCCCCACCCACAGGGCTGAGTCCAGCAGCCATATTTGAACAGTATGATGTCATTTCCTGTCTTGGGGGCAAAACTGATGGAATCAAATAACACTGTAACAAGAAAACCTATCCGTGGCCTTGCTGAGACAATCAGATCTGACTCAATCCAATCTTTTTTTTTTTTTTAATTTCAGTTCACAGCGATCTTTATTATTTATAACTCCATATTAGAGATTTCATCTATAAAAGATCTCAATTGACATCCTTTTGAAACTTACTACTACTCTTCTGTGTTTTTGATGGACTTCCCTGGTAGCTCAGATGGTAAAGTGTCTGCCTACAATGCGGGAGACCTGGGTTCGATCCCTGGGTCAGGAAGATCACCTGGAGAAGGAAATGGCAACCCACTCCAGTATTCATGCCTGGAAAATCCCATGGACCGAGGAGCCTGGTGGGCTACAATCCATGGGGTTGCAAAGAGTCGGACAGGACTGAGCGACTTCTGTGTGTGTATGTGTGTGTGTGTTATTAGTACATCATGTGTGCATACTTTATTCATTCTTTCTTCTATTTATGAACATATGAGTTATTTACAGTATTTCGTAGTTACAAGCATACTATTACAATGAATAATGTTGCTGTTCAGTCACTAAGTCATGTCTGACTCTTTGCGACCTCATGGACTGCAGCACGCTAGGCCTCCCTGTCCCTCACTATCTCCCAGAGTTTACCCAAGTTCATGTCCATTGAATCAGTGGTGCTATTCAGCCATTTCATCCTCTGCTGCCCTCTTCTCCTTTTGCTTTCACTCTTTCCCAGCATCAGGATCTTTTCTAGTGAATCAGCTCTTCGCATCAGTTAGATGGAATGGGTTGGGGCTTATACGGCCTGTTTTTTTTTTTAAAGATTTTTTAGATGTGGATCTCTTTTAAAGTCTTTATTGAATTTGTTATAATATTGCTTCTGGTTTTTGTTTTGTTTTTTTTTGCCTGTGGGGCATACAGGATCTTATCTCCCCAAGCAGGGATCGAACCTATACCCCTTGCATTGGGAGGTGAAATCTTAACCACTGGACTGCCAGGGAAGTAACTGGCCATGTGTTTATTAAAGAGAGAGGCCAGACTATGAAGGGAAATAGATGTTTGCAGGGGGAAACAGAAAGGAGAAAATACAGAGCCCTGAAGAAATAGAGAAAAATCTTTGGTTTTCATTTTCCAGCTTCCAGTTGAATTCCTCATAAAATGTGGCTGTCCTTGCCCTGTCAGACATCCTCTGTAACCTTAATACATCCTCCTCTGGGTGTTTGGTGGTTTAAGTGGCTCTGTTCCATGCAACAAAACATCTCCCAATCAAGATAAAGCTTTTTAACCTTTGGGGTCATCCCAGAGGATTTGTATGTGGGAAAAACCAGCAAACATCATCATTTTCTGATTAGCCATGTGTCTTTGTTTAAAATCCCTACTTTCTATAGCATGGCACATCTATCCTTGGACATCACTGATTTTTTTAAAGATACCTTACTGTGACCTCAGATCACACTGCTCTTGCATTGGGGTCTTATTTCATTAGAAGACATCCGTTTGTGGTAGTGAAACTACACACCCTTCTCATCCACATATGAAAACTTTTCAATGTAATTTTTGATGCATAAAATGTCAGCCCTTAACACTTCTGAAGTGGACAAATGTTTTCAGGCAGTTGTTAGAGATCTGTTTCATTTATTGTATAGCTACTTCTTTCGTAAATATCCCTATACAATATGAAAAAATAGATAAAAATTAGTGAAACCTGTAGGCAATAACAATGATTTTAGTTGTTTTTGTGGTGAAGGACTGTCAAAGAACATGGGTCACCATATCGTTTAGTGCTCACACACCAGCAAGTTGACACAGCATTCACTTTTTAAAATATTACCTTTACTTTTATTGCTTTTGAAAATCATGTTGCCGACACAGACTTATTAAATCAGATAATATTAAAGACAATGCTCTTATTCCTCCAGAGCTCCTTTTTATCCTATAAAGTTTTAACTTCATTAATAATACAAAGCTATGCCCCCAACAAGAGTCTTAAGGCTTGCTTAGGCTGCTGGTTAGTACACCATCCAGCACATTGTAAAACACTGTACATCTCTTTTCAGGAAAGAAAAATGTGTGCAAAACTCCTACTACACAATACTCAGAATGAAAGTGAGATACAGCAGCTTTAATCAGAGCTGAAAAGCAATCCTCAAGAATTATGTATGGACAGAAGATTGCAGGGAAGCACATGTAGTAATGGTTTCATGTGTTGACTTGAACCCTTCCAGTTTAGTCCTGATCCCTCCAGGATGGTAGTTGATGGTGAATTTGGTCCAGTGCTGAGGTTGGTAACAATGTATGTTCTGCCTCCTACAGACTTGCTTCTCTGCCGGGCAGTTGGTGAACATATTTCTACAGAACAAGCTTTCACCCATTTCTAAGGAGGACTTTAAGCAAATGAGTCCAGGAATCATTCAGCAATTGCTCAGCTGTTCTTGCCAGCTGCCCCAGAACCAACAAGCAAAAATCGCACCCACCACTCTGGAGAGTAAGTCCTGGCTTTTCACTCAGAAAGCCATTGCACGCAATGCACACAGTCCACACAATGGATTCATGACGGTGAAGGAAGGATATGTACCATACACCAGGCACTGTTTTAAGCATTTTACTTTGATCAGCTCATTGAGTCCTTACAACAATGCTACCAGCTAGAAATTATTATTATCTTCACTTTAGAGACGATGAAACTGAGGTACCTGGAAGTTAAATAACTTGCCCAAAGACACATAGCTAGTAATTGATAGAATTAGGATTCAAACACAGGCAGTGTGGCCTCATAGTCCTTGTTTTTAACCACCTGTGCTATACTACAGTTCAATGAATATTTAATATTTTGTAGCTAACTTACATAAATCGATTCTATCCCCTATCTTTGACTCAGTCATAGACCATAGTTGAATCACAGACCATAGTTGAATAGCTCTATCATTTCAAGAATGTTATAGAGATGAAATCCTACAGTATGTATCCTTTTGGGATTTAGGGTTTTTTTCCACTCATCAAAATTTCCTTATAATCTATCTAGATTGTTTTGTGTATTAATAAATTGTTTTTCTTTATTACTGAGTAGAAGCAGGGCAAAGGCTAACAGAGTTTTGTTAACAGAACACACTGGTCATAGTAAACACCCTCTTCCAACAACACAAGAGATGACTATACATGGACATCACTGAATGGTCAATACTGAAGTCAGACTGATTATATTTTTTGCAGCTGAAGATGGAGAAACTCTATACAGTCAGCAAAAACAAGACCTGGAGCTGACTGTTGCTCAGATCATGAGCTCCTTGTTGTCAAATGTCAGACTTAAATAGAAGAAAGTAGGGAAAAGCACTAGGCCATTCAGGTACGACCTAAATCAAACCCCTTATGATTATACAGTGGAAGTGAGAAATAGATTCAAGGGATTAGATCTGATAGATAGAGTGCCTGAAAAACATGGAAGGAGGTTTGTAGCATTGTACAGGAGGCAGTGATCAAAACTAACCCCAATAAAAAGAAATGCAAAAAGGCAAAATGGTTGTCTGAGGAAGCCTTGCAAATAGCTGAGAAAAGAAGAGAAGTGAGAGGCAAAAGAGAAAAGGAAAGATATACCCATCTGAATGCATAGTTCCAAAGAACAGCAAGGAGAGATAAGAAAGCCTTCCTAAGTGATCAATGCAAAGAAATAGAGGAAAACAATAGAATGGGAAAATTAGAGATCTCTTCAAGAAAATCAGAGATACCAAGGGAATATTTCATGCAAAGATGGGCACAATAAAGGACAGAAACAGTATGGACCTAACAGAAGCAGAAGAGATTAAGAAACGGTGGCAAGAATACACAGAAGAACTGTACAAACAGGTGTTAATGACCCAGATCACCACGATAGTGGGTGTAATCACTCACCTAGAGCCAGACATCCTGGAATGCGAAGTCAAGTGGGCCTTAGGAACAAACTACGAACAAAGCTAGTGGAGATGATGGAATTCCAGCTGAGCTATTTCAAATCCTAAAAGATGATGCTGTGAAAGTGCTTCACTCAATATGTTAGCAAAGTTGGAAAACTCAGCAGTGGCCACAGGACTGGAAAAGGTCAGTTTTCATTCCAATCCCAAAGAAACACGATGCCAAAGAATGTTCAAACTACTGCACAATTGCACTCATCTCACAAACTAGCAAAGTAATGTTCAAAATTCTCCAAATCAGCCTTCAACAGTACATGAACTGAGAACTTCCAGATGTTCAAGCTGGATTTAGAAAAGAAAAGGCAGAGGAACAAGAGGTCAAATTGCCAACATCTGTTGGATCGTAGAAAAAAACATGATAATTCTAGAAAAACTTCTGCTTCATTGACTGCGCCAAAGCCATTGACTGTGTGGATCACAACAAACTATGGAAAAATCCTAAGATGGGAATACCAGACCACATTACCTGCCTCCTAAGAAACCTGTATGCAAGTCAAGAAGCAACGGTTAGAACCAGACATGGAACAACAGACTGGTTCCAAATTGGGCAAGGTGTATGTCAAGACTATATATTGTCACCCTGCTTATTTAACTTATATGCAGAGTACATCATGTGAAATGCCTGGCTGGATGAAGTACAAGCTGGAATCAAGATTGCCAGGAGAAATATCAATAACCTCAGATACACAGATGACACCACCCTTATGGCAGAAAGTAAAGAGTAACTAAAGAGCCTCTTGATGAAAATGAAAGAGGAGAGTGAAAAAGTTAGCTTAAAGCTCAACATTCAAAAAATGAAGATCATGGCATCTGGTCTCATCACTTCATGGCAAATAGATGGGGAAACAATGGCAATAGTGAGAGACTTTATATTTTGGGGCTCCAAAATCACTGCAAATGGTGACTGAAGCTATGAAATCAAAAGACACTTGCTCCTTGGAAGAAAAGTTATGAGCAACCTGAACAGCATATTAAAAAGCAGAGACATTACTTTGCCGACAAAGGACCATCTAGTCAAAGCTATGGTTTTTCCAGTAGTCATGTATGGATGTGAGAGTTGAACCATAAATAAGAGTGAGCAGTGAAGAATTGATGCTTTTGAACTGTGGTGTTGGAGAAGACTCTTGAGAGTTCCTTGGACAGCAAGGAGATCCAACCAGTCAATCCTAAAGGAAATCAGTCCTGAATATTCATTGGAAGTACTGATGCTGAAGCTGAATCTCCAATACTTTGGCTACATGATGCAAAGAACTGACTCATTGAAAAGACCCCGACACTGGGAAAGATTGAAGGCAGGAGGAGAAGGGGATGACTGAGGATGAGATGGTTGGATGGCATCACTGACTCGATGGACACGAGTTTGAGCAAGCTCCAGGAGTTGGTGATAGACAAGGAAACCTGGCATGCTGCAGTCCATGGGGTTGCAAAGAGTCGGACACGACTGAGAAAATGAACTGGACTGCTTCTTTGGTATGAATATATCATATTTTGCTTAACCATTCACCTTTTAAAAAATGGATTGTTTTCCGTTTTTAGCTGTTTGGAAAAACTTACTATGAAAATTTCTGCAAAAAAGGAAAAGTCAATAGTTGAGAAATACCAATGTATAAGAGAAAGAATATCAGTGTCAGGATCAGACATGCAGAGATGAATCATGCTATCTGTCCCCAGCCAACTCTGCCATCTTCTACAGTCTATATTTCTCAAGCCTGTCTCTTTCCCTGCACTGTGGGAAGCAGTGTTCCCACAAGGCTTGTTACCCTTTCACACATCATGGTGCACATGAAATAATGAAGGCATGTTGGGGTAAACCAAAGAGATTGCTCTGGGCTGGCAGTGACCATGCCAGGGAGGTACGAGCCTCCCGGATGTGGCAGCCCCAGGAAGTGAAGGGACCACTATTCACACTTGGGACTTCCCTGACAGTCCTGATGTTAAGACTCCATGTTTCTAATGCAGAGGGTGTGGGTTCAATTCCCAGTCAGGGAACTAAGAGCCCACCTGTGGCATGGTACAGACAAAAGAAAAAAGAAAAAGAATTCACACTCACCTGTGACCCATAGCATCATCACAGTAGGTGAGCTTTATTGTAAGACTTCCAGGACACCAGTGAAATTCCAATGGGATAATATGTACAAAAGTGTGTTCTATAAATTTAAAGCACCTGAAGTTTATTTATTTTATTGCAATAAAAATGCCATTTTATTTACCTGAGTTCTTCATAAAGATCTTTTGAAGACATAAATATGAGGACCAAAATGATGATCAAAATGATCTCAGAGTGAGGAAATGTGTTTCTTACCACTTACCAAAATGTCCTATCATTTTTAATAAACTATAGTCATAAGTAGTTATAAAATGTTGTGTTGAACTGGACACATGGCATGTGGACTGTTAGATTAAAAATTGGACAGAATAGAGAATCCATAAACAACTTCATCCCAGAAGGGACTTTAATCAGTGGAGAAATCATTCAATTAACTGTGTTGAGAGAGTTTGGAAAAACAAAACCAGAAAAATAACCAAAAAGTGGTGGCCTAAGAACTGGCACCCCACTCCAGTACTCTTGCCTGGAAAATCCCATGGACAGAGGAGCCTGGTGGGCTGCAGTCCATGGGGTCGCTACAAGTCGGACACGACTGAGCGACTTCACTTTCACTTTTCACTTTCATGCATTGGAGGAGGAAACGGCAACCCACTCCAGTGTTCTTGCCTGGAGAATCCCAGGGACAGGGGGAGCCTGGTGGGCTGCCATCTCTGGGGTCGCACAGAGTCGGACACGACTGAAGCGACTTAGCAGCAGCAGCAGCAAGAACATGTATAATGAATAGTAAAAATATGACAGTTAACCATATTTAAAATATTACCTTTGATCTGAGGATGTTACATTTTTTTTTCAGAACTGCTTTTCTTCTTTGAGATAGTCTGCAATTGTTCATAGCCAAATTGTTCAGCCCTTATTTCTAACTCATAATAGATTCTACATCAAGTGACTCATCATGCCAGGCCTATATATTTTAAGACTTCACATTCGCTGAGAGGAAAAAAACTTCATTAAAAGTGAGCAGCTAAATAATTCAAGACCTTGTGGCCAGTGATGGCTCAAAAATGGATGAACAGGACTGGATCATGGCATCTAGGAGCTCCCATATTTATTTCTACTCCCTGACACCATGTCTGGTCATACAGGCCATTCAGAAACAGGGTTTTGGACTGAAGATCCAAGAAAAAGTTTATTCTCATTTAAATTAACTTCTTTATCCTTCTAGGAAACAGTCTTCCTGAGAAAAATTCATATAAATCATACTCACTAAAGAACCTAAAAAAAAGTCACTGTCCTCAATTTAAAATGTTGCATCATATAACTAAAGAGAGAGACTTGTGATATTGCCCTTTTGAAAGTACAGGAATGTAAGATGTTAAAGAGTGGAAGACACAGAAAGATGTTATTAAGAACACAGTGTTCAGTATGCTGAAATTCAACTTCTAAGAGCTGTCTTCAACTGAATTTCCAGGAAAGAATGTTATAGCTGAGTAGAAATCATTTCAGATCTATTCAAAGAAGCTGCTTGGAATTGATTAAAATTTTATTATAATTGGTAGTACATCCAGTTCTGTTGTAAGGATGAGAAACATTTATAAGGAATCTGGGTCCAATCAAGACACCATGACACTATGTAGGGAACTAGAGTAAGTCTGCAGAGTCTGGTGGCAACAAAAGTCAGAGATTTTATGATTTTCAGATTGATTCTTGCCACAGGAGAGCAGGTGAAATCTGACTCATAGAAGACCTAGAAAGTTTTACAAGCCCTTAAGGAATGGAACATCCTTTGTCTTCCAGAACTACACTGTAGCTCAGTAGTCATCTACAGATATGAGAGTTGGATCATAAAGAAGGCTGAGCACTAAAGAAGTGATGCTTTTGAACTGTGGTGTTGGAGAAGACTTTTGAGAGTCCCTTGGACTACAAGGAGATCAAACCAGTCAATCCTAAAGGAAATCAACCCCAAATATTCATTGGAAGGGCTGATGCTGAAGCTGAATCTCTAGTACTTGCCCACCTGATGCGAAGAGCATCAGACTCATTAGAAAACATCCTGATGCTGGGAAAGATCGAAGGTGGAAGGAGAAGGGGATGACAGAGGATGAGATGGCTGGATGTCATTGCCATCTCAATGGACATGAATCTGAACAAACTCCAGGACACAGTGGAGGACAGAGATGCCTCGTGTGCTGCAGTCCATGGAGTTGCAAAGGGTCAGATTCGGCTTAGTGACTGAACAACAAAGCCACCCTCAGGACAAAGGGAAAAGAACTGAAGAACTCGAAACTTTGCCTTTTGCCTAGGAAATATCAACCCCTAATTTGTCCTTGAGAGTTCTTGACATTTGGTGATATTTTGTACCTACCAGAAAAGTGTGGTAACTTTGAACTTGATTAGACAGCTGGGTGCTCATGTTAAACTTCAAATATCTTTAATTTACAGGTTAGTTGAGAAGAATCATGTTCCCACTTAGAGTCTATTTGTGGAAAAGTAGGATGTGAAACTGGATGAACTATATCTAGGAATTTTTTAAATAAAATAGATATTAAATTAGAGCAAAGTAAAACCTTTAGGCAGCTGTATGATCATTCTGAACTATTCTTGTTTTTGACTGCATGACGTACTGGAGCCTAGTTCCCCTATCAGGGATCAAACCCACGTTCCCTGCATTGGCAGCAAGGAGTCTCCACCACTGGACCACCAGGGAATTCTCCCTTGTTATTTTTTTAATGTGGTAAAAAAGTATATGAAAATTACCATCTCAATCCTTTTAAGTGTGTAGTTCAGTAGTGCTAAGTATTTTCACATGGCTCTGCAACAGATCTCTAGAACTGTTTCATTTTGCAAAACTGAAACTGTATATCCACTGAACAACAACCAATTTGTAGAGATTGCTTAGCTGCGAAGGAGTTGTGGTGGCAGTGGGAAAAAAAATCAAAGTGTGAAAATTTTTTAGCCTCCTCTAAGTATGCTACCAACTTCGTTTTAATGCTCAATGTCTGTTTAATGGCAGAGCGTATCATTTAATAAAGGTCCTCTTCACATTACAAGCCTATTATCATCTTACTAGCTAGTGTCATTAACATGATCTGCTGTAGAGAGTCAACGTTCCAGAAAAGTACAAGAATGATGAAGATGGAACATCTTCAATTATAACAAACTTGAAGAGAGTAGTTTCTTAAAATCTTCAGTGGGCTTTAAGTAGTATGATAACTGAATTGTTCAATTTAATTTGTCACTTATTTGTAGTTATAAAAGGAAATGATAGTTTAATGTGGTAATGACCTATCTTCATTGTTTACAAACAAGTTAGTAATTTCTAAATAAGTTGAAACAGAGTATTTGCCCTGAATATTTATAACCAGTGGAAAATGGTGTTTAAATATGGTTTATACCCAAATAATGTACACTTGACTCTGAAAGCCATTTTTTTCTGTTTTCTTTCTCTTTCCTTTCTTCCTTTACTCCTTTATTTCTTCTCTCTTTCCACATGTTTTTTTTTTTGTTGGAATAATTGTGAAAAATTGTACTTTATGAATATTTTTAAAAATATGAAATCTTAGAAATATGGAATATATTTTAGGGGTGAGAAAAATTATGGTAATAATTGAAAAGTTAGGCTGTCCAAATTTGTATTATCACCCTTTATTCATTCACTGATTAGTTTTTACAAATGCAGTCACTCATTTTAGTCACAGAGAATAGTAAAAACTTTTGATATTGATAATTTTGATTGATCAATATTGATATTGATAATAATGTTGAGACCTTTTGGAAGAAAGTACTCATTTTGTCCACAAATACAGGTCTACAGTGGCCAGACCATATGCTCTTTCTGTCCCCTTGCTTCTTGCCTTCGGAAGGTTTAAATGTGGTTAGATGACAAATATTACCACTGTCTGTCTGTGAAAACTGTTGTAGTTTGTTTTCTAGTTTTAATTTTTTTGTCTGCACTGGGTCTTCATTGTAGCGTGTGGAATTTTCTCTAGTTGCAGTTCATGGGCTCTAGAGTGCACGGGGCTCAGCGGTCATAGTTTGCTGTCTTGACTAGTTGCCCTGTGGCTTGTGGAATCTTAGTTCCCTGACCAGCAATCGAACCCACGTCCCCTGCACTGCACAGCAGGTTCTCAACCATTGGACCACCAGGGAAGTCCCAAGGTTGTAGTTTAAAGCAAGAGAAACTATTTTCTTTGAGGGTAGGAGGTAAGCTAGCTCCTTGCTACAGTGATTGTTTTTTTAACAAGGGGAAATCAGGGTAACTTCAAAACAATGGAGTAAATTAGTAAAAATCGTTTCATTCTTTGCCTTACAAATTAAAACCTTAAATCCAATATAGCACTCACAAAACAATTTTGTATCCTTAGCTATTGTAGTATAGGATGGATTCTTTTACCGTGTTCACTGGCAGAAGCACTCACAGGGGGCTCTGACTGGTTTTGCAATCTCTTTTTAACTCAGAATATGGCTACAGCACTGTGGCGGTGACGCTGCTTACGCTGGGCTCCATGCTTGGCACAACACTGATCCTTTTCCACAGCTGCGAGGAGAACTACAGGCTCATTTTACAGCTGTTTGTGGGCCTGGCTGTTGGGACACTTTCTGGGGATGCTCTGCTCCACCTCATCCCTCAGGTAAGCTGCTATTTCCATTTCATCTGGACTGTTTCTAGTTTCAATTTATGTTTAGCCATTGGAGGTGTTTATGAAGAATTTCACAGCGACCTGGATGCATAGATACAGTGGCCAGTGTTTTCCTTGGAAATCACTGCTATTTCCCCAAAGCCCTTGCAGGAGAAAAGAGATGATCAGTCATTCGATTCACTGGGTTATTCTTATTTTTGAAATTAAAAAACAAGTGATCAGATACAAATTCCTATTGAAACCATTGGGTGTCATTTCTGGGGCTCCAAAGAGCTTTGGTACCACAGTCCTCTATGTCTCAGCACAGAAGAGAATTCGGTGAGAGGCAAGGTGATAGATAAGACGTGATTTATTAGAATAGGACATTTGTGAGGCTTACAAGGTGGTGCCACACCCTGAGAACTTACTGGGCTATGGTTTTATAATCAAAGGATAAGGGGGAGGGGGAGAAGAACATTTCCTTGAGTAGACGTCTTGCTTCCATCATCAGCTCCTCCTCCAGCCTGGGCAGGAGAGTTTTCTTGTCCCTACGTGCCAAGCTAAGTCCATAAATTACTGATTTTTGTCCTAGGGATCATTAATTTTTTGAGCTCATCGAGCAGGATGTGGGGCTCATGCCACCATCGTTTTATTATTTGGGGGGCATGTCTTGTGCTTCTGTTGCGTGCTTTTGTTGCTAAACAAGTCTGCTTGGTTTTGTGGTTAAGCAAATCTGCTCTCTTGAGTAATCATTAACTTATAAGGGTCTCCCATATTTTTTCTACTTTCAATCCCCTGTAGTACAACTAACTATATAATCACCTACATTATCCCTTTATTCTGTCCCTGTCACTATTAAGGAAAATTCATGAAGGGTGAGTATCTTTAAATAAAAATGACTGGGCTACAATATATACTAGTTTTTCTCTGCTGGCCCCCAACCTCATCACATCCAATCTCTGCTCTTCTCCGCTGTGTGTTCTGCCCCAGAAGACTGTATCCCCTCGGCTCCCTGCAGGCTGGATTGTTGTTTGGGTTCCCCCAGTGGGGACACCACAGAAAGGCCAAAGTAGGAGAAGAGAATGGCAGCGGTATTTCTTCCTTGCTCCCTCCCTCTGACCCTGTCTCTAGAAGCAGCTCATTACCTGCAATATTGCAGCTCCCATGGGTCCCTAGCTCCACCCCCATTAAAGTTCAGTAACATTATTTCCAACCTTTGCCCTTTCAGCCTTAAGAGTGATAATGGTTTCCTGGGATTGCTAGTCTCTGGGGTGTCTCATTATCCCTCATTCATACCCTTGACCCTGCCCACACCTCTGTCATGGCACCATCATTAGAACTGTCTTCATTTGAACCATCAAAATGAATTTCTCTTTCTTGCCCAACTATTAGTGTCTGGTTTTGTTGTTTGTTTAGTCACTAGGTTGTGTCCAACTCTTTTGCAACCCCATGGACTGTAGCCCACCAGGTCCTCTGTCCTTGGGATTTCCCAGACAAGAATACTAAAGTGGGTTACCATGTCCTTCTCTAGGATATATTCCCAACCCAGGGCTCAAGCCCATGTCTCCTGTGTTGACAGGTGGATTCTTCACCCCTGAGCTATAGATTTCCTTTAAGAAACAGGCAAGCTCCTGCAACTGGCTCTTTGTTGAAGTCTTTGGAGGCTCTTTATTTGTCAGAAATGGAAGGATTAGGACCTGAGATGCAAGAGTTCAGGGAAAAGGGTCTTCAGATGAGGTTATCTGTTCCTTCTGAGATCTCTTATGATGGATCATGATGAGCAAATGATTTGCCCTCCTGTCACAAAACCTAAGATCTTAAAACTTTCCATAATCCTCTGGCATTTTCCTCCAGGGTCCCTCTTGTTGGTTACAGGCTCAAAAATTATTAGATGGTCTGAAAATTGCAAAGTGAGCATTGTAGATACGAAACAAACCATTATTAGTTTTAATCTCCCTGGTAATCTAATTTTTTGGAAATATTTCAGGGTTTATTGGCTTGAGGCAGTGGCAGAAGCCTGTTTCTATGTCACTGTAGTGGGTGCAGAGCTCTTCACAGCCCAGGATCCTGGGAAGTAGCAACAGGATCTTAAGACTTCCCTGGTCTCCCTCAGTGGGAAAGCCCAGAGCCCAAGGCAGCAGGGGTGGATGTGGGTTGGGTGGGACAGTCAACTGGCCCTACGGGGATATATTACAGAGGAAAACATAGCTAAGAAGGCAGTTGCTTTACTTAGAAGGCAGTTGCTTTACTTGAAGAAAGAGAGGACAGAAGTTATCGAGAAGAGGAAGACAGACGCAGTACCAGTGTGGCAGAAAGCTAGAAAAATCAGTGGTTCCTGAATGTGATCCAAGGCAAGTGTTTGAAGGTCTGCATAGAAATGAGAAAAATCCTATTGGCATCATTTCCTCTTTTAACTAGCTATGTTGATTCTACTTCAAGATCTACATTTTATTCTGAAATTTTGAGGTTTTCCTGTTTCTTTTGTGACATTACAGTGTCCTTGTTTTGTGAAATAATGGTAATCACAAATATTAGGGGAGTGTCCTTCAATGTCTTTACCAAAAGAAAATGTGGAAACTTCTCTGGCAGTCCAGTGGTTAAGACTTCACCTTCCAGTGCAGGGGGTGAGGGTTTGATCCCTAGTTGGCAGGCTAAGATCCCACATGCCTCATGGGCAAAAAAACAAAACGTAAAGCAATATTGTAACAAACTCAATAAAAACTTTAAAAATTGTCCACATTAAAAAAAATTCTTTAAAAAAAAAGTGGGCTAATATGTGTTTGTTTTTAGTGATGTCCATATATTCAATGTGTACACGGAGTTCTATACATATACTCACACATGTACACATATGTATATACATGTATACATACATAAATATCTGTACACATTGATATGAACATATACACAGTTAAATTCTTTTTTAAATTTAATGATCAGTAACATCTTAAATGTGGAGACCACTGAATTGTTTACCAAACTGTCCTCTCCTATGAAGGGAATATGATACATTATAATTTACTTGCTCACAAGAAGTCATGAGGTCAACCAATGGGATGAGTCAACCAATGGGATGAGTCAACTCAAGGAAAATTCCTAATGTTTTTCTGGTATCCTTTTATGTCCCAAGGAGCTGACAATGTTGCTGGGCATACTCAATGGAAAAAATCTTTCAGGTGGATTTCTTACTTATTTGAACATTGATTAACAGCTTTAATTGCTATGAGGCATGGGGAGAATAAACCCTGGATGAAATGTATCTTTATATTTGTTCTGGATAATAAAAAATATTGATTTGTTATAGAGCATTGTTGTGCAAATAGGGACAGATTGAACTGAAAAACATTCAGCTAAAGGACTGAGAATGTATGAAAATTAAAGCCACACTTGCTGAGATAAGCTTAGGCTTTAGTCTGCTCTTTGGCAGAGGTTATTCAAAAGCTCTGTTTTCTTTTCTCACATCTTATTTGACCCTGAGTAGGAGATGGTGATGGACAGGGAGGTCTGGCGTGCTGCGATTCATGGGGTCGCAAAGAGTCGGACACGACTGAGCGACTGAACTGAAATGAAATCATATAGTGGAAGGATTCATACGTCTAGAAGTAAACTGGCTGTGAATGATTTCAGGTGTTGTCGTGGGGTTCCCCAAAACAGAAATTGAATGTATTCAACAATGGATCTACTCATTTACATTTAGGTCACCAAAATTTGTCTGTCTCTTCTTTTTAGATTCTTGGTTTACATATGCAGGAAACCTCAGAGTTTGGACATTTCTATGAAAACAAAGGGCATATTTGGAAACTGTTGGGATTAATTGGAGGCATCCATGGATTTTTCTTAATAGAAAAATGTTTTACTCTTCTTGTATCACCAGGTGCCAAGGTATATTTTAAATTTTATTTATCTTTTTTGCTTTAGAGCTTCATGATATTTGACTTTTATTTCAGAGCTACTTGTTCAAAAGTAATTGGCATCTTCATGAGATTGTCTGTTTAAGGGGTGAGGCTCTGATTTCTAGAATGCATAGATCATTCTGACAGACAGCATCCCTGTAAGCATAATTATTAATTTTTCAAACATCTGTTGCTGGCCCATTACTGTGCTTGTTATAACCTGTTTTTTGGCCTTCATGGCTAATTTAGAAATAGACTATTTCACATTTGAGAATGAGGGGGTTTAAAGGTCTAGCTACAAATCTGTGTTTGGGTATCTTTCCTAATTCAAAACAAAAAGCAAACAAAGATTTTGAAAATTCATAAAACCACACGTCACTTTCTATCTTGTGTGTGTGCTAAGTGGCTTCAGTTGTGTCCAACTTTTTGCAACCCTATAGATTGTAGCCTTCCAGACTCCTCTGTCCATGGGATTCTCGAGGCAAGAATACTGGAGTGGGTGACCATGCCCACCTCCAGGGGATCTTCCCAACCTAGAGATCAAACCCACGTCTCTTATCTCCTGCATTGGCAGGTGGTTCTTTACCACTAGCGTCATCTGCAAAGCCCTTTTTCTATCTTGCATGTATGCATGCTAAGTCGCTTCAGTCGTGTGTGATTCTTTGCAACCCTATGGACCGCAGCCTGCCAGGCTCCTCTGTTCATGGGATTCTCAGGCAAGAATATTGGAGTGGGTTGTCATGCCCTCCTCTAGGGGATGACATTTAAAATTATGAAAACAAGAAACTCGGGAATGGAAATGGTGGTAACTCATTTTTTTTTTCAGCTTGAGTAATTGCTTTTATAGTGCCTGTTTTTTTTTTTTTTATCAATTTCTACATATATGATGACATGTAAGATGCAGTGTGGCTATTATATAGATTTTGTTTCCTCTTGCTCTTATATATGATCCTATAAGAGAATAGGTGAACAGTTTTGTGGGATGTTTCAAAAGGTAAATGCTTTCAAAAAAAACTCCAGGAGACTAAAACAAACTCCCTACTAAGTCCTGCAATTCTGCAATCTTCATGGTTTTCTATTTATTCCCTTTCTACCTGTTCAGTTCAGTTCAGTTCAGTCACTCAGTCGTGTCCGACTCTTTGCGACCCCATGAATCACAGCATGCCAGACCTTCCTGTCCATCACCAACTCCTGGAGTTCACTCAAACTCATGTCCATCGAGTCAGTGATGCCATCCAGCCATCTCATCCTCTGTTGTCCCCTTCTCCTCCTGCCCCCAATTCCTCCCAGCATCAGAGTCTTTTCCAGTGAGTCAACTCTTTGCATGAGGTGGCCAAAGTACTGGAGTTTCAGCTTTAGCATCATTCCTTTCAAAGAACACCCAGGGCTGATCTCCTTCAGAATGGACTAGTTGGATCTCCTTGCAGTCCAAGGGACTCTCAAGAGTCTTCTCCAACATCACAGTTCAAAAGCATCAATTCTTCGGCACTCAGCCTTCTTCACAGTCCAACTCTCACATCCATATATGACCACTGGAAAAACCATAGCCTTGACTAGACGGACCTTTGTTGGCAAAGTAATGTCTCTGCTTTTCAATATGCTGTTTAGGTTGGTCATAACTTTCCTTCCAAGGAGTAAGCGTCTTCTAATTTCATGGCTGCAATCACCATCTGCAGCGATTTTTGGAGCCCCCCAAAAATAAAGTCGGACACTGTTTCCACTGTTTCCCCATCGATTTCCCATGAAGTGATGGGACCAGATGCCATGATCTTCATTATCTGAATGTTGAGCTTTAAGCCAACTTTTTCACTCTCCTCTTTCACTTTCAAGAGGCTTTTTAGTTCCTCTTCACTTTCTGCCATAAGGGTGGTGTCATCTGCATATCTGAGGTTATTGATATTTCTCCCAGCAATCTTGATTCCAGCTTGTGTTTCTTCTAGTCCAGCGTTTCTCATGATGTACTCTGCATATAAGTTAAATAAGCAGGGTGACCTGTTCATGTAGCTGTAAAATGCTTGTCTTAGGGCAAACATTAGTCAGCACTTTTTGTTTATCTTTCCTAGATTTATTCAAAATTTCTATTTTATGCATCAAAAATAGGTTTATGGATGGATAAAGGACAGTAGGTAAATAGATGGATGATAAAATACGTGTGTAAAATGTTGATGGTGGGATTTAGGTAGTGAGTGTCTGAATGTTGACATCATAATTCTTTCAGCTTTTCTGTATATTTGAAGCTTTCCACAATAGATTTTAAATGAAATTCTGTAAAATAATTTCTGTTTTAATGAATCAAAGTGGTTCTTTGGCATGGGGTCAAGTAGAGTGCTAGCTATAACAATTCAGGAATTAGGAATGGCAGATTCAATCCTAACCCTTACTTTAAAAGTTTAGGGGTTTAACCTCCACAAAAGGAGTTCTAATCTAACTAAGCACTAAAGACAATACTAAAAGATTCCCATTTACACACAAGAGACTACCATTCTTGGACTGGAAAATTAATTTACAAAGCCAATATATCGACTTATGTGTAATAATTAGAAATGTAACCAGATATAACTGAGTGAAGTAAATTCTGAATATCTAAAAATTATGCTTTTTTTTCAGGTTGTTCTTGGACTTGTCAGGGAACTTAAAATGAGTTTTAAGAATGTAATTTTAAGATGCATTATATTTTGTAAAAAAAAAAAAGGAATGTGAATATTTTAGAAGCTACATGTACTCTAATTGGTGAAAGTGTTTCTGGAGATATTAATTTAGTAGTTATAGGGTGTAATACAGTTTCAGTTATCATCCTTTTGGATATCATTCTCCATCAGAAGGAACTCGTAATTTAATTTTGTGGGAAATAAAAGTGACAATATAAAAACTACCACTGTTCAACCTTTGTAAATCGTGACTAAAAGTTTTGAGGTTGCATTCTTCAAGCACTGAAAATATGCATGATATTCAGCACAGTCCTCTGCTTTTCCATTTTAGCAAGTATTTATCCTGATGAAATTCTCCGAGTAATCTTTTTGTGTCATCTGCCTCCTTGGCCAGTAAACAAAATGTTAAATAGAGCCATGGAATTGACAAAGGCTGCATCTGTGTTCTTCTGGCTTCAGCACTAATTTTAAACCATCCTCATCCAGCAGGGCGTGTCACTGTTTAATGGGCATGTGGCGCATTCCCGCCATCTTGCATTCAACCCTGAATTAAGTGACCAGTCAGGCAGAGGCAAATCTGCTTCAACTATCCAGTTGGTAGGTTACTGATCTGAAGTATTCTTCTGATTTGATCACCTTCTTTCTTTTATTCCTTGATAAATAGATGAAAATCAGTAGGCTAGCTAAGTAGAATCCCCTCCTGATTTGCCTATTCTTGATCATGATAAATCCTATTTGGAAAACTTTGTCAAGCACCTGAAGGCTGTTTTCAAGGGGTAAATGCATTTTCCATAGATTCAAGTCACTGCTATCTGCACCTCTTTGAAACACATGTGGATCAGATTGACATAATATACATATCCTTCATCACTGTGTTTACAAGTTTTCATAAACCAGCTGACCTTGAGATTTCTCCATTCTGAGTAATCCTTTAGTCATGACTAGATGAGGCCAAATAAATGTTGAGCAAGGAATTAGAGCGTTTAGGAGTGGGGCATTCATTTTGTGATGTAGGAGAGAGTGCTTCTGCCTAAGAAGATGTCTCATAGTTAAGTCCCTTTTGTTACACTGAGTTTTTCACGACAAAGGTCTTCCTTCCAAGTGAATTCTCAAAACAAAAGGGAGGAGACGTATGTATACCTATGGCTGATTCATGTTGATGTATGACAGAAACCAACAAAAAATTGTAAATCAATTATCCTCCAACTCAAAATAAATTAATTAATAAAACACAACCTCCAGTCAAGTTCAAAACAATATTCTCATTCTAGTTCTTAAAGTCATAAGAAAAGGAACAGGAAAAAAATGAAAGCATATCACAGTTGGAAAACATGCCTCCCATAACCCTGATCTTGAATGAGGGAGTAACAGTTCAAGGGTAGATTCCTGAGTGAAGAGAAGTAAGTTATTCCTGAGACATTAACCTGGCAAAACACAAGTCTGGGAGTAGATTCCAGAGTTACAGCCAATTCAGAGATGTGAACATAAAACATTTCTTTAGAATAATATCTTTAAAAAGCCTTATTGTGTTTAGTGTTTATATACGTCACATGTGGTTTGAAAGAAGATAACTTCAAGTTGAGATCACACTTTTTGTTTTGTTTTGTTTTTGGCTGCACTGAACAGCTTGCAGGATCTTAATTCCCTGACTAGAGATTAAACCCAGGCCCCAGCAATGAAAGTGCTGAGTCCTAACCACTGGACAGCCAGGGAAATCCCTGAGGTTAGTTTTTAAATCACTTTAATGGTAACCTCATTCTTTCTGTGTGAATGAAGGGTCCAGAGCCCCAAGATGCAAATAAGCAAAATTCTGATGCTAACGTAATGAGTTTAGAACAATTTGACTGTGCTATCTCACTAATAAGAGATTTCACCATTTCTTTTGTTCTTTAAGCTGCAAGATCAACCTAAAAAGAGATAGAATAACATGAACTTTTAGGATTGTTTGATGGGTCCAATTTCCTGTTTTTTAAGGAAGGAGAGGAACTCACAAATCCTTCCAATCATCAAAGGATGTTTGCCTGTAAATTCCTTTACATAGTGTGACAATATAGAGCTTTTTGAGGGAAAAAAATCCTGGAATAAATTTTTGAACTCCTGTCTTTTATTAGAATATAGACTCTCTTGATTATAATCAGGCTTTTCATATGATGTAATTTAAAATCTACATATTTTTCTTTTGTGTCTAGATCCACCAGTTTCAGGCAAGAGTCCTGTCTACCTCCTTTAATCCTTCAGAGCCCCTCTTCTCAGCCATCCTCCAAAATTAGCCTATCATTACATCTTTTGAATAACTGTTGTTATTCTAACATTTGAATGTTAGGTTTACCTTCTCTGTTTTACTTTTTAAAGAAGATGCTTGTCTCACATGAGATTTGTCTCGAAGTTTCCACAATTTTGGGTAATGTGAGTATACTTCTAAAAATGCTCCATAGGCAGACATGCAGTATTCTTTTCACGTGCCAGAATAAGAATCTGAAGCCTAGGGAGGGAAAGTGACTTTCCTGAAATCGAAAATGAGTCAGTCTCTGAAATGAAATCATATCATCTCAACTCTTAGAAGTCAATTTCAAAATCTCACTTCCCTGCCATGTGAAAGGATGAAAGACCTTTTCAAATATATTGTTTTAGTAAGTTTGTGGATCTCCTTTATTAATGAGTAAGATTTTCTTTTTTACTGACTGGAAAACAACAGTAACAGCATCATATGCTACAATGAATGAATTGAAATATTGGGTTTACAAGGGCTTCTTGTCCACAATCCACTTAAAGATCAGAAGATGAATTCTAGATCCACGATCTGCCATACAGGAACAGGGTCAACTTTGGTCAAGAGTCAAGAATCATTTTTTCCTACAGCTTTTGGCTTTCATAAATGCTTTCATAATTTAAGAGTGAATTACAGATGACCTAGGTAGCCTCTAGCTCTCTATGGAAGACTCTGATCTATGTAAGTAAGAGTGCTATTTTCATCTAAATGTGATAGTGGAAAAAAACGAGCTTGCAGAGTCTCGGCTCTACCTTCTATGTTTGTCCATGAAATTTAGAAATTCTCATATACTCCAGAGGATCAAAATGTCTTCTGATAATCAACATAACTCCTCAGATGTTTTGTTTTTTGATAAAATGATGACTATTGCTTATCTTTCCTCTTTTATTTTTTAATTTAAAATAGAAAGGCCCAGAAGATGCACAAGCAGCTGAAATCCCTATACCTAGTGTGAACACCCCCAACAGAAAATGTGAGTATCAATTTAAAAAATCCAAACATTAAATATAGGAAGTGCCGTAAAAAAAAAAAAGGTTATATTTCCTTTGAAATAAATATGGCAAAACCATATCCATTTCCTATTAGGTAGATATGTATTTCATTATTAAAACTTTTACAATGAAATTTTAAATAAAGGCTCATTTCTATTCCTATCTTTGAAAATTACTACCATTAATATCAACTTTACTCCATTCTTTAAAAATGTTTTCCCCCATTGCTTATCTTTGCAACCCTGTAGACTGTAGCCTGCCAGGCTCCTCTGTCCATGGGATTCTCCAGGCAAGAATACTGGAGTGGGTTGCCATGCCCTCCTCCAGGGCATCTTCCCAACCTAGGGATTGAATTTATGTCTCCTGTCTCCTGCATTGGCACATGGGTTCTTTACCACTAGCGCCACCTAGGAAGCCCTCCGGAAACTTAAATTAGTATAAATACTTATGTGGTCATCAAGGCCCCTTTAAAATCCTGCTTATGCGGTGATTTGAACCTTTCACTTCCCATGAAGTTCTGCATCAGGATTGGTTTTTTGTCTTCTATAACAGTCTACTGATAATTCATCACAAATGTCTTATCTCCTTTATGATACTGTTATTAGCATAGTGAATAGTGAAGTCACTCAGTCATGTCCAACTCTTTGCAATCCCATGGACTGTAGCTTACAAGGCTCCTCTGTCTATGGGATTTTCCAGGCAATAGTTCTGAAGTGGATTGCCATTTCCTTCTCCAGGGGATCTTCCCAACCCAGGGATCGAACCCGGGTCTCCCGCATTGTAGACAGACGCTTTACCGTCTGAGCCACCAGGGAAGTTATTAGCACGTTGAAGTTCAAATCAGTGCCAGTTCATTATTCACAACTTATGGTAAAATTCACTTGTTTGTATAATTTACATCCAATCTTTTTCTTTCTAGGAATGCCCCTGTTTCTGAATTTGATTTACCAGTTGTGGATAGGACTTGTTTCCCTTTTGCTCATGCTTCTGAATAATTCTTAAAACTCTTTTTTTAAAAGATCCATGTTGGTTTTTATCAGTTGCCCCATTTTTCTCTCTGATATTACCCTTTTATAAACATACTTCTCAATATTTTAATGTTAAATAGTCATGGTGAGTTACTCCCATTCTACCAGAGTAAGTTACCTAATAAGAAAGAAAGCTATTTATTGAGTCCTTATATGCCAGGCACAATGCTGAACACATGACATGGATTATCTCATTTAATCCTCGTACACTTTACTGAAGTAATAATTGATATTCATTTTATACAAATGAAAAGACCCCTCGTTAGAGAGGGTAAGTCACTGACCAGGACTACAGCATTGAGGAACTAAGGAATGCTAATGCACCAACAATTTCCTTGTGATCATTCTTTCAGGCATGCATTCCTATATTTTTTTCAAATTCATTCATTCGTTCATCCATCCATCCAAGAAATGGATGTTTTAGGCACTGTCTATGCACCAGGAAATAAAATTAGAAATGGTCTTTATCCCTAGTTTGCAATGTGTTTGAGGATTTAAATGCTAAGAGCAATGAACATGATGGTAACAATCACTATTTGGAATGTGTTTGATGTTTTAAATCCTGTAGGTTCTTTCTGTGATTCAAAATATATAACTACATAGTCCTTCCAATTCTATTTTCAGGACACTTCTAGTGATATTTTTAACTCCCGAATCTTTAGCTCCAGGAGAAATTTTAGAATGCCTGGCACTTAGAAGTTATATTAGAGACATTTCTTTGTATTTGTTTTTGGAAAAAAGGAAGAGGAAAGGCCACACCTAGTCAAATTAGGAGCAGAGACTGGTTGCTAGCTCAGGGAATAATGACGGTCTTATTCAAATGTTTTGTAGGCCTCATATCTTTCCACTTCAGATATGAAGCTTGGCATACAGAATGAACAGTGAACAAATCCAAATTTGATTACCCAACCGCCATTTTTGCCAGGGACATATTGAATTAACTTCAAATATTTGATTCCTTGTTTTTTATTACCTCATTGGTAGAGCTCAGGATGTGAAGGTCTATCCACAGTCTGATTTAAATAAACAAAAAGCAACATGATACCATATCCAATCCATGTATCACCATGGAAAACCTCTGATAAGTCAGAAATGTGGAACTCAGTATGACTGCCAGATTCCTAGGAAAGGGAAAATATTGAATATTATCAATAGTTCTATAGTGAGTACATTGACTTGTCAATGCATGCTTGTCTTATCTTCCATTGAATAATGTTGCAATTGTCTTAACCAGTATGTACATTGTGTTCCTTATAGCTTATATGCAAATATGTATATTTGCCTGTAGCTTGTTACGTGGTCATGATCTGACATTTATAACCCCACATCAGTGATAATAAAATAATAGGCTACAAAAATAGGTTGGACTGTTTCTTGGCAGAGTATAAATTGGGTAAAGATTTTTCCATCTGAATATATGCTATTAATATCAAAACTGTATGTAGGCATACGCACAGAAATTGGGAATCACAATTTATTTGTATGCTACAACATTGTCAAATGCACTACTTTCGATTGCTTTTCTTTTTTTTTCCACAAAGAAAAGCTTTACTTCTGAATATTGGCAGGAACAGCTCAAGTGACCTGTCTGCATTATTAGGTTCAGAGAGCTTCCAGGCAATGCCAATAAGAACTCTCTCTAATTCAGTAATTTGATATTTATTCTGTATTTTTCTGACCTTTGCCTAAAATCTTCTCGTTTTTACTAAGGAAGAAAATGGATTATGAAACCACAAGAACGATAGAACTGAGTCTCACAGAGATGATTCTAAATAAAGAATGATTTTGAAAAGTGAAATACTTGGGATGTCTTTACAACACAGTCAGTGCACTTACCTCCTGGCCAGTTGTCTGGGCTAGTATGCTGTTTACTGAAGTTCTTTTTTTCACAGTGTGGGCTATGAAATGTTACATCATATTCCCCCAATAAAATAACAAATCATATTATAATATAGTCCCTCCACCACCTCAGATCCAATAACAGAAATGAGATGATCTCTTCCTATTTTTATGGGTGTCCAATTGTTAGAATATTGTGTGCGGTTCTAATAGTAACAATAGCAACCCCTCAAACCTGTCACACAATTTATATCAACTGACTAATTAATTTTTAGACTACAGCAATTGATTTTAATGACTCTTCTTATCAAGTAGTATACCTAGGTAGTTCACTGTCATGATATGTGTTTATCCCTGAAGTACTTTTTGTACTTGTTAATGCTTCCACCCCAAATAGTAATATACAATTTCAGGTTTCTGAAAGCAGAAATTCTGTCTGTTAAAAACTTGAGCCCAATTAATGATCTAATTATTTCATTAATTAAATCCATATGGTCCAGTTTATTTCTTTGGCTGTCTCCTTAATCAGATAATGTATACGATATAATAGAATCCCAAGAAGACAGCTTCTCTCTACTTTATTGGGCATCTAGTTGGTCTACTGCTGCTAAGTCGCTTCAGTCGTGTCCGACTCTGTGCGACCCCATAGACGGCAGCCCAGCAGGCTCCCCCGTCCCTGGGATTCTCCAGGCAAGAACACTGGAGTGGGTTGCCATTTCCTTCTCCAGTGCATGAAAGTGAAAAGTGAAAGTGAAGTCGCTCAGTCAGGTCTGACTCTTAGCGACCCTATGGACTGCAGCCTACCAGGCTCCTCTGTCCATGAGATTTTCCAGGCAAGAGTACTGGAGTGATCTAGTGCTGAATTATTTTTCTGAAAGACAAAACATTCCAAAGCTAACTTTGGAATCACAAGTGTTGGCAGCGGTTCTATCACAGTCACATTTAGGGAGTGAAGGGGCAGTGGGGGGTTCTTAGCACCAACCAGAAAGGGGGATGATCACAGAGGGGCATGAGGTTAACAGTTGACTCCAGCAGATTGACACGAGGAACAGTCTGATTCAGGGGCCAGTTTTGGAAAATAGACTCTATTTTAACGACATTCTGCCCAGAAGGTCTTAAATTATTTAAAAATGCTTTACAAAAGATTTATGTGGAAAGGTCATTGAACGTATTTTGAAAAGTTATCGCAGTATTACTTTTATTTTCTTCTTTTGGCACACCTGAGTAGGGAGATAGAAGAGCAAATATAGTTTATTTCCTAATTACTTGAATGCATTAGAAAAGCAGCGACCATACCTGCAAGAGTGCCATATTGCATCTCTAGTCCTGGCTTATTGTGAAAGCTGAAACAAAGTAGAGTTACTTAATCTGATGCGATTTAAGAAGGTCAAGGATGGAAGGGAAAATTGGTTATAATTGAAGGATTTCATGAACTGTGTTGTGCTCTGTTAATACTTCTCACACCTTTATTTTGTTCTTTAGGCAAAACCATTAGCTTGCTAGCAATAATGATTCTGGTTGGGGACAGCCTGCATAATTTTGCAGATGGCCTAGTAATAGGAGCAGCCTTCTCATCTTCATCCGAGGCGGGAGTGACCACGACCATTGCTATCTTGTGTCATGAAATTCCCCATGAAATGGGTAAGTCAGAGTAGAATCACTGCCTCCTTGTTGAGAAAATCCTAATATATTTCCTGCCATGATTTACTAGCCTTCTTTTTCCAACACATAATTGAAAGATGAATACTTTCCATTCATAATTTATTTAAACCATCAAAAGCAGAGAAGAAGGAAGAAAATTCCTGTACCTCGAGATAGAATTCAATTAAGCTCCTTTATATTTCTTGGAGCCAGAAGTGACTCTTTTTGGATTCTGGAGAATTCTCTATAGCAGAGAGACTTTCAGAGAAACCTCCTTTTGAAGAATATCAGCAAAAACTTCCAAATTTGCATATGAAATGTGGGGAAAACATTAAGAGGGGAATTGGATCCATTATGTTAGCAAACAGGCCAATGAGATAAAATAACATTTAAATGAAAGCCAAACCATGGTTTCATCAACCTGATTTATACAAAATGTCTAAAGCCAAGCGTAACATTGAAATGACAGGCATGTGGTAGCAGATGCACAAAAGACTCTCTTTCTGGATAATCTTAATAACCCGTGTAATTAAAATCCTGCCTCCCAGAAACCAAGAAGAGATGGAGTAGACATTTCTGAAAGAGGTCCAGAAAGAGGAGAGCCTGGTTCCAGATACACGTGTGCCCTTGAGAGAGGGCTCTTCTTGGTAGTCACTTTCTCATCTCACTTTCATGTTTATATTGTCCACTTGGGCCACCCCTGACCTCTTGGGTTCTGTGTCTGTTGCCCAAAGTCCTGTCACTGATCATCACTGACTATTCCTCTCTAAGGAGTTTATCCAAGGTCCTTCCTGAATCCATCAAAACTTATGGTCTGGGAGCCATGTCTGGTCTTGTTTTGACTACTGTGATAAAAACCAATAGAGGTGGGTGACAGTCTGTGATAGGCCAACAAGGATGTCTTAAGAGCTGTTCATAAGATTAATTATGCAATAGAACTAGGAAAACTGAGTTCCCAGGCTGCCTCTTATTTTTTTAATTATTGAAGTACAGTTGATTTATAATATTGTGTTCATTTCCGCTGTACAGCACAGTGACTCAACTATACACATATATACATTCTTTTTAATATTTTTATTCATTATGTGTCTTTATTGAATTTCATCTTCTTCTTAATTCCCCAAAACTAAGAAATAGAGCCTCTCAGATTAAAAGATCATCCTTCTTTTGGAGGAAAAGTGTGGAGAGAATAAGGTCATTTTTCTCTAGTCACTGAGGCAGTAAAACATTTTCTAAAGGAAAAATGTGTTTTCCTAACCAATTTTTGCAATAATTTAAAAATCTCCTATTAAGTCATCATTTTCTCTTTCCCCACAAAAGGTCCTGCATAAGTTAAAAGAAAAAGAAAAACCCACATAATGTTTACTACCTTGGGATTTTGCCTGGCAAGTTTCCAGCTAAAAAGATTTAGAAATCCCAGGGTAGCAAGTCCTTTATTTTGCATTTGTCTAAGTTGAAAATGTCTTAGGACATTAGGAAGTAAAGAGTATGTCACACTTCTCTCTGTATATACTACCTCCTGGAATAGTAAAAGGAATAGAACTTTTGAAATGCAGCTTCCTAAAGTATAAAGAGTTGTGCTATAAATTCTTAAGAAATATAGGAAAGTGTTTTTTTAACCATTCAATTTTACTTATAAAATCAACCCCAATTGCTGAAATTTAAAACAGGTTTCATAATAAAATAGCACAGGACTCGAACAAAGGCATCATCGGTTAAATGATAATTCTGTTTTCTTTTCTCTTAAATTTCAGGAGACTTTGCTGTGCTTCTAAGCTCTGGACTTCCGGTTAAGATTGCCATCCTGATGAATTTTATAAGTGCTTTAACTGCCTTCATAGGACTATATATTGGCCTCTCAGTATCAACGGATCCATGTATTCAAAACTGGATCTTAACAGTTACTGCCGGGATGTTCTTATATTTATCCTTGGTGGAAATGGTAAGGTTTGTGGTTTTTCTGTTTTGTTTTTCCAAACACTAAAAATGTAAAACAGAGAAAAAGACAAAATGGAAGGATCAAGGGTGAAACTTGATCCTTATAGAAGAAGACTATAGATAACAACATAAAGGACTAAAAAAGTATTCTGTGTAAACCAAAAAAAGTAAGCAGGCAGAAGAAATATAATTTGAGATTCAGAAAATACTGACATTCTTTAAGTCAATTTAAGTGGAATGAATGAAACCTTTCTAATTCTCCAAAAGGCAACATCAGTTCATTCTGCTCCAGCTTTGCATCTGTAGAAGATGCCTAAACTTCCAACTAAAGAACAAAAAGTTTTTTTAAATACCCAGCCATTTTGTTTATACATTAGCAAATATTGGGTTGGCTAAAAAAAGTTTGTTTGGGTTTTCCCGTACCGACATCTTGGCCAACCCAATATTTCAGCTGACTTTGTCATTAAGTTAAAGAACTGTTTGGCTTAATGAAACAACCCTATTTTTTAAAAAATGATTGAAGTTTTAATTGCTAAAGCACTATCATGCTGGTGAAATGAGAAAGATTATTATGTATTGCATCTCTAAATTTGCAATACATTTTTCCTGAAGAAGTTCTTGCTGACACCAATGTTTAATTCAATCATCATTTTTCATCCTCTGTAATCTTATGAAGGAATTGAACCTGGGAAATTTCACATTCTTGCCTCTAAAATTCTAATCTCTACAAGATAAACCTGTTTTTTAAGGTCACCTTCTATTAGACTTGCTTACAACTTACATGTCTTGAGAGTCATAATGATTATCCTGTCTCATGGGTGAGAATAAGGCAAATAAAAATGGCATAAACTAACAAAAGAAATATTTAAGGCTTAAAATCAATAGAAAGCCAATCTGATCAGAAATAAAATATGTGATTACACATATCCTGGAGCTGAAAAGTAAAATAAACAATCTTGAAGGTCATGTTTAGAATAGGACCATTGGGATTGACTAGTGAATCCAACAATTGTCCTGGAAGTAAGTAAAAAGAATATTTCATAAGGAAAAAAAGTCTGGAGGGCAGAAACTGGACTGATATGACCAGAACAGTGCATTCTATAAGCAGAATTCAAGAAGGGGACTCATCAAGGTAAACTATCATCTTCAACCCCACTGTAGGGACTTCCCTGGTGGTCCAGTGGTAGGACTTCATGCTTCCCTGCAGGCCAGGGGTGGGGAGGGTTGGGTTTGACCTCTGGTTGGAGAACTAAGGTCCTGCATTCTGCATGCAGCATGGCATGGCCAAAATAAATGTGGACTTAAAAAATATTCACAACCTGAAAGCTGAAAGTTACGTTTTCATCGGTGGGAATTTTTAGGACTTCAAGCCTGGGAGACAGCATCTCAAGTAAGCCTAAGAGAGCTGCTCCAAGGAGGTGAAGGGAGGGATCAGCTTATAGAGAAGTTTTGCAACAAAGGGCAGGTAGTCTGAACATCCAAAGATTTTTGTAAATTGAAACCAGATATCTCAAGTTAAGGATATGGAAGTATTCCTCCTTTCTTTTTTTTTTTTTTAATTTTATTTTATTTTTAAACTTTACATAATTGTATTAGTTTTGCCAAATATCAAAATGAATCTGCCACAGGTATACATGTGTTCCCCATCCTGAACCCTCCTCCCTCCTCTCTCCCCATACCATCCCTCTGGGTCGTCCCAGTGCACTAGCCCCAAGCATCCAGTATCGTGCATCGAACCTGGACTGGCATCTCATTTCATACATGATATTTTACCCTTTCAAAAAGAATTCAGCATTTTTCTGTGCATGGGAAGATGAAAGAATCTGGGCTCAATGAAATCATTCCTTTGATAAGCACCTCAGCTATCGGGAGCCAGTATCCTGTGCTTTCACACCCTGAGTTCCCTCAGGGCTCACTGTAGGGAGTGGCTGCAGTCTGACGGCTGCTAGATGCAGATATTCTTTCCTTCCTGAGTTCTCTCAGGGCTCACCAGCTCACACTGGAGGGCGGCAATCACTGATGAAGGTGTGACATCCTTTGTTTACTGATATGGCAGGAAACATACCATTTCTCACAAACAAACAAACAAACCACTTAAATGCTTCTGACTCTTTGATATTTTTTCTTAATTTTTATGAGATTCAAAAAGTAAGGTAAACACCAAAATGTACTTCCATGTTTGGGAATGTTCCTACAAATTATCTGTGATACTCAGGAAATTTCCTACTCATATAGTGAAGATAGTCATAAGTACTATAGCAGATTCTATCCATCTTTTCTGAACCCCAATCCCCAACCTGCAATCAATGTTATCAAATTGTACCATTCTCCCAGTTCAAGGAATCTGGATGTCTAGCCTTGTGTGACTTAGAAAACACATGGCCACTAATCACTGAATGTTGTGACTTGCTTTCTGTTTAAAATGTCTGCAGATCCATCTTTAAGTTCATTCTCAAGCCTCCTGATTTTCAGCTTTGTATTTCTAATTCCTTTCCTCTTTTTGAGTTCATCAAGGGGCAATTTCTATATTACTTAAAGTTGATTTTTTATCTTAATATGGTCTGAATCTCTCTTCAAGTATGATGGATGTGTATGTATGAAATCAGTCTTTTCTCTTTGTCTCCCAAAATTGACCTGAGAAGATTATCAGGAACCATTTGAGCCCGAAGCTAAATACATCCTTTTCCCCTAAAAGTTTTTCCTCCCAGTCTTGTAAGGATAAAGAATTGCTTGTAAGAAAACAGTGTGGTTGACATCCTATGAAATTCCAACTAGAAGAAATCCTGACCTTATTGCAAATTACTATTGGCCAAAGAAAAACTAGCATCCTGGCAAAAAGACAGGAAAGAAAATACTCTGAGTTTCCTGGGGCTACTTGCTATAATCCAGGTCGCCTGCTCTCACGGCCTTTTGAGTAACTTCTAAACAAATACAGCCCTTTCACATAGCGGCAAGTTTAACCGTTGTCGTACTCTGGGGCTGTGCCAAAGAAAATAATCTTGTCATTTCAAGGGAAGAAAACAAGGTTTCAAGACTGTACAACAGCAAAGAAAATAAATGACAGTAACTAAAGGGTAAGGAGGAATACTTTCATACCCTGGCTATTTACCAAACCTTGGAAATGTACCAGGCACCTTCTGAGCAGGGTTAATGTGAAAAGATTAGCTATATTTTTGCCTTGCTTATTTGTTTCAAAGTAATCAGCTGTGTTATTTCAAACTCCTAAAAAGAAAAGAACTCAAAAAATTGGGCCATTTGTTGGCAGTGATGCCAACAAAGCAGAAAGTCTTCACCAGGGCAGTCAGCCAGCCTAAAATTCTCCAAAGTGGTATTGCTTTATCCAAGCACACCAACTTCCAGTGACACTGAATGGTTTCTAAAGGAAATTAAGAATGAATGCAGCTCTGGGTGGCCAGAGGAAATTCATTCTCTGTTAGAAAGATCCATGTGGGTTTCCCCAAGCAGAGTCTAAGACAAAGGCCTCTGTGAAGGCCTCAATTCACTAGGGAGGTGATCTCAGGAAGCAGGAGGGAAGGACAGGTGGAGTGAAACAGAGAAGGATAAAAAGTCAGTAAGACAATAGGTTTTTATTAAGTTCAACGCTGCCACATGGCACCCTCCGCACAAGACCTTCTGAGGGTGCTTCTGTCCCTGTGGTTTATCTGTCCCGTAAGTAACCCCTCCACACACACTTCAGGTTATGGATGCCTGAGTGCCAAGGGCGTTTACTGGCAGTTCCATGCCATCACATGGATGGCAACAGAAGGAAGAATGTAGCATGGACCTGAAGCAAGGCTCGGTGCAGGATAGTTAATGCCCTCTTGGAACTGGTCTCTGCAGCAGTAGCTGGGGTGAGAGATGGGCTGAAAGAATATAAAATAGCACACATGTGCTGGCCATTAGCAGTTGACCCTCTCTGCCCCCCAAATATGTTTTGGTCTCCTTGACTTTAAAGTTACACCTACACCAAAGCCCCTGCATGGTGGTAGCCAGTCAAAAACTCCATAAAGAGTTAACCCAAGATAGTCAGTGGAAGCAATCTCTAAACCCTAATGGTCTTGAGGAAGTTTTGTGTTTTTTTTTAACTTTTAAAAAAATCATTTCATTTATTTATTTTATTTTTAGGCTATGCCACATGGCATGTGGGGGCTTCCTTATTGGCTCAGTGTTGAGGTAAAGAATCTGCCTGCCAATGCAGGAGTCAAGGGTTCTATCCCAGGGTCAGGAAGATCCCCTGGAGAAGGAAATAGCAACCCACTCCAGTATTCTTGCCTAGGAAATCCCATGGACAGAGGAGCCTGTTGGGCTACAGTCCATGGGATCATAAAGAGTCAGACACGATTTAGCAATTAAACGACAACATGCTACGTGTGGGATCCTATTTCCCTAATCAGGGGTTGAACCCACGTCCCCTGCATTGAAAGCATGGAGTGTCAACCACTGGACCACCAGGGAAGTCCTGAGGCAATATTTGATATTCATGGTCTCTGTTCTTCCAGCACCCGATCTTGATTCTCCCCACCTTCAGGCAGCTCTTCCGCTGATTCGGATTTCTTTCCCGGTAGGGACACCCAGGGCTTCCGTATAGGGATCTGCTTTGTTTCTGTCAGGCCATAGTTCCTGTGGTTGCCTCTTCACCATTGTCACCAGGTATGGAAGCACCAAGAGAGGCTCCAAGAAATTCTCAGGTCTCTAGATACAGTCCTTGCTGCCTCCATTGTGTAGCGGTCACCCTGACTCCACGTGGTGACCACTGACAATTGCTCCCACCAGCACAGTAACTTTTTCTCTATTAGTTGATCAGTCAGCATGAGGTGCTCAAGTGACCACATGGTAGTCGTAACTTCAAGTTCAGTGGAAGTGTTCCCTGGTGTATTCTCCTCAAGAATAAGGATCTCTGTTATCTGATGGTGCTAGAGTTTTCAGGAACAGGAAGCACAAATTCTACAAACAGAAAAGCTGGCAGTGATTGTATACCATTGTTCATGATTTTCCCTATTGTTTCTGCTCTTATTTCTCCCTTCTCCTCACTTTGCATTTAATTTTCTGATCAATTTCTGGCTTTATGAGGTGGAGTGATGTATCACTGATTTTAAATCTTTTCTTCTTTTCTAGTGTAAGCATTGAAAGCTGTAAATTTCCCTCGAAGCACTGCTTTGCTGAATCTCATGTACTTTATTTCATTTCAAATATTTATTTATTTGACTTCACCAGGTCTTAGTTGTGGCATGTGGGATCTTCAGTTGCAGCCTGTGGTTCTAGTTCCCTGACTAGGGATCAACTCCATTGGGAACATGGAGTCTTAGCCACTGTACCACAGGGGTCCTCTCTTGTGTATTTTCATATGTTCTGTTTCCAGTGCAGATCATTTTGAAGTGTTTTTAAACATTCTAAACATCTCATAATTTTTCTTATTTGACCCATGTGTTATATGGAAGTATGTTGTCTCATTTCTCAATATTTGTAATTTAAAAACATGTCTTATAGTTAAATTTATTTTAATACTTGGTTAGTCAGAAGATATACTTTGTATTATTTTGCCCTTTGAAATGTTTTGAGACTTGCTTTATGGCCCAGAGTATGGTCTAACCTGGTAAATGGTCTCATATGCATTTAAAAAGTACATGAGTGCAGCAGCTATTGGGTGTGGGTTTCTGTGAATGCCAATTAAGTCAGGCTGGTTGATATTATTCATATTTTCAAATTCTGTATTAATTTTTTCTCCACTAGTTCTGTTTTATGCAAGGAGTTAGAATACAGGCCAATATTTATGGGTTTATTTCTTACTTCTGTCAATTGTGTTTCATGTACTTGAAGCTCTGTTACTAGACGCATCCATATATAGGGCTGTTATGTCTTCATGATTGAACTGATAATTTTATCATGATGAATGATTCCTCTTTGTTGCTGCTGCTGCTAAGTCACTTCAGTCGTGTTTGACTCTGTGCGACCCCAGAGACGGCAGCCCACCAGGCTCCCCGGTCCCTGGGGTTCTCCAGGCAAGAACACTGGAGTGGGTTGCCATTTCTTTCTCCAATGCATGAAAGTGAAAAGTGAAAGTGAAGTCGCTCAGTCGTGTCCGACTCTTAGCGACCCCATGGACTGCAGCCTACCAGGCTCCTCCATTCATGGGATTTTCCAGGCAAGAGTACTGGAGTGGGGTGCCTTTGCCTTCTCCATGATTCCTCTTTATGTTTAGTAAATTCCTTGTCTTGTAGTCTCCTTTGCCTGATGTCAATACAGTCACACCTGCTTTCCTGCTTACTATTTGCATAGAATATAGAAAGTAAGGGGTGGGGCTTTGATAGAGTATTTGAAGTGACGTAACAGAGAAATGTCTGATACAATCAGCAATGTCTGTGATTAATGTGTTAGCATCCATGTATCTCGTTTATCTAATTTCTATAAATCTTATTTATAACGAGATCTGTTGATTTGCTGTCTTTTTCGTACTCCCATCTTTGCTACAAAGGTTTCCTGAGATTTGTTCTTTATAATTATAATGGCTGCCCAAAGATACACATGTCCTAATCTTGGAAGCTTGTGAATATGTTATCTCACATGTCAAAAGAGACTATGCAGATGTGATTAAGGTTTAGAACCTGGAGATGGGGAGATTGCCCAGAGTTTCTCATAAAGATGGTGCACAAGTGCTCATTTCCATTTTGCACATTAATAACAATGATGATGAAAATGATACAATAGTTATAACTACATAAAAATATGTACAAGGATTCAAAACAGACTTGATGTTATTTGGCTTATAATGTGTAGATACTACACCAAAAATATGTAATTTTCAGAAAATTTTAGCTTCTTAAAATTTAAAAATAAAATTCCTGACAATTGTAATTATTAATTCATAGCCAAATCTTTTGTTGTTGTTGTTCAATCACTAAGTCATATCCAACTCTTAGTGACCCCAGGGACTGCAGCATGCCAGACTCCTCTGTCCTCCACCATATCCCAGAATTTGCTCAAGTTCATGTCCATTGAGTTGGTGATGCTATATAACCATCTCATCCCCTTCTCCTTCTGCTTTCAATCTTTCCCAACATCAGAGTCTTTTCCAATGAGTTGGCTCTTTGCAACAGGTGGCCAAAGTATTAGAGCTTAAGCATTAGTCCTTCCAACAAATATTCAGGGTTTATTTCCTATAGGATTGACTTGTTTGATCTCCTTGTAGTCCAAGGGACTCTTAAGAGTCTTCTTCAGCACCACAACTTGAAAGCATCAATTCTTCAGCACTTAGCCTTCTTTATGGTCCAACTCTCACATCCATTCATGACTACTAAAAATACCATAGCTTTGACTACACAGACCTTTGTTGGCTAAGTGATGTCTCTGCTTTTTAATATGCTGCCTAGGTTTGTCTTAGCTTTCCTTATAAGGACCAAGCACTTTCTAATTTCATGGTTTTAGTTACTATCCTCAGTGATTTTGGTACCCAAGAAAATAAAATTCGTCACTGTTTCCACCTTTCCCCCTCCCATTTGCCATGAAATGATGGGACCAAATGCCATGATCTTAATTTTCTGAATGTTTAAGTTTCAAGTCAGCTTCTTCATGGTCCTCTTTCTCCTTCATCAAGAAGTTCTTGAGTTCCTCTTCATTTTCCGCCATTAGAGTGGTATCATCTGTGCTATCTGAGGTTGTTAGACTAATTCAAATTAGCCAGGGTTGTTGTTGTTTAGTCGCTCAGTCGTGTCCGACTCTCTGTGACCCCATAAACTGCAGCACACCAGGCTTCCCTGTCTTTCACCATCTCTGGGAGCTTGCTCAAACTCATGTCCATTGAGTTGGTGAGGCCATCCAACCATTCCATCCTCTGTTGTCCTCGTCTCCTCCTGCCTTCAATCTTTCCCAGCATCAAGGTCTTTTCTAATGAATCAGCTCTTCTCATCAGGTGGCCAAAATATTGGAGCTTCAACTTCATCTTCAGTCCTTTCAATAAGTATTCAGGATTGATTTCCTAAATATTCCAGTGTTAGACATGGGTTAACTATCTTGCTTTTAAAAAATAAGGTTTACAGTTTAAAAAAAACATACATAACATTTTGTCTTAATTACCCTGGATTATCTGGGTGGTCCAGATCTAACCACCAGTTCTTAAAGGTGGAAAGCCTTCCCCAGTTGTGGTCAAAGAGATGTGATGAAAAAAGATTCAGAGAGATATGAGGTTGCTAAATTTGAGGCTGGAGGAAGGGGACCAGGAGCCAAGGAATGTAGGCAGCCTCTAGAAACTGGAAAAGCCAAGGAGACAGATTCTCCTCTGAAGAATCCAAAATAGTTAAGCAACAAGTTACTGAACCTCAGGTCTGGCTGCTCAAAAATCAATACCTGAGAGACAGTTGTTGGTAGAAAGGAAAATTGCTTTTAATCAGAATGCTGGTAATCTATGGAGATGGTGGACTCAGTACCCCCAAACACCATCTGCAAAGATTCTGCTTAGCCATGAAAGTTTTTAAAGGAAAAAGGAAGTCAACACAGTTAATCACTGAGTTGAGGGGGTCAGAGTCATCACCATCCCTCACTGCATACAGGCTTGTCGGCTTCTGGTGATCTTTCTTTAGATGCTATTGTGTTCACACAGTTTGTTCATGAGATTACTGAAGTGGGAACAAGGGAAGAGATCTGGTCATCTGTTCATTACTTATTCTTCTTTTCTATTTCTTTCATCTACAGAAAGCACCAAGGAGTTAGGCAAGGTATTGTGTGATCATAAGATCTGATAGGGGTGCTTGAGCTGGAAATGAGTAGAACACAGGGGCACGTGATTGAAAAGTTAGTTACAATATAGTTTTGCTAAATTGATGGGAAAGAAGGTTTCCTGCTGTGGGTGATTTCCACAAAGAACTGTTTACAAGTCTCCCCTGTCAGATATCATTCCATTTAGATGGGATTAGGGATGAAGGGCCATCTCCTATAACTGTTTTATGCTGAGTAAGGGCATCAAGGACTTAATGTGAAAGATGTTGGCATGGGTTTGAAGCACCTCTTTGCTGACAGTTTTAGGTGCCCATTTACATATATGAGCAGAACAAGCTGCAATTATTTTGATGCCCACAAAAATACAGATTGTTATGAGCAGTAGTGTTAATCCCATTCTCTTAAGGCCAGTTCTTGGAATACTGCTAACCATAGACTCATTTGTGCTCAAGATGGAGCAGCTTATATCACAGCTGCAGTCTGGTCATCATGCAGTTGGCGTTTCCCCTCTGGTGGCAGTTATAATACCTGTAAAACAACTCAGAAATGTATATTAGACACTGAATCTGTGACTTCGTTGTCCTAATCCTTAATTGCTTGAACCTGCTCTTTTGGGACGCAGGAAGGGCTGGGAGACATCAGCTTTTCTACAAACAAGAGACGAGAAACATGGAGGAGCCTTTTTACTTGGGGGAGGAGGGAGTGGAGACCACAGTAATCTGCTTGGTTCCAAACACATTGATTTTACTGGCGTATAGTTGCTTTACAAGGTCGTGTTAGTTTCTGTGTACAGCAAAGTGAATCAGCTACACATATACATATATTCCCTCTTTCATGGATTTTCTTCCCATTCAGGTCACCAGAGAGCATTGAGTAGAGTTCCCTGAGCTATATAGTAGGTTCTTATATATTATCTATTTTATGTGCTCTGTTGTGTCCAACCCAGAGATTGAACCCGAGTCTCCTGTGTCGTCTGCATTGGCAGGCAGATTCTTTACCACTGAGCGCCTGGGAAGCCCTGTTTTATACATAGTATCAATAGTGTGTAATTGTCAATCCCGATCTCTGAATTCACCTTGACCCCCTTTCCCCCTTGGCATCCATAAATTTGTTCTCTATATCTATGTCTCTATTTCTGCTGTTACAGAGCTGTAAGATAAATTTGTGTTTTAAATTTGTGTTTTAAACCAACAGGTTAGTGGTAATCTGTTGACAGTAGAAGTAGGAAGCTAATATATCCCTGTGCTGCTAACCTTGGTTTAGATGCTCTTGGGAACAAGAGGCAGCTGTGTAGGAGCTTCTCATTCTGTATGAGAACTGAAAATTCCTTCCATGAAAATTCCCAGAACTAAAAATTCAGGAAAACTTCTCATAGCTACCCTCTCTAAAATTAAAAAAATCTCTCAAACAGAAGGAAAAGACAAGCCCCAAAAGTATTTTTTTTCAGATTTGAATAAGAGAGAATTTATTTTTCAACAATATGATTTTTATTTAAAGAATGAGTTAATTCATTTTGAAGAGCATTAAGTAGGTTATGCCAGGGAGAGATTTATTTTGGATCTGAAACAAGTTGCAGACCTTTAGGCATTTCCTAAGGTTTTAAATCCTGTAAAACTGTTTCCATAGCAATAAGCTCATAGAAATCTCAAGGGGCTATCACGATGGAGATGTCCCTAGAATGGAGATAACTGGACAGCTGCCCAGGATCCAATATGTTAATAGCATCCAAGCTGATAGTGGAGGAGATATAACTCAGAGAAGGAGGTTCAGGAGAAGGATGTGCCTACCAAATTCATGCTAAAATGAAAGAAAACAAAACTCCTGTGCCCTCTCCCTGTATATCAAGGTGACTTTTTATTTATTTTATTTAGCTGTGATGGCTCTTAGTTGCAGTACCTGGGGTCTTCACTGAGTCATGTGTGCTCTCTGGCTGTGACATATGGGTTGTCTAGTTGTGGTGCTTGGGCTTAGTTGCTCCAAGGTTTATGGGAGCTTAGTTCCTCATCCAAGGATCAAACCCACATCCCCTGCATTGCAAAGTGGATTCTTAACCACTGGACCACCAGACAGGTCCCCATCATGTTGAGTTAATTGAGAATAAACCTTATTTCCAGTCCTCTCCCTCCACCAGTCTTTCTTACTACGTATATCTCTGAGTTGCTTCCTCTTCCACTCCACAGCTGTTTTTTTTGGTTTTGGGTTTTTTTTTTTTTTCTTTCTTATCTTTTTTTAAAACTTCTTTTTTACTTACATAATAATGGGAGAGGAAACAGTAAGATTGTAGAGGAATCACTTAGAGCAATTGGCTTATCTACCCTCTTCTGGGAATTAACATCCTCCAAGTAATATCCCAGCCATCCTTTTGCCTGGAGCATTTTCCAATTACCAAATAATTTTCTTTGTTTGCAAAGCATGGTAAAGACTATTTTGAATTTGAACTTAAGAGCCTCTGTTTTGAAAATGTATCCAAACACAGAAAAATAAGCTCTACCTATGACACCCACTGAAAGAATAGGATTATTAGTAATCCAGAGGAAGAACATTCACTGGCTTCTCTACAGTTATTTTAGTTCAGTGAATAATAACAGCTTTGAGAGAGTGAATTGAGTAAAAAGAACATAAATTGGCTGACAAAACAGCTACCATCCTACCTAGGTTTTGCATCTTTTTAAAAATCAGGTGACCTGTGGCTCATCGGTAAAGAAGCTATCTGCATTGCATTGATCTGCATTGATCCCTGAGTCAGGAAGATCCCCTGGAGAAGGAAATGGCAACCCACTCCAGTATTCTTGCCTAGAAAATGCCATGGACAGAGCAGCCTGGTGGGCTACAGTCCATGGGGTCTATAAAGAGTTGGACATGACTTAGGGACTAAAAAAACAACAGTAATATTAAGCTCTTCCTACGCTTTGGGGTTGTTGATCCTATTCCCTGCTCCCCATTCTTTATCTTCCAATTTATTGCATTTAATTGAGTCTTCCTTTGTCAGGGGAATTTAAATAAATCCAGTGCAATTCAATCAGTAATCCATCACCACCAAGTTGGCACTAGTAGATGAGTCCTTTATCCAGAAAACTAGTAAGTTATTCTCACTTTGAAGTTTGCAATAGCCAGATGTAACGCCCTTTAAATAATATCCATCCATAAAAAACAGATATTTTGTTTGAAAAGACATAGAATTATCTTGATATGCACATTTGCTTTCAACAAATACTGTACTTGAAATCAATGAGTGTAACTGCCATCCTTTAAATCCATGACAAGCATTGAAAAGCCTTTTTAGGCAGCACAATGAATATAATTTAACATTCACAATGATTTCTTCACAAAGCAAGAAGTATGAATCATTCTTACCAACAGTTTTGAAAGATTTACATTCTCTTTCTGTAAAAATCAGTCAAACTCTACCCTTAGATATTTTCTACTGAGGAAATTATTAATAGACTAAACTTTGATGAATGCTGAGCTTTATAATTTTTAAAAAGTGACCACCAGAAATGTTTGTATTTTTTGCTCTGCATGTTTCTTTTCTTCTTGATAGTTTCTCAAACCATGTGTGCACACACAAACATATGTATCTTCTAAAGAAACCCATTTTTTTAAGAAAATGCTACAGCTGGCTGATGACTGTCTTTACTGAGCTGTATAATTCAGAGTTTATCTAACTCAACCGCTTTCCCTAACAAAAAAAAAAATGGATAAGTGAATTTTTTAATGCAAGTTAAAAGCAGGTAACATCTTTGTGTCTCTGAATTATGTCTGACAGTGATAGGATATTTGTCTTATAACTCAGTTTTCAAAAGAGAAATTTTCACTTATCTTCTATTGCAAATGGCTTCTTGAATTCCCTTGGGATACCATTGAGAAGGTAGAAACCTATAATATTGTATTTGAATATTTAACAAATAAAATATCTAATGCTGAATTTTTCAAAATAACCTTTTAAGCTTCCTGTTTGGTGATCTCAGACACACTGAGAACTGTGGCTCTTGCTTTCTTGCTTGATAAGGAAAATTAAAACTACTGTATTCAGTTGTTTTACAAACATAGCTATTAATTTAAAAAAACCTAAAGGAAAGCTGAAAGCTGATGGCTGCAGATGGTGACTGCAGCCATGAAATTAAAAGATGCTTCCTCCATGGAAGAAAAGTTATGACCAACCTAGAAAGCATATTAAAAAGCAGAGACATTACTTTGCCAACAAAGGTCCTTCTAGTCAAAGCTATGGTTTTTCCAGTAGTCATGTATGGATGTGAGAGTTAGACAATAAAGAAAGCTGAGCACCAAAGCTCCATGCTTTTAACTGTGGTGTTGGAGAAGATTCTTGGGAGTCCCTTGGGCTGCAAGGAGATCAAACCAGTCCATCCTAAAGGAATCAGTCCTGACTATTCATTGGAAGGTCTGATGCTAAAGCTGAAACTCCAATACTTTGGCCACCTGATGCAAAGAACTGACTCAATGGAAAAGACCCTGATGCTGGAAATGATTAAAGGCAGGAGGAGAAGGGGATGACAGAGGATGAGATGGTTGGATGGCATCACTGACGCAATGGACATGAGTTTGAGTAAGCTCTGTGAGTTGGCGATGGACAGGGAGGCCTCCTGTGCTGCAGTCCATGGGGTCACAAAGAGTTGGACATGACTGAGTGACTGAACTGAACTGAAAGGATATCTGTGACAAAACTAGACAGTGTATTAAAAAGCAGAGACATCACTTTGCTGACAAAGGTCCGTATGGTCAAAGCTATAATTTTTCCAGTAGTCATGTGTGGATATGAGAGTTAAACCATAATGAAGAGCACCGAAGAATTGATGCTTTCAAATTGTGGTGATGGAGAAGAATCTTGAGAGTCCCTTAGATTTCAAGGAGATCAAACCAATCTTAAAGGAAACCAGTCTTAAAGGAAATCAACCCTGAATATTCATTGGAAGGACTGTTGCTAAAGCTGAAAACCCAGTACTTTGACCACCTTATGTGAAGCACTAACTGGTTGGAAAAGACACTGATGCTGGGGAAGATGGAAGGTAAAAGGAGAAGGTAGTGGCAGAGGATGAGATAGTTAGTTAGCATCACCAACTCAATGGACATGAATTTGAGCAAACTCCGGGAGCTAGTGGAGGACAGAAGAGTCTGATGTACTATAGTCCATGGGGTTGCAAAGAGTCGGACATGAGTTGGCAGCTGAACAACATCAACAAAAATTCAAAATAGTACTTGTGTCAGTGGGAACACATCTCCCAATTTCAGGATATTGTTTTGCCAACATAGTGATTTGTGTTATAGGTACTAATTCTATTCCCGTGGGCTCTGTCCTCATGGTCTCATCGAATCCTAATCACCTCCTAAAGGCCCCCCCTCCTTATGTCATCACATTCAGGGGTGATGACCTAGGTCTCCCACATTGTAGACAGACGCTTTACCATCTGAGCCAGGACTTCCCTGTAGCTCAAATGGTAAAGAATCTGCCTGCGATACAGGAGACCAGAGTTTGATCCCTGGGTTGGGAAGATTCTCTGGAGAAGGGAATGGCAGTCCACTCCAGTATTGAAAGTTGGTTAATGGCTTAGTGGCTAAAGAATCTGCCTGCAATGCAAGAGACAAAGGAAACCTGGGTTTGATCTCTGAGTTGGGAAGATCCCTTGGAGAAAGGAATGGCAACCCACTTCAATATTCTTGCCTGAGAAATACCATGGACAGAGGAGTCTGGCGGGCTAGAGTCCATGCAGTCGCAAAGAGTCAACAGGACTGAGCCCTGCTGTAGTACTGCAGTATAACACAGTACCTAGAATCATCTAAACATAACCCACAATTTAATGTTTCTCAATACAAAGTGAATGCAATGAATCTTTAGTATTTGATAATTATTCCTATTGTATATTTTCTTACTTGTGATAGTATTACAATGAATAAAGGAGATAGTGAAGGACAGGGAAGCCTGGTGTGCTGCAGTTCATGGAGTCACAAAGAATCAGACATGACTTAGTGACTCTGTAACAAAGAGCTAAAGAATTAAAGCAAAGTTTTTGAAACCTTGGAGTGAGTGAGTACATGTGTGTTTATTGTGGTAAACTATTAATAACAAAAAATGTACCATTTCTAGGTGTACAGTTCAGTAGCATTAAGTACACTCATTGTTGTGCAACAACTACCATCCATCTCCAGAACATTTTTTATCTTTTCAAACTGAAACTGTGTACTCATTAAACAATAATATACCTACCCTCAGCTCCTGGTAACCATCATTCTACTTTCTTCTCTATGAATTTAACTATTACAGGTACCTCACATTTGTAGCTGCTGCTGCTGCTGTTAAGTCACTTCAGTCGTGTCCCACTCTGTGCGAACCCATAGACAGCAGCCCACCAGGCTCCCCCGTCCCTGGGATTCTCCGGGCAAGAACACTGGAGCAGGTTGCCATTTCCTTCTCCAATGCATGAAAGTGAAGTCGCTCAGTCGTGTCCGACTTGTAGTGACCCCATGGACTGCAGCCCACCAGGCTCCTCTGTCCATGGGATTTTCCAGACAAGAGTATTGGAGTGGGTTGCCATTGCCTTCTCCCACATTTGTAGAATCATGCAGTATTTGTCCTTTTGTGACTGGCTTGTTTCACTTCACATAATAACTTGAGGGCTCATTCATGTCATAGTGTTTGTCAGAGCTTCCTTCCTTTTTAAGGCTGAATAATATTCTATTATATGTATATCAGATTTTGTTTATCCATTTATCTATCAGTGGATACTTGGCTTGCTTTCCTAAATTCTTATTGAGAACTGAATAATATATTTGATCCTCAGGTGATTTTTTTAATTCACTAGAGCAATTTCCCTGGTGTTTTTATAAAGTTTGTGATAGTGAATGTGCAATGCAATCTTGCTTACTCATCAAGAATAACGTAGGTCGTTTACATTTCATCTAAATTTACTGAATGCATGAGATGATCACTGTTATAAAGAGTCAGCCTATGTATGTTGTCAACAGTCTGGAAGAAAAGCAAAAAGTTTATGTGATTGTGTCTGTGGTAGAACACTTATTAACACAAGTAAGTTGGCCAGCCAACACATGGGAGAAGAAAGACAGATAAAATTCAGTCCATCTCTTTCTTGGGGTGGCGAAGGCCAAACAGTTTTTCTGCTTTACCAGATTTTCAGCAAATTGTGATCTCATGGATGACAGGTTCAGAAAATTTTCTTGGAGACATAAAAAATTATACAGACTAAGTGGTTAGGTTTTATAAACACTGGATGAACTTTTGAGTGTCATTAACTGTAATAAATCTACCTACCTATTTAACAGGACTCCTACATGTCTCTTTGTTAATTATTTCTTAGACAACAGGTCACTGATAAATAATCATCAAATGACCCTTTAAAAGTCAAGAGAAAAACTAACTGAAAGTTAACGTTGTAAATATGTGGATGAGTGAATATTCTAAAGTTAATTTTTTTCTCATGTGTTTGACAACATATGACAGAACATAGAAACAACATCTGTGTACTCCAGTGGCTCTTCATAGCAGTGATGATCATTTGGAAAAAGAAAAAGAAAATCTAGGTGTTTCAGTGTTATGAGAATATGGAAAAGACTTGGGAAAAAATCTTCCTGTCATGAATATAAATGAAACACTTCTATATGGCACTATCTACTTTGTCCTTAGCCACCAAACAATTCAGTAACTCAAAATCAATTCAGTTCAGTCACTCAGTCATGTCTGACTCTTTGCGACCCCATGCAGCACGCCAGGCCTCCCTATCCATCGTCAACTCCCGGAGTTTATTCAAACTCATGTCCATTGAGTCAGTGATGCCATCCAGCCATCTCATCCTCTGTCATCCCCTTGTCCTCCTGCCTTCAGTCTTTCCCAGCATCAGGGTCTTTTCAAATGAGTCAGTTTTTCACATCAGGTGGCCAAAGTATTGGAGTTTCAGCTTCAGCATCAGTCCTTCCAATGAATATTCAGGATCGATTTCCTTTAGGATGGACTGGTTTGATCTCGTTGAAGTCCAAGGGACTCTCAAGAGTCTTCTCCAACACCAGAGTTCAAAAGCATTAATTCTTCAGCGTTCAGCTTTCTTTATAGTCCAACTCTCACACTCATACACAACTACTGGAAAAACCATAGCTTTGACTAGATGGACCTTTGTTTGCAAAGTAATGTCTCTGCTTTTTAATATGATTTCTAAGTTGGTCATAACTTTCCTTCCAAGGAGTAAGCGTCTTTTAATTTCATGGCTGCAGTCACCATCTGCAGTGATTTTGGAGCCCCCCAAAATAAAGTCGTTCACTGTTTCCATTGTTTCCCCATCTATTTGCCATGAAGTGATGGGACCAGATGCCATGATCTTCATTATCTGAATGTTGAGCTTTAAGCCAACTTTTTCAGTCTCCTCTTTCACTTTCATCAAGAGGCTCTTTAGTTCTTCTTTGCTTTCTGCTATAAGGGTGGTATCATCTGCATATCTGAGGTTATTGATATTTCTCCCAGCAATCTCAATTCCAGCTTGTGCTTCTTCCAGTCCAGCGTTTCTCATGATGTTCTCTGCATATAAGTTAAATAAGCAGGGTGACAATATACAGCCTTGATGTACTCCTTTCCCAATTTGGAACCAGTCTATTGTTCCATGTCCAGTTCTAACTGTTGCTTCCTGACCTGCATATAGATTTCTCAAGAGGCAGGTCAGGTGGTCTGGTATTCCCATCTCTTTCAGAATTTTCCAGAGTTTGTTGTGGTACACACAGTCAAAGGCTTTTCAAGCAACTCAAAATATGCTTCATTTTTTTCCTTACCCCCCTTGTTTTTACTCTGTCTACTTGTAGAAAACAGGAATGTTTAGGTGGAACAGGAGAAATATCATTAGATTCATAATCAATACCAAAAGATCCATAATCATTGTGATTTTTCTCCCAATAAGCCTATAGGCCAAGGTATGAGTGTTTCATTTATACCAGGCATAGATAATAAAAAAAATTTTGTCTACATTTTCTACAATGGTGGCTATATCCATATGTCACTATATATGGCTATATCCATATGTCACATATATATCCATATGGAGTGCTTAAAATATAATGTTTTTAGTTAAAATGGATTTTGGATTTTGATTTTTAGGAATCCTAGGAAATGCTTTTTTTTTAATTAAAAAACATTGCTTTAGAGCAGTTACAAGTTCTTAGCAAAGTTGAGTAGAAAATAAAGAAAATTCCCACATGACATCTGACCCCCACACATATGTACCTTCCCCTACTATGAACGTCACATACCAGTTATGTTTGTGACAACTAATGAAACTACACTGATAAATCATTATCACCCAAAGTCCCTATTTACATGAGGGTTTACAATGTTTGCTGTTGTACATTCTATGGATTCTGACAGATGACATATATTCCTTCACTGTAGTATCATACAGAATAGTTTTGATGCCCTAAAAATCCTTGGTGTGTATCCTCGGTGATTCCTGGCAATGACTAATCTTTTTATTGTTTTCATAGTATGACTTTTCCAGAATGTCATATAGTTGAAATTATTATACTATGGTGCCTTTTCAGACTAGCTTCTTTCACTTAGTAATAGGCATTTGCATTTTCCCCACGTCTTGATAGCTCAGATTTTTAGCATTAAATAATATTCAGTTGTATGGATGTACCATAGTTTATCTATCCATTTACCTAGTAAAGGACACCTTGGTTACTTCCAAGTTTTGGAAATTATGAGTAAAGCCACTGTAAACTTCCATGTGCAAGTTTTTCTGTTAACATAATTTTCCAGTGTTTTGGGGTGAATACCAAGAGTGCCTTGGTAAAAGACTCTGATGCTGGGAGGGATTGGGGGCAGGAGGAAAAGGGGACGACAGAGGATGAGATGGCTGGATGGCATCACTGACTCGATGGACGTGAGTCTGAGTGAACTCCGGGAGTTGGTGATGGACAGGGAGGCCTGGCGTGCTGTGATTCATGGGGTCACAAAGAGTCTGACACGACTGAGCGACTGAACTGAACTGAACTGAACCAAGGAGCGCAATTTCTAGAGTATGTTTAGTTTTGCAAAACATCTGCCAAATGTTTTCCAAAGTGGTGGGGTCATTTTGCATTCCCACCAGCAATGAATGAGAGTTCCTGTTGCTCCAGATCCTTGCCAATATTTGCTGTTGTCAGTGTTTTGGATTTTGGCCATTCTAGTAGGTAGGTAGTGGTATCTCACGTATCTCACGTGTCTCACTGCCAGTGTAATCTGAGATTCCCTAAAACCATATGATGTTGAACATCTTTTCATGTGCTTATTTGCCGTCTTTTCAGTTCTTTTACTCATTTAAAATATTGGGTTGTTTGTTTTCTTTGCATTGAATTAAGTTCTAAGAGTTCTTTGCATATTTTAAACAGTCTTTTATTAGGTGAGTCTTTTGCAAATATTTTTTCCCAGTCTCTGGCTTATATTTTCATTCTCTTGATGTTATCTTTTGCAGACCAGAAGTTTTAATTTTTTCTTTTTGGCCACACTATGTGGCTTGCAGGATATCAGTTCCCAACCAGGGATTGACCCTGGGCCAGGGCAGTGAAAGCCTGGAATCCTAACCATTTGAGCACCAGGGAACTCAGAAGTTTTTCATTTTAATGACGTTCAGCTTGTCAATCAGTTCTTTCATGTCTTTGATGTGGATCTAAAAAGGCATCACCATACCCAAGGTCATCTGGGTTTTACCTGTATAGTTTTATAATTTCATGTTTTTCATTGAAATCTGTGATTCATCTTAATTTTTATGAAAATTTTGTGTATAGATTCTTTTTTATTTTTGCTTGTGCATGTCCAATAGTTCCAACACGATTTATTGGGAAGACTATCTTTGCTTTATTACTTTTGCTCATCTGTCAGAGATCAGTTGACTGTATTTATGTGGGTCTATTTCTGGGAGCTCTACTCTGTTCCACTGATCTGTTTATCTTTTCCTTTGCCAATACCACACTGTCTTAATTACTATAGCTTTATTGTAAGTCTTGAAGCTGGGTAGTATCAAATTCTCCAACTCTATTATTCTCCTTCAGGATTGTGTTGGACATTCTGTGTCGTCTGCCTCTCCATATAAGCTTTAGAATCAGATTGTCAATATCCACAAAATAAGTTGCTGGGTTTTTTATTTTGATAGGAATTGCATTCAATCTATAGATCAAGTTGTAGAGAACTGACATCTTGACAATATTGAATTTTCCTATCCATAAACATGGAATATCTCTCTATTTATTCTTTTTCCTTGACATCTTTGAGTTTTATAGTTTTCCTCAAATAGATGTTTTATATATTATGTTAGAGTTATATCTAAGTGTTTCATTTTGGGGTTCTAATATAAATGATGTTTTTAATTCAAAATCCACCTGTTCATTCCTGGTAAATAGAAAAGCAATTGACTTTTGTATATTAACCTTCTATTCTGCAACCTTGATATAAGCGTTTATTAGTTCTGTGAGCTTTGTTGTTTTGGCTTTACTACATAGACAATCGTGTCAAGTACAAATAAACGGAGTTTTATCTCTTTTTTCCCAATCTGTGTAACTTTTATTTCCTTTTCTTCTCTTACTGCATTTGCTAGGACTTCAATATGATGTTGAAAAACAGAGGTGGAAGGGGATATCCTTGTTTTGTGCCTGATCTTAGCAGGAAAGCCTTCAGTTTCTTACCACTGAGTATGATGTTAGCTGCAGGCTTTTTAAGATGCTAATTATGAATTTGAGGAAGCTCCTCTCTATTCCTAATTTGCTGGGAGTTTTTATTTTATCATGAATAGGTGTTGGATTTTGTCAATGCTTTTTATGCATCTATAGATATGATCATGTGATTTTTCTTTAGCCTGTTGATATTGAAATGTCAGTTCAGTTCAGTTCCTCAGTCATATCTGACTCTTTGAGATCCCATGGACTACAGGATGACAGGCTTCCCTGTCCATCACCAAATCCCAGAACTTGCTCAAACTCATGTCCATTGAGTTGATGATGCCATTCAACCATCTCATCCTTGGTCATCCCTTTCTCCTCCCGCCTTCAATCTTTCCCAGCATCAGAGTCTTTTCAAATGAGGCAGTTCTTCACATCAGGTGGCCGAACTATTGGAATTTCAGCTTCAGCATCAGTCCTTTCAATGAATATTTAGGACTGATTTCTGTTAGGATTGACTGGTTGGATCTCCTTGCAGTCCAAGGGACTCTCAAGAGTCTTCTCCGACACCACGTTCAAAAGCATCAATTCTTTGGTGCTCAGCTTTATGATCCAACTCTCACATCCATACATGACTACTGGAAAAACCACAGCTTTAACTAGACAGATATTGGAATATAGATTACATTAATTGATTTTTTGAATGTTAAACCAGCCTTGGATGCCTAGGATAAATCCCACTTTTTTGTGGCATATAATTTTTCTTATACATTGTTAGATTTGATCTGTTAATATTTTGTTGAGGATCTTTATATCTCTGTTCATGAGAAATATTGACCTATAGTTTTCTTATCATATATGTCTGGTTTTTGGTATACTGATCAGACAATACTGATCTCTTAGAATGAATTAGAAATTATTTACTCAGCTTCTTTCTTTTGGAAGAGACTATAGAAAACTGACATAATTTCTTCATTAATTGTTTGATAGAATTGACCAGTGAACACATCTGGGTCTGGTGCTCTGGAAAATTATTAATTATTGATTCCATTTCTTTAATAAAAGAAATAGACCTATTCAGGTGGTCTATTTTTTTCTTGTGTTAGTTTTGGCAGATTGCATCTTTCAAGGAATTTATACATTTCATCTAGGTTATCAAATTTGTGGGCATAAAGTTATTCATAATATTCCTTTATTATCCATGGATTTTTTAAGTGATATCCCTCTTTCAATTCTGATATTAGTAATTTGTGTCTTCTGTCTTTGTTTCTTAGTTAGCCTGGAAGAGACTTGTCTAATTTATTGTTCTTTTCATAAAATCAACTTTTGTTTTTGTTGATTTTTCTCTATTGATTTCCTATTTTCAATTTTACTGATTTCTACTCTAGTTTTTATTATTTCTTTTTTTTTTTTTCCTTATTTGGGATTTAATTTGCTAGTTTTCTTCTAGTTTCCTGAATTGGGAGCTTAGATTATTGCTTTTATATATTTTCCCCCAATATATGCATTTGATCCTGTCAATTACCCTCTATTTACTGTGTTCACTGAATACCACTAGTTTTGATACATTGTATTTTCATTTTCATAGTTTGTCTCACATTCTTTCAAATCCCTCACCCTGAGAAGGTCAGAGTCACTGTCTCTCTTTCACTACAGTCATTTCTACTGAAGCACAGGCTCAAGTCAACATGAATGGGACATTGAACGCAACTTTGGCGCTACTGAGACTCGGCGCTGGATAACTCTCTGTTGGGGGGTTCTCCTGTGTGTTGTAGGATGTTTAGCAGTGTCCCTGGTTTCTATCCACTAGATGTCAGTTGTCCCTCTGCCCCTAGTCATGACAGCCAAGAATGTCTCCAGACCTTGTCAAATGTCCCCTTGGGGGTTCTCTCCTCTGGTTGAGAACTACTGGATTCTTGTATCCGGCAAGAGAAAGGTCGAACATACAACATATGCAAGGGCTTTAGATTTATGGCAACAGAAAATAGGCTGATGTATTTTTTCATGCCTCTATGGGAGCATCCTGGACGTTCTATTTGGATGTACTTGAAATGGATATTTCTTTGTTTTAACCAGCAAACTAGATAGAAGGAGGATTAAGATTATTGCAACCTGCTATCTCACATCCCAGTACAGAGCAGCAAAATAAAAGACAAAGGTGAATCCAAAACTGTTATCCTGGATGGATGGATAGCCTTAAATTATGTTACATATATTTATTTTTCCAGAATCCTTTTCCTTACAGGTTATTACAAAATATTAAGTAGAGTTCCATGTACTATTCAGTAGGTCCTTGTTGATTATATATTTTATATGTGTAGTATGTATATGTTGATCCCCAAATCCTAATTTATCCCCATGCTTCCTTTCCCCTTTAGTAATCATACATTTGTTTTCTACATCTGAGTCTATTTCTGTTTTGTAAATAAGTTCATTTACACCATTTATTTTAGATTGTTTCTCTGGATTACTTCACTTCATGTGATAATTTCTAAGTCCATCCATGTTGCTGCAAATGGCATTCCTTTCTTTTAAAAAATTAAAATAATTGGCTCTGTGATAACTTCCCATCGATTCAGCAGTACTTTCTAGCAGCTTGTTTTTCCTCAAGGTCTCTCAGGATGCTCTAGAGGAAAGTCTTATGTAACATCTACTTTGATTTACATCCTTTTTTTAATCACACCTTTACTTATATCTTTCCTTCTCTCCTATTTACTCCTCAAAATCCCGCAAGAGGTAAAATGATTAACGCCTTTCAGTTATGAGGAAACACTGGCTCAGGAAGGATGATGACTTATCCAAAGGCACGTAGACGTGACGTCAGAACCAGGACAAGAAGCCAGATCATCTCATTATTGTACAGGATATACAAACACCTGCAAAGACCAGCTTTCTATCTGAAATTCACCTCTGTTATGGCCCAATACATTTCTAAGTAGCTAGAAAAAAAATGCCAACACTAAAAAGTCCAATTAGTCACTGCATGTGATAAAAATATGTAGTAGAATACATAGATATCACACGGCCTTTGTCATAAAAGATAGCATGTTACTGCTTCTGTTTATAAGGCAGACGGTATGCACTGGAAAAAAGCTGTAACAGACTAACTTTGTAAGTCTATAGAAACAGACAAACAATGAAAATTTCAAATTTTAAAACTTTAAAGAGATTCTCACCCTGACATGGAAGCTTTGATCATAATTTGATTGGCCTGTCTGCACTTCCCATGTCCACATGGTTTGGTAAGAAAGCCTAGTTAAGCTTGCTTTTGAGACAGTACTTGGCACTGTTTTGGATTATTATGGATGACATATGAACCGTAATATCTCTTGGGTACATACCAAAATACTAGCAAGTTCTACAGAAAGTCTTTCCAAAAGATACAAGCCTAAAATGTTGAAGCTCAAACCACATCTGATTGCAGCATTTCACTTGCTCTGAATCTAGCCATATTTTTAATCATTTCAGTCAGCAAATTTGAAGGGAAATAAAAGTCCATAGGAATTCATTTTTGAGAGTACATATTGTGCTTTTTCTTTTTAAAAAACACCCAAGAAGAGTTTAAATGCCACCATTTTCCCTGGCTTTCAAAAAAGAAAAGTCCCCTTTTCCTCCAGGGCAGTTAAACTGTTATTGAACAATTTTACAGATCTTGATTCATACCCGAAGACTAGAGGGGTGAAATGATGAATAGAATGTGTTATCATTGAAGTAAAAAGTAGAAAAAAAGAGAAATGATAGCAAAACAGCCTTGCCTTCTAGAGATAGTACTAGGAGAAATGTTCTTCAGACTTTTGCCAGATATTTGGAAATCCTGAAGCAGAAAGTAACTTCGTTTTTAACCTCCATGCTTGGCAAGTTCCCCGAGTCTAATCAGTGAATGTCAAGACACGACAGTCAAGTAGTTGTAATTTTCTGGAAAATAATCTTTAAGATGCAACTCTTTAACATACCACTGTGAAGTTCTTTTTAAAAATTTCAATCAGGCATAGGAAAAAAATTCCCTGATATGCACGAAGCCCACATATTGACTGTAACTGGTCTACAGATAATGGTCCCTACAAGTTCTCTTAATTAACTGAGATGTAGTTATGATGGTCAACTGCTAATTAGGATTTCTGAACATTTTAGCAAGTGATAGTAAATAAATGTTTTACACTTGATTCCATCCACATAATTGTATCCCTAGTCAAGTTGAAGCTTAAAAGTGAATGCTCATGGAGAATGTTAAAGCACATCAGGAAGGCAAGTGGATAAATACTAATATCATGTCCCATGCAGTAATTTTATATGAGGGAGGACTTGACATAAAGGATGGTTTATGGAACATCCTCTGAAACTAAGATGGTGTCTTTCCTTCTTCTACACCTAAGGTTCACACTCCTGGGCCATCCTAAGTTCACACTTCTTTGTCTATTTCCATCTTTATTCTGAAAAATGGCTTCTTATTGGTGTCATTAAAGATCTGTTACTGGATATTGCAACATTTGCCTTCAGTATGGTTTATAAATGTACATACCCCTGAATGGATGGCAAGTTATCACAGAGCAAATTGTTTTAATTAAAAAAGCAAGGAGTGCCATTTGCAGCAACACGGATGGACCTAGAGACTACCATAATAAGTGAAATCAGTCAGACAGAGAAAGACAAATAGCTTATGTTGCTATATGGATAAGCCTATATTGCTTATATGTGAAATCTAGAGAAAATGATACAAATGAATTTATTTACAAAACAGAAAGAGACTAGACTCACAGACATAGAAAACAAACTTACAGTTACCGAAGGGCAAAGGGTGTGGGGGAAGGATAAATTAGGAGGTTGGGATTAAGATATACACACAGAACCCTACTTAATATTTTGTAGTAAACTTTAAGGGAAAAGAACCTGAAAAGGAATGTGACACATATGTATATTACATAATTTAAGGCTATCCATCCATCCATCTGTCCATTCATCCATCCGTCCATTCAGGATAGCAGTTTGGATCCCACTTTGTCTTTTATTCCATGGCTCTGTGTTGGGGTGTGAGATAGCAGGATGCAATAATTTTACTCCTCCTTCCATATATTTTGCCAGTTTGAACACAGAAATATCCATCTCAAACACACTGAAACAGAACATCCAGGATGCTCCCATACAGGCATGAAAAAAAGACATCAATCTGTTTTCCATTGCTATAAATTTAAAGCCCTTGCATATTTTATATGTTTGACCTTTCTTTTGCTAGGTACGAATCCAGTAGTTCTCAACCAGAGGAGAGAACCCCCAAGGGGACATTTGACAAGGTCTGGAGACATTCTTGGCTGTCATGACTAGGGGCAGAGGGACAACTGACATATAGTGGATAGAAACCAGGGACACTGCTAAACATCCTACAACACACAGGAGAACCCCCACAACAGAGAATTATCCAGCGCTGAGTGTCTGTAGTGCCAGGGTTGAGTTCAGTGTCCAATCTCTGTTGACCTGAGGCTATGCTCCAATGGAAATGATTGTCATGAAAGAGAGACAGTGACTCTGACCTTCTCAGGGTGAGGAATCAAAAGAACGTGAGATGAACAGATTGAGGAATGACTCACAGATGTTGAGTGAATGTTTCCCTCTAAATGGCGTTACAGCATTTCACAAACATAAATCTGTTGCTATTTCTCTCTTTGAGAATAAAACCTAGCCTTAGGAAATGATGCCTTTATTGTTCCAAAGGTCAGGAAGATCTCAGTCATCATTTTGAAAAGAAACAAATATATGCTTTGTAATAGCCAGTGCATTTAGCAATTTCATAAACCCAATAGGACCATCAAAAAGAATTCCTTTCATCTATTATATATTTCACATTTAAATATTTTCCAAAAATAAAAATTGGAATTAGATTTGCTTTCAGTTGATAACTGTCATTTTAAGATTTCTGGCATTGCTAGGATCCTTGTCACTACATTCTAATGGTTCAATTTATCTGATGTTTTAGAATTTTGGTGAGAGTGGGTATTAAACATTTTGTAACCGTTTGGGGAATTGGAAAGGTTATTAAGTTCTGAATAACAGAGTCTCTCATGTTTTCCCACCAAACTTTTCCCAGCAGTGAATATATCTGGATCTTATTCTGGTTTTTTATTCTTTTTTTAGCTTCCTGAAATGACTCATGTTCAAACACAGCGACCCTGGTTGATGTTTCTCCTGCAAAACTTTGGACTGACCCTAGGTTGGCTTTCTCTCTTCCTCTTGGCTATATATGAACAAAATATTAAAATATAAGTTTATAGTCTCAAAATCCTTCAAAAATCAATTTTCTGGCCTCACTTCATTTCTTTTATTATATTCTATAATGATTTATAAATAAATATTTTTATCATAGGTGAAATGTGTGTCTTTATTAACTTATTAATTTAATAATGTAATTTTGTTTCTGTAGTGTATAAATTGAATTTTCGTTTTAAGTTTCCAACACCATAATGGAACTCACACCTTTTTAGTAATTGGTAAGCTGTAAATTAATTCTAGTAAACTTTCAAAAAGAATTGTTTCCCTAGTAAAAGATGTTTGTTTGTAGTATTTGAAATGGACAGATGTCTGTTGGGATACAATGTGTTTCAACTTCTTTGATATAAATAATATATTTTTGTGTGTATGTGAAATTACAAACCATAAGCAAACTAAGTTCCAAAAAATGTAATAAAGTCCAGTTTTAATGTGATGGTTTGTATTACCTTTTGTTACTGGATGTCAGATTCTATATCAACACTAAAAAAAATATATATATATATATATATATATATATAGTTCACTTAAGAGCATGACCCACTGACTCAGAAATGCTCATAAATAAGCAAACTTGGGAAGTTTTTTTTTTATTCATTTATTTATTTGACTGCACCAGTTGCAATATGTAAGATCCAGCCTGACCAGGGATTGAACCCAGGCCCCCTGCATTGGGAGTACAGTGTGTTAGCTACTGGACCACCAGGGAAGTCCCAAAGCCTGGGAAGTTTAAAGGCTATTGTGTCAACACTCTTCTCTGTAATCACCAAAGGAAATCTGGTCCAGGTAAAGAAAACTGGAAAAAACAGATGAAGTTCAAAAATTTTTAACAGTACAAAACTTGAGTAAGGCTGGAGATTACTGTGTAAACTCTCATGGATTTAACAGAGTATATTTATGAGAATAATAGTACTGACATGCAAAACATGTTCTATTCTTTCTGAGGAAATATAGAACATTATTTCAGTAGGTACATCATGAAATATACAAGCAGCATTACTGATAGCCTAGCAAACTGAGCCACCAGGGAAGCCCTCTAGCAAAATTATTAAACTAGAAAATAACTCTGGCTTTAGTCATTTTTCTTAGAAAATAGATGCTTCACTTTTTTTTTTAATGAGATATCTTGACAAGGGGGGAAAAGCCCATTTTACTGCCAAAATGAATCGTGTCACTCAGTCACATACACCTTTCCTGCTGCTGCTGCTGCTGCTAAGTCGCTTCAGTCGTGTCCGACTCTGTGCGACCCCATAGACGGCCTCCCACCAGGCTCCCCCGTCCCTGGGATTCTCCAGGCGAGAACACTGGAGTGGGTTGCCATTTCCTTCTCCAATGCATGAAAGTGAAAAGTGAAAATGAAGTCGCTCAGTCGTGTCCGACTCTTAGCGACGTCATGGACTGCAGCCCACCAGGCTCCTCCATCCATGGGATTGTCCAGGCAAGAGTATTGGGGTGGGGTGCCACCGCCTTCTCCGACACCTCTCCTACGTACACACAAACACAATCTTCAGACACCTTTCTTTGATTTCAAAATGGAGGGGGGCGGGGCAGGCAGTTCTCCTTCAGTTGTCTTTAGAGCTTCAATTAAGGCATCACGATATAGTGCAGTAATTCTCGAAAATTCAGCAGACGTTAGGACTAATGGAGGATTTGTTCCAATGTAGAGAGCTGAACTTTATCCCTAAAATTTCTGCTGCTGTAAGTCTGAGTGGGGCTTGACTTTGAACAGTCTGCAGGCAATACTAATACTGCGGGTCAAACGCCCCGCCCCCGCCCCAAGCTTCACGGGCTTTGTTGATATCAGGTGCACCTGGCGTTGTTGAAAAAGAGCAGGCGCAAGACTCTGTTGCCCATTTAAGATGATTAACACCCTGCGAACCTCACGCGAGACCTGAGTTCCTAGGTTGAAACCCCAAGCTCTTTCCCACTTGCTTGTGAGCAGACTATCCATCTCAGGAGTTACTGGATGAAGGATGTGCAGGTCGCCCTTTTATTCATCTTTGCCTTGAAAGGTAAGCGGACCCCACACGTGGAGCTTTGCCGTTCTTTTGTTAGAGAATGACGTGTAGCTGAACAAAACCCCTTTGTACAGGTCGACGTGATGTGGAGGTGACAGAAAGAAGCACCTGGCACCAACCGTATTTGGGTTTCTATGAGCACGTTCTGATTTTGGCATCAAGCCTTAACCTCAACCAATTTAATATTTGGCAAAACTAATACAATTATGTAAAGTTTAAAAATAAAATAAAATTAAAAAAAAAAAAAAAGAAAAGCTCTGACAGATGATTTTGTTCCAAGTTCAGGTTTAGAGTTGGTTTGGGGCTTGGCTAAATGAGGCATGTTGGTGTGAGCTACTCACCCTGTAACCTTCAAGTTAAGGGTGGGTTTAATTTCTTTTTAAATTTTATTGAAGTATTAATATCCACTGTAAAGCAAAATGATTCAGTTATACATACATATATATGTATATATATATACACACACACACATACAATCTCTTTCATAAGCATTTCCACTATGGTTTATCTCAGGTTATTGAATATAGTTCCCTGTGCTATACAGTAGGACCTTGCTGGTTATCCATTTTAAATATAGCAGTGTGTACGCGTCCATCCCAGTCTCCCTAATTATCCCTTCCTTCCATCCTTCCCTGCTGGTAACCATAAGTTCGTTCTCTAAGTCTCTGTGTCTGTTTCTCTTTTGTAAATAAGTTCAGTTGTATAGTTTCTTTTTTGGATTCTGCATATAAGGGATGTCCTATGTTTCTCCTCTCTGACTTCACTCAGCGTGACACCCATGACACCCATCTCTAGTTCCATCCATACTGCTGCAAATGACTGGCTGTTTGTTAATTCCCACCAGCAACCCAATAGCCTAAGCTGGGCCTCCAGCCTCAAACAATCTTAAAATTGCTAGAAATTCTCTTTTCTTCCAAACTGAGTGGTAACGATAAAAATATTATGACAACTCCTTGCCTTCTAAATATGGACAGAGTCTAAATTTGGGATGGCTGACCATGGTCATCCCTTTCAGTCATCTAAATTATGTGTTACTCACTGAGCTTTGGGGTAAATGGTGTTTTCCTTGAAACCAGATTTCTCAATAGTGTTAGAGTATTTCTGTTTACTAGGCCTAAATTTAGGATTCTGCTGTATTTCTTCTCGGTGATTGATTTGTATTTTCGTCACTGAACTAGAAATGCTTCTGGAGGGAAAAGCCAAAGAGCAAGTTATACAGAATTCTTATTTGAATATCCATCACTCACTGACAGAGCCCTCTTTAGGGAAAGGAGAATCGGTGTCATGTCACCGTGAGGCTGAATTCAGGGCCTGGGAAGGTGCTTCCACTGCTGTGGGCTGACTGGGGTGTTACGGAAATATGCTCATAAGTTACAGTCACGGCCACCCCTCCCCCACCCCTTCCAGAACCCAGTCTTCCGTGGTGAGACTGCGCCTCTCTCTGTAAGGTGCGTATCTCAGGATACTGCACTTTGACAATTTGCTTTCCTCTTCAAAGCTGGAGCAAGGGACAGGTCAGATCATGATGATGCCCATCTGGAGGGTGGACTGGACCAATGAGGTTGGGACTCTTGTGTGATCATGAAGACTTCAGGCTCTAAACTGAAATGTTGGTTCAAATCCCAGAAATGCTACTTAATTACCTTAGAACTTCTTTGAGCAGTTTTTCTTTCTGTAAAATAGGACTGAAAATAGACATTACCTCATTAAATTGTGGGGCCAATATGAGATGCTTACTGTTCATGAAGCACAGTGCCTGGAGAATACTGATGATGCAATAAATATTGAATCATCATAAATATTGAATCATCATCACCCGTATCTTTAGTCTCTTCTTTCATCACATATTCACAGTTTACTGCTCAGGGCTGCACCTTGGCTCATGAAAATGTCTTTTCTTGGTAGAGAAACCAAGAAAATGTCTTTTCTTGGAGATCACACCTTTTTATGTTTTTATAATCTTCTACTCAAGCCCCCAAACCAGCCCCACGAGTCACTCAAATCTGTCCTTCATGTTGTTTTCTGTTGACTCACTTCCAGAGCCTAAGAGGTAGGGGCGCCCCTCTGGTTGACCCTAACCTTCTCAGTGCCCAGGGAAGCCTCCTTAAATGTGTCATAATGCTTACACCCACTGTGAGCCCCTCTCTCTTATTCTTCATCTTATTTATGAATTCTTGATGCCCAGAGGCACTCACTTTATATTTTTTTAAACTCGCTATTTTATATTGGAGTATAGTTGATTGAGTATACTTCTCTGTGCTGTCCTTGTTGTTTATGCATCAAGGTTATGACCTACTGTGTTCCACTCTGATCACACGTCTAAGGACCTGGAGGTTGAATAATGGAAGCCGAGGCAGAAGAACCTGAGGTCACGCTTGTTGTCACAACTTGATTTTAAGTCAGAGCCCAAAGAGTTCAACCCACTGCTCTGTTGCCAGTGTACCTGCTGAGGGAATGTGACCAGCTCTGCAGAGTCCAGGGTCTACCAGGCATCTCCCTCGGGAGTGCTGGCATGTTCACACAAGGCAGGCACCCTCTAGCTGTGGGCACACACAGCCACCCTGGACAGCGAGGTCACCACAGACAGCGATGCCAACTCACCAAGCAGATACTCATACCTGCACTAGCGACCCCTTGTGTGGGAGGAATGATCCCCGTCCACCGTAGTCAAGCTTTTTACCTTCATAGACACCTCTCAAAATCCAGTGGAAATCACAGAAAGTTGGAGAGGCCAAAGAGGCTTTCCCAAATCCAAAGTGACGTTGCCCTTTATGAAGGGCCTGTGAGTGATACCTGACCTGGGAGCTATACCTGCAAGTCAGACCTCCCACACCACAGTGTTCCAGGTCTCAGAGACAGATTTTGTCATGTGGCTGCTGCTGCTGCTAAGTTGCTTCAGTCGTGTCTGACTCTGTGCGACCCCATAGACGGCAGCCCACCAGGCTGCCCCATCCCTCGGATTCTCCAGGGAAGAACACTGGAGTGGGTTGCCATTTACTTTTCTAATGCATGAAAGTGAAAAGTGAAAGTGAAGTCAATCAGTCATGTCCAACTCATAGCGACCCCATGGACTGCAGCCCACCAGGCTCCTCCGTCCATGGGATTTTCCAGGCAAGAGTACTGGAGTGGTCACCATTCCCTGCCTGCTAACACTCAGCCCACTCTCCTCCATGCTGCTTCACCCACTTTACAAAGCCTCTTGTTTCTCAGAACCTTTCTTTCTCTGTAAGATAAATCCCTTCACCTCCTTACTCACATTGAACAATACAAAAAGATAATCCTCTTCCTCTGCCCACAGAGACAGGTGCTGCCAGCTGGGTCCCACCTGGTCTCACACTAATTCCTATGCCTACTTTTGACTTTACACAAAATTTGGGAAAGTATCTGGAATGTCTGGTTTACACATTCGTTTTAATTCGTGGTCTCAGCATTTCCCTTAAATAACAATGCAGGATGCTCCTCGACTCAGCCCACAGCATCCTGTCTTGCTGGTGCTAGAACCAACCCCAGAGATTTAATTCAACTCTTTGATTTTATAATGCTGAAGTAGTTGCAAATATTTTTAGGATGCTTACTAGGTGCCAGACAATATTATAGATGCTCTGTAAGACTCATTTAATTCTCTTAAGAACCCTAAAAGTAAAGGTGAAACACTCTTTTCTTACCCCTTTTAAAGATGAAGACACTGAGACCCAGAGGGTTCAGTTCACTTGCCCAATATTATAGAGCTAAGGTAGGCTGGCTCCAGAATCTGTGACCTTAACCCCTGTATCACACAGCCCCTGCAGAGAAGTAACGAAGGTTTATACAGTCTAAATGAGGGCCTGAGGTCTTATTTCAGTAAAGGAGTTGACCAAGGACTCAGACTGAAATCTCTGACTTCTGGTCCAGTAGTCTTAACAATCCTTCCAGTCCTCTCTGGTCTGCCCTCTGGTCAGCCCTTCTCCTCTCTAAGGTCTCAGTCATTTAAGGAGAGTTTGCCTATTCTTGTTCATGTTAATTTCTCCCCTTGATGATCTATGGCCCATGGCCCATGCAGCAAGTTGTTTTTTTTTTTAAAGTAAGTTACAATTTTCATACAACTTATTTAAAAAATGATTTTTTTAAAGCATCACTTTGTTTTTGGCTGAGCCGGGTCCTTGTTGCAACGCGTGGACTTCTTATTATGGTGGCTTCCCTTGTGGCTCACGGGCTCTAGGCATGAGGGCTTAGTTGTTATGGTGCCTGGGCTTAGTTGCTACTCGGCATTGGGAATCTTAGTTGACCAGGCATGGAAACTGTGTCCCCTGTGTTGAGTACGCAGCTTCTTAACTACTGGACTATCAGGGAAGTTCAAACAAATGAATTTAAGTTCTAAAATTCCAAAAGGTTTCTCAGTTCAGTTCAGTTGCTCAGTCATGTCCAACTCTTTGCAGTATGACAGGCTTCCCTGTCCATCACCAACTCCCAGAGCTTGCTCAAACTCATGTCCATCGAGTTGGTGATGCCATTCAACCATCTCATCCTCTGTCATCCCCTTCTCCTCCTGCCTTCAGTCTTTCCCAGTATCATGGTCTTTTCCAATGAGGCGGTTCTTCACATCAGGTGGCCAAAGTATTGGAGTTTCAGCTTCAGCATCAGTCCTTCCAATGAATATTCAGGACTGATTTCCTTTAGGATGGATTGGTTGGATCTCCTTGCAGTCCAAGGGATGCTCAAGAGTCTTCTCCAACACCACAGTTCAAAAGCATCAATTCTTTGGCACTCAGCTTTCTTTATAGTCCAACTCTCCACATCCATACATGACTACTGGAAAAGACATAGCTTTGACTATACAGACCTTTGTCAGCAAAGTAATGTCTCTGCCTTTTATTGTGCTGTCTAGGTTGCTCATAACTTTTCTTCCAAGGAACCAGCGTCTTTTAATTTCATGGCTGCAGTCACCATCTGCAGTGATTTTAGAGCCCCCCAAAATAAAGTCTGTCACTGTTTCCATTGTTTCCCCATCTATTTGCCATGAAGTGACGGGACCGGATGTCATGATCTTAGTTTTTGAATGTTGAGTTTTAAGCCAACTTTTTCACTCTCCTCTTTACTTTCATCAAGAGGCTCTTAAGTTTTGCACTTTCTGCCATAAGGTGGTGTCATCTGTGTATCTGAGGTTATTGATATTTCTGCCAGCAATCTTGATTCTAGCTTGTGCTTCAGAAAGGTTTGTAGGCTTCTTTAATTAAAGGATTTTAAAAATTAAAATATAATTGACATATTACATTATTAGCTTCAGGTGCACAGCATAGTCATTCAGTATTTGTGTATATTGCTAAACAGTCCACCACCACAAGTCTAGTTAGCATCCTTCACCATAGATAGTTTCTCATGATAAGAACTTTTAAGATTTATTCTCTTAGCAAGTTTCAAAAATACAACACAATATATTAACTGTAGTCACTATGCTGAATTATATCCCATGAAACTTATTTATTTTATAACTAAAAGTTTGACACCCTTCCCCTATTTTGCCTACCCTTTATCCCCTGCCTCTAGCAACCAATGTGTTCTCCATATTTGTGAGTTTGTTTTGTTTTTAGATTTCACATATAAGTGAGATCATATGGTATTTATATTTCCCTGTCTGACCTGTTTCATTTAGTATAATGCCCACAAGGTCCATCCATGTTATTGCAAATGGCAATGTTTCATTCTTTTTTATGGCTCAATATATTTCTTTGTACAGGTATTTACATATATATCACAATTTCTTTATCCATTTATCCATCAAGGAGCGTTTAGGTTGCCTCCATATCTTTTTAAAAATTAATTTTCTTAGCTAAAGTGCAATTGCTTTACAATGTTGTGTTAGTTTCTGCTGTACAACAATGTGAATCAGCTACAAGTGTACATATATCCCCTCCTTGAGTGTCCATATCTTGGTTATTGTAAATGGTGCTCCAGTGAACACGGGTGTATAGGTATCTTAAGTTAGTGTTTGTGTTGCCTTCAGATAAATACCAAAAGTGGAATTGCTGGATCATATGGTACTTATATATTTTTGATTATTTGAAGAATCTCCATACTGTTTTCCACAGTAACTGTACCAATTTACTTTCCACTAAACAGTACATTAGGATTCCCTTTCTCTACATTCTCACCAATGCTTGTCATTTAAAAAAAAAAAAAAACTAATAGACATTCTAACACATGTAAGGTGATATCTCGTTATGGTTTTGATTTGCATTTCCTTGATAAATAGTGATGCTGAGCACCTTTTCTTGTACCTATTAACCATCTGTATATCTGGAGAGGGTTATGCTGCTGCTGCTGCTGCTGCTGCTGCTGCTGCTGCTGCTGCTGCTGCTAAGTCGCTTCAGTTGTGTCCGACTCTGTGCGACCCCATAGACAGCCTCCCACCAGGCTCCTCCGTCCTGGGATTCTCCAGGCAAGAACACTGGAGTGGGTTGCCATTTCCTTCTCCAATGAATGAAAGTGAAAGTGAAAGTGAAGTCGCTCAGTCATGTCCAACTCTTAGCGACCTCATTGACTGCAGCCCACCAGGTTCCTCCGTCCATGGGATTCTCCAGGCAAGAGTACTGGAGTGGGTTGCCATTTCCTTCTCCAGGAGAGGATTATAGTCAGCCCTTAAATGCTTGTTTAGTTAGAAGCCTGCCTGTCAGTCTATGGCATGAATATACACTGTTGTTGTTTGCTCATTAACTCGTGTCCAACTCTTTGCGACCCCATGGACTGTATAGCCTGCCAGGCTCTTCCATCCATGGGATTCTTCAGACAAGAATACTGGAGTGGGTTGCCATCTCCTTCTCTGGGGGATCTTCCTGACCCAGGGATCAAACCTGTGTCTCCTGAATTGGAAGGTGGATTCTTTATCACTGATCACCAGGGAAGCCCGAATGTATACGAATAAGATTCTTACACGGAGATACTGAGGGCCTCAGGTGTTACCTCTTGTGGTGTCCTGGGGTGGGAGCTAGTTAAGAACTCTTCCTCCGTTTGTTACAGTCAGGGAGCCCCACTGGTCACCAGAGCCAGGAGATCTAGAAGGACCCCCCGGGTGTCAGCAGCAAGAACTGGGACACCAGACAGTGTAGAAGCTCCTTCATGGGAGACACCATCAAGCTGGAGGCAGGCAGAGAGAGTGCAAAACTCGCGCCCACCCTCCATTCCTGGAAAGCCCTTTTGCAGACCCCTACAAGTGTGCCAAACCCGAGGTCTACCCCCAGGACAAAGCTCCAAGACTTGTAAAAAAGCCTCCTTCACAGAAAGACTGGGGTGTGTTTCAGCCAGCTATGTGCACTGTGCCTTGGGGCAGGGGCAGGCCAAGAAATATCTTTCTATCTGTCCCAGGCCCATAATTTCAAATCCTGCTGATCATTAGAGCCAGGCAATCAAGGGGCCTCTCCTGGGCAGCGGCCACAAAAACAGCACCAAGCGTGTGTCCCAGCTCCCTCTTGGAGCAGGGCAGAGGGACTGTGCAGAGTGAGAATCCATCCTCCAGCGTCTCAGAGAACTGATGTCTGCCCTTTGAATACTGCTGATGAGAAGCCTGCCCCTTGGGCTGCAGCTCTGAACCGAATAGACCTGTCTCACAGAGAGACTGACTATCTTGTCTACTGCCTTTCTCCTGTGCCCTAGGAGGGTTAGGTGGTTAAGAATTCTGCCTCCATTGATTACAGTCCTGTGGGACCCACAAGTGTAGGTGTCACTGGCCATCAGAGCCAGGAGATTTAGACAGGCTCCCGATCAGCAGTTGCACAAGTCAGGGTGCCAGACAAGAGAGAAGCTCCTTTGGGGGAGACACTGTTACTGAGTCCAGGCTTGCTCTCCTCACCACACGACAGGCCAATGAATCAGACGAGATGTTGAGGCAAGGAATACAACTTTATTTGGAAAGCCAACAGACCGAGAAGATGGCAGATTAGTGTCTCCAAAAAAACACATCAGGGCCTGGTTGTCAGTTTCTTTTATAGAACAGAGAGGGAGAGGAGGTAAGGAAGTAAAGTGAAAAGGCCATTTATCTTGCAAAATAGGAGGGGATGTGTTCATTTCTTCTTAAATCCTTCGTTTATAAACTTTTCCTTTATAAATGTCTATCTTATTTCTGTTTTTCCAATGAGCATGTATTATTTGTATTATAGAAGACATACTAAGTAAATTTCTAGACTTCTATTTTATTAATTTTTGGCTGTGCTGAGTCTTTGTTGCTGCAAGGGCTTTTCTCTTAGTTGTGGCGCACAGGGGCTATTCTTCGGTTGAAATGTGCAGGCTTTTCATTGCAGTGGCTTCTCTTGGAACAGAGCACAGGCTCCAGGGATGCAGACTTCAGTAGTTGCAGCTCTGGGGCTCTAGAGCACAGTCGAGGTAGTCATGTCGCAAGGGCTTAGCTGCTCCCAACATTGGGATCCTCCCAGATCAGGGATCAAACCTGTGTCTCCTGCATTGGCAGGTGGACTCTTTACCTCTGAGCCACCAGAGAAGCCCCAATTTCTTCTTTTCTGCAGCTGTTCACTTGTGGGTAGATTGTCTCCCTGTAAGCTGAACAAAGCCGCTTTAGTTTAGCATTCAAGCAAAGCGGCAGGATTCCCTGGGGCAGGCCATTATATATGATTACAGTAACAAAAGCAACAAAAAGCAAGGGGTAAAATCAAAGAAACAAATCTAACAGGGAGTCAGAATTGGCTCTTCCCTGTCACAACACCAGCCGCCTGAAGTGAGGGGAAAACAGAGCCCAGACATGGCAGTCACTGGCCTCTGTCTTTGGAAAGTATTGGGTTGGCCCAGAAGTTCTTTCGGGTATTTTTGTAACCCTAACAGCTTATGGAAAATTTCAAATGAACTTTTGGGCCAACCCAATATTGTAGCTGACTCTGCGTGTGTTGGATGCTGTCCCCGTTGGGATGATGCTTTAAGATAAGCAAATAAGCCTCTTTTGCAGAAAGTCTGGGCACCTCTCAGGTGGCTGCCTCTGCCTGGTCCCTGAAGCTTGTGAGAGTCCCAGCACATGAGCCCCTGAAGTGTTGTTTCTCTTCCATTGGAGAACTGCTCTTGATGAAAGGAGGCCAAAGAGACAGATAATTACATGCAATGTGTAATCCTTGATTGGCTCTTAGATGATTAAAAATGCAATGAAAGACACTATTGAAATAACTGGGGACATTTGAATAAAGACTCCTACTAGATAATAATATTAAATATAATATCAGATCATAGAATTGTATCCATTTAAATTTTCCCAAGTGTTATAACTCTATTATAGCTGGATTAGAGAATGCTCTTGCTTTTAGGTGATACATGCTAATGCCTTTAGGAATAAAATATCACAATGTCTATAACTCTCTCTCAGATGGTTTGACATGGTCTTATCCATTAATATGCTAATGTGTATCTCCAAAATATAAGAGCTTATTAAAAATGGAAGAGTCATTTCTCAGTTTGCAGTCATTTTACAGGTCTCGTGTAATAAGCCCTGTTGGCTCTCTAAGCTAGATGTTTTGGGAGCTCATCTCTCAGAGGCAGGTCTTAAGAGCTGGATGCCTGATGTGGGGTTCAAACCCATTCCTCCTCTCGGGGGAGGAAGGAGGAGCTCGGGGTTTTGAGTTCCCTCCTGATTGTGGGTCACCACCATGTGGGTGGTGGGGTTCATGTTGAGATTGTGTCTCAGTCCCTCCTACCCGCTTCCAAGTAGGTTTTTTTCTCATTCAGTCAGTTTTGGATTTTTTTGTCCAGAGGAAGTGATTCCTTACATAGCTGTAGATTTCAGTGTATCTGTGGGAGGAACTGAGTTCAAGACCTTCCGACAACACCACCGTGAATCTATTTATTCATCATGAGCTTTTGACCAGCCCAGGAAGCAATTGTGAAATGTTAAATATGCAAGGTCACCTAATGTGATTATTTGGGGGTAAAAAATGGGTTTCTCATTTGGAGTTGTAAATGCAAACACCCTTAAAAAAAGTACTTAGAGAACTACCTGGTTATCAAGCTAAACTGTGTCAACTGAAAAAATATGTGCAGTCTAAAATGTTTCGTTTGGTAGAAGTTTTTAGGATTTCACACCTGGAGGAAGCATCTGAAGTGACCCTGAGGGAACTGCTCTGAGGAGGCAGGTGCTCTGAGAGGGCTGGGTGGTGACAGACGGGGGCAGGTTATATAGAAGTTTTGCAGCTAAGGACAGGTAATCTGAACATCAAAAGATGCTTGTTAATTAAAGAAAACTAGATATCTCAAGTTAAGGATTTTCTACATATGGGAGGATGCAAGAGTCTGGGCTCACTGGAATCATTCCCTTGAAAGGCACCTCAGCTGTCTGGGACCAGTATCCTGTGTTTTCACATTCTGAGTTCCATCAGCACTTACCAGCTCACACTGTAGGGATGCAATCTCTGATGACTGTGACATCCTTGTTTACTGATATGGCAGGAAATATTCCATTTCTCACCTGAGACTAAGTCACCCAGCTCAGCTCTCAACACTAAAAGAATAGATGGAAATGGATGTCTGAAATTCCCTAATATATTTTTTTTCTGCTCAAGAGAGATAGTATTCTGTGACTGTACTACCTGTGATGAACCCAGGTAATAAGCTCAATATTGGGACCAACATTTGGAGAGGGAATTCATGAAAATTTTGCTGTTTTTTTAAAAAAGAAGTGAGGGCAGAGACGTATCCAGAAATGATGATTTAGTCATCATGGTCCGTAGCGGCGGCTGTGAGGAGACACCCCATGCCCAAGGTAAGGAGCAGCAGCTGTGCTTTGCTGGAGCAGCCGTGAAGAGATATCCCATGTCCAAAGTAAGAGAAACCCCAGTAAGACGGTAGGCACTGAGAGTGGGCATCAGAGGGCAGACAGACAGAAACACAATCACAGACAACTAGCCAATCTGATCACACGGACCACAGCCTTGTCTAACTCAGTGAAACTAAGCCATGCCGTGTAAGGCTGCCCAGGACAGATGGATCATGGTGGAGAGTTCTGACAAAACATGGTCCACTGGAGAAGGGAATGGCAAACCACTTCAGTATTCTTGCCTTGAGAACCCCATGAACAGTATGAAAAGGCAAAAAGATAGGACACTGAAAGGTGAACTCTCCAGGTCAGTAGGTGCCCAATATGCTACTGGAGATCAGTGGAGAAATAACTCCAGAAAGAATGAAGAGACAGAGGCAAAGCAAAAACAACACTCAGTTGTAGACTGGTGATAGAAGCAAGGTCCGATGTGTAAAGAGCAATATTACATAGGAACCTGGAATGTTACATCCATGAATCAAGGCAAATTGGAAGTGGTCAAACAGAAAATGGCAAGAGTGAACATCGGCATTTTAGGAATCAGTGAACTAAAATGGACTGGAGTGGGTGAATTTAACTCAGATGACCATTATATCTACTACTGTGGACAAGAATCCCTTAGAAGAAATGGAGTAGCCATCATAGTCAACAAAAGAGTCCAAAATGCAGTACTTGGATGCAATCTCAAAAATGACAGAATGATCTCTGTTCACTTTCAAGGCAAACCATTCAGTATCACGGTAATCCTAGTCTATGCCCTGACCTGTAATGCTGAAGACGCTGAAGTTGAACTATGAAGATCTACAAGACCTTTTAGAACTAACACCCAAAAAAGATGTCCTTTTCATTATAGGGGACTGGAATGCAAAAGTAGGAAGTCAAGAAATACCTGGAGTAACAGACAAATTTGGCCTTGGAGTACAGAATGAAGCAGGGCAAAGGCTCATAGCGTTTTGCCAAGAAAATGCACTGGTCATAACAAACACCCTCTTCTAACAACACAAGAGAAGATTCTATACATGGACATCACCAGATGGCTGACACTGAAATCAGATTGATTATATTCTTTGCAGCCAAAGATGGAAAAGCTCTATACAGTCAGCAAGGACAAGACCAGGAGCTGAGTGTGGCTCAGATCATGAACTCCTTATTGCCAAATTCAGATTTAAATTGAAGAAAGTAGGGAAAACCACTAAACCATTCAGGTATGACCTAAATCAATTCCGTTAACGATTATACAGTAGAAGTGAGAAATAGATTTAAGGGACTAGATCTGATAGAGTGCCTGATGAACTATAGATGGAGGTTCATGACATTGTACAGGAGACAAGGATTAAGACCATCCCCAAGAAAAATAAGAAAGCCTTCCTCAGTGATCAATGCAAAGAAATAGAGGAAAACAACAGAATGAGAAAGACTAGAGATCTCTTCAAGAAAATCAGAGATACCAAGGGAACATTTCATGCAAAGATGGGCTCAGTAAAGGACAGAAATGGTATGGACCTAACAGAAGCAGAAGATATTAAGAGGTGGCAAGAATACACAGAAGAACTGTACAAAAAAGATCTTCACGACCCAGATAATTACAATGGTGTGATCACTCACCTAGAGCTAAACATCCTGGAATATGAAGTCAAGTGGGCCTTAGAAAGCATCACTACAAACAAAGCTAGTGGAGGTGATGGAATTCTAGTTGAGCTATTTCAAATCCTGAAAGATGATGCTGTGAAAGTGCTGCACTCAATATGCCAGCAAATTTGGAAAACTCAGCAATGGCCACAGGACTGGAAAAGGTCAGTTTTCATTCCAATCCCAAAGAAAGGCAATGCCAAAGAATGCTCAAACTACCACACAATTGCATTCATCTCACACTCTAGCAAAGTAATACTCAAAATTCTCCAAGCCAGGCTTCAGCAATACGTGAACCATGAACTTCCAGATGTTCAAGCTGGTTTTAGAAAAGGCAGAGGAACCAGAGATCAAATTGCCAACATCCAATGGATCATCAAAAATGCAAGAGAATTCCAGAAAAACATCTATTTCTGCTTTATTGACTATGCCAAAGCCTTTGACTGTGTGGATCACAATAAACTGTGGGAAATTCTTCAAGCGATGGGAATACCAGACCACCTTATCTCCCTCTTGAGAAATCTGTATGCAGGTCAAGAATCAACAGTTAGAACTGGACATAGAACAACAAAGTGAAGTGAAGTCGTTCAGTCATATCCGACTCTTTGTGACTCCATGGACTGTGGCCTACCAAGCTCCTCTGTCCATGGGATTTTCCAGGCAAGAATACTGGAGTGGGTTGCCATTTCCTTCTCCAGGAGATCTTCCCAACCCAGGGATCAAACCCAAGTCTCCCGTACTGTAGGCAGATGCTTTACCGTCTGAACCATCAGGGAATTCTCTGCTTCATGGAACAACAGACTGGTTCCAAATAGGAAAAGGAGTACATCAAGGCTGTATATTGTCACTTTACTTATTTAACTTATATGCAGAGTATATCATGAGAAATTCTGGGCTGGATGAAGCACAAGCTGGAATCAAGATTTCCGGGAGAAATATCAATAACCTCAGATATGCAGATGACACCACCCTTATGGCAGAAAGTGAAGAAAAATTAAAGAGTCTCTTGATGAAAGAGGAGAGTGAAAAAGTTGGCTTAAAGCTCAACATTCAGAAAACTAAGATCATGGCATCCGGTCCCATCACTTCATGGCAAATAGATGGGGAAACAGTGGCTGACTTTGTTTTTCTGGGCTCCAAAATCACTGCAGATGGTGATTGCAGCCATGAAATTAAAAGCTGCTTACTCCTTGGAAGGAAAGATATGACCAACCTAGATAGCATATTCAAAAGCAGAGACATTACTTTGCCAACAGGGGTCCATCTAGTCAAGGCTATGGTTTTTGTAGTAGTCATGTATGGATGTGAGAGTTGGACTATAAGGAAAGCTGAGTGCCAAAGAATCGATGCTTTTTAACTGTGGTATTGGAGAAGACTCTTGAGAGTCCCTTGGACTCTCATCCAACCAGTCCATCTTAAAGCAGATCAGTCCTGAGTGTTCATTGGAAGGACTGATGTTGAAGCTGAAGCTCCAATACTTTGGCCACCTGATGCCAAGAACTGACTCATTTTAAAAGACCCTGATGCTGGGAAAGATTGAAGGCAGGAAGAGAATGGGATGACAGAGAATGAGATGGTTGAATGGCATCACTGACTCAATGGACATGAGTTTGAGTAAATTCTGGGAGTCAGTGATGGACAGGGTGGCCTGGCATGCTGCAGTCTATGGGGTTGCAGAGTCGGACATGACTGAGCGACTGAACTGAACAGTTGTTATTTATTGAACTTTATTATACAAAGTACTTGCTTATTGCTTTACTTGTATTTCTCTTAAGTCCCATATCAAACCAATTCAGACTTGAGAAACTTGATTCAGAAAGTTTAAGTAACTTAGCCAAGACCACAAAGCTAGTGAATGACAGAACCATTGTGATTCTCTGGTATGGGATTTTTCTTATTGTACATACTGCCTCAGATGAGAGTTAAAGGAATAGGAAAGACATTACTGGAAGAGGGAATTCTGAAATACAATGCAGGAATCACTGTTTTCACATATCTACTTCCAACAGTGGGATAAGCTGACTTGGGTGGTTTGATAGTAGTTGAGGAAGACTTCCATAAAGGGATATGGAACTCTTAGATGACCTCTAAGTCTTCCAGCAAGTCTGGGATCTGATGCCTATGCAGAGGCATTTTATTGGAAAGAATAAAGAAAGATAGCGGACTTTTGTTGCAAAGATTCAACCATACTGTGTACAACTCAGGAAAGGCATGCATTTTCCCATCTAATTTTGGATCTATTTGGGGTTTGCCAACTGTATCTGGGTGTTCTTTCTGCAAATATCCAGGTCATCATGATTCTCAGTGAAACTTTTTAATGAAGTCTTCCTTGTGTCTCTTGTCTCCTAGACTTTAGTTCTTTTAGGGTAAAATGCTAGCTCTTACTTGGTTTTGCATTCCTTTAGCTTAGCCCACTCTGGAGAAGGCAATGGCAACCCACTCCAGTACTCTTGCCTGGAAAATCCCATGGATGGAGGAGCCTGGTAGGCTTCAGTCCATGGGGTCTCTACGAGTCGAACACAACTGAGTGACTTCACTTTCACTTTTCACTTTCATGCATTGGAGAAGGAAATGGCAACCCACTCCAGTGTTCTTGCCTGGAGAATTCCAGGGACGGGGGAGCCTGGTGGGCTGCCGTCTATGGGGTTGCACAGAGTCGGACATGACTGAAGCGACAGCAGCAGCAGCAGCTTAGCCCACTACCCAGAAGGTGCTAAATAAAAATTTGTCAAAATGCACTGTATAAAAACCAAATCCAGTCACATCATAACTCTATTCAAAGTATTTGGTTTCTCCCTATTGCCTCCAGAAAAATGTCCAAGTTACTCCTCATGGAGTAAAGGCTGTCTGTGATTTGTCTTCTTTCTGTTTCTTTGTCTTTTCATCCCCTCCATGTTTGTGCTTTAGGCCGCAACCAAGTCAGACTGCTTGCATATTTGTTCTCGTACTCTTGTTCCTCACCTCCATGAGTTTGCAAGGATGTTTTCCCTGTTTGGCTTGCCTCAGGCATGAGTTCTTCTACAAGTTCTTCCCTCATTCTCCTCAGATCAGATCAGATCAGATCAGTTGCTCAGTCGTGTCCGACTCTTTGATTCTCCTAGGTTTCCCCAAAACCAGGGGATTGTGTCACCATCTTTCATCCTCCCATCCAACCTCTATCATGGCACCTAGAGTTCTGTGGTTTATCTCTGTAGAAATAGCCCTATTTCCCAGCAAAGAGCTATCTCTGCATTTTCTCATGCATATGGATATTTCCAGAAGCTTGAGCTTTACCTGATCTACAAAAGATACTCAGTTATTATTTGATGAGTGACTGAATCAATCAAAAAAGTATAAATCTCCCTCCATATCTGAAACCTGTTGAATAAAATACAAGAGACCAATCTAATGAAATGCTAGCCTTCCATTTTGGATGGGATAACAAATAAGACACTTGAAGTATTTACCCATAGGTGTACAAGAGGATGAGTCTGTTTTGTTTGTGTGTGTGTGACTTATTACAAACATCTTTTTGTTAATATGCCAACAGTGTTACAAGGTGGATAAAAATTATTAATCTTGTGCTCCTGACTGAATGCTGTTTGCATCCTCCCCAAATCTGAAATTGGGTCATGAGAGTGGAGCCCTCGAGAATGGGGTTAGTGCCCCTATAAAAGAAACCCGAGAGCTCCCTTCCCATCCCACATTGAGAGGACACAGCTCTAAAGTGGTCACTCCAGGAAGTGGTCCTTCACCAGACACCAAATCTGCCAGCATCTTGGGTTTGGATTTTCCAACCTCCAGAACTGGGAGAAATAAATTTCTGTTGCTTAGAAGCCACCCAGTTTCTAGTATGTTGCTTCAACAGTGCAAACAGACTAACACCTTCTTTTTCAGGGAAGGCTGTGATAATGAGTCAGTGACCAATTCTTTAGTCAAATACAGAGGCTACTGTTAGGTCCAGAACTCAACTGTTGATTTGCCACTGTTCAGGAATTTTCTTTATGGATAACCTGAAAAAAAAAATAGATAATTACTCAGTTCCCAAACTGAATTTGGAAATAACAGCATTTAACTTGCATTTTCCTGCTGATTTGATAATTAATCAAATATCTTTGTAAATGTACTTATTTTAAATACATTGGTCAGAATTTTTTATGTTATCGTAGTAACTGAGTAATTAAAGCAGGTGAAACATTTGCAGAGGGTATTAAATGTTTTATTTATAATTAGATTTAACTAATAAATTACAGATACTATAATTGGTAAGAATCCAAATGAAAAATATTTCTTTCAAGACATAATTTGCTTTGCAGAGCACTGTTTGAAACATGATTAAGAATTACTCTTTCAGTTTTAAAACAAAAATTGAAAATATAAGACTTTTCCAAATGACACAAAATCTTCAGATTTACATCTTTTTTTCCCTTGATTTACTTCTTAAGTGTACTCAATGTTCTTATTTCACATGGGAGTTCCAGAAACCTAAGTCTTTAGCCATAACAAAAATCCTTTTTAGTCAGTTTTGGGGCCACATTTCAAAAGAGTTACTTTTTTAAAAATTCTGTATGTGATATTTACCAGAAAAATATGCAGACCTTGAGACAAGATTTTGCTTGTTTTTTTAAATAGCTAAATTTGCTTGTTTTAAATTGTTTATATGTATCAAAGGTAATTCAATCTAATAAGTGATATTTAATAATTTAATGAGTTAGCATTTTGAATAATTATATTTATAATATATGATAAATGTAATACTATATAAAAATAAAATACATTACATATTTTATATATAACATAACATGTTAAAATAAAACTCTTTAAAAAAAATAGATAAAAAGCAGGACAGGATTTCTGTTCAGTTATCTTATTGTATATTAGAAATGAGGTTGAGGGGAGCATTCCATATCTACATCATATGACATAAGGAGAATAACTATGCCCCGTACTACTACTGACCCTAGGACCACATCTTCATTTGTTAAGCATGGACTGTGTGCCAGGCACTCTTTCTGGCATTATAGATATCTCTCCTTTAAGCCTCAATGCAGGTTTGAGGTAATTATTCTTACATGAGTACATGTAATGTACTAATGTTTGTAGGTTATTAATGAGGGGTTAATACCATCTATCTTTAGGGTTAGTATAAGGAGAATGACAAAATGCATTTGAGAATGTTTTCTAACAGTAAATCTCTATACAAATAGATCATTTTATTCCTGACAACTAATTTCAAAAGGAGACACACTCAAATTTGATCATATGTAATAGCGTTTGTTTAATTATCCAGTTATGTCCTATGTCAAGACATTGTTGACTTGGTAACTCAGAGCCTTAATTGTCAAACAGAATTCTTCTCAGAAATACATGTTAGATGTGAGTATATATACCTTCGTGTACAGAATGTACTGAATCATTGAATGCTAGGTATGGAAGGCTCCGTCTATGGCTTCCAGCTCAATTTCTTTATTTTACAGAAGTGGAACTTGAAACAATAAGAGGGTGGCTTATTTGTAGTCAGAAGTACATTCTGTCAAGTTCTGGGTGATAAAGCGCTGGTAACAAAGGAGAGAAAACTATGGAAAGGGGTTTGGAGAAACTGCTTTGGGGAAAAGGAGTTGGGAGAGAGAGAACAGGCTTTCCAGGCACAATATTGGAAAGGGTGCCCCAGCCTCAACCTTAATTCCTGAAGCCTTCCCTCCATTTGGCATCAAGGAATCCAGACAGCAGAGTCAGACGGGCTGGGATTCCAGGCTCTAACCAGGAGGATGGCTGGATCATTGCATCACAGGTGCAGACCAGGTGTGCCTGAGTTCCAATACTACTCCCAAGAGTGACTGTAGTGTTGGCTCATCAGAGGACTGGGGAATCCAGGAACTGGAAGCTGGGGCTGCAAGATGGTCCTGGCCATTGTGCTGCCATTGTGAGGGCAGAGCTGAGCCCAGAATCCAGCGGTCCTGAGCCCTGCTCTGGCCTCCATGCTTTCTGGATGCATCAAGTCTGCCTTTGGCTCTAGTCGTCTTTCCTGGACCTCGCTTGTCTCTTTCTTCCATAAACACTTTTATTGCAAAAGATGAACAATATGATTGGTGTGACTCTATATAACTGGAGTAATGAGAGGCTTGGGGACAATTTCATGTCTGCCCCCTATCACATAATGGGAATAGGGATTTCCCCATGCCAGCACGTGACCCCCACCCACACTTGCCAGGCACCGAATGTCTACCAGGCACTTCTGGCACTGTGAGGATTTCCATTGCTTGGTGGCACTTGCTCTGATGTGATGTTTACAGAACACACAGCCACATCCAAGATCATTCAACAATTTGAATATATCTACTTCTTCACACAGTCTGTTCACCAATAACAAAATGTGTTTACCCTGCCTTCCAGTCTGGAGTATTGAAAGATCCTGGTCTTTGAAGCCTTCCTCCAACACTTACCTGCTGTGTTAACTTGAAGCAATTCCTTAACTTCTCTGAACTTCAGTTCTCATTACGGATGTAACAGTTTCTGCCTCACACGGTCGGTGTACATAGTTTCTGGCATGTAATGAAGAGTTCATAAATGATAGCTATTATTATATAGCTACTTCTGTTGATATCTTTTATCAGACCAGTTACAAGAAAATGAGTGAAACCTAAATTGAGTGCATTCAAAAGCAATAATAATAGCAACATTAGCAGTATTTGTCAAGCACTTTCTATATTTTGGGTGCTGTTTTATCAACAATTGCCTGTATTATTTAATCCTCACAACAACCTTTGCTACCAATTTAAAGGTAGTAAATCATTGTGTAGATACTGGTAAGTAAAGCAATTAAAAATTAAAAAAATACTTGTAAATAGTTGGACTAGTTTCTGGCATATAGTAAGTGCTTTGTTGTTCCTGTTAAGTCACTAAGTCATGTCAGACTCTTTGTGATCCCATGGACTGTAGCCCACCAGGCTTCTCTGTCCATAGGATCTCCCAGGCAAGAATACTGGAGTAGGTAGCCATTTCCTTCTGCAGAGGACCTTCCCTACCCAGGGATCAAACCCCCATCCCCAGCATTGGCAGGTGGATTCTTTACCACTGTGTCTTCTTGTGGAAGACAAGAAGTGCTATAAATGCTTATTAAAATGTAAAAGGGGAAATACCATTCTTTCCCCCATTTCTCAGATAGAGATACTGACTCCCAGAAATGAAATGACTTGGCCAAAGTCACAATGCTAGAGAGGAAGAAAACCGAGATCCACGCTCTGGTGGGGTTCCTGCAGGCCTCGCATGAAGAGTGTGACAAACAGTTCTAGTATTTCTGGCAGCACGGAAAGCTGGCCCACGATGGAGATGAAGAGAGCAATTCACCCACCAAGTTATCCTGCGTGTTAGCTTTCTCCCTCATTTCTTCAGATACTGACTTCTTCCAACCCCCTCACTTCCAGGGCTCGCTCTGTTCATCCACTTGGGTGGTCCTTTGTCTCTCTGGAGAGCAACTGAACTACACCAATCTCTTTCTGATCCCACAGGGGACCTTGAAAAGTCACCGTTCTTTCTCAAGAGCTTTCCTGTTTCAAATAACCCCATTTTCATCCACATTGTACATAGCAGGTCAACCCAGATCAGAAATCTACCTGCCATCCCCCCACCACCTTTGTGATTTTTTCCTAGAACGTTCCTAATCCCCTCTCTGCACAAATCAATACATCATTTTCCCAGAGTCTCAAGAAATGGATTCCTGGAAATGTGCATGTGTGTTACTTAATCACGCAGCTGCAGCATGGGGATACAGGTAAACTTCTCTCTGCTCGTGTCCAGACAGCCAGGAATGTGATGGGATGCACGCCTCTTCTGGCTCCATGGTTTACCTTTTCTCCAGAGTAACCTCTGCCACACGTCTCTGCACAGAAAGCCTCGTCCATCTCAGAAGGCTGTGGCTTGATCTCAACGATAAGAACATCCCTGTCACTGGAATCCACGGCTCACAGGGCCTGCTTTGCTTCTCAAGGATGCTAAGTTCTTAAACCCAGGCAAGATGAAGAACATATTGTGCATCCCTTGGGGACTATTTAAAACGTACAATATAAATATTTCTGCTTTGAATGGACTTAACTTAGCAAGCCTGGGTCTGGTTTGTGTCCTTCTAGTCATCACACCGACGGGGTGTGTGCCAGCCCTTCATTTAGCTGAGCCGAGTGGAGCTGGCAAAGAGCCGTCAGCACCCGAGTGCCCCTCGAGGGGTGCCAAGTCGCCCTTGATCACATAATGCCTTTCAGATAAAGTTAGCTCCGCAGGAGGCCCTGCCTCATGCTAGTGCTTTCTGGTGACAGATCCCCCGGCTCTGGGTCTCCCGTGGCAATGAAATCCAAAGGGAAAGTCAGGGAGACTTTCCTGGTGGTCCCACGGTTAACACTTTGCCTTCCAATACACAGTGTACAGGTTCAATCCCTGATCAGGGAGCAAAGATCCTGCATGCCTTGCAGCTAAAAATCCAGAGCATAAAAAAGCAACAGAAGCAATATTGTAACAAATTCATTAAAGCCTTAAAAAAAGAAAGAGGCCCCATGAAACCTCACCCCAAAAATAAATAAAAGTCAAAAAGAGAAAGGGAGAGTCAGCCAGCCAGGGGTGACAGTGGGGTGCTGGGCCTGAGACGCATGGCCTTTGCTTTGTCAGAGTCGACCCCAAACCACTGCCTTCCTTCCCACCCTTTTCCCCTTACCAGGGTGTCCTGAAATTTTTCTGAATATAACGGAAAAACTTAAGAACAGCCACATCTTTCTCCTGGCATCCTCCCACTTTGCCAGGCTTAATGGCTGCATGTCAAATAGGAGTCAATACAAGTTGAGTCTCACACAGTGTTCAGAAATTTAGCCTGGCCCCTTTATCCTGCCTTAATGTGGGACCCAAGCCTTGTTGAGGACTAGGGAGCAGGCAGTGTGTGGGCTTTCCTGAGTCTTGTAGAACTGTGCTTAGTCAATTCAGTCGTGTCCGACTGTTTGCGATCCCATGAACTGTAGCCCGCCAGGCTCCTCTGTCCATGGGGATTCTCCAGGCAAGAATACTGGAGTAGGTTGCCATGCCCTCCTCCAGGGGATCTTCCCAACCCAGGGATTGAGCCCAGGTCTCCCACACTGTAGGCAGTTTCTTTACCATCTGAGCCACCAGGGAAGCCCCAGGTAGGGCTGAATGATGTCTATTTTTTGTGTATGTTCTATTTGCAGGTCTTTTTTGGTTCTGAGAAACATTAAACAATAAAAGAAGCCTCACTGGGTGCAGGAAACATCTGTCTTTGTGAAGCCAGGGGATACTAAGTACTCCAGGGACAGTACTAAGTGGGAAAGTGGCTCAGATGCCTTCCTTCAAACAAAACCTCCTGAGGAAGTCCCACCTTCAGAGGGATTTTTCTGGCTCAAGGAGGGTGTTGTGTCAACTTAAAAAATATTCACAACCTCAAAGTTGAGAGCTTTTTTTTTCTTTGGTGGGAATTTTTAGGACTTCAAACCCAGAAGACAGTATCTCAAATAACCTGAGAGAACTCCGAGGAGGTGGAGGGAGCCAGGTTATATAGAAGTTTTATAACAAAGTGGGCAGGAAATCTGAACATCAAAAGTCTATTGTTAATGAAAGAAAACCAGTTATCTCAAGTTAAGAAATTCAGGCTTTTCTTTGTATGTAAAGATGCAAGAATCTGGGCTCGCTGAAATCATTTCTTTGATATTTACCTCAGCTATCTGGGGCCAGTATCCTGTTTTCAGATTCTGAGCTTCCTTTCTTCAGGGCTCACAGTAGGGATTGGGTGCAGTCTGAGGGCAGGTATTCTTCCTGAATTCCCTCAGATTTCACCAGCTCACCATTGTGGTGGCTGCAATTGCTGATGGCTGTGACATCCTTGTTTATTGATATGGCAGGAAATATTCCACTTCTCAAATGGAACACTATGAACAGCACCCCCGGGAAACACCTGAGGCTTTGAGGAGCAGAGCTAGGGAAGCCTCTGGATATAAAGGGAACACACAACCTGGGGTTCTGGCTCCAGTTCTGCTGTAACCCGCTTGAATGGTAGCAAGCCAGTCATTTCACACTTTTTTTAAAAGTCGTTCAATTGTGTCTGACTCTTTGCAACCCCATGGACTATATATAGTCCATGGAATTCTACAGGCCAGAATACTGGAGTGGGTAGCCTTTCCCTTCTCCAGGGGATCTTCCCAACTCAGGAATCAAATCCAGGTCTTCCACACTGCAGGTGGATTCTTTACCAGCTGAGCCACAAGGGAAGCCCAAGAATACTAGAGTGGGTAGCCTATCCCTTCTCCAGAGGATCTTCCTGACCCAGGAATCAAACTGGGATCTCCTACATTGTAGGTAAGATTCTTTACCAACTGAGCTATCAGGGAAGCCCATTTAACACTTAGGTGTTTATTCTCTCTTCTGTCAGTGAATGTTCAGATGAGAATAGAGTGTGGTGATCATTTCATTCTCACAGCACTTCCTGCTTGACTCAGTTTGCAGAGGAGTATCAGGGGTTGTAACCAGAATTCCACTCATTATTTTTCTTCTTCTCCTCCCAGCTCCCACATCATTTTGGATCAGCCAGAGAAGAGATGCTACCTGGGGTCTCCTTGCATCCCCAGAATCTTGGTGCAAAGTTCTATGTATTGGGTACTTTATAGCCAACAAAAATTTCTTCCTCACAGTTTTGGAGTCTGAATGTCCAAGGTCAAGACACGAGTACAGTTGGCTTCTAATGAGGGCCCTCTTACTGATTCCTGATAATACATGACCTTCTCACTGTGTCCTCACAGGGCAGAAGGGGAAATGGAGCTCTCTGAGGTCTCTTTAGCAAGGGCACTACTCGCGTTCATGAAGGCTCCACCCTAATGACCCAATTACATCCCCAAAGCCCTGTCTCCTAATACCATCTCCTTAGGGGTTAGGTTTTCAACATACAAATTTGGTGGGTTTGTAAATATTCAATCTATAACATCCAATCCCTCCATATACTGCAAATCAGCCAACCTCAGACACGTCCTGTCTCTTGCCCACTTGGGGGTCTTCTATAGCTTATTTTCTCCTGCTCTAAACTTCCTTTATTTTTCTTTTTGCCTTTCCATTTAACAGAAAAAAACAAGCAGTTATGTGTACAAGGCACTGTGATGTCTCAGATGATTTGTAAGAACTGGCTGAAGAAGCTGGTGTCCAAGGCTGTGGACACAGGTAAGGTGGGGGATGTCACCACCCCCAATCTCTGCACAAGGCTGGTGTCTCTGGAATATCAGAAGCCCTGTTCCTGGCCTAAGGTCTTCATTTACTCCAGGCTCCCACCTCACTGGGGATCTCTGGTTCCCAGGCTCCTCATATAAAATAAGGAGACTTAGTTTGCTGATTACCACGACGCCTGTTAATTCTAACCTCCTTGGAAGATGCCACCCCATATACTTCTTAAAATAGGCTTGGGCTGGAGCTGATCAGAATAGCAACAAAGCAAAGCAGAATTTCAAGGAATAAAGTTCAAAGGTCTTGCACCCTGATGTCTTTGGTGTTGCTTGCCTAATAAAATAAAACAAAACATCACAAGTAAGATATTTTACTATTGATGAGGAAGAATGTCCATGGCTTCTTTTTTGCATTAGATAGCACCACAAATGCAACACAATTTCAGATTGTTTGGAACTTTTTATTTTATGAAAGTCACCCACAATCACAGGACCCCTACATTACAGCCATTATTCTCGGTTTTTCTGTTTGACAGTTATCTTGGCTATGAGATTATCTCAAAGTTGGTTTATGCATTTTTTCATGGACATCTCATCGTGAACATCTTTGGTGCTAATAAGATTACAGGCTTTGGGATCAGATAGCCCTTTTTAAAAAATATTTATTATTTATTTATTTGGCTGCATTGACTGTTAGTTGTGGCTTATGGAATCTTTTGTTGCAACATATGGGGTCTAGTTTCATTCAGATCAAATCAGTCACTCAGTCGTGTCTGACTCTTTGGGACCCCATGAATCGCAGCACACCAGGCCTCCCTGTCCATCACCAACTCCCAGAGTTCACTGAGACTCACGTCCATCGAGTCAGTGATGCCATCCAGCCATCTCATCCTCTGTCGTCCCCTTCTCCTCCTGCCCCCAATCCCTCCCAGCATCAGAGTCTTTTCCAATGAGTCAACTCTTTGCATGAGGTGGCCAAAGTACTGGAGTTTCAGCTTTAGCATCATTCTAGATTCATTACCAGGGATCAAACCCCAGCCCCCTGCATTGGGAGCATGGAGTCTCACCACGGGACCACCAGGGAAGGCCCAGTTAGCCACATTCTATCTGTATAACTCTAGATAGTGTCTAAACCATCAGTTTCCCCATCTGTAAAATAGTACAACGACTAGGATTAATGTGAACACATGTGGCGCAGAGTTTGACATGTAGACAATATCAGTTCTGCCCTGCCTCCTTCTGAATATCCCAGACAGCTATTGTTTGTGGTCTTTCCTATCTGACTAACCAAAAGGGATTATGAATCTAGTTCTATGTTTTGTTTTGCCAAAATTATTTTGGTGTGTAATGTTGAGCCAATCCAGCATTTATCTTTTGAACTTCCCTTTTGAGAGACACTGTGCATTTTCCTGTGTAGTGTATAAAAAGCATGATCCTAGTTCTCGAGGAACCTATCACCTATAAAGGGAGATTAAAGCTAATCTGCAAATAGCTGTGATGCAGCTGTAATACAAGGTATGTTGAGAGATATAGGAGGCACCCAGATTGCGATGACTCCAAAGTAGGAAGAGGGAACTTCCTGCCAGTGACAGTTCCAGTTCTGCCCCTTTAAATGCACCCACCTGTCGGCAGACACCCCATTCTCTTGGCTCCTGTTCTGTGCTTATCATATCCTCTGGTTTCTCCGCCTTGTTTAATGCTTTGCTCTCCTGCCTCTCCATTTAACTTCTTGACCATTTTTTCTTAAACCATTTTTCTCATGTCTGCCTTTGTGATATCATGGCCCCCTGACTTCATATATTGTTTATACAGTAGAGTTCACACTCTACTACTCTGTCCAGAGCTCCAGGAAACTCACCTAGCTAGTTTTGCTCAGGTCTTCGCTGGTAGCTCAGCAGTAAAGAATCTGCCTGCAGTGCAGTAGATGCAAGAGACACAAGTTCAAGTTCTGGGTGGGGAAGATCCCCTGGAGAAGGAAATGGCAACCCACTCCAGTATTCTTGCCTGGAAAATTCCATAGACAGAAGAGCCTGGTGGGCTACAGTCCATGGGGTCGTATAGAGTCAGACGTGACTGAGCACACACACACACACACACACACACACACACACAGCCTGCCCTATTCGTTAGCCACACCCTGATTCACTAGCTCCACCCTGATTTATTAACCACTCCTTAATTCATTGGCCATGCCCTGATTCACTAGCCATGCCCTGATTCTTCCCCATCCTTTACTCAGGAAGGACGTTTTTGGTACAGGAGAGACTTGATCTGTTCCTTTAAGAGCAGATGATTTTTCAAAAGATAGAAGAGATTTCTAAATGCTGAAAATGAGCTACACAAAGTGCAAATACAGGAAATTGTCCCATCTCTGGGGATTGCTGAGTAATGGGGCTGGAACACAGGTCAGAGAATGGAGATATGGAAGAATTCTGAATGGATAAATTTAGGTAAAATTGTGGAGGTCTCAGACATCTCATTTAATAGTTTTAAACTTCATCTGGTAGTATGGAGCTACTAGAGATTTCTTATCTAAATATGTTTTAAGATTTCTCGACAAAGGCTTTGCAGCTTGAGAAGGGATATGATCTCATTTCTGGGTGTACCATGCTTCCTTGGGGCCCCTCTATGACCCACAATTATTCCAGTATCACCTGGTGGCGCTTGCTTCAGCCTCAGCTATGCTTTTTCCTTTCTGACCTGGACCTTCTCTGATGCTGCACCTGGAATGGGAAGGAAGGGCCCTCACAAGTATTCCATCCTGCCAGCCCCAACGTGCAAACAGGTTAACCCATGCAGCAACCTTTACCCCATGGGGAGGCAGGTGGGTGATAAATGTTACCCTCTGGGGCACATTATCCACAGCTCTTAGGAGAATCCCACATGGCTGAGCTCAGAATGTACCATGGAAACGTTGCTCTTGTTTTCTGTTTTCTTCCTCTGCCTTATTCCCCTCCTATTTCCTGGGATCTCTTCCCAAAATAAATACCTTTGAGAAATGCCTTATCTCAAGGTCTGTTTTTTTTCCTCCGAAAGCTGGGCTAATACCTGTGGGACTTGTGTCTCTGCCCTGGAGCAAGGATGAGAATAAGATTTCAAACTACATTTCAAATCCATTAGCCTATAGGGGATTTTGTTTTTTGGTTTTTACCCATATTCTTTTTTTTGTTTGTTATTATAAAATATATTTAACATAAAAGTTGCTATTTTAACCATTTCTAAGTGTCAAGTCAGTGGCATTACTTACGTGCACAGTATTATTCTAGTATGATCACTTAAACTTCAAACTTCTTTCATTACCCCTACAGAAATTCTTTAGCCAGCAAGCAAGAACGTCCTTCCAGCCTGGGTAACCTCTCATCTACTTTATGGCTCTGAATTCTTCTGTTCTAGAGATTGCATATACTAATACAATATTTATCCTTTTATGTCTGGCTTATTTGACTCAGCATAACATTTTTAAGATTCATCCAAATTGTATCATGTATTAGAACTTCACTCCTTTTCATGGAGTATATTTTCATGGACGTGGAGTATATATTTCATGTCTTTTTCATGGACAATATTTCCTTGTTTGGATATACCATATTTTGTTTTCACATTCATCCATCAATGGACACTTGGATTACTTCCACATTTTGATTCTTGTGAATAATGCTGCAGTGAATATTCTCATACAAGGATCTGTTCAAATCCTTTTGGGGGGGTATGTACTCAGGAAGGAAATTGCTAAGTCATATGGTGATACTGTATTTAACTTTTTGAGGAATTGACAACATGCTTTCAACAGCCATTGTGCCATTTTACATTCCCACCAGCAGTGTAAGAGGGTTCCAGTTTCTCCACATCCTCACCAACACATTGTTTTTCATTTTAAAATTTTATTATTATTTCCATCCTGGTGGGTGTAAATGGCATCTCATTGTGGGTTTTGTTGTTTTTGTTTTGTTGTTTGGTTGCACTGGGTCTTTGTTGCTGTGCAGCCTTTCTCTAGCTGCAGAAAGCAGAGGCTGCTCTCTGGTTGTGGTGCCTGGGCTTCCCCTTGTGGTGGCTTCTGTTGTTGTGGCGCACGGCTCTCGGCACACGGGCTCAGTACTTGTGGCTCAAGAGTGTGCACTGCAGCACGCAGGTTTCAGGATTCATGGCACTCGGGCTCAGTAGTTATGACACAAGGCTTAGTTGCTCTGCAGCCTGTGGAATCTCCTCACACCAGGGGTTGACCCTGTGTCCCCTGCATTGGCAGGCAGATTCCTATCCACTGTACCACCTGGGGAGTCCTCATTGTGGTTTTGATGTCCATTTGCTTAAGGAGGAAGGACTCTGAGAGCATCCTGTCATGTGCTTATGGGTCATTTGTATATTTTCTTTGTAGAAATATCAATTCAAATCTTTTGTCTTTGAAACAAGTTGGGTGGTTTGTGTTTTTCTTGTTGAAAATTAGTCTCTTTATATATTCTAGACGTATGGTGAGGTATACCAGAGATTCAGTTTGCAAACATTTGCTCCCATTCTGTCCATTGTCTTTTTACTTTCTTGATAAAGTCCTATGCACAAAACTTTTTAATGTTACTGAAGTTCAATTTACCTAGTTTATCTTTAGTTGCTTGTGTTTTTTTGGTGTTATATCTAAAAATCCATTGGCAACTCCAAGATTATGAGAATGTACCCTTGTGGATTCTTGAACTATTTTTTTTGAAGACTTATGCCTCAGGCACTTTGCATATTGAATGTTGTTTAATTCTTGCAGCAAATCTACGTGGTAATATTGTCCTCTTTTGATTGATTGGGACATTTCAACTCAAAACAGCAATTTGACCAAGATTGTGCAACTGTCAAAATAATAGAAGAAGGATTTGAATCAATGCTTACAATACCCTAATAGACACATATTTGAGGCAGGGGTGGGGGCTGTTCAGGAATGAGATATCATAATTTATAGGCTTTCTCAAGATTTCTTCCAAATTATAATTTTTTCTTAAAATACTTCCAACATTCTTTATGCACATTACTCATTATTATGGATATCTAAAAATTTTTGTTTAATAAATAAGAAATATTAAATTTAGTAGTATTTATAAAGTATAGTGAATGTTCAAACACTGGAAATGCCAGCAAACAATATTGGCTTATAGTCAAATAGTGTTAATATTTGGATCTCTTAGCAAGATTAATAGAATGTCAACGAATCTTGTGTAGAAACAGCCAATTTAGGGATTTATTTGCTTCTAAAACTTGCTATTTCTTAAATCATTCTTAATAGGATTTAAATAAAGCATACAAAGTATATAAACTTCTTAATATTTATTTTATGTGCCAGAATGACTCACTGTTAGCAGCAGACAGGGCCAGAAGCAAACACTTATGACAACAGCTTCAAGCAAGACTGGGCTTCCCAGGTGGCTCAGTGGTAAGGAATCCACCTGCCAATGCAGGAGATGCAGGTTCAGTCCCTGGGTTGGGAAGATCCCCTGGCTAAGGAAATGCCAACCACTGTAGGGATGGAGTCCAGGGAACTCCCATGGACAGATGAGCCTGGTGGGCTACAATCCGTGGGGTTGGAAGAGAGTCAGACATAACTTAGTGACTAAACAACAACAAGCAAGACTGGTTAGATTATAAATTCTCCTCTCTGATTAAGCTTCAATTCTTTCTAGAGAGTTATAATACTTTTTCCCTTTCCTCAATTTCTGAAATTTATTCTCAGGATTCAGAAAACATAAAATTTCTGAGAAATGCCAAGAAATAATTCTTGCATAGAAGCACTAATTAGAACCAGATCTGGGTGTTTCCCCTTAAAATCCCCAAGAGACCTTAAGAAGGAAAGAAAAAAGGAAAAGACCATTCAGTTTTATGATTAGAAGGTCTTCATATAACATTTTGAGAGTGATTATTGCTGTATTAGTTTTCTATTACTGCTGTAAAAAATTACAACAAACTTGTTCAGCCACTAAATCATGTCTGACTCTTTGCGACCCCACAGGCTGCAGCATGCCCGGCTCCTCTGTCCTCCATTATCCCCAAGTTTGCTCAAATTCATATCCATTGAGTTGGTGATGCTATCTAACCATCTCATCCTCTTCTAGCCCCTTCTTCTTTTTTGTCTTCAATCTTTCCCAACATCAGGGTCTTTTCCAGTGAGTCAGCTCATCACATCAGGTGGCCAAAGTATTGGGCGCTTCAGCTTCAGCTACAGTCCACAATTTCACTGGCTTAAATTAATGCAAATTCTCTCACTGATCTAAAGAATCAGTGTCACTGGACTAACGTCAACTCACTGACAGAGCCAGTTCCTTTTGAAGGCTTTGATGTTTCCCTGTGTTTTTCATCTTTGAGTAACTGCCTATATTCCTTTGCTTGTGGCCCCTTCCTGATTTTCCAAAAGCATCACTGCAATCTCTGCTTTCATCATCACACCAGCTTCTCCTCTGACTCTAACTTCTCCTTCATCCCTCTTTTAAGGACCACTGTGGTTATGTTGAGCCCATTGTATAATTCACGATAATATCTCTTATCTAAAGATCTCTAAATTAATCACATCTGCAGAGTCTCTTTTGCCATATAAGGTAATATTCACAGGTCCAGGGATGAGGTTGAGGACCTAACAGAGGACCCATTCTTTAGCCTGCTGCATTGGGCATTGTGGTCCACTCTTCAAATAGGAATCAAAGGCAGAAGATAGAGGTGGCCAGGACCCGACAATAGGTGAGCCATCTAAATCAAGGTAGCAAAGGATGTTCCCATGTGCCAGTTAGGCTTCATCTCCATAGGCAAAATTCAAGTCTAATGAAACTCAGCAGGTTCCTATCCTGATCAAAGTCAAGAGCTGGTGAGCATACATGTTGCATTACAAGGGACTCAACTTCAAAGAAAGTAGGATCCAGATGACTGATGCCTTAAAGTTTAGGTGGGCAGCCATCATGGACAGTCTGTCAATAGAACAAGAGTTCCTACTTAGGCTGTGGTTTTAAAGGATGTCTAATGTCTTAGAAGGAAAACTGGGAAGAATCAAGTGTGGCTTCAGGGCTCTAACAGTATTCAGAGGAACCAGCTTGTTCCTGTATTACACATTCAGAATGTAGAAAGAGGACTTCCCTCGTGGTCCAGTGGTTAAGAATCTGCCTGCCAATGCTGGGGACACAGGTTTGATCCCTGGTTCAGGAAGGTTCCACGTGCCTCAGGGCAACTGAGCCCATGTGTCACAACTACTGAGCCTAAGCTCTAGAGCCTGTACTCTGCAACAAGAGAAGTCACTTCAGTGAGAAGTCCACACACTACAATGAAGAATGGCACCCACTCGGGCAACTAGAGAAAGCCCATGCACAACAATGAAGAACCAGCACAGCTCAAAAAAATTTTTTTAAAGATTGATTTAAAAAGAGAGAGAGAATGTAAAAAGATGCAAAAGCATGGTTCTTACGACCTGTGTTTTAGGAGAGTGCATTTTTTGGAAACTGTGTTATCCAACCCTAGTGTGGTAAGCAATATGTGGGGCAGGTGAGCTGTGACCTAAGAAAAGCTTGAGATTTTCTATGATTAGAATTAGGAATAGGCTTAGACAAATCAGATTTACAAAAAGAAAGATTTACTTATTCTTAAGTCTACTGAGCACTTGTATCTGGTATGTATGTGTGTGCATGCATGTGGGTGCATGTGAAGTTTAGAAAGAGTGCATCTTACTTATCCACTCTCCCAGTGAGGTATAGCAAGATTGCCTATAGCTTTCTGGTACCAAAAACCACGTTGCAATGCTTATACCCAAATCCTTGTTCTTATGGACCTCTATGAGGATTTATTTGAATATACCTGGAATGGGATTCCTAGGTCAGGGAATAGAAGTGCCTGGTAACTTCGCAGAATGATGGCATCAGTCTACATTTTTTTTTCCAATAATGCTTAAAGATCCAGGTATCTTCACATCCCTGTCAACATTTATCATTTTCCAACTTTCTAACTTTTGCCCATCAGTTTATTAGGCAGTGTCTCCTTATTGTTTTAATTTACACTTTCCTGATTACTGAGATTAATCATTTTTTGTGTGTGCTTATAGTCATGTGGCTTTCCTCTGCTATAATTTGCCTCTTTGTAAACTTTTCTATTTAGAGTAGTTCTCTTTTTCTTGGTTCTCATGAAAGTGCCTCCGGTATTCTTGAATATTAATCCTTTGTCAGTGCTAGGCATTACTGATAACTTTTCCATTCTGTCAGTCTATGAATTCTGTCTGTGACATTCCTTGCCGAACAGAAATTCATAGTTTTGATGTGATCAAACATATCAAGTGTTAGCTTTCCTGAGGTTTTAAGAATTCTCTCCTGTTCAAGTCACAAAAATATTCCTCTATGTTTTCTAATAACTTTAGGTCTTTAATGCACTTGATATCCAACAATCTGGTGCTAGACTCAGGTTTATTTCTTTTTTTAGTTTTTTTATTCAGCTTTATTTTTCTTCCTAATACTAGCTACTGGATAATGGATTCTTTCCATGGTGATTAGTTATGCTATTTTACTATCCATTAAGTTCCCCTCTCTACATGCATCTGTCTCTGACCTTTTATTATTTTTTTTATGTTCTTTTGGTCTCCTTTGATGCCATACTGGTTTTATTATTTTGACTATGATCAGTCTTAATAATTGATACATGTCCCCCTTATAAATTTTCCTTCCAGAATAACTTAGCTTTTGAGAACCTTCATTCTTTTTTCTTCCTTTTCTTTCTAATATTAAGATACTTTTCATACATTAAACATACCTTTTGGAAGTGTATAATTCAGTGGTTTCTAGTAATGTTTTCTGCCATCACCATTGTGCTCAGAATCTTTTCATCACCCCAAAGAGAAACTTTGTACCTGTCAGTAACAACTCCTCCTCTCCCCCATCTTCAAACTCCTGGAAAATGCTAATCTACTTTCTACCTCTGTGGGTTTACCTATTCTGAACATTTCACTTAAACAGAAGTATACAATATGTGATTTTTAACTGGCTTCTCTCACCTCAGTCAGTCAGTTCAGTTGCTCAGTCATGTGACTCTTTGCGACCCCATGGACTGCAGCATGCCAGGCTTCCCGTCTACCACCAACTCCCAAAGCCTACTCAAACTCATGTCCATCGCATCAGTGATGCCATCCAACCATCTCATCCTCTGCTGTACCCTTCTCCTCCTGCCTTCCATCTTTCCCAGCATCAGGGTCTTTTTCAATGAGTCAGTTCTTCGCATCAGGTGGCCAAAGTATTGGAGCTTCAGCTTCAGTGTCAGTCCTTCCAATGAATATTTGGGACTGATTTCCTTTAGGATTCACAGGTTGGATCTCCTTGTAGTCCAAGGGACTCCCAAGAGTCTTCTCCAACACCACAGTTTAAAAGCATCAATTCTTCAGTGCTCAGCTTTCTTTATAGTCCAACTCTCACATCCATACATGACTGCTGGAAAACCATAGCCTTGACTAGACAGACCTTTGGTGGTAAAGCAGTGTTTCTGCTTTTTCATATGGTGTCTAGGTTGGTGATAACTTTTCTTCCAAGGAGCAAGTGTCTTTTAATTTCATGGCTGCAGTCACCATCTGCAGTGATTTTGGAGCCCAAAAAAACAGTCTGTCACTGTTTCCATTGTTTCCCCATCTATTTGCCATGAAGTGATGGCAAATCATGATCTTAGTTTTCTGAATTTTGAGTTTTAAGCCAACTTTTTCACTCTCTTCTTTCACTTTATCAAGAGGCTCTTAGTTCTTCTTTGCTTTCAGCCATAAGGGTGGTGTCATCTGCATATCTGAGGTTATTGATATTTCTCCTGGCAATCTTGATTCCAGCTTGTGCTTCATCCAGCCTGGCATTTTGCAGGATGTACTCTGCATATAAGTTAAATAAGCAGGGTGACAATATACAGCCTTCATGTACTTCTTTTCCTATTTGGAACCAGTCTGTTCCATGTCCAGTTCTAACTGTTGCTTCTTAACCTGCATACAGATTTGTCAGGAGGCAGGTCAGGTGGTCTGGTATTCCCATCTCTTTAAGAATTTTCCACAGTTTATTGTGATTCACACAGTCAAAGGCTTTGGCATAGTCAATAAAGCAAAAGTGGATGTTTTTCTGGAACTCTCTTGCTTTTTTCGGTGATCCAGTAGATGTTGGCAATTTGATCTCTGGTTCCTCTTTTTCTAAATCCAGCTTGAACATCTAGAAGTTCATGGTTCAGGTACTCTTGAAGCCTAGCTTGGAGAATTTTGAGCATTACTTTGCTATTGTGTGAGATGAGTGCAATTGTGCAGTAGTTTGAAAATTCTTTGGCACTGCCTTTCTTTGGGATTGGAATGAAAACTGACCTCTTCCAATCCCTTGGCCACTGCTGAATTTTCCAAATTTGCTGGCATATTGAGTGCAGCACTTTCACAGCATCATCTTTTAAGGATTTGGAATACCTCAACTGGAATTCCATCACCTCCACTAGCTTTGCTCATAGAGATGCTTCCTAAGGCCCTCTTGACTTTGCATTCCAGGATGTCTACTCTAGATGAATGATCACACCACCTCCTGAAGATCTTTTTTGTATAGTTCTTCTGTGTATTGTTGCCGCCTCTTCTTAATATCTTCTTCTTCCATTAGGTCCATATTATTTGTGTCCTTAATTGTGCTCACCTTTGCATGAAATGTTCCCTTGGTATCTCTAATTTTCTTCTCTCACTTAGCATCATGTTTTCAATGTTCATCCATGTTAGGCTATGTATCATGCTATGTAGTGTTTTTGTTGTCAAATAATATTCCATCTGTATATATGTTCCCTATTTTGTTTAACATTCATCAATTGATGAATATTTGCTTTGTTTCTACTTTTTACTATCTTGAGTGATGTTGATGCAAATGTTTATGTACATGTTTTTGTGTGAACACAGTTTCAGTGATCTTGATTATATACTGAAGAGTCCAATTTCTGGGTCATATGGTAACTTCAACCTTAAGTTTTTGAGAAACTCTCAAGCTGTTTTCCAAAATGAGTGTGCCATGTTACATTTCCACGAAGAGCAACGTCATCTTTTACGTGAGTTATTGCTGAGGCTTCTAACCCTTTTCCCTGCTTCCACACCCACCCTCAAACTGTCTCCTTTCAATACAATACCAGAAGGATTCAGTGGATTTGATTTCCATTTTCCTAATGGCTTGGAATACGGAATGAAGCAGGGCAAAGACTAATAGTGTTTTGCCAAGAAAATGCACTGGTCATAGCAAACACCCTCTTCCAAAAACATAAGAGAAGACTCTACACATAGGCATCACCAGATGGTCAACACCAAAATCAGATTGATTATATTCTTTGCAGCCAAAGATGGAGAAGCATCTTTGTTGACTATACAGTCAACAAAAACAAGACCAGGAGCTGACTGCGGCTCAGATCATGAACTCCTTATTGCCAAATTCAGACTTCAATTGAAGAAAGTAGGGAAAACCACTACACCATTCAGGTATGACCTAAATCAAATCCCTTATGATTATACAGTGGAAGTGAGAAATAGGTTTAAGGGACTAGATCTGATAGATAGAGTGCCTGATGAACTATGGACGGAGGTTCATGACATTGTACAGGAGACAGGGATCAAGACCATCCCCATGGAAAAGAAATGCAAAAAAGCAAAATGGCTGTCTGAAGAGGCCTTATGAATAGCTGTGAAAAGAAGAGAAGTGAAAAGCAAAGGAGAAAAGGAAAGATATTCCCATTTGAATGCAGAGTTCCAAAGAAAAGCTAGGAGAGATAAGAAAGCCTTCCTCAGCAATCAATGCAAAGAAATAGAGGAAAACAACAGAATGGGAAAGACTAGAGATCTCTTCAAGAAAATGAGAGATACCAAGGGAATATTTCATGCAAATATGGGCTCAATAAAGGACAGAAATGGTATGGACCTAACAGAAGCAGAAGATATTAAGAAGAGGTGGCAAGAATACACAGAAGAACTGTACAAAAAAGATCTTCATGACCCAGATAATCACGATGGTGTGATCACTCCTAGAGCCAGACATCCTGGAATGTGAAGTAAGTGGGCCTTAGAAACCATCACTACGAACAAAGCTAGTGGAGGTGATGGAATTCCAGTTGAGCTATTTCAGATCCTGAAAGATGATGCTGTAAAAGTGCTTCACTCAATATGCCAGCAAATTTGAAAAACTCAGCAGTAGCCACAGGACTGGAAAAGGTCAGTTTTCATTCCAATCTCAAAGAAAGGCAATGCCAAAGAATGCTCAAACTACCGCACAATTGCACTCATCTCACATGCTAGTAAAGTAATGCTCAACATTCTCCAAGCCAGGATTCAGCAATATGTGAACCGTGAACTTCAGATGTTCAAGCTGATTTTAGAAAAGGCTGAGGAACCAGAGACCAAATTGCCAACATCCTCAGGATCATCAAAAAAGCAAGAGAATTCTAGAAAAACATCTATTTCTGTTTTATTGACTATGCCAAAGCCTTTGACTGTGTGGATCACAATAAACTGTGGAAAATTCTGAAAGAGATGGGAATACCAGACCACCTGGCCTACCTCTTGAGAAACCTGTATGCAGGTCAGGAAGCAACAGTTAGAACTGGTCATGGAACAACAGACTGGTTCCAAAGAGGACAAGGAGTATGTCAAGGCTGTATATTGTCACCCTGCTTATTTAACTTCTATGCAGAGTACATGATGAGAAATGCTGGCCTGGAAGAAGCACAAGCTGGAATCAAGATTGCTGGGAGAAATATCAATAACCTCAGATATACAGATGACACCACCCTTATGGCAGAAAGTGAAGAGGAACTAAAGAGCCTCTTGATGAAAGTGAATGAGGAGAGTGAAAAAGTTGGCTTAAAGCTCAACATTCAGAAAACTAAGATCATGGCATCTGGTCCCATCACTTCATGGGAAATAGATGGGGAAACAGTGGAAACAGTGTCAGACTTTATTTTTTGGGGCTCCAAAATCACTGCAGATGGTGACTGCAGCCATGAAATTCAGACACTTTCTCCTTGGAAGGAAAGTTATGACCAACCTAGATAGCATATTGAAAAGCAGAGACATTACTTTGCCAACTAAGGTCTGTCTAGTCAAGGCTATGGTTTTCCCAGTGGTCATGTATGGATGTGAGAGTTGGACTGTGAAGAAGGCTGAGCACCAAAGTATTGATGCTTTTGAACTGTGGTGTTGGAGAACCACAGTTCTTGAGAGTCCCTTGGACTGCAAGGAGATCCAACCAGTCCATTCTGAAGGAGATCAGCCCTGGGATTTCTTTGGAAGGAATGATGCTAAAGCTGAAACTCCAGTACTTTGACCACCTCATGCGAAGAATTGACTCATTGGAAAAGGCTCTGATACTGGGAGGGATTGGGGGCAGGAGGAGAAGGGGAGACAGAGAATGAGATGGCTCTGGCATCACTGACTCGATGGATGTGAGCCTGAGTGAACTCTGGGAGTTGGTGATGGACATGGAGGCCTGGCGTGCTGCGATTCATGGGGTCGCAAAGAGTCGGACACGACTGAGTGTATGAACTGAACTGAACTGAATGATGTTGAGCATCTCCCTATGTGTTTGTTGGCCCTTTGTATATCTTCTTCAGAGAAATGCCTATTTGAATCCTTTGTCCATTTTAAAATTTTGTTGTTACTGAGTTACAATAGGATTAAATTACATGTCTGATGAAATTATCTCCAAACTACTCAGAATAAAAGCCAAACTCCTCACAGTGGCTTAGAAAACCTACAGGATCTGCTCACTCTGAACACTTCTCTTTCTAATCCCCTCTCACTCATCTTGACTCTAGTGACTGGCTGCTTCTGGATGTGTGCCTCTGTGCCTTGGCACCTGCTGTTCCCCTCTACTTGATACATTCCCACATATGATCACAGGACTCTAATTTTTCAGGTGTTTGCTTAAACATTATCTTTCAGTGAAGACTTGCCTGTTGGTCTTATTTAAGATTCATGTCTCACTTCTGTCACTGCCACCACTACCCTCCCTTTCCTGGCTCCCTGGTTTACTTTTCTCCATAGCACTTGTCACTTCCTAAGTGCTATCATTTTTGCTGATTTTTAATTTTTACCTGGCACTCGTCACTCCTGCTTTAGAAAGTACGTTCTATGAGGGCAGGACTTTCAGAAGACATGGGGATGCACAGGAACCCTCAGGGCTTTTGGCACTTCTCTGTTTGGAAATCAATACAGCAGTAATTCAAACAATCTCTCTTATCCACTTCACGTGGATTTCAGTGTAGTGTTTCCTCCACATTTACACAGGGCTGCTTCTATCACAGCACTGTGATTTCTATAAGGGCAAGTGGTGAGTTGGTTTGTTTTTGTTTTTATGAATTTTTATTGGAATATAGTTTCTCTACAATATAGTGTTAAGTTGATTTTTGTTTGCTTTTTAAAATTAAAAAGTGACACTGTGTTTAAATAAGGGAAGAAATCACTGGATTCTTATCCATCAGGTCCTCATCTCTCTTTTTTTGGCCGCACTGAGCATCATGTGGGGTCTTAAGTTCCCTGACCAGGGATTGAATCTGTACCCCCTGCAGTAGAAGTGTGGAGCCTTAACCACCGGACCGCCAGGGTTCTTTATGTAATTTTCTTTATGCAATTTCTGCCTTCCTCTTCCCACCTAGAACATTCAACTCCTCCCAGCTACCCCTGAGACTCATTGGAACTCAGAGGGTGGTAAGAGGCCAGGAGAATAAGCCTTATAACTTCAGCATAAATCAGACTCTGCTCCCCAGCAATCCCACTTCCTTTACTGAGACTATTCATTCATTCCTCCTGTATCATTAGATCTGGTTTTTTTTTTTTTTTTTTACTGATTAGTATATAATGCACAGAAAGCACACAGATCATAAGTGAACAGCTCGATTGAATCCCACAAGTTGAACACACCTGCCCAACCAGCTTTCACTGTTAGGAAAAGACCGACTGTTACCCAGCAAGTCCCATCTGGATTGATTGCATTTTCAGCTGATGTAGGAGGTCAAGACAAAAGAACAAGCAGATTAACCATAGCATCATACATATTCACCTGAGTAACAGGATTGTGCCTTTTCAAAAATGACCTTCTTGGACTTTGCTGGTGGTCCATTGGTTAAGAACCCGACTTGCAATGAAAGGGAGTGTGAGTTTGGTCCCTGGTCAGATAACTGAGATCCCACCTGCCACAAGTAAGACCCAATGCAGTCCAGTAAATAAATAAATAATGAGCTTCCAAATGTGCCTAATACTTTTGAATTTCCATAATGAGTTCATCTAATGTCTGTGCAGATATTTGATATGTGATTCATCCCAGCATTTTAGCTTTTCTCTCTTTTAATTTTTTTTTTTTTTTATGTGGGAGCTAATTTTGAATCTGTGTGGCCAGTCTGTCTTCAGATGCTGTAAGTGGATGGCTCCCAGGAGGAGGACAGCAAGGCGCCGTCTGAATTTACTCTAAGATAACGACCCTCTCAAAATCTTGTCACCTCTTATTCTCAAGTAGCCTTTGCCTGGGATCTAGGCTGTCCCTGCAAGAAGCAAAGCAGACAATCATCTATGGCCCAGAAGCTCTGAGAAAGCCCCAAGCTCAAAATATCCCTTCTGAATTTGCTAGTTTCTCTGCCAATTTCTGACCTTTAGCCCTAGACTTCAATGTTGCCAAAGGCAAATACCCCTAGAAAGGCATCATTTGAGGTGTGATACTTTAGAAATTCAACAAGTTTTACATCCCTTCCTGATGTAATGCTCATCTGGGTTAGGTTAGAGAGAGTAAAGCTCTAAGGGAGAAAAAGAGTAATCAGGAGAAAGTGACATTTGTGAGAATTAGTATGGTTTAGTGGTGAAGAGATTAAGTGTGAAGACAGATGTGGATTCAGTCCTAGCTCTGCCAATGTACAAGCTGTGTGAGCCAAAGGCCACTGCCTTCAACTTGTCTAAGTCTTGGATTCATTACCTATGACACAGGAGCATCATTGTACTAGTGTGATGAGAGTCTGTAAAATGGGGATAATCACAGAAACAGTATGGTGAGGAACAAATAAAATAATACACTTGTAGGAGGCAGAATAGTGTTCCGCCAAAGATGCCCACACCCTAATCCCAGAAATCTGTGAATGTGTCACTGCATGTGTTGAAAGGGACTTTGCAGTTGGTCCCAGTTAAGGATCGTGAGATGGGGAGATGATGAAGGAGAATTAAGGTTGCGAGTCAGGGAAATTATTAAAATAACGAGATGATCTTGAATTATCTGTGTGTGTCCACGATAATCAGAAAGATCCTTAAAAGTAAAAAAGGGTGCAGACTTCCCTGGTGGTCCAGTGGTTAAGGCCCCATGCTCCCAATGCAGGGGATGCAGGTTTGATCCCTGGGTGAGGAACTAAGATCCTGCACACCACACAGCATGGCAACAAAAAGAATAAAAGAGGGAGACAGACAAGAAGGTCAAAGTGATGTGAAGTGTTGGGAAAAGCACCTAATCCACCATCTCTTTCTTTACAATGAAGGAAGGAGTAAGAGCCAAGTATTGCTGGCAGCCTCAAGAAGCTAGAAAAGGCAAGACCATGGATTCCCCCCAGAGTTTCCAGAAAGGAAAACAGCCGTGTTGACTCTTTGATTTTAGCCCTGTGAGAACTGTGTCAGCTTTCCAGCCTTCATAATTGTAATATAATAAATGTATGCTGTTTAATAAATGTAAGATAATAAATGTGTGCTGTTTTAAAGCCACTGGATTTGTTGTATTTGTTATACCAGCTCTAGAAAACTCACGAACTGACAGAAAACTAATATAAGATGTAAAGATCCTAATGAAGGGCCAGGTACATAAAGAATTATCAGTAAAACAAATACATGTTAGTCATACAGAGTAGACAGGGAAAAGAAAGACTGAATACTCTAAAATTTTCATATGTAGCAATTTTGTCCAGGGTTGACCCTGTGTATGTCATCAACAGCCTGTTCTGAAAATCACAATGAGATTCACAAAGTTGGTTTTAGAACCTAAAGGGATTCTTCCTCTTCTTTGTTTGAACCAGGGTTGTCATGTCTAAGTATATCCCCAATAGTCATTCTGTCTGAAAGCACTTAAAATACTGTGTTATTCCAAAATATGTGTATGTACATTTATATATTATATATTATATATATATTTATGTACACTAATATAAATGTCTGGAGCTGATGTGGCTCAGATGGTAAAACATCTGCCTGCAATGTAGGAGCCCCACATTGACTCCTTGGCTTGAGAAGATCCCCTGGAGAAGGGAATGGCTACCCACTCCAGTATTCTTGCTGTATATATTTATGTATATTTTATACACATTTATATATATTATATACACATGAGTTTGAGCAAGCTCCAGGAGTTGGTGATGGACAGGGAGGCCTGGTGTGCTGCAGTCCATGGGGTCGCAAAGAGTTGGACATGACAGAGCTGAACTGATATACACATTTATAATACATAAATGTATAAATATTGATATAAATATATGTATTATAATATAAATATATGTTATATAATAAATATACGAATATAAGTATGTTGTTGATTAGTTGCTCAGTCACATCCGACTCTTTGCCACCCCATGGGCTGTAGCCCACCAGGCTCCTCTGTCCATGGGATTTCCCAGACAAGAATACTGGAGTGGGTTGCTATTTCTTTCTCCAAATATAAGTATAAATATACATAAATATATAAATGTAAATATACATAAATCTATTATTGATAATTAAATATATAATATGCATAAATACATTTCCATATATTTTTATATAAATGTGTGTATATATGTACATATATATATGTATACACACAGGCACACATATATGATTTATATTTGTAAAACGTAAACCTACTACTGGTCTATAATAATGCAGAAGGATATCTCCCACCTCACTGGTTAGCACTCTTCTAATGCAGATCCTATGACCTCACATGTTGATGATTTTAGCAGCCTCCCAACAAGCCTTCTGCACATCAATGGCTACTGCCTTCAAATCTACCTTCCACATTGTCTTTGTGAAGCTTTTTAATAATGAAGATCTGGTCCTCAGTGCTATATTTAAAATGGATAACCAACAAGGATCTACTGTATAGCAAAAAAAAATAATAATAATCTGGTCCTGTCCTACCCCCTGCCCCAGGCATTTAATGATTTCCCAGAACTTTTATAGGAGAAAGTTCTAAGATCATCAGCAATTTCAAAGGACTTTCCAGTCTGTTTCCAAGCCCCCTTCCTTTCTAGAAAGTTGAGGTTTCCCAGCCTGCCTTCTTGAGCTGTGCAGAGGCCTACCAGTGTGACTCCTCAGTCCCTAAGGATCTTTTTACCTTTGCCATCCTATTCCCTCCTCCTGGAATGTCTTTCTTTGATATCTTGGCAAGTCGAAGTTTCATCCACTATTATTTAAAAGCTTTACAGGACAGTCCAGATAGATGCATGTAGTCTCCCCTCTGAGATCACAGGGCATCTGCTGCCTTCTAGAATAGAGCTTTTATACCTGCCCTAACTTCTCTGTGAGCATATTCACCTTAGAGGGGCTGAAGGATGGGAGATGAGGGACATGGAACATTATGTATTGATGAATGACACACAGTATCTGAAGTGTGCCTTCCATGATGGTCCCTAGTGTCACACATGACTATTTAGAGTTTAACTAGTCAAAATTAAATCTATTAAAACCCCTTCAGTCCTATAAGCCAAATTTCAACTATTCAATAGCCACATGTGGTTAGTGGCTATCATACTGAAAAGCAGGGACATAAAACATTTCCATCATCATAGAGAATCCTATTGGTCAGTGCTTATCTAAAACACAGTAAATGATCAATAAATATCTGAAGAGGAAAGAAAGAAAGAATGAAGGGAGAGAAATAAAGAATGAAGAAAAATAAAATTCCGAAGGATGCTGAGAAATGGTTCAAGACTTGGAAATAGAGAAAAATGATTACAGAGTATAGTTTCAAGGGCTGCAAATTTGTAGTCAGGTTCAGGTGTGAGAGTTGGATCATAAAGAAGGCTGAGCACTGAAGAACTGATGGATGCTTTTGAACTGTGATGCTAGAGAAGACTCTTGAGAGTCCCTTGGACTGCAAGGAGATCCAACCTGTCCATCCTAAAGGAAATCAACCCTGAATGTTCATTGGAAGGACTGATACTGAAGCTGAAGCTCCAATACCTTGGCCACCTGATGAGAAGAGCTGACTCAAAGATTCAAGGCAAAAGGAGAAGGGAGTGGCAGAGGATGGAATGGTTAGATAGCATCACTGACTCAATGGACAGGAATTTGAGCAAACTCTGGGAGATTGTGGAGGACAGGGAAGCCTGGCATGCTCCAGTCTATAGGTTGCAAAGAGTTGAATACAACTTAGTGACTGAACAATAATAGTTTTATATCTCTTTAAGGGAAGATATTATCTTGCAGAAACTGATAACAGTACAAAGGATTCTTGCCCACAACAATGCAAATAATTTTGTTCCACTAGAGAAGCAATTCATTTCTATAATAAAAATATTAAAGGTAATCCCAAACATTAGATTTACTAGACCCGTAAGATATTAACCCATTTTGAATCTATTAATAAATTCTAGCATTCTAAACCGACTATCTGTAACTATCTGTTTATTAATATCTGTCAGTCTCTATGTACCTGTTTACCTGTCCATCTCTCCGTTCTTCCAACTGTCTTTTGAACTAGTATTACTGGTTCCTTCATTAATTACTGAGTTGGTTAAAATCTTGGACAGATGCTCATTTTTTATTTATGCATATGATGCACATTTTTAACATTTAAAAAACTTATATTTGAGAAATTTTAGAGGCTGCAGTGCAACACTCATATGGACTCACCTGGAAGCCTGGTGCAATGCATTGCTTGAAAAAACCTCACAGGGTACATCAACCCAGACTGATCTTGTCTTGGCTCCCGGAGTGACTAACAAAAAGCAGTAGAACTTGAACTTTGCTGACTCTCGATTTCCGTAGGTTCTTTAATCCTCTCTACTCTTTGGGATTTTTTTGAGTATGCATATGTTTGGTTTTGGTGCTAGTTCATGCAAAGCCACTAAGTCATTTCCACTTGGTTGCAGCCATGATGAGGGATTTGGTTTTATGGTCTTTCTGGTGATTCTAACCAGATGGATGATGCAGAGGCATGCGAGTTATGTTTTCAGTGTTTTGAAAATTACACTCTGGCAGGGCACAGCAAATAACAGAAGGGAGCTCCTTTGCACGAGCTCCTTTTTCAGATCCCGGTCCCTGTACAACTTGTGAAAGAAAATCAGAGTCTGACAGTAACGTGGTTAAAAAGAGATTTTATTCATGGGCGATTACACAAGGGGATGAGAGAACTCAGCATAGAACTGGGCTTAATTCTGAAGACAGCAAGGACAAATGGAGCTTTATAGCCAAGGAAGAGTGTGTGGGTTTGTGGATGGGAGCACACAGAGATGAAGCATCCCAGATAAAGGGAATTCTGGCTAAACTGACCTGACATTCTTGCTGTGGGCAAACCAAGGTGATCAGACATCACCTAGGGAGTGGTGGGGATGAGGAATTTAATCATATATCAAAGTGATCAGATATGGGGGGGTGGGAGAATTCTCTTACCTCGCCTAGCAAATTCTGGGTAAAATTGGGCAATGCCGAGAGTTCTGTTACCCTGAACAAAGATGAGAGTTTGGTGTAGCCTTTGGAAAGGAGAAAATAACTTGGCTAAATCTATAACCAAAGGTTGTTTAAGACAGTGAAAATTGACAAAATGACAGACAAAAGTAATATAAGGATGAAAATGTGCTTACAGTCCCCATGTGTAGAAAATGGTGTCATTCACAAAGGCAGGGGCTGACAAGTAGAAACCTCTGGAGTTTATTTTTGAGGTTGCATCATTAACAGGAAAGAAAAGCCTTTAAAAAGAGTCCCATGTGGTCAAGATAGAGGTTTGTGCTTTTATACGTTACTTTGAAATGTTAACAGGGGAGAGAGAGGATAAGAAATAAAGTGAATGTAGCCAGGAGAAAGATTTCTCTGATAGTTGTAAAGAGAAGTATGAATAAATATAATAATGTCAGGTAGGAAAATCTTTACCTCTACCCTCTTACACTGAGTGCTTCAGGGCCTGCAAATTAAACTAACAAAAGACAAATTAGCAGGAGAAAAGGCACACAATTTTTATTCAGATTTATGTACATAACGGCCAAGTCAGTTCAGTCCTGTCCAATCCTGTTCGAAGCTATGGACTGTTGCCCACCAGGCTCCTCTGTCCATGAGATTCTCTAGGCAAGAATATTGGAGTTGGTAGCCATTCCCTTCTCTGGGAGATCTTACCCACCCAGGGATCAGAACTGCGTCTCTTACGTCTCCTGTATCAGCAGGCAGGTTCTTTACCACTAGCACCACTTGGGAAGCCCATTTGCATAAGAGTTTATAGAAAAGTGAAATTCAAACCAATGGTAAGACTCAAGGTCTTTTGACAAAAGGGGGGAGCTGAGTTTCAACAAATGACAAATCATGGGGAAGTAACTAAGAAATATATATGGGAGAACTAACAGAAGATAGGGTTGTTAATTTTTTTTTTTTTTTTAGATAGGATTCTTTTTTAAATTTTTATTAATTTTTGGCTGTGCTGGGTCTTGTCGTCGCACAGGCTTTTCCCTAGTTGTGGCAAGTGAGGACTATTCTCTGGTTGTGGTGCACAGGCTTCTCACTGCTGTGGCTTCTCTTGTTGGTGCATAGACTCTAGAGGGCATGGAGGGCTTAGTAGTCATGGCTCCCAGGCTCTACAGCACAGGCTTAATAGGTGTGGTGCATGGACTTCGTTGCTCCACGGCATGTGGGATCTTCCTGGACACATGGGAAAGAATCCACGTCTCCTACATTGGCAGGTGGAGTCTTAACCACTAGACCACCAGGGAAGCTGAAGATAAGGGTCCTTTAGGGGAAGATTGGTTCGAGTGTCTCTAGTGATATGAATTGCTCTTTTCTTTCTGTTACAAAACAAGGTAGAAAAGGAGGGGGGACACCTTCTCACAGGGAAATTAATGTCCTCCATTTAGGCAGAGAAAGACAGGGCACAGAATCATCTTGCATCCATTGATTATGAATTGTCTTCCACGCAAAATAATCTTTATGCCAAAATATGGCATATTTGGGGAGGGCATATTTGGATTGCCTTCAGTGGCTTTCAAAAACTGTATTCAGTTTTGATGTGTAAAGATCAGCACAAATCGAAGGAAGCTCTTATTCATTCTTCATTCATTCATTCAATAAATTTTTATTGAGGGCTACTGGTATACCAGGCACTTGTCCAGGTTATAAAAATAGAGGGATAAGGCACACAGTTTTGCTCTTGAAAGCTTTCAGGCAAATGGCAGACAAATACAGAAGAAAATTCAGTGAAATACAATGCCATAGTTGCTATGCTATAAGTTCATGATACAAAAGGAATGCAATAGTATTAATTATTTTTTCTGAGCAACCCATATAACACAGTAGTGAACAACTATGATGGTAGCAGTTGTGTTCCATGGCTCCTGACAAGTTGTGAGTGCAATCTGAAATCAGTCAGTCTGTGACTCAGTAATGACTCCTGTCACATAGCAAAGTCAACGAGAATTCATCAGAAGGATTATTCAATAAACAGTTCATTTTGAGATGTTATTTAGGCTTAAAACACATGGCTAACAAAATGACAGTGACTATACTCATACCCAGTAATGTATCATTGTAAAAAAGGATATAAAATTTGGGACTGGGGGGACTTAATAGAATTTCCAATGGCACCATGGTAAAGAACCCACCTGCCAATACAGGAGACCTGGGTTCGAGGCCTAGGTTTGGAAGATCCCCTAGAGGAGGAAATGGCAACCTACTCCAGTATTTTTGCCTGGAAAATTCCATGGACAGAGGAGCCTGGCAGAACAGTCCTTGGTAATGCAAAGAGTCAGACAGGATTGAGCACGCACACCTCAACTGTCTGTTGCACTAACAGATATGTATTCTGAACACCTATGGAGATCAGCCCTGGGTGTTCTTTGGAAGGAATGATGCTAAAGCTCAAACTCCAGTACTTTGGCCACCTCATGTGAAGAGTTGACTCATTGGAAAAGACTCTGATGCTGGGAGGGATTGGGGGCAGGAGGAAAAGGGGACGACAGAGGATGAGATGGCTGGATGGCATCACCGACTCGATGGACGTGAGTCTGAGTGAACTCCAGGAGTTGGTGATGGACAGGGAGGCCTGGTGTGCTGTGATTCATGGGGTCGCAAAGAGTCGGACACGACTGAGTGACTGAACTGAACTGAACTGAATGTCTGACTTACTTCTAACCTAGTCTGAGAAGCCTTTGGATCTCAGACTAGGTTAGATTCAGTTTTGGACTGAATTTAGTGACATGTGCTCCTTGTGTGAAAATGCATTCGCCAGATTTGTTTAGTTATTTCTATGCCTCTGGTGAATATTTTCTTAGAAGTTATCCAATATCTTGCCTTCAAATTCTCACAAGAGTGCAGGTTTTTTGTAATAGACTTTTCTCAACTTGCTAAACAGATCTAAAATCTGCTCTTGTTTTCCTAACTGCTTGATATCTTTCTACATCCCTACTATAATCTGATCGCAAATCCCTCACAAATAAACCTGACTTTTCTTAAGCTGTCAATCACAGACAAGCTGTCTTTGAATTAAATCGGTTGCCCTGAGCAACACCGAAGGGCTACAGATTTCGAGGAAGTCAGTCTTGCTCTTTGAAGTAAACAGGGGTAATTTTCCATTCTTTTTCAGAATACTTTGTGCCAGTAGAAAAATCAAACCTCTGTGTGACGATAATATAAATGTGTCGATCTTCCATCACAGTCTGACTCAACTACTGCTAAGGCCAGAAGATTCTTTTGTATGAAAATTCCTTCTGTGTCTTTGAACAGACTCAAATGTGTGTGGGCAATCAGGGTGGCTGTGCAGGTGGCCCTGTTAGGCGGTGACAGCCATAAATGGCCATGTCTTCTGAAAGCCAAGCTGCTTACTCCTGTGGGCAGAGAACAGAGCAGTTATTTGAAATCACTTTCCAAAACCTAATCTCTGACTCCATCTTTTCCTCTCTGTTCAAGGTTAGGTTCATTTCAGCTCAGACCATTTACAAAGGGATTTCCAGAATGAATTTGTCTGATATCATTTTTTTCCCCTGGGTCTTTCTGTCAGGCTGCTCTGGGACTTTTTTTAACATTCGTCCACTTTCCCACCTGTCCACAATTTTTCAGACGAGGAAACAGCTTCCTGTGTTACCATAGCTTCCAGTTTCCAGTTAGCAGAATTCAGAAGCGTGTCCAAGGCTTCTAATGGCAAATCCCACTTGACATGGGACTAAGTGTTCCTTCTAAAGAGTTTTGTTGAATCAGTTGTGTGCAGAAGCTTGTCTCCAAGAACAGAGTCTTGGTTGGGATCCTTGAAACCTAAACATGGATATATTATGTGGTTTCCACTTAGAAACACTATTGACATCTCTCTGTTTTTTTCCTCTAACAACAATGAAAATCCATTGATCCTTCCTCCCTTCCTTCTCTCAAAGTCCTCCCCCATCCACTTCCCTCCCCTCCCCATCTTTCAGCCCTTTCACCTTCTCTCAGCTATTTCAGTTACTACTAAAGATGTGGTTTCCTATCTCACCCACCCATTTACACTCCACAGAGCCAGGAAGGAACTGTTACCAAGTCAGAGCTTACTCTGCTCACTGCAGGACAGGCCAGTAAGTCAGGAGACCAGGTGTTTTTTATTCAGAAAACCAGCAGATGGAGAAGATGGCAGAAAATGTTTCAAAATAACCATCTTGTTGGGGTCTGGATAGATTCTTTTATAGAATTCTAGATTCTTTTATAGAATAGAGATGGGGAAGAGGTGAGGAAGTTTGTAGGTCTTGCAAATATCTACCGGGATGGTCAGCTTCAGGAAGCTGATATGGTAATTTCTTTCTTGCAGCCTTTCACAGGTGGACAGGGTCAGGATATCTCCCTGACTAAAGGCATTTTGGTTTAGCATTCAGGCAAAGGGGCAGGGTTCCCCGAGGCAGGCCATTATGTATGGACCGTATCCTCTTAGTGAACAAAAGCAATAAGAAGCAAAGTTTAAATGGGGGGAAAAAAAGGAACCAATATGTAGTCAGATTTTGCTCTTCCCTATAACAAAATGGTCAAATCACATTGCCTCTCAGCCTCAGACATGGCTTCCCTTACCTAAAACTGTGGTCCACAGATCTGGAAGGGTTTGGTTACACCTTCTCTGGGGCCTATTCATTTCTTGATAAACATTTTAAAAATTGTTTCCATTCCGATGAAAAAGTATAAAGTTAAAATAAGAACTGACTCATCTGAGTGCTTAAACCCAGTGTTGACAGGTGACATGAGCATCCACATCAGTCTCTGTGTTTGCTCGTCCCCTGTAGAGCCATTTTTAAAGTGGTAATTTTTCTTAAACTTGTGCTTAGAGTTCCAAGAGACCTTGTTGTTATTGTTTCATCCAAGTCGTGTCCAGCTCTTTTGCAAACCCATGGACTGTAGCCCACCAGGCTCCTCTGTCCTATAGATTTTCCTGGCAAGAATACTGGAATAGGTTGCCATTTCCTTCTCCAGGGGATCCAACCTGCATCTCCTGCATTGGCAGGCAGATTCTTTACCACTGAGACATCTAGGAAGCTCCTAAGGGACTTTGCTGCTGCTGCTAAGTTGCTTCAGTCTTGTCCAACTCTGTGCGACCCCATAGACGGCAGCCCACCAGGCTCCCCCGTCCCTGGGATTCTCCAGGAAAGAACACTGGAGTGAGTTGCCATTTCCTTCTCTAATGCATGAAAGTGAAAGTTGAAATTGAAGTCGCCCAATCGTGTCCAACTCTTAGTGACCCCATGGACTGCAGCCTACCAGGCTCCTCCGTCCATGGGATTTTTCAGGCAAGAGTACTGGAGTGGGGACCTTAGATTGAGTGAAATAGTGGAGCCAATTTTTTATCCATTATGCCATTTAGGCACAAAATGGTGATTTTCAAAATGGAGCCACATTTTATAGATTATTCGAGGACTGAATATAATCTTGCCTAGGGGTAGATGATGCTTTTAGAACCATCTCCACTGTTCAGAGCTTTGATGGGTGTTAGTTAGATATGCGCTGTGAAATAACCAGTGGGGCTATTTGCTTTATCCTATGAGTTGGATTTTCATTTTCCGAAGGTTCCAGAAAGCTGCGAATTTGTCAAGAGCTTGCTCTGCATGCTGCGGATTTCAGAGCTTTGTGAAATGTTTCCCCACACTCCCCAGTCCTTCCTCCTACTCTTGTTATCTGTTCTCAGTCTGGTGACTAAGTTTTCTGAATTAGAAGGTACACTCTTCAGCAGAACAGTCACCCTCCTCCGTTTTCTGGCTCCTCGTGGCTGCGCTTCAGCTCCGGATCACTGTGTTTCTTCCCTCATTTCCTTCTGGTTTTAAGATAATCTGATGTTGTCATTGTTCCTTCCCCAGGAGTACTAGCAACTTGAGCTTCAACTACAGGGTGGAGACAGAATGCAAATAGAAATAAAGAGCACAATAAATGTATTGCATTTGAATCACCCCCAAACCACCCACCACCCCAGTCTGTGAAGAAATTGTCTTCCACGAACTGGCCCCTGATGTCAAAAAGTTGGGGACCGCTACAATAAAGGATAGGTTGATCCTTTAACTGGGATATCCGTCTCAGGGGTTATGTGTCATATACTTTCTCTCTGTTTTGCTGCCTCCCAGTTCTTCCCCTGTATCTGTCTCTGTTTCTTTCTTGCCCTCATGCACATGCTCTGGAGAAGTGTCAGATAAATCATGTAGATTACTTCTAACTCCTAATTTCTATCCTACAAACACCTGGAAAAAAATAAAAGCAATTATAAAACTTCAAACTCTCAAGTACTCTCCCATGGATCTTCACACACAGTGTCTGCTGGCACTTTTAAGAAACCCACCTCTGCCATTCAGGCAAAAGAGAACATTCCCTGGCACCTCTCTGCAGAGAGCTCCGTTTCACTCTGAAAACTCACTCATTTTGTATTTTTCACCCCAGGATTTCAGCCATGGGAGGAAGACAAACCACACTCACTCTCGTTTGAGTGAAAAATGTTGGTGGGTACAGTCGACTTCACCTGGGCCAGGTGCCCACCCTGAAGTTAATCAGCTGGGACCAGGGGAAGGGGCATTTTGTCTCAGAGCAGTAGCTCCCATGTGGACTCAGGGCAGGACAGGCAGGGATGGGAAGGAGCCAGAGGCTACCAGGCAGGTCATCTCAGACATCTCTTTCATCTCTGTCCCTGTATATGAAAATCTCAACCATCTCAGGTGTCAAACATTACTATACCTAATTTACAAATAAGGAAAGATTCTTGGAGAAGTTAAGCCACACAGATGATAAATGATTGGTCCGATCAATTGCTGAGTCAAAGTTTATCCCATTCCTACTGTGACATGACACACAAAATATTTAATTGTAGATGAAAATTGAGTCGCTTTAGTAAAATAAAAACATTCTTTTTTAAGATTTACTTATTTTTGGCTGTGCTAGGTTTTCATTGCTGAGTGCAGGCTTCCTCTAGTTGCAGCAAGTGGGGGCTATTCTAGTTGTGGGACACGGGCCTCTCATTGCAGTGGCTTCTCTTGTTACAAAGCACAGGCTCTAGGGCAGGCAGGCTTCAGCAGTTGTGGCTCCTGGGCTGTAGAATACCAGCTCAGAAGTTGTGGCATACGGTCTTAGATGCCCTGCAGCATGTGGCATCTTCCCAGACCAGGGATTGAACCTGTGTTCCCTGCATTGACAAGTGGATTCTTAACCACTGGACCACCAGGGAAGTCCAAATAAAGACATTCTTAACCAACTGTTATCTAGTACTCTTCACTGAACTTCACTAAAAGTCGCCACTGACTTAACTTGTTGGTTCCTTTTATTCTGTGCTGTGCTGTGCTGTGCTTAGTCGCTCAGTTGTGTCTGACTCTTTACAACCCCATGGACTGAAGCCCACCAGGCTCCTCTGTCCATGGGGATTCTCCAGCCAAATATCCTGGAGTTGTGATGACATAAATCAAAGCAAGATGCTCTATGACCCACCTCCTGGAGTAATGGGAAAAAAAAAACAAAAGTAAACAAGTGGGACCTGATTAAACTTAAAGATTTTGCACAGCAAAGGCAACTATAAGCAAGGTGAAAAGACAACCCTCAGAATGGAAGAAAATAATCACAAATGAAACAACTGACAAAGGATTAATTTCCAAAATTTACAAGCAGCTCATACAACTCAATGCCAGAAAAACAAACAACCTAATCAAAAAGTGGGGAAAAGGGCTAAACAGACACTTCTCCAAAGAAAACATACAGATGGCTAACAAACACATAAAAAGATGCTCAACATAGCTCATTATTAGAGAAATGCAAATTAAAACTACAATGAGATATCACCTCATACCTCATACCTCACACATTCTGATTATGGTTAGAATGGCCATCATCAAAAAGTCTACAAACAATAAATGCTGGAGAGGGTGTGGAGAAAAGGGACACTCTTGCACTTTTAGTGGGAATGTAAATTGATACAGCCACTACGGAAGACAGTGTGGAGATTCCTCAAAAAACTAGAAATAAAGCACCATATGACCCAGCAATCCCACTCCTAGGCATATACCCTGAGGAAACCAAAACTGAAAAAGGCACATGTATCCCATCCTTCACTGCAGCACTGTTTACAATAGCTAGAACATGGAAGCAACCTAGATGTCCATCGACAAATGAACGGATAAAGCAGCTGTGGTACATATACACAATGGAATATTACTCAGCCATAAAAAGGAACACATTTGAGTCAGTTCTAGTGAGGTGGATGAATCTAAAGCCTATTAAGAGTGAAGCAAGTCAGAAAGAGAAAGATAAATATTGTATGCTGCTGCTGCTGCTGCTGCTAAGTCGCTTCAGTCGTGTCTGACTCTGTGCGACCCCGTAGACGGCAGCCCACCAGGCTCCCCCGTCCCTGGGATTCTCCAGGCAAGAACACTGGAGTGTGTTGCCAGTTCCTTCTCCAATGCACACATGCATGCTAAGTTGCTTCAGTCATGTCTGACTCTATGCAACCCCATAGACGGCAGCCCAACAGGCTCCTCCGTCCACAGGACTCCCCAGGCAAGAATACTGGAGTGGGTTGCTGTTTCCTTCTCCATAAATATCGTATACTAATGCATATATACAGGATCTAGAAAAATGTTACTGAAGAATTTATTTACAGGGCAGCAGTGGAGAAACAGACATAGAAAATAGACTTATGGACATGGGGAGAGGGAAGGAGAGGGTGAGATGTATGGAAAGAGTAACATGGAAACTTACATAACCATATATAACATAGTTAGTCAATGGGAATTTGCTGTATGGCTCAGGAAACTCAAACAGGAGCTCTGTATCAACCTAGAGGGGTGGGATGGGGAGGGAGATGGGATGGAGTTTCAAAAGGGAGGGGACATATGTATAGCTACAGCTGATTCGTGTTGAGGTTTGACAGAAAACAACAAAACTCTGTAAAGCAATTATCCTTCAATTAAAAAAAAAAAAAAAAAAAAGAATCCTGGAGTTGCCATGCCTTCCTCCAGAGGATCTTCCCAACCCAGGGATTGAAGCCAGGCTCCTGAAGTACAGGTGGATTCTCTACCAGCTGAACTACCACGGAAGCCCTCCTTTTATACTAAATCACATAATATGTTGTTAGAGCTACAGGGACCTCTCCACCCAACCCTGTGGAAGTCCCAGCTGCCTTCAGTCTGCACATCATCATCCTTACATTCTACCTCTAAGCTCTCAGTTCTTGAACCACCTGAATTCCCATAACCTTCTCCTTCTCTCATGTTGCACCCCATCACAATACCAGATAATGTGTCACTCCATCTGCCTCCTTTATAAAACCTGAAATCCACACCTTGTGTTCTCTGGCTGCACCTGGCCCCGGTCCCTCAGGTGTTCCTGCCACAGCTGCCACCATCTCCCTGAGACTCCTGCTCCCTTCATCTCCCCACCCCAACTGCCTTCACCTCCTCTGGTCCTCTCTCACCTCCCTCTTCACACAAGAACACATGCTTCTTCATGTCAAATACTCTTTTCCAGTTTCCTCCAGCCCTTACGGTCTTGCCATCATGCTCAGCTTCAAACCCACTGGATTGTTTGCATTCTCCACTCACTCCTGCCCTTTGGAAACAATCACAAAAAGTACAGATTGGCAAAACCAGGCATTAACTTCTGAGTACTCATTGTCCCTTTCTCCACAGTGGTTATTTCAAGACTTTGCTGTTTTTCTAGGTTTTTCTACCCCACAGCATTTCCGTCTCTCTCAGCATGTGGCCTTACCTTCTTCTGAGGGAAAATCAAAGCTTGTTTTAATGACCGTTATCTTACCTTCCCAAGCTTCCCAGGTGGTGTTAGTGGGTAAGAACACGCCTGGCAATACAGGAGACATAAGAGGTGTGACTTGGATCCCTGGGTTGGAAAGATCCCCTGGAGGAAGGTATGGCAACCCACTCCAGTATTCTTGTCTGGAGAATCCCATGGACAGAGGAGTCTGGCAGGCTGCAGTCCATGGGGTAGCAGACACGACTGAAGCAACCTAGCACACAAAACTTACCTTCCGACATGAAAACCTGTGATCTTCATGTATTTTTATTAAACCTTTAGCACAGAGGAATGCCCCTTTCTCCCTGACCTTGGGGAGAAGATCCCCTCCTTTTCAGACAGCACAGTCTACATATTTTCTTCTTTCTTGCCCAAATCTCCCATGTCTTCCTATTTTATAGTTTCTTTTTATCAGACTTTTAAAAATCCTCAATTCTACTCATCAAAACCAAACAAAGCATATACCTTCCTTCTTTAGACTGGTTCTGGCCTCTCACTCATAGAATATGATCTTCTCGAAGAGAAATGGTATAGTTCCCCACCATAGTTCCTGCTCTTAATAGAAATATTTATTTATAAATGTGATAAAATGAAAGAATGCATATACTAGTTCATATGCTTCTATTGATGAATAAGGAAACTGAATCTAGATTATTATCCAGGTTTATCTAGTGAGAAGCCAGGTTTCATGTCCCCAATACCTTATTTAGTCATTTGATAGAAGCATAGATATTCAAATAAACTATATAACATGATTTGTACTTAGTTTGGGTGCTTTTGAGATACACATTCTTGGAGTGCTAAAGAATAACATCTTGCATGGATACAATGAGCTGATTCAGGATTTAATAGAATTAAAGCAATTCCTCCCAAGTTCTTATGGAAAGACTATCATCAATACATCAGCCAGAACCTCTTGAAGTCCATGTCAGAGCAGGACGCTCATGCCTCTGCTCAAAACCCTCCAACGCTTCCTGTCTCATTCAGAATAAACACCCATACCCTGATTGTCATATCCAGGGCTCTTCAAGGTCAGACCTTCCTTCTCCAACCCGATCTCTGCACTGTCCATCTGTCTGAAGACGCCAGGCTTGTTCCCTCCAGGAATGATAAACAGTTGGGCAGATCAGCTTCTGAATCTAAGTTTACCCTATTTCCACAATGACCGACAAAAGCAGGGCTTAGTTGGAGATGAACATTGAGTTGCTTTAATAAAACCTGACTTGCCTAGAAAGCTCATCCCCCAGGCAACCATGTGGCATACTCCTTCACTCTGCTTTCCTCCAAAGTAACCTTCTTAATGAAATTTACGAAGCTCTAGATCAGTCACTGGAACTTAAAGAATAATTTCTCTGCTTATAGAAAGCTATTGGGAGGCCATCTTCCTGGGGTGTTAAGAGAGAAGATGGTGGCCACCAGGGATAGGAAGATATCAAGGAAGACAGGCTTTGCCCTGAAAGGGCTCCACCTCCCTTGTCTCTCTCCTTCTAGAAGCTGCTTGTGAGAAAGAATGTACTGCCTCCACTGCACCAGTCAGAGGCTCAGGGGTCAGCCCCCTCCCAGACATTTACGTCAAGAGTCCCTCCCATCATCACCTCCTTTTCCTCAGGGTAACCGAATTCGCTGGGTGTGTTAGCTCTGTAGACATTATATGTAAAAAGTCTGCTGTGTTTATTCTCCCCACATGTTGTTTGCAGCTTAAAAGATGAGCTTATTGATCTAAACAAACATGGAGTCAGTAGAGGGTCCAGGGAAGCTATTTTTGACTCAGGAGAATCTCTTGGGTAGTCTGGCCTCCCCTGGGACAAAATAGCAGCAGGAAGTAGATGCTTGCCTTTTTTTAAGAAAATGTATTCACTAAGGCCTAGTTGCTTCACAACACTGTGCTAGTTTTTGCTGCATAGCAAAGCAAATCAGCCGGATGATACACATATCCCCTCTCTTCTGGACTGCCCTCCCTTTTAGGTCACCACAGAGCAGTGAGTACAGTTCCCTTTGTTATACAGTAGGCCCTCGCTAGTCATCTGTCCCATGCAGAGCAGTGTATACATGTCATTCCCAATCTGCCAATCCATCCCATCCCCACACATCCCCCTTGGTGTCTGCATGTCCATTCTCTGTCTCTGTCTGTACTTTGCAAATAGATTCATCTGCACCATTTTCTAGATTCCACATATACATGTTAATATATGACATTTGTTTTTCTCTTCTGACTTCACTCTGTAGGACCCTCTCTAGGTCTATCCACATCTCTCCAATGGCACATTTTGTTCCTTTTATGGCTGAGTAACATTCCATTGTGTGTTTGTACCACATCTTCTTTATCCATTTATCTGTCTATGGGTATTTAGGGTGCTTCCATGCCCTGGCTATTGTAAATAGTGCTGCAGCCATACCTTATTTTCATGAGTTGGTCAAATCCTAACATGTGAGGAATTATTAAAAAAAAAAAAAAAAGTGCCATGAAAGGCAAGTTGTTGATAGGTTAAGATTTTAATAGCAATATGTTTCAAACAGTATTATTCAGTTTCACACTGTATATTTTAAAAATTGTATTGATATATAGTTGACTTATGTTGTGTTTAATTTCTCCTATAGAGGAAAGTGATTGACTTGTATGCATATATACACACATTCTTTTTCATATTTTCTATTATGGTTTATCATAGTATATTGAATATAGTTCCCTGTGTTATACAGTAGGACCTTGTTGTTTATCCATTTTAGAACAATTGTCATTGATTTTTTTTCCCCAGTGTCAGTTTTCATCAAGCCAGTACCACGAGTGGGGGCCCTAGTCCCACCTTATTTTGGTGGGATAAGCTTTGTTTATTAGTTTCAGAGGGTAGAATTTGCTGATCATGGCCTGAAGAATACATTCTGTTTTTAAAGGAAATGTTTCACCAAGGAGCAGGACAACTTATCACTGGCACTTAATTTAATGTGGAAACCCAGCTGTTACTTTCTCTGGAACTTTTAGTAACTATAAAGGAAGGTAGAGTGCCAGCCTTGGAACCTGAGCTCTGATTCGTGGGCCAAAACTGTTCTCAGAAAAAAGACCTCCAATTGGCTAGAAAGAGAGCTCAACTCACAGTGGACAACCCAGAACACAGAGCCAGGATTCACAGAGCACTTCAAACAAACGCAGCCCAACCTCATCCTTGAGCTGTCGTTCGTTGGCCAATGGCCGAGGAAGATATTTGGAACTCCTGGGAAGCGTGCCCAAGGCAAGAGTTCAAAGCTCCCTTTTTGAGCAGATTGCAAGAACCAGGAGATAAAGAGCCATCATTACAAAAAAAACTGGGGGTGCTTTGTTTAGTGGCCTGATCCCCAAATGTTTGGGAAGATGCTGGTCTCCATGTCTCTTGCCTTTAATCAACAGCTGTACCCAGCCTGTATTTTGGGAATGGGCTTAGAAAAATATAATATAGCTTTAGAAATTATGGAGTCACCAAAACAAAGGTTTTATGTAGAAAGGAGCAGTTGTATATAAACTTTCATAATGGAATTTTCCCCTAAATGATAGGATCGTAACTTGGCATGTACGCAGATTTCAGACTGGATGACTGGTTGGGAAACGTATGAAGTTGGGAGAAGAGCAAAGAAAAATGTATTCATTTGAATTTAACTTGATACTTTAAGAGATTTTCCCTAACTTGTCCTTAAACCTTCCTTTAAAAGTGTATAAAATACAATCATTACCTACTATAACTCAGTGTTTGGTTTTCAATTTTTATGAGCAATATTAGAGTAATATGTGAGGGAATCAGAGCAATTCTTTGTGTATTAATGAGGAATCAGAAATACAGGAAGACAGTTGAAAGCTTTGTCCTCCAATAGGTATTATGGAAGCTGTTTGAGGGAAATGACTTTGTCTTAGTAAACAGTTTTCCCAGAGTCTAGCACAGTACCTGGCAGGCTGTAAGTGCTCAGTATGTGTTTGTTGAATGAATGAATGAATGAATGAACGAACAAAAAAAATTTTATTGATATATTTTTTCAAATGTCAGTTTTCATCAAGCCCATGGAGGGTTGCCCTAGGGATTCACAGAGGGGATTCACATTTTAGAAGGCACAATCTTTTGGGATCTGTAAGAGTAAATCCTTAGGCTATTTTCAGACAGTATTGGAAAGACTGTATATTTGGAAAGTTCAGTATGTCATGGAGAAATTGTCTGGTTATTCTTTGAGCAGTTACAACTGGTTGTGGGTTGAGGAGAGACAGAGGATGGAGAGCAAAAAATAGTTTGAGTCAAAGCCCGTTAAGGCCAGAAACAGGAAGTTGGATGGTCTGGGAGGGTCCCATAGCATCTTCTACAAGTTGGGGCAATACTGAGAGCTTCTAAGTAAAGACAAGAGGAACTAGGTGACTATAATTTCATGGACTGCCCCCTGGCAAATATGCAGAAGAACACACATTACAGGTCAGGTCACCATCTCTCTGAGTTCAAGGCCCGGCTCTGGGTTTGCCCAGAATTCCAGCAAGATGAACTTGCCCTGTCCCCTGTCCTGTTTCCACCATACTTTCTCATCTACTCTTTTCTTACCGTGACTATTTGAACTGGCAACACCAACTGTTGGAGTTGTTCCAAGAAGACAGGCAGCCTGGCGTGGGCCTCCATTCAGCTGATGCTCAGGCTAGGTGTTCCCTAAATAGCCCATCTGCCATTTTGGGTGAGTCTCCTCATGGAGCCAATGGGGAACAAGTTAAGGTCAGCTCAGTTCATGTATAACCATTGTTTACCACCTTGTGACTGTCTCACCCCTACCACCAGCCAGGCTTACTGACTTAGTGGTTCTTGAGACTCACCTCATACTTAGGCCTGAACTCCATACTTGCAAGGAGGACATGGACCTGAAAAGTCATGCGTGGCCAGGGCCAACTAATGGCAGAGAGAATGTGGGCAGGGGACTGGGAGGGTGCAAAGTAACGCTGAAGAGCCTCTGACTATATGTTTTGAGTTTTGAGAAGTGTTATAAAGAGAAATTGATGAACATGTTTTGTCCTGATATCCATAAGATGACAATCAGTGGTCCCCAAATCATTTTCATATATTGCTTCATTCAACCAACTTTAGAGACATATTTTAATTGTCCATTTCTGTTTCTTCCCATTGATGCATAATGCATTTTTCACTTTTCAAAAACATTTTTCAAAATATTTACTTATTTACTTGGCTGCATCTGGTCTTAGTTACAGCACATGGAATCTTTGTTGTGTCATACAGGATCTTTTGTTGTGGTGCCTGGAATCTCTATAGTTGTGGCACAGGGACTCTGGAGTGCATGGACTTCAGAAATTGTGTCACGCAGGCTTAGTTGCTCCATGGCAGGTGGGATCTTAGTTTCTCAATGAGGGATCGAACCTGAGTCCCCTTCATCACAAGGTGGATTCTTAACCACTGGACCACGAGGCAAGTTCCTCAAAAACATTGTGTCCTTAGATAACATTCAAACTTCCTTCGATGACTCCATCAGCATGTACTGATGACTTTCTCTGAGCTCAGCACAGGGCTGGATACCATACAGAACAGACCACACCACATGCCAACTCGTGAGATGATCAACATCTAACTAGGGAAAAGAACCCAAGGTACTTGAAGAAATTCAGAGACGAAGAGTGTCTGGGAGGGATGGGCTAGTCTAGGAAGGCTTTGTGTGGAGCTGAAGCCTGGGCATGGAAGGATGAGAAGGCACTGGAGTGAGGATGAAGCTGGTGCCATGGGAGAGCAGCCCAGCAATCTGTCTGGTGGTGTGTGTTGGTGGGAAAGGAAGGGTTGACCTGGGTTGAGTCTCAGAGTCCAGGGAGAAGTTACTTTAGCAATTCAGGCATCTGGTGAGCAGGGCCTGGGCTAGGATGACAATGGGAGTAGGGATTTAGGTCAGGCCATTGAAATGTGTGAAAGGAAACTAAATAGAAGACCCTTTTCATTGACTGAATTTAAGAATCATGAATGATGACACCGCCCTACATTGTTATGGTCTACAGACCCTATAACATAAGGTCTTTAGACCCTGTAACGAAATGTTTTCTGAATTTCTGAGCACTTTTCAGATTCTGTCTTTTTGGATCAATCTACCAGAAGCAGCATATTATAGAAAATAAAATGTAAATGTATGGTTTAGAGTCATAGGAACCTGGGACCTTTGTAGAGTGATTTTGGGCAAACCCATTAACTTTTTTTAGTTAACTTTCTATTATCTGCAAATTTAAGATAAGAATGCTCCCTGAGATAATTGTGAGGATCGAATGTAAGTAGGATTCCTAGACTTTCAGACCTCTTATCTTTTCTTCCTTCAAGAAAGTCGTGAAACCCTGCAGAATCCCTGGCATATTTTGTCCCATGTCATAGACCATGTCAACAATTGCCAAGTAGGAGCCATTTTAAGGAGGCATTTGGCTTTCAAATTACAATGCCTTGGGACTTCCCTGGCAGTCCAATGGTTGGCCCTTGGCACTTGCACTGTGGGGGGGGCACCAGTTCCATCCCTGGTCAGGGAACTAAGATCTCACATGATGTACCATGCAGCCAAGAAAAAGTTACAATGCCTTCATCCAAGGACTTATACTATCTGTAAAAATACATTTCCCCAGTCCCCCTTTACGCACTTAATTTTCTGTCTGCATCTCTCACCCCTAGATATTTTAGTTTGCTACACACACACACAACACTAAAAAAAGAAGAAAAAGAAGGTGTGCACCTCTGTATCCTGATTCTCAGTGCCTCTTCTTATCAGACCTTCATTTGGCCATCTTATCAAGGATGTCTCTGTATTTGCTGCAGTTATCTTATAAGCAAATTCATCATTTCCTAAGTGGGATTTTTTTTTTCTTTACAAAAATAGAAAGCCTAGCTTCTGCAATAACAAGGTCGAGTGTTTCTCATGTCATGTTCTGGAAAGACATCCAATAGCAGTTTGATTGAAAAAATAAGACACAGTGCATTTGAGTTATTTCTTACTCTTCTGATTGTCTTTATTTCAAATGACCAGCCAGGTTTCCTGTCTAAACCTTACCCACCTGCAGGCTAGGTGAGGAAGGCGGACTCTTGAAAGGGTACTTGAGTTGGAGAAGAGGTTGTTTCCACATCCACTGAGAGTAAGTTCTTCTCGGTGTGAACAGTGCATCCTCAGACTTAGAAAGAGCTGTGAACCAGATCAGATCTTGATGTGCGAAGCCAAGGGCCTAGGTTATAAGGAAGGATGGTTTCTGAGTTCAAATTGAACTTCTTTGATTTTTGTTTACCTAAGTTATGAAATAGGTGGCTCAGAGGTTAAAGCATCTGCCTGCAATGTGGGAGACCTGGGTTCAATCCCTGGGTCAGGAAGATCCCCTGGAGAAGGAAATGGCAACCCACTCCAGTATTATTTCCTGGAGAATCCCATGGACGGAGGAGCCTGGTGGGCTACAGTCCATGGGGTCACAAAGAGTCGGACACAACTGAGCGACTTCACTTTCACTTTCTTTCAAGTTATGAAATAACAGGATCTTACCAATGACTTACCATGTGCTAAGTGTTGGAAATTTCAAAAATATTGTCAAAGAGCTTAAATGTTGGAGTGAGCAGAGGGAAAATCCTCTTATTGTCAAAGCTGAAACTTCTGGACAAACTGCCTTGGAGGGACGGAATACTGCTTTTGTAGAAAAATGGTCTTTATATGGGAAAGCACCTAACAGACCTTTTGATGCTATGAGTAAGTTTCAGAGCCAGTCTGGATGGAGGAGGAAGAGGGATGAGCTTCCCAGTAGAAAAAGGAGCCATAATGTCTGGAAGGAGAGAAGAGTTGAGGTTGGTGAGGAGAGTCTTTCTCTGAGGGAGAAGATGGCCATTGAGAAAGTCTCTTTGCTACAGATGACTTGGGATTCAAAGTCAGGTGACATGTAATATTCAATTCTGGGTTAGCGCTTGCTTTTCTAGGATGTGTTGTTATCCATTACTGTCATTACTGTCTCAATTTTTTCCCTGTCTCCTGCATTGGCACATGTGGGTTCTTTAGCACTGAGCCACCAGGGAAGCCCATTGTCTCAATTTTTAATAATCCTAGACTTCAATAAAATATAGTAGAGATAACAACTTCCTTTGGAGAATGAAGAAGGAAGAGATATCCTTCAAAATGAAAGGATAACTACAAAATGAAAGGTTTTGTGGTGGGAAAAAAGATGACTGTTTCCAGAGCATCATCTCTGTCATCACTAGCTTCCATTGTCTTAGAGCAATTTGACAGCCCTGCCAGGTAGACGGCAGCAGCAATGCAAATGATTCTTATTCACAAATGTGCAAATTGTGGGAAGATGTAGTTGATTATTGCCATGTGGTACTGACCATTTTTGCTTTGATCTGTAAAAAAAAAAAATTTTGCATATATGCATGTACTTTCAAAAATGCTTAGTTAAAGCAGTGATAAACAGCCTATGGGTTCCCCCAACAATTAATAAGTTAAGTAAAATCTTTGGCAGACGTTCATTTTATGGTTGTATGACCATCACAGTTTAAGTTTTAAAAATTACCCATTCACAAAGGAGAAGGAAGAGGAGGAGTAGCAACATGGGAAGATGGGGGCCATTTCCCCACTTTGAGAAACTGTAGACTGTGAGCTAAGAAAGGTAAGTAGTGAGAATAGATCAGGAATTAGACATGATAAGAAGAGATTACCGTGAAGACAATCACCCTTCACTTGGATTCCCCACAGAATTCTTGGGAATATGTGCTCAAGCTTTCACAAAGAAATTGTCTTAGGTATTTTACTTGAGGGCTTTCCTGGTGGCTCAGTGGTAAAGAATCCGCCTACCAATGCAGGAGATGTGGGTTCCATCCCTGGGTCTGGAGGATCCCCTGGAAAAGGAAATGGCAACCCACTCCAGTATGCTGGCCTGGGAAATTGGCTGGACAGAGGATCCTGATGAACAACAGTCCAGGGGGTTGCAAAAGAGTCAGCCATGATTTAGTGACTAAACAACAACAATTTTACTTGAATGTTAAAAGAAAGAGTAATCCCAGAAAAGGGAGGATCTGGGTACTAACAGGTAACACAGGTTAACAGATAACTATAACACGGTGTGATAATAGTGATTGGAGATCTTTACAAGTTTGATAAAGTCATTGGAAGGACCCCCTAAATCTGCTAATTATATCAGCCAAGTTTTAATTTAAATTTGCATTAGCATTTGAAAGTTAAATCAAGTTCTCAGGACTTACAGACTTACAGAATGACCTTATAGGTCCTGGGGGGAAGAATGTGGGCAAAGGATAGCTAGGTAGTCTGGGATGGACATGTACACACTACTATGTTTCAAATGGATAACCAACAAGGACCTACTATACAGCACAGGGAACTCTGCTCAATGTTATATGGCAGCCCGGGTGGGAGGGAGCTTGGGGGAGAATGGATACACATATATGTATGGCAAGTCCCTTTGCTGTCTACCTGAAACTATCACATTGTCAATCAGGTACTCCCCACTACAAAATAAAAAATCAAGTTCTCAGAATTAGCATTATAAATATTTACATCTGTCTACATCCAGAATTATTTATCCGATATATTCATCTATCTACCCATCCAACATTCTATCTGATATATTCATATATCTATCAATCATCTATTTACATGTCATCTACCAACCTACCTACCTGCCTGCCTGCCTATCTATCTACCTGCCTTCCTATCCAGCCATCTATCCACTTATCTATTATCTATCTACCTATTATCTATCTATTACCTATCTGTCTATCATCTATCTATTAGAACTTTTCTCCTCAGAATAAATCCTTCCATAGTTTGATGGACAAGACCATTAATTGCTTTACCGGCACAGTCCAACAGTATTAGAGTAATGGAGAATCCTTTACTTGCCCAATATAAAAATACTCTTTTTGAAATAAAATAACAATATCATTTCTATGATAAGGTAGGAAAGATGCCCCCATCTCCATGTTGACTAAAGTGACATTTGTGGAAACAGAGACAAAGTTGATTTGATTCGTCAAGGGGTCTCAGTGAGGGTGATGGTCGAGGAGCAGGGGTCAGAATATTGCACAGGAAAATCTTTCCTCAGACTCTAAGACTCTGTCCTTTCCTTTGTGCAAACTTCATCAGTCCTCACTGAGAATTACCACCCCAAATTGGCTTCACCCTACAGGCAAATTTATGGAACGCCTTACCAGAAAGATACCCAAAAAAGTCACCAAAATCAGACATGCACTTCTGGTCAGGTGAAAATGACAAGAAATGTCAGATCAAACAGATGTGTCTTTTCATCCCAGCTCAATGTTTACTGACTGTTCAAAATATGGTCAATTCTTAAGTTCCCTAGTGATTTCTTATACATGAACTTAGTATAAGACAGATACAGAGAGATGGCATGAGTTAGCAAGCTAAACTTGGAGGCTGGTAAATAAGTAGGTAGGTAGGTAGGTAGATAGAAGGATAGATGAGACAGAGAGGAAAAAAAGATAATTCACAGAACTTGGCAGATGGTGGATGTTCAGTGTGACTTCCACTGCCCCCTCTAATGGCCAACTCAAGATCACAAACTAGATCTCAGAGCCTACAAATGAATTTTAGAAAAAGGAAATATGGGATTTTCAAACAATAACTTTTTTTTAGGGGCATAATAAGAAAAGAAAGGATATGGGGCTTGGGCTTTCCCATCTTTCTGTAATCAGGTTTGTATCTTTCCAGGGAAAGATGCATGGTCCCCAGTGGCCATGCACTTGGTTTCCTCTTTTCGAACCTCCTTTGACACAATTCCATAAAATCATCCTGACTGATCCACACTGTGCCCATTGGTTTCTGACCACCTCTCTGGCGTGGGAGTTCGAAATTTTGAGCATCTGTGTAGAAGAATCAGAAGGAAGAATGGTCAGTGCTGTCCTCTGTACTCACTCTTCAAAGCCAGTACATTCTGAATTTGTTTGTGGCAGGTAGACTCAGCCTTGAGCCTCTGTCACCCCCACAAGTAGTCACGGATTTGACTCCTACCCACAAAACTGCCTTTGGCTGAGAATACATGCCTCCCCCTTCATCAGCACAGATGACTCAGGGTGAGTTTTCTGTTCTGATTATTTTCCTGGGATGTTGACTTACGTAGCATAATGCCACTGCCCCACTCACAGGCCTTTTCTCTTCCTGGGACTCTCTGTAAACATTGCTATTTCAGGGAGTGGCATCAAAGCCAAGACTAGGAAAAGAATTTCCAGAATGTCCGTGAGAAGGTCACGTTTTAAAAGCATTTTCAAGCACAACCAAGAGCACTCTATTTCAGTATCATTCATCCATCACGTCAACACTTCTCGCAAGACCACTAAGCCCCCGTTACTTCAGAGAGGTCAGAAGAGGCTTAGCTGACGGTGCTGTGGGGGCACCTGTTTGTGTGATGTTTTAAATGCCCTAAAATAGCAGTATGAGTTGACTTTGTCTTCTCTCCCTTCATCTGTGAGAAAACTGAGTGATCATAGGAAGATGCTGAATGGGTTTGTTTAAAAAGAAGAAAAAGGAAAGGAAAGTGAGATTTCTGTGAGAATAGGTCTTTCACAAACAAGGTGAGGCCAATCCCTAGACTGGACACTTCCTTGAACTGAAAGAAAGGCCACAAAAGTTGCCCTGACCTTGTTTAAAGAAGTGACCATCCCTTGCTTGTGCTGGTGAGTATTTTCAGTCACTGAGATTTGAATAGTTGCTATAGGCAACTATTTCTCAAACTGTTCAACTCAGGAGGGAGGTAAAGATTGCTCTTCTTTGCAAAATAGGAGTCTTGTCCTCATATTTGTCTTACAGGAATCTTAAAAACTTTCCCCCCACTCCAAAATATTTTGAGTTCTTCAGAGAGGGAAGCTTGGGAAATACAGGAGGTATTTTTTGTGTTGTTTTTTTTCAAACATATTAGTAGAAAACTCTTGTCCAAGTAAAGCATATTTGTACATGTAGATTTTCTCAGGTTTCAAGATCTTATTCTCTTGCTTCTGACTATTTCCTTTAAGTGACTTTTCAGGGTTATAGTAGTTTATGAAAATCAAGGACAGCAAAAAGGCTGCTTTTTCACTTCTGCTAACAGATTGAAATAGGAATGGTAATTGTGTCCACTAGAAAATACCCCCCTGAGTTCACGGGAGTCACCTGCATTTCTTGCATGTTTATCAACTTTACTTAGAATTTCTTGAGAACCGCCAGCACCTTTCTCTGTTATAAATCTAAGTGAATGCTCAGGATGCAAAACAAATATGAGCACATTCAGTTGCATAGTATATTATTTTGTAAGCAGGATTTCCACTTCGAAGTACCCAAGATCCTCTAGAGAAGAGGGCGAACATGATCTCATATTTCACTAATGCATCGGAAGTGTTACAATTAACCCTTGTCTTTCAGAGACAACTCAGCTTTTTACCTTCATCCTTGAGTACTTACATACAGTTGGTAGGAATATTTCCTTTGCCAGATATGGATCCTCTATTGTATTTTTCTTTGTGATGATGGTTAAAACTTATAGGTATTAGTGTGATAAATCATTACAGTATTACAATAATATCCTAGACTACACTACACATCCACTCCGTCGTGTCTGACTCTTGCAACCCCATAGACTGTAGCCTGTCAGGCTCCTCTGTCCATGGGATCCTCCAGGCAAGAATACTGAAGCAGGTTGCCATTTCCTTCTCCAGGTGACCTTCCCGACCCAGGAATCAAACCTGGGTCTCCCGCACTGCAGGCAGATTCTTTACTGACTGAGCTACGAGGCATCACAATTACAGTAATAGTCATCATTTATTGAGAACTCAACAGGGCAATGGAAAACATCTTACATATTATCTCATTTAACCCTCATGATTACTTGGGAAGCAACTATTATCCCCATTTTATGGATGAGGAAACAAAGACTTAGAGAAAGTAACTTGCATAGGACACATTTCAGGAAAGTGGCAGGGACTTCGCTAGCGGTCCAAAGGTTAAGACTCTGTGCTTCTAGTTCAGGCCGTGGGTTCCATCCCTGTAGGGGAACCAAGATCCTATACACCACTAGGCATGGCAACAAAAAAGTGACAGAAATGGAGAGTATTTATACAAATTAGTAAGTGTTGGGTTTTTTTTAATTTTACATAAAAAGAACAGAGTAAAATATCTGTAAGTTTTCTGCCTATGGGAATCTGTTTCTGATCAGCTGTAGAACCACAAATCAAGTCAAAAACATTGACAAGCGTTTGGGTCTGAGCTATTCCTTTGCCCTGTTGATGCATTAAGATCTAGTTGACCTGGTGACAATCTGATTAGTTCATTCACTTACAACTGTTTCTTGCCTGAGTCTTTGATTTTATTTATCCTTAAGCCCCTGCTCAATTCCACTTCCTCCACAAGGTTTCCTCTGTATATGTTTATCTGCTTTTCTTTACATCCACTTATTATTTCTTTGTTCCCAGGATGTGATATGTGGTAAATCTGTGACTCATACATATTATTGCTTATGCCAAAGCTAAATTCATTTGTCAATTAAAAATACTAAATAAGAGACAGTAGAATTGATGATATGGTAAATAACTCCAGGAGATAGTGAAGGACAGGGAAGCCTGGCATGCTGCAGTCCACGGGGTCACCAAGAGTCAGACACGAATTAGTGACTGAACAACAATAACAACAGCAAAGAACTGAAAATATGATATGTGACTTCTTAAGTTAAGGAGAGGTTGGGGAATGCCATATCCAGTGACACACTTATTATGTTTTATAATGTGGTCTAACTGTTACTATGTGTAAGTTTTATCTTGCAGACATCATTATCATCATTAACACTTACTGAATATTTAGTACATGTCCATTTGTATACTAAACACATAGATACATGGTCTCAATTCTTTCTCATAATAACTGTGCTGCTACTGCTGCTGCTGCTGCTAAGTTGCTTCAGTTGTGTCCGACTCTGTGCGGCAGAGAGATGGCAGCCCACCAGGCTTCCCCGTCCCTGGGATTCTCCAGGCAAGAACACTGGAGTGGGTTGCCATTTCCTTCTCCAATGCATGAAAGTGAAAAGTGAAAGTGAGGTTGCTCAGTCGTGTCTGACTCGTAGAGACCCCATGGACTGCAGCCTACCAGGCTCCTCTGTCCATGGGATTTTCCAGGCAAGAGTACTGGAGTGGGGTGCCATTGCCTTGAGGTAGGTACTATTATACACCCACTTTCTACAAGAGGAAACCGAAGGTTAGGTTAAGCAACTTACTCAAGCGTACGCAGTTAGACAGTAAACTCAGGATTAAACTCCAAGTCTGTCTAATACCACTCATCAATACTTACACCTCTATATAATCCACATAGATTATTCCTCAAGATTAGAAATTGTTGGCAGGTAATACGATGTATTCAAAATTATCGCTGGGGTATCTTGGCCTTTCAATAAAGAAAGCTAGAACTTCTCAGAAACCAGGATGAATTTTGTAAAAAGAAAAATATTTTTCTCTTTTAGAGCATAAAATATTATTAAAAACTAAGAGAACATTATAGTCTTTCCAGTAAGAAGCTGAGTATGTGGAAATATTCTTTGTATATTCAGTTATTATTTAGACACTGCTGATTGGATGAAAAACAACCTTCCAACTCTCTGTCTCTCTCGCTCACTTACACACACACACACATACAGTCTTTCGTTTAGCGGTTAAGACAAAATTGTTTCAGACAAGTTGATCTGGGAGCCTGCCTTTGGGTGTGTGCTGCGGTGTGCTTAGTTGCTCAGTCGTGTCCGACTCTGTGTGACCCCTATTGTCTTTGGGGGACATAGACAATCTGGGGAACATTAGCTGATTTTGTGAACTGCCAACTTTTCCATTTCATTGCTCGAACTATCAATCCTCTGTACATGAAACAAACAGATAAGAACATCAATCTATTAAAATCTGTGTGGGTTCAAAAACCAAAATGGAATAAACCTCACAAAGCCAGACTGACTTCATTTTAAATGCTTTTCGTTTTCAATAGAGGAAAATCTCCTTAATCTTTTATTGATGAATTCTGGAGATTGATTTGGATTTTTGGTACATGGCATTCTTAATTATTAAAGTAGATTCATTATGGTGATTATGGGAAGAAAACGCCATCCGATTTGCCCCAAGTCATTGCCTTTCTCAACTTCAATACGAAACAAGAATTCTGAATTTCTCTTAGATAGGCAGTGAAGAACCTAATTACTCCAGTTTGGGCCTTAGTATATGTATTAGTCAATGTTCACCAAAGAAATAGAACCAGTAAACGGGATGTTTACAGCTGACACTCAAGCTACTCATGTTGTTAGGCTTAGAAGTGCTACCCTCTGCACAGCTGAAAATCCATGTATAAGTTATTGTTGACCCTGTGGCTCTGCAGTGCCATATGAATTCAGCCAACTGTGGATGGTGTAATGCTATAGTACGTAGGTATTGGAAAAATTTGCATGTTAAGTAGACCCACACAGTTCAAGTCTGCATTGCCCAAAGGTCAAATATATATAGGTGTATGTGTATATATATATACACATACACACACATAGAGAGAAGCAGAGAGAGGTGGATAGATCTGGAGACCCCAGAGAAGCAATGGTATGATGCTAGTCCAAAGGCTGACAGACTTAAGACTAAGAAAGAGCCAATATTTCTATTTGAGTCTGAAGGCAAGAAACAAAAACAACAACAACAAAACCCCAATGTCCCTGCTCAAAGGCAGGAGTTCCCTCTTCTTCATGGGATGGTCCACCCTTTTCTTCTAGTCAAGCCTTAGATAAGGCCCACCCACATTAGAGAGGGCAATCTGCTTTGCCCAGTCTACTGATTCAATCTCATCCAAAAACAACCTTACAGACACACCCAGAATGATGTTTGATAAAATAGCTGGGTACCCTGTGGCCTAGTCAAACTGAGATACAAAATTAACCATCACAGTATAATCTCCAAGTTGCAATGAGGCAAATATAGACTTCATTATCTGCTAATTCTTTGCCCCCATTTGCAGAATTTCTCTAAGGCTTAATAAGTTCTAAGGTCCTTTTATGCCCTTCCCAGTACTAAGAAATCAACATTGCAGAAATTAATTTTTATTAATTTTATTGCTTTTGTCATCCCTGTCTAGTTCCTGGGACAGTAATGGACTCCATCAGCTAAACTACTATTTTTTATACCCTCATTCTAGGTGTTAAGAAACAAGACAGAGTACCTTGAAGACAGGAACAAATGAGACTAGCAGAATGCATAACACACTGTAGGTAAGAAATAAATGTTTATTGTATTGATGGTACTAAGGAATGCTCTGAAAGGTACGTTGCCTTCAACATGTCAGATTTTTAAACATTTCCATAATTATTAAAATGAGGTGGTAAAAAAATTTTAAAGTGTAACCGGTAGAAGTTACTAGAAATTAATAATACTGTCAGGTGTATATTTGCTTTCAGAATGACCTTTGGTACTTTGTCCCAAAAAGGATGACCAAAATGCTTTCACATGTTCTAGAAAATGAATGGTCATATAGTGTTTTGAGAATGAACTCCAGCAATGATTTGCATTTTCTTCCCCGTTGCCAAAATTAATGTTAATACCTTCTGGGGTTCATGGCAGGGAAAATAAATGCCCTCTATCTTTCCCCTTGTCAGAAACACACTAAATCATTCAGGAGTGTTTGAAGTAACTTCTTCTATTTTTGGTCCTGTTTTTATGACCATGGAATCTCTCTTTGGAACCTGGGGAGTGCTTTCAGTTAAAGACGCATATTCCAATATGGTAATTTGTAATCTTCATTTGTATGTGCCTCCCCTAAAGGGCCCAACTCACTTTGGGAAAGTGATGTCTTCCCCTTGACTTGACGTTCAGCCAGAAACAGGGGGTCCCCTCTCTTGAACATCCTACTGAATATACAAAAGCACACTGGTACCATGATTTTTAAGGAAAAAGATTGAACACTATGGATTCTGCAATAGACAAATGACAATAAGCTGGAGTCTCATATACCAGCAAACTCTTGCTAGCCTTGTGTCCTTTATAAAAGTCCTCCAAGAAATGTTCTGTAATCTGTCATACTGCCCTCTGCTGGCCTGGCCCATACTTGCTGATAGAAAAAAATGAAAAATTCCTGAAGATGTTATGAAGGGAAATTTTAGATTCCTCCTCTGGATTTGACCAATGATTACAGCTCTCCCAGTGGAATCCACAAGTAAATGCACAAAACACCATTCATTCAACACTGTTGGAGCATTTACTCTGCTAGGCAATGCAATCACTAAGAATGTAATCGTGAACAAATCACTGCTCCAGAGAAGTTTCCAGTCTAGCAGGAAGGATGGGCTAGTAAACTAGTAACTACAGAAGAGATGAAAATGTGCACATTTTTTTTTTGGCTGTGCTGGGTCTTCACTGTAGGCTTCTCTACTTGTGATGCTTGGGCTTAGTTGCCCTGCAGTATGTGGGATCTTAGATCCCCAACCAGGAATGGAACCTCTATTGGAAGGTGGATTCTTTTACCACTAGACCGCCAAGAAGTGAAAAGTGAAAGTGTTAGTTGCTCAGTTGTGTCCGACTCTTTGCAACTCCATTGACTATAGCCCTCCAGACTCCTCTGTCCATGGAATTCTCCAGGCAAGAACACTGGAGTGGGTAGCCATTCCTTTCTCCAGGGGATATTCCTGACTCAGGGATTGAACCCAGGTCTCTTGCATTTCAGGCAGATTCTTCACTGTCTGAGCTGCCAGGGAAGCCAGAAAGTCCCTGAAAATGCCCACATTTGAGTAACAACAGTGTTGGTGGTCTTCCTGATTATGACTATGGATCCTATTCCTTTTCTTGCTATATGTAAAAGACCCTATCCTGGTATTGATGCACTTAGTCCAAGTATTTGTCATTGTAGAAGTGTGACACTCCACATTTCCTTTGAGCATGGGCCTGTCCCGTTGTTTGTCTAGAAGACGACTACTTAAAGATGCTTGTTCCTCAATTTGGGCATATAGATAAAATGCGGTGAATGGTTAGCTAGTGTTTTAACATGTGGTTATTGAGACATTCTCAATCATTAAGATGTGTCTAGAACAGCGATCCAGTTTCTAAAACACTTGATATTCTGTGCCTTCTCACCAAGATTCCTTGCCTGAATAAACCGTGTTGGCAATATAATTTGGTGGGTTAAAACGTAAAGAATAACAGGTTAATCATTTGCATCAAAAGTATGGCCAAAATTTAACCCAAATGTCCCAGGTAAATCTAGGAATGTATGTACACGAAGGTCAGAGGAAAGACTGAGACCAACAAGGTAAGCTAAGGTCTGAGACAGTGGATGAGACTGGAACTCTTATTTTGAACTGTACATGGCAGACTCGCAGCTGCAACATCAGAATCCCAGGAGGGGCTGTTGTTTCCTCCTGAGTATTTTGGTTTTCTTATGTTAGAGCAATTGCCATTCAGGGGATCTTGGCCCAAAGACCTTGGTTTACTGAATCAAGGAATTTCATAGTTTTCCAACTGACTGTGTTTGTTCTATCATAACAAGATTCAATTAAAAAAAAAAAAACTTCATTTAAGAAACCATAATATATTTATAAAATCATTTAAAGCAAGACTAAAGGGATACGGTTGCTTAGGTATCTTTTCTCATTAATAACATGTATTAATAATTGCTTAGTTCAACCTGTTTTTTTTTCTTACACTGAGTGGAATATACGTTTCTGACTCACTGATTTTTTTTCTGTTTTCTTTGTGTTTTTGTGTTTTGTTTCCTTTTAATATGTCCGTGACTCCAAGTTATGTATAGCTCTTCTTCAAAAAAAAAATTCACTTTGAAAATCTCCCCTTCATTCTGGATTTTTTTCTTGTTCTCTGCTATTTAAAAAATTTATGTATGTATTTATTATTGAAGCATAATTGATTTACAATGCTATATTACATTCAGGTGTATATCATAGTGATTTGCTATTTTTATAGACTGTGCTTCATTTAAAGCTGTTATAAAATAATGGCTATATTTCCCTGTGCTGAACAATATTCTTGTTGCTTATTTGTTTTATACACAGTACACCCCTACCTTGCCCGTCCCCTCTCCCTCTCTCCACTGGTAACTACTAGTCAGTTCTCTATGTATGTGAGTCTGTTTCTTTTTCGTTATCTTCACTAGTTTGTTGTACTTTTTAGATTTTATATATTAGTGATAACAGAGTATTTGTCTTTCTCTGTCTGACACATTTTACTAAGCGTAATACTCTCTTGGTCCATCCAAAAAAGAATTTTATTCTTTTCTTATGACTAATACTCCATTGTGTATATGCCACATATTCTTAGTTCATTTGTCTATTGATGGACACTTCGGTTGCTTCTGTATCTTGGCAATAGTAAATAATGCTCCTGTTAACATTGGGGTGCGTGTATCTTTTTGAATTAGTGTTTTTGTTTTCTTCAGATATACACCCAGGAGTGGAATTGCTGGATTATGACAGTAGTCCTATTTTGAGTTGTTTGAGGAAGCTCCATATTGTTTTCCATAGTGGCTGCACAAATTACTTTCCCACCAACAGCATGCAAGGGTTCCCCTTTATCCACATCCTTGCCAACACTTGTTATTTTTAGACCTTTTGATGATAGCCATTCTGACAGGTGTGAGGTTTTACCTTGTTGTGGCTTTGATTGAAATTTTTCTGATGGTTAGTGATGTTGAACATCGTTTTATGTGCCTGTTGGCATCTTTCTTTCTTGTTTGAAAAAATGTCTATTCAGGTCTTGTGCCCATTTTTAATCACCTTGTTTATTTTTTGATATTTGAGTTGTATGAGTTGTTCATGTACTTTGGATATTAAACCTCTTATTGGTCATACCATTTACAAATATTTTCTCCCATTCAGCAGATTGTCTCTTCATTGTGTTGATGGTTTCCTTTTAAGTTTGATGAGGTCCCATCTGTTTATTTTTGCTTTTGTTTCTTTCACCTTAGGAGTCAAATCCAAAAAAATGTTGCTATGATTTATATCAAAGACTGTCCTGCCTGGTTCTGGATTTATCATAAGTGAAAAACTTAATAACTTCCAATTTAACAAGAAAAGTTATAACAAGTGCCTGCTTAAGTCTTAATTAGTTCTCTGAGTTCTAAAATGTTCTGTTATTTTTCTTATGACATCCGTTTTTGTCTTCCTTACTGTAACAAGTAAATAAAAGTATGAAGAAAAGATCAAACTTTGAAAAATATGCTCACCATAATTTTAAAATGATATTTGCAACTGAATTTTTGTGCGTTTTTTTTCACGTGGACTATTTTTAAAGTCTTAATTGAATTTGTTACAATATTGTTTCCATTTTATGTTTTGGTTTTTGGCCATGAGGGATGTAGGATCTTATTTCCCCAACCAGGGATTAAACCGGGACCCACTGTATTGGAAGGTGAAGTCTTAACCTCTAGACTAGCAGGGAAGTCCCTTCATTTTATCATTTACTTTTATTATTAAAGAAAGGTTTATACTGGGACATACTAATATTCCACTGGCTATTTCTCACCAATAGAGCTTGGATATTTGGGGATCTGCCATTTTGGAGATAAAAATAAGACAGTGGGTAAGTCATGCTTGGATATAGACCTACCACCCACCAACCAAAGCTTATCGCCAACTTCTAGCAAAATAGTATACAGCAGGTGATGAAATGTTTGTTGAATGAATAGTTGAAGGGATGAGTAAATCTGTTTCTGCACCTTGTATAACCAATGGTTATTAGTTGACCAGAGTCACACAATTACTCATGGAACAATTCCAGAAATGAAGCCCAGTTTCTTGACTTCCAGCAAATGTGCCCCTTCTGTTCTACCTCCTCATTGGACCGGAACCAAATGTCACTCAGCCTCTTCTTATCTGCTCTTACAGTCAGATTTGAGTGATAGAGTGCAAGGCCGAATGACTGGCATCTTTTGTTTCTATTTTGGGGATGGATTTTTTAAAGTGAGTTTTTGTTATCTATTATGGTTTAGTTAGAAAGTGGGAAAGGTGGAAATTAAGAAAGTGATGTGAGATGTTAGAGTTGAACCATAAAGAAGGCTGAGCACCAAAGAATTGATGCTTTTGAATTGTGGTGCTGGAGAAGACTTGAGAGTCCCTTGTACAGCAGGGAGATCAAATCAATCAATCCTGACAGAAATTAATCCTAAATATTCAATGGAAGGACTGATGCTGAAGCTCTAATAATATGGCCACCTGATGCAAACAGCCAACTCATTGGAAAAGACCTTGATGCTAGGAAAGATTGAAGGCAAAAGGAGAAGGGGCAGCAAAGGATGAGGTGGTTAGATAGTATCACTGACTCAATGATCATAAATCTGCACAAACTCCGGGAAATAGTGAAGGAAGAGGTAGCCTGGCATGCTGCAGTCCATGGGGTCACAAAGAGCTGGGCTTGGCTTAGCGACTGGACAACAACAAGAGTAAAGGATTTAAAAATTAGAAAAACTCTATAAATCTATTTCTCAGATGGGTTTATATTTGACAGGCATTGCAATATAGCTTACCCTATTTTCTACACCATAAAAAGTAGTTATTTTTGGACATCTTGTGATCTAGAAATGGAGGATTCTATAATGACTGACCTTCCCACCAGTTTGTTTCACCCTGTTAAGGGATGATGTGCTGTGTGCTGAGTTAAGTCACTTCAGTCAAGTCCTATTCAGTAACAAATTTAGTATATTTAAGATTGCCTATAAACCCACAACTCAGTTTTGTCTTGAGAGGCAAAATCTTATAAATAGAGTGCAGTTTGAGTCCTGAAAAAAAAAATCTCCGAATCTTTAATAACAGATGAAGTTAAATTGCTCTTAATTTATTTAAACTGAAAAATGTCCTTCTAAAAACAGACTTGGATCATGAGACCAGTAGAGAACATATCTGAAGATTCCTCTATCAGAAATAGCCAGCATAATACAGGAAATGTGATCCTTTTTTGGAAATGTAGCAAGGGCTTAAGTGCAGGTACTTGGATGTTCTCTGATAAAGTGAAAAACTCTAAACATTCATCTGCTTTAGGAGTTTAACAAGGGAAGAGAAAAAGCAGTGGTTAGAAATGATCTACAGGATAGGAATGAAGACCAGCTTTCTGTTTTGAGTGCTTTGCAAATGTGTATTTCTGTGTGTCTAATACAATAAATAAATACTCTCCAGCACTTCAGATTATTTATATTACTCTGGCGTTTCCATAATCTACTCGTGTTTTAAAATCTCTTTTATCACACTCAGGTTTATTGATTACCAGCATTGCTTTCTATCACTGTGAATTTTAATTTTTTTTTAGATCTTCCAACTTTCTTACCACAAAAATATATTAAGATTCTGAATCTGCCTTATCAGGAAACAAGAAACATAGCATATTGTGGTAACATATTGTGGTAGAAGGCAAAGCAAGGACCATTGAACTGTTTAGATTTAAATCCCAGCTTGGCCACTGCCTCAGATCTTTGACCACTGGTGTCAAAGTGTTTGAGCCTAATTTTTTTGAATATTCAACAGAAATTGTAAAACTCATATAGAGTTGTTATGAGCTTGAGATGAGATAATCTGTGTAAAATCTTAGCTCAATAACTGGCCCTTAATGAAGGTTAGTTCTTATTGTTCTTATTATCTCCTCACCCTGATTAGAATCTGTCACTCTAAGGAACTTCCCTGGTGGTGTCCAGTGATTAAGACTTTGCCTTCCAAGACAGGGGGTGCAAGTTCCATCTCTGGTCAGGGAGTTAAGATCCACATGCTTTGCAGTCAAAAAACCAAAGCATAAATCAGAAGCAATGTTGTAACAGACTCAATAAGACTTTTAAAAATGGTCCACATCAAAAACAAACAAAAACAAAACTTAAAAGAATCTGGCACTCTGGAGTTAGCTAAAATGTTAAGGTCTTGGCTGAATAGGCAAAGTGAGGAATGTTCTCTTACAGCCTTTAGTGCTTGAACTCTGGACTTCATTTGATCATAAAAGGAGGAGTGTATGTGTGTGTGAGAGAGAGAGAGAGAGAGAGAGACCAAGTCAGAGACACCCATCATTTGGAGACTTGACACAGCTTCTGGGTATCTTTTAGTCTTTACCCTTCTCTCTTCTTCTTGCTGGCACACCTCTTCAACCTGTCCTTGCATCTCTTGTCTCCTTCTCCACACTGTCCTAGAAGATCACCTCCTTTCATGTCCATGATTTCAACACTCACATGTCTGCTGATGGCACCAAAATCTCTACTTAATATTTACAGCTCTCCTGAGCTTCAGATTTGTATCCCAGTGGCTCTTTGGGTGTCTTCCTCAAGTGTCCGTTAGTCTGTTCAAACTCAGCATTTAAAAATCTGGGCACATTATGTTTAAGCCCCTCTCTTAGCTGCTAACCTGATTCTCTTGATTTCCTCTCATTGGCTGGTAAGGTCACCATCTACCCCAAACTGTTGATTAATAATCTCAGAGTCATTCTGAACCCGATGTAAGTTAACTCACCTGTCAACCCTACTTCTAAATCAACTCTCATTTCTTTGCCACCAGCAAGTTACTAGGAAACCTAGTTGTTGTTGTCCCAGAAGTCAAGTGAGGTGATTGACTATGTGAAAGACTGAGGAGTGGAGCATAGGAGCAGCTTCTGTAGGCTGGTTCAGGGAGAGACCTGATGAAAATGGTCTTCAGAGACCAGGAGAGGAGAGGAATTGATAACTCTTAAGTATTAGCAGAGCTTTTAAGGAAGTTTGCTAAAATGTGCAGAGAAATTGGTTGGAAACTGGCATTGGAGGAAGTGGGTTGAGGGGAATTTGTTGGTTTGTCTGTTTCCTTGTTTAAGTTTTTGTGCTGGTGGTGATGATCCAGAAGAAGGGGTGGAGATAGATAAAATAGGAGAGAGGTGGGAACATTTGGGGTTCCATATATTTGAGAAGGTGAGAAGATGTCAACTCTTAACTCTTGAGCACTGGCTTTATTGGTTCATCTTGACTATCTTTGTTTTTCCGAATGAGTGCAACACTTTGTTCATGGTCAGTGTTTAGTGAATCTGTATGTACTTGTTTGTTCTTTTGTTAATGTAGAAAAGAAAAAAGAATGCATACACTTCTAAAAAAAAATTTAACTGCCCTGGGTCTTCGTTGTGGCTCATGGACTTCTCTAGTTTTGGTGCACAGGCTCCAGAGTGCAGGGGCTTAGTAGTTGCGGCATACTGGCTTAGTTGCCCCACAGCTTGCAGGGTCTTAGTTCCCTGACCGGGGATCGAACCTGAATCCCCTGCATTGAGAGGTGGATTCTTAACCCCTGGACTACCAGGGAAGTTAAAAAATGCACACTCTTTAAATTTTCTTCTTCCCTCTCTCTTCCATATTGTACCCTGTTGTACTCTACTTCATTCCCTTAGTTCACGCAACATTATTTTCATAAGGAGGAGAGAGAGAGGGCAGTAGTTGGCGGGGGAGAGAGACAGAGAGAGAGGTGGGAGGGGAATCTATGAAACTTTATGGAAATTTATTGTTCAATTTTGGAACAAATAAGAGCCTGGCAGTGATGGAAATGCTGTCTTCTCTATCCCTGCCTCACGTGGAGAGCCCCATCATCTTCAGGATACCCTAGCTGTCAATCAACCAAAGTCCTCCGTCACTGGGGCTTTGTTGCCGATGGATAGAGGGGCTGTTCTCCCACCCACTTTCCCTCCCCCTCTTCTGATGCCACAGTGTTTTCCTCTCTGGCTCCATCCCTGTGTTCCTAACTGTCTCTCCACCTACACACGCACAGGGACTGATTTCCTCTGTGGGGCAAACTTTTTATCTTCCTTATAAAACGAGTGTATTTTGTGTTGCTGAGTTCTCTTTCTGTTCTGTGTCTAGAGAGCCTGTTCTAAACCCTGGTGAGGACTGAATGCTAAGTTGCTTCAGTTGTGTCCGACTCTGTGCGACCCCGTAGACGGCAGCCCATCAGGCTCCACCGTCCCTGGGATTATCCAGGCAAGAATACTAGAGTGGGTTGCCATTTCCTTCTCCAATGCATGAAAGTGAAAAGTGAGAGTAAAGTAGCTCAGTAGTGTCTGACTCTTAGCGACCTCATGGACTGCACCCCACCAGGCTCCTCCATCCGTGGGATTTTCCAGGCAAGAGTGCTGGAGTGGGGTGCCATTGCGTTCTCCGGGTGAGGACTGTATAGAGGCATTCTAAACTTCTCTTTCTCACATTTTCTAGCAATTAAATATCTTTGTTTAAAAAAAAAAATGTTTGGACTGAATCTTTAATGATGAAGCAAATCAGACCACCACTTAAGTACCTTAAAGATAATTGAGTAATCATTGATACGTCTCACCTGTTAGCCATGTGTTTGATTTTGGATGACTCTGGGCCTGGGAATGAATGGCACACCCTGCAAATTTTCCTGCTCTGGGGAAAACTATCATCTCCCTGATCCTTCCAGGTCAGGATCACAGGGAGAGCCATGGATTCCATAGAAGAGCTGATGTGGGGCTATTTTAAGATTTCCCTAATTCAGGGATTTGGAAACCAGCAATTGGCTCAGGCAATACAAACTGAGGCCAAACTTCTATGGATTTGAAGTTTTCTCTTACATATGTAAATGCTGCAGATTCTCACCACATCCTTATTAATTCACGCAGTCAGCCTTGCACAGCCTGTATTTCAGGCTCTCAACTTTCACCCCAAAGCTAAGATTCTCTGTTGCCTTAGCTTCTGATGCCCTGTGTGTGTGTGTTGGGGTTGGGGGGGGGAGTGGAGAGAGAGAGAGGGAGAGAGAGATGGCACTCAGAGCCCCTATGGAAGAAATAGGCAGTAGGACCTTCCTGTGTTTAGACTAGAAGCCTGACACAGGCCAATTGTTTCTTAGGTTGATTGGAGATTTGTGATGGGGTCCAGTACAAAAGGAGAATCTGGACCAATCCCTGTCCTTCTCTTGTGTTTTAACTAGGCAATATGGAAATAATTAGGTACTTACTAATAAGAGAGAATCTAAAGTTGCAAAGAAAACAAGCGTGGCCAGGGAAGGCATCATGGGCTTGAGTGCTGAGTTCATGATGAAGGTAATCCTAAGACACCAACTGATGGAAAGAAGACCTTAACCCACATAAGAGAAGCTTCATCCACTAGGAAATGAGGTTAACTGGTATTCAAGGCCTAAAAGTTACACAATTCTAAAGGTCCTATATAAGAAAAAGAATATAAAATGACAAATATAAAGTCACTAGAGTCTCATCCAGATTCTTGGTAAAGACCCAAGCCAGTCATAGACCTTAAAGTTTAAACTTTGTTGAGTTCACACAAAATCCTGCTAAGCACTACAGGGGCTTGATTTTTAATGGTGTTCAGAGCTTTCTTCAAGTTAGTAAGCATCCTAAAAATAAACCCCACTTAACTTGTGTGAGATATTTTCATTGTAGCAAAAGCCTGATTAAAGTATGATGTGTACATCGAATATATTGACAGCAGGCTAGCAAATTAGCAGATATATTTGTTTATCTGATTACATTGGCAACAGGAAAAGCATTGAGTCCACTAATAAAGAAAACTACCTAGATTGCTAGGGTTTCTTTCTCATTAGCAAGCTATAAAAAGTCTCCACTATTGTAGTGCCCTGCCTTCCAGGCTATTGGGGTTACATTCTGAGGTTATAAGCTGCCTCTTATACTTGCTCTTTTCTCTTCAAACCTAAGTTTCTTATAGTATTTGAAAGGGTCCTGGAAAGAAACATATAGGAAAAAGAATTTCAGTAAGTATATAGTTTCTTTAAACTTGATGCCTATATAAGACTCAATGTGATAATTTAATGTAGATTAAATTTATCTCAGATTTATCAATTTTTCCTTTATGATTAATGTATGGTAATCCTTTTCAAAGTGATCTTTTTCTAAATTTTGGCCTGTCTCAAAGTCACAAAGATATTCTATGTTTCTTCTAAAAGTTTCATCGTTTTATCTTTCATATTTGTACCTATAGTTCATTTAAGATTGATTTTTATGTTATGGTGTGAGGGAGGGATCAAGATTCAGTTTTTCCACCCATATTATCAGTGAAGTACAAATGAAAACCCTAATGTACTTATACTATTATTGAGAGATTATTCTCCATGGACCGCTTGTATGTCTGTATGTCTTTTTTTGGGGGGAGGGGGGAGGGTGTGTTGGGTTGGGAAATGCCACACAGCATGCAGGATCTTAGTTTCCAAACCAGGGACTGAACCCATGACCCCTGCAGTAGAAGCCGAGTCCTAACTACGGGACTGCCAGTGAAGTCCCTGTGCGTGTTTTGCAAGCAGAGATAATACTCCACTTTGAGAGCTTGCCTTGTCCTAATTACCTTTTCAGAGATGTTTGAAAAGTTTACAGCCTCGGAAGATAAAGATAGTATCTCCTTCTAGAGTAAAGCAGGCCCACTCACCATCCACTTTAAAAGAGTCAGTTCCCGTAAGCACAGGATTGCTGTCCTGTGATGCGCCTCACTGCTCATGCAGGTGCCATCTGGCTTTACTTGCATTACTCTGTGTGAACTGTGGGCTTCCCAGGTGGCACAGTAAAAAAGAATCCGTGTGCCAGTGCGGCAGATGCAAGAGATGTGGTTTGGACCCCTGGGTCGGGAAGATGCCCTGGAGTAGGAAATGGCAACCCAATCCAGTATTCTTGGAGAAATTGCCTGGAGAAATCCCATGGAAAGAGGAGACTAGTGGGCTACAATCCATGAAACTACAAAAAGTTGGACATGACTGAGCACACGCTGGACTGGAAGAAACACAAGCTGGAATCAAGATTGCCGGGAGAAATATCAATAACCTCAGATATGCAGATGACACCACCCTTATGGCAGAAAGTGAAGAGGAACTCAAAAGCCTCTTGATGAAAGTGAAAGTGGAGAGTGAAAAAGTTGGCTTAAAGCTCAACATTCAGAAAACGAAGATCATGGCATCCGGTCCCATCACTTCATGGGAAATAGATGGGGAAACAGTGTCAGACTTTATTTTTCTGGGCTCCAAAATCACTGCAGATGGTGACTGCAGCCATGAAATTAAAAGACGCTTACTCCTTGGAAGGAAAGTTATGACCAACCTAGATAGCATATTCAAAAGCAGAGACATTACTTTGCCAACAAAGGTCCGTCTAGTCAAAGCTATGGTTTTTCCAGTGGTCATGTATGGATGTGAGAGTTGGACTGTGAAGAAGGCTGAGTGCCGAAGAATTGATGCCTTTGAACTGTGGTGTTGGAGAAGACTCTTGAGAGTCCCTTGGACTGCAAGGAGATCCAACCAGTCCATTCTGAAGGAGATCAGCCCTGGGATTTCTTTGGAAGGAATGATGATAAAGCTGAAACTCCAGTACTTTGGCCACCTCATTCGAAAAGTTGACTCATTGGAAAAGACTCTGATGCTGGGAGGGATTGGGGGCAGGAGGAGAAGGGGATGACAGAGGATGAGATGGCTGGATGGCATCACTGACTCGATGGATGTGAGTTTGAGTGAACTCCAGGAGTTGGTGATGGACAGGGAGGCCTGGCGTGCTCCAATTCATGGGGTCGCAAAGAGTCGGACACAACTGAGCGACTGAACTGAACTTAAGCAGAACTCTCCCTGTTGGGAATGTAAATTGTCACGTCCATTTTGGGGAACTGTTTGACAGTATCTACTAATGCTAAACAATTTATGCCATGACTCAGTAAGTTCCTTTCCTGGGTTTCTATAGAACCCAATACATTTCTATTCCTTTTTTTTTTTTTAATTTTATTTTTAAACTTTACAATATTGTATTAGTTTTGCCAAATATCGAAATGAATCCGCCACAGGTATACCCGCGTTCCCCATCCTGAACCCTCCTCCCTCCTCCCTCCTCTACCCTCCCTCTGGGTCGTCCCAGTGCACCAGCCCCAAGCATCCAGTACCGTGCATCAAACCTGGACTGGTGACTCATTTCATACATGATATTATACATGTTTCAATGCTATTCTCCCAAATCTCCCCACCCTCTCCCTCTCCCACAGAGTCCATAAGACTGATCTATACATCCGTGTCTCTTTTGCTGTCTCATACACAGGGTTATTGTTACCATCTTTCTAAATTCCATATATATGTGTTAGTATACTGTATTGGTGTTTTTCTTTCTGGTTTACTTCACTCTGTATAATTGGCTCCAGTTTCATCCACCTCATTAGAACTGATTCAAATGTTTTCTTTTTAATGGCTGAGTAATACTCCATTGTGTATATGTACCACAGCTTTCTTATCCATTCATCTGCTGATGGGCATCTAGGTTGCTTCCATGTCCTGGCTATTATAAACAGTGCTGTGATGAACATTGGGGTACACGTGTCTCTTTCCCTTCTGGTTTCCTCAGTGTGTATGCCCAGCAGTGGGATTGCTGGATCGTAAGGCAGTTCTATTTCCAGTTTTTTAAGGAATCTCCACACTGTTCTCCATAGTGGCTGTACTAGTTTGCATTCCCACCAACAGTGTAAGAGGGTTCTCTTTTCTCCACACCCTCTCCAGCATTTATTGCTTGTAGACTTATGGATTGCAGCCATTCTGACTGACGTGAAATGGTACCTCATAGTGGTTTTGATTTGCATTTCTCTGATAATGAGTGATGTTGAGCATCTTTTCATGTGTTTGTTAGCCATCTGTATGTCTTCTTTGGAGAAATGTCTATTTAGTTCTTTGGCCCATTTTTTGATTGGGTCATTTATTTTTCTTACATTTCTATTCCTGATAGAAATGTATCTAAGTGTTTACCAAAAGCCATATACAAGAATGATCCTAGACACACTCTTTAGAATTGCCTCCAATACAAAACAACCCAAATGTCCATCAGCAGTAGAATGAACCGATACATTGCTATAGACAGATTTCATTGCTTCATACAATGAAATACTACAAATAAATGAGCATTAAAAAAACTACAGTTACAGCAATGTGGAGGAACTTTGCAATAACATTGAGTGGAAGAAGCAACATGCAAATCAGTACATATACCAGTGGTATATTCCAGAACAGGAAAGCTAATACATAGTGTTAAACATCATGAGGGTAGTTTTCTTTGTTGGTGGTTAGTGAAAGGCATAGGGCACTGAGGGATTCTCCAATGGTGCTAATTATGTTCTTTCTTAAGCTGAATATTGGCTATGCAAGTGTGTGTCTGTTATGTGAATGCATTAAGCTGTAAACACATGAGTTGTGGACTTTCCTATATGTATACTATGTTCCACTAAAAAGACAGAAATAACAACTCTGAGGCCTTTTACTTAGCAGACTAAGTTAGCTCAAATAATAATTCTGTCTAATGTTACTTCATTCAAGATTAAACAGAGCATAATTTTGAGCTCCACTGGGCTTGGAGGGCAGAGTTCAGAAACTCCATACAGAAAGCAATAGTCATAGTGCTAAAATTGCTTTAAAAATGAAGTTATTGAATATTTATATGTCTTCATGCATGCTCGGTAATTTTTCTTATTTTTTGAAAAGTTGAAATATGTTACAGGGTGAATCATGCAAATTCAGAGTGTATTTTTTAAGATAAAAATTAAGAAATTTACTTAATTCAAGATTGTCTTTGTAAATTGGTACAGCTACTGTGGAGAACAGTATGGAGGTTCCTCTAAAAACTAGAAATAGAGCTATATGATCCAGCAATCCCACTCCTGGGCATATATCCAGAGAAAACTGTAATTTGAAAAGATACATGCATCCCAGTGTTTATTGCAACACTATTTACAATCACTAGGACATGGAAGCAAACTAAATATCCATCAACAGAGGAGTGGATAAAGAAGATGTAGTATACATATACAATGGAATATTACTCAACTGGAGGAGGGCATGGCAACCCACTCCAGTGTTCTTGCCTGGAGAATCCCATGGACAGAGGAACCTGGTGGGCTGCAGTCCATGGGCTCACAAAGAATCGGACACGACTGAGCAACAAAGCACAGCACGTTACTCAACTAAAAAAATAAAGAATGAAATAATGCCTTTTGGAGCAATATGAATGGACCTAGAGACTGTCATACTAGTGAAATAAGTCAGGCAGAGAAAGACAAATATACAATATTGCTTATATGTGGAATCTTAAAAAATGATAAAAAATGAACTTATTTGCAAAGCAGAAACAGTCACAGATGTAGAAAACAATCTTATGGTTACCAGGGGGTGAAGGTATTGATAAGTTGGAAGATTGGGATTGATATAGACACACTACTATATATAACATGTTCAAAGCAATCTTAGTCATTGATGAGCATGATTCCATTGAGTCTCACAAGCCCTTGAACTCTACACACAACCCCAAACCCAACATCATACTTGGACTAGTTCATGACTTTTCTTTTGGCTGCCTTGGGTCTTTGTGGCACGTGAGGATCTTTCATTGTGGCACACAGATTCCCTAGCTGTGGCGTGGGCTTAGTGGTTGCAGTGCATAGGCTCTCTAGCATGGCACATGGGCTTAGTTGCTCCACAGTGGCATGTGGGATCTTACTTCTCCTACCAGGAATTGAACCCCCACCCCCTGCATTGCAGGGCAGATTCTTAACCACTGGATCACCAGGGAAGCCCCAGTTCGTGACTTTAAAGAGTGTTACAGTTTACTTTACCATTCTTATAGTGACATAAACCTAGCGAATATAATTTATGAAATGACAGCACGTAACAGGAAGAATCTGAAGAATAATTTTTAAGTGAGCAGTGAATGGAAATAACCACCGTTCCCTCAAAACCTGCTCTGCAAAACTTAAGAAATGATGAATTACTCATACCACTTGCTCATTTGTGTTCTGACTCATTTGCCTTTGAACATCATGTTAAAGGAAGTTAACAATACAGAAAGTTAACCCAAGCTTATCAAAGTGTGCAGGACAGATTTATCTGTAACAAATTTTAAAGAAGCTTATGTTAATTGGCTCTGTTTAAAAATCCTTTTTTTTGTTGAGGCTAGAATTTATTATTACACCAGAATACCAAAGAAACAGGAGTAATTATGTTTCCAATAACACTGTTTTTGATGTGCTAGTTGAAAGCTCTCTGCTTTAGGTCTTTAGTCTGGGCAGGACAGGGGAGATTCTTCATATAAAGTTCTAATTCTTCTGAAAAAGGCTTAGGAACCACTTCTGAGAAGATATTACAATGTAAATGAAAAAATTTTAATCATTTAAATGTGCGAATGATCGTGTAAGAACAGTAGCCTTGAGAGAAATTTTTTACTAGGTTACGTGTTAAGTCAAGAGGTGTACAATCCACCTGCAGTGGTAAAGTCTATTTTTTATAGTTTGCTTTGGAACTGGTATGAGACACCAAAAATAAGCCTATCCAGGATTAACTAACCTTTAAAAATTGCCCTTGGAAAATCAGTGTTCCATATGCTATACTAATGCAAGTATTACCTGTTAAATGCTTCAACAATTAACCAAACATCCCATGGCAGGAACAAGACAGATTTTTAAAATTCTTTGAGATCCCATCAAAGATCTGCCATAAGATTCTATTCTTTTCTTTTTTTGACAAAGTTTTGGTTCCCTTGTTTATTTTGGTTTCACTGTCACAAAGATTCACGAATAATAATGAATACTTCTAAAGTTCTATACAAATTATATGCATCGTATTTATAAGCTGTCTCTTGATTTCATTTAAAAGAGAACATGGTTTGTTAAGGCAATAAAATAATGTACTAGCCAAAACATAAATAAGTTGTTCTAATATTATCTCCCAGATTCATATTTATGAAGTTAAAGCAAAGACATATGGACCTGTGAGGTAACCACATGTGAGATCTGCTTTGAGAAAAAGTTTGAAGACTTCTCTATTTGCATGATCTGAAGGATGCACCAGTTCACTCATTCACAAACTAAGGTATATATATATATGAGGACTAGATTGTAGACACAACACTAGAAATAAAGCAGCGGAGAGAGGGGCAGTGGGAGTAAAGATTTCAAGACTCAAGGACATAAGAATTTGGGGGGAAAGAGTGAGGATGGGAAAGACCAGCAGAGGCTGACACAGCTGTGAAGACCCCAGCAGAAAGAACCTGATAAAAAGTGTTAGAACTACCATACGACCCTGCAATCCCATTCCTGTGCATATAACCATTAGTTCAGTTCAGTTCAGTTGCTTAGTCGTGTCCGACTCTGCAACCACACGAATCGCAGCACGCCAGGCCTCCCTGTCCATCACCAATTCCTGGAGTTCACTCAAACTCATGTGCATCGAGTCAGTGATGCCATCCAGCCATCTCATCCTCTGTTGGTCATCCCTTTCTCCTCCTGCCCCCAATCCCTCCCAGCATCAGGGTCTTTTCCAATGAGTCAACTCTTCGAAGGAGGTGACCAAAGTATTGGGAGTTTCAGCTTCAGCATCAGTCCTTCCAATGAACACCCAGGACTGGTCTCCTTTAGAATGGATTAGTTGGATCTCCTTGCAGGCCAAGGGACTCTCAAGAGTCTTCTCCAACACCACAGTTCAAAAGCATCAATTCTTCGGCGCTCAGCCTTCTTCACAGTCCAACTCTCACATCCATACATAACCACTGGAAAAACCGTAGCCTTGACTAAGCAGACCTTCGTTGGCAAAGTAATATCTCTGCTTTTAAATATGCTATCTAGGTTGGTCATAACTTTCCTTCCAAGGGGTAAGCGTCTTTTAATTTCATGGCTGCAGTCACTATCTGCAGTGATTTTGGAGCCCAAAAAAATAGTCTGACACTGTTTCCACTGTTTCCCCATCTATTTCCCATGAAGTGATGGGACCCATAGAAAACCATAATTACAAAGTATACATGCACCCCAGTGTTCATTGCAGCACTATTTACAATAGCCAAGATATGGAAGCAACCTAAATGTCCATTAACAAAGGACCAGATAAAGAAGATGGGGACCTATATACAATGGAATATTACTCAGCCATTAAAAAGAACAAAATTGTGCCATTTGCAGAGATATGAGTGGACCAAGAGATTGTCATACTGATTGAAGTAAGTCAGAAAGTGAAAAATATCATATATTAATGCAGATATGTGGAATCTAGAAAAATGGAACAGTTGAACCTATTTGCAAAATAGAAATAAAGACACAGATTTAGAGGACAAACATATGGACACCTGGAAGCAGGGGAGGGATGAACTGAGATACTGGGATTTACACATATACACTACTATTATGCTGCTGCTGCTAAGTCGCTTCAGTCATATCCGACTCTGTGCGACCCCAGAGACGGCAGCCCACCAGGCTCCCCCGTCCCTGGGATTCTCCAGGCAAGAACACTGGAGTGGCTTGCCATTTCCTTCTGAAATGCATGAAAGTGAAAGTGAAGTTGCTCAGTTGTGTCCGACTCCTAGCAACCCCATGGACTGCAGCCCACCAGGCCCCTCCGTCCATGGGATTTTCCAGGCAAGAACACTGGAGTGGGTTGCCATTGCCTTCTTTGCTACTTTGTATAAAATAGATAAATATTGAGAACCTACTGTATAACACAGGGAACTCTATTCAGTGCTCTGTGATGACCTAAATGGGGAGGAAATCCAAAAGAAGGAGAGTATATGTATATGTATAGCTGATTTACTTTGCTGTATGCCTGAAACTAACACAGCATTGTAAAGCAAATAAACTCCAATTTAAAATAAATCAGTTGTGTAACACTTAAGAAAAAAAATAAACTAACAAGAATTACAGCTTATAAATTCTTTTAAAAAATTCTTTTAAATTCTTTTAAAAATTCTTTTAAAAAAAGAGGGACGTGGCGCCAGGAGTATTTTGTTTTCTTTTTTAAGTGAGTCTGTTGGCAGTGCTCGGATGTGAATGGTGAGGGGGAGGGGCCTCTGGCTCAGCCCTCTGTGGTTTCCAAATTGAAGGTGAGACATCCTGATTCCGTACTGTTGACTGACGACAGTGAGAAGAAAGAAACAGAATTGCTGTGAAAGATGTTTGTTAAGGAAGAATTAATGTCATTTCCTATCCGATCAGATGGAGAGACGGAAGAGAAGAAAGGTAATGTGTACAGTTCTGGCTGAGGCAGTTAGACTAATACCTCCACTGTGGAAAAGGAACTCTAAAGACTTGGTAATAAGCTTTTATTTTCCATATGGTCAGATTTCTTGGCTTTATTTTATTTTTTGTTTTTTATCAAAGTATAGTTGCTGTATAATATTATGTAAGCTGTTGTTCAGTCTCTAAGTCGTGTTCAACTCTTTGCGACCCCAAGAACTCCAGCACATCAGGCTCCTCTGTCTTCCACTATCTCCCAAACTTTGTTCCAGTTTATGTCCATTGAGTCTGTGATGCTATCTAACCATCTTATCCTCTGCCACCCACTTCTCCTTTTACCTTCAGTCTTTCCCAGCATCAGGGTCTTTTTCAAAATGTCTGCTCTTCGCATCAAGTGGACAAAATATTGGAGCTTCAGCTTAAGAAACAGTCCTTCTAATGAATATCCAGGCCATTTCCTTCTCCAGGGGATCTTCCCAGATCAGAGATCGAACCCCCATCTCCTGCATTGGCAGGCAGATTCTTGACCAATGAGCCACCACCAAGAAAGCCCCATTATGTAAGTGACGGTGTACACTGTAGTGATTCACAATTTTAAAGGTTATACTCCATCTGTAATTATTATAAAATATTGACTCTATTCCCGTGTTGTCCAATATATCCTTGTAGTTTACTTGATCCCAGTTTATACCTCTTCTTCCCCTACCCCTATAATGCCCCTCCCCCACTTCCCTCTCCCACTGGTAATCATTAATTTGTTCTCTATACTTGTGAGTCCGCTTCTTTTTGTTATATTCACTAGTTTGTTGTATTTTTAGATTCCATGTAAGTGATATAATTCAGTGTTTTTCTTTATCTGACTTATTTCACTCAGCATAATACCCTCCAAGTCCAACCATGTTGCTACAAATGGCATTATTTATTCTTTTTTATGGCTGAGTCATATTCCATTGTACATATGTGCTACGTCTTCTGTTTTTCTCTTTGTTAAAAATGAATTTTTACTGGAGTATAGTTGCTTTATAATGTTTTGTTTTTGCTGTACAGCAAAGTGAATCACTTACATTTATACATATATTCCCTCATTTTATCTTTTAAAACAATATTTACTTATTTATCAATTTGGGTCTTAGTTACAGTGCCCAGGATCTTTTGTCATGGCACATGGCCTCTCTAGTGGCGCTCTGGCTCAGTAGTTATGGCACATGAACACAGTTACTCTGTAGAATGTGGGATCTTATTTCCCCAAATAGGGGTTGAACCCAAGTCACCTGCATTGCATGGTGAATTCTTAACCCCTGGATCACCAGGGAAGTCCCTATCCCCTCTTTTTCAGACTTCCTTCCCATTTAGGTCACCACAGATCACTGAGTAGAATTCCTTGTGCTATACAGCAGATTCTCATTCATGATCTATTTTACACACAGTCATGTATATATGTCAATCCCTATATCCCCATTCATCCCACCACCCCCTTCTGCCCTTGGTAACTGTAAGTTTGTTCTCTACATCTGTTACTCTATTTCTGCTTTGCAAATATGTTAATCTGATATACCATGTCTTCTTTATCCATTCATCTGTTGCTGGACACTTGGGTTGCTTCCATATCTTGACATCTGTAAACAATGCTACTGTGAACATTGAGGTGCATTTCTCTTTTTGATTGTGTTCATTTTTTGGATATATGCCCAGCAGTGGGATTGCTCGATCATATGGTAACTCTATTTTTAGTTTTTTGAGAAACCTCCACACTATTTTTCACTGTGACTGTACCAATTTACATTCTCATTAGAGTTCAATTTGTTCATCAGCAGAGAAGATGAAGATATGATATTTTGTGTTCTGAATCTACAGCTCCAGTGATAATGCATTTTAATTAAAATGAATGTTATCTCTTTACAATTACTTGGTGTCTGGCTTAGTGTTATAGTTTCAGAGTGGGAGAAACGTTAGTGTATCAATTCTCTACTTTTTAAAAAACTGGGACATGGGTTTTTTTTACAATGTTGTGTTCGTTTCTGTTGTGAATCAGCTATGTGTATACATATATCCCCTCCCTCTTGGGCCTCAGTCCCATCCCCCCATTCCCCATCTCTGTCAGCATGGTCAGCTCTCTACTTTTTATGGATGTCTTTGTTTCCTCTTGTTTCTTCTGGAGAGAGAGAGAGAGGAGGGAGAGAGAGAGAAATAGTGTGTGTGTGTGTGTGTGTGTGTGTGTGTAATAGAGATATTTGGGCAACCATATTCATCTCTGGTCACAAAGAGGCAGTGATCATACCCTGCAAACAATTGGCAAATAAAACTCAGAATCACTGCATAAAGGACTCAGCATTTGAAGGAGTCACAAGCTGCCAGCTAATGCTTTCAGAAACGACATTGAAGGAACTAATCATAACAGAATTACTAATAAGAGCTTTCAGCTGTGAATTTCTTTCATACCTACTGCCCCTTTACTGTGGAGAAGGCAATGGTACCCCACTCCAGTACTCTTGCCTGAAAAATCCCATGGATGGAGGAGCCTCGTAGGCTGCGGTCCATGGGGTCGCTAATAGTCGGACATGACTGAGCAACTTCACTTTCATTTTTCACTTTCATGCACTGGAGAAGGAAATGGCAACCCACTCCAGTGTTCTGGCCTGGAGAATCCCAGGGATGGGGTTGCACAGAGTCGGACATGACTGAAGTGACTTACCAGCAGCAGCAGCAGCAGCCCCTTTACTGTTGCTGTATATAAGTGAAAGTTAATCAAATCTTGGGGAATTCCACTCATTCTCTCTCAGCCAATAGGAAAGCATAAGAGAAGAAGGATTACTATTTATGAACTGGTTATCATGTGTTAAAGTCTCTATGCTTATTAGTACATTGAGTCCCCACAACTTTAGGAAACAGGTATTATTTTTCATTAATTTCTGGCAAGAAGCTTGATCTGCAGAGAGAGCAAAGGGTTTCTCCAAGGCCACTCAGAGCAGGATGGTATTTGTGGGTATTCAAACCAGGGCCAGTGTAGTGCTTCAGCCAGTGTCCTAAAGCATTAGGCATTTTGAAAATTGTAGAGATTGATTTAGAGCAGAGAACTTGGACTACGTGGCCTGTTTAGAGCCAGGCTTATTTCATAGTGAAGTCTGTTAAATAACTGTCTTGATCCAATAAGATTTCAGCAGAGCATTCTCCCCTCCCCCTCCCTTCTTTCCTTCCTTCCTTGTGAATCAGTACCTTTGTTTCACAGGTTAATATATATGTACACTGCTGGATGGTGGCAAAATTTCACCATGAATTACTATTTGTTTATCCATTTTACAATTAGATGATTCTAAGACAAATCTCTAATACCAATAGTAGAAATGATTATATTCTGACCAGTATGCATACATACATACAGATATAGGCATACTATATATACACACACACACACACACACACACACATATATATATATACACACACACATACATATATATATATTGCCTCAGACAGTAAAGAATCTGCTTGCAGTGCAGAGACTTGGGTTCTATCCCTGGGTCAGGAAGATCCCCTGGAGAAGAAAATGGAAACTCACTCCAGTATTCTTGCCTGGAGAATTCTATGAACAGAGGAGCCTGTTGGGCTACAGTCCATGGGGTCCCAAAGAGTCAGACATGACTGAGTAACTAACATTTTCACTTTTCATATATACACAGTATATATATATATATACACAGTATATATATATATATATATATATATATTATATATACACACATGGAGAGAGAGGGAGGGAGGGAGGGAGGGAGAAAGGGAGAGAGGAGAGAGAATCATTGTCACCATTATCTTCTTAGCCTTGGGTGAGATTTTTCATCTTCCTAAAAGTCTCTTCCTCTTTATCAAATGGAACACACCTCATAGAATTGTTGCATAGAATTGTTGTAAGGACTTCATTAAATAATGTGTGAAGCTTTTGCATGGTTGCTGGTACATAGTAAGCTCGTTGTTTAGTCGCTAAGTAGTATCCGACTCTTTGCGATCCCATGGACTGTAGCCTGCCAGGCTCCTCTGTCCATGGGATTCCCCAGGCAAGAACACTGGAGCGGGTTGCTGTTTCTTTCTCCAGGGAATTTTCTCAACGCAGGGATCTAACCTGTGTCTCCTGCATTAATAGACGGATTCTTTACCACTGAGCCACCAGGATAGCCCAGTAAGCTTGTAGTATAATGAAAAAGTTCAAGTTGTGCATACATTTCATTGAAATATTGTATATCTGTTGCTTAGGGTTTAACTTGCCTACTTCCCTTTGTACAAGATTATCTCCTAGTAATCTACACCTAGCCTGCCCTTCCTGTTGATGAGGTACCCATGACTGGAGTCAAGTCGACAATGCTTCCTAAATTGTTATCCAGTATTAATGTGTGTAATCAAAGGCACACTTCTGTCCTCTCTACATAGGGCTGTGCTTAAGCCTATTCATTTCCTTTTATGAAACCCTTTGAGATCCTCTAGGATGAAAAAATGTCATTTTCTATATTATTGCCATGTGCCATTCTGTGTCTGTTTCATGTCAATGATTTATGTGACAAAAGTATGTCATTCCTCTGCAAATCCCTTATATGCAAAATCATTCATCCCCAAATCCTTAATATGTAACTTCTTGGCCAAAATATTTTCAGGCTACAATTATTTGTAAAGTTCTTTGGAGGTCTTGGATTTAGTGTACCATCTTGGTTTAAAAATGCTATTATTAATACTCTAATTTTAAAGTCCTTTTAGGTGTTTCTTCAAGTATGAGTGACATATTTTCCTTAAATATGTGATTCAGAGACCTTCTTGTTAAATTACAAATGTGGGCCATAAAAACAAAGGCCACATACATTTGGTAATGGATTCTAAGATAAGATACCCAAAGCACAAGCAGCTAAACCTAAAACAGATAATTTGGACTTGACCAAAATGAACAACTTTTGTGTATTAGAGGACATTATCAAGAAAGTGGAAAAACCTACTGAATGGGAGAAAATATTTAGTATCCAAAATATATACAGGACTCTTACAGATCATCAACGAAAAAAGACAACTCAATTATAAGTGACCAAAGAGAACCACCTAGACAGTTCTCCAATGAGGATAAATGGTCAGATAGATGCATGACAAATGTTAAACATCACTAGCCATGAGGGAAATGCACATGAAAATCACAAAGAGTGTACAGCACACAGAACTCTACTTAATACCTTGTAATGACCTATGTTGACAGAAGAGTCCAAATGACCTATAACGACAAGAGAGTCCAAAATGCAGTACTTGGATGCAATCTCAAAAATGACAGAATGATCTCTGTTCATTTCCAAGGCAAACCACTCAATATCACGGTAATCCAAGTCTATGCCCCCACCAGTAATGCTGAAGAAGCTGAAATTAAATGGTTCTATGAAGACCTACAAGATCTTTTAGAACTAACACCCAAAAAAGATGTCCTTTTCATTATAGGGGACTGGAAGGCAAAAGTAGGAAGTCAAGAAACACCTGGAGTAACAGGCAAATTTGGCCTTGGAGTACAGAATGAAGCAGGACAAAGGCTCATAGTGTTTTGACAAGAGAATGCACTGGTCATAGCAAATACCCTCTTCGAACATGCAAGAGAAGATTCTACACATGGATATCACCAGATGGCCGACATCAAAATCAAACTGATTATATTCTTTGCAGCCAAAGATGGAAAAGCTCTATACAGTCAACCAAGACAAGACCGGGAGCTGACTGTGGCTCAGTTCATGAACTCCTTATTGCCAAATTCAGACTTCAATTGAAGAAAGTAGGGAAAACCACTAGACCATTCAGGTATGATCTCAATCAATTCCCTTATGATTGTACAGTGGAAGTGAGAAATAGATTTAAGGGACTAGATCTGATAGACAGAGTGCCTGCTGAACTATGGATGGAGGTTTATGACATTGTACAGGAGACAGGGATCAAGACCATTCCCATGGAATAGAAATGCAAAAAAGCAAAATGGCTGTCTGAGGAGGCCTTACAAATAGCTGAGAAAGAAGAGAAGTGAAAAGGAAAGGAGAAAAGGAAAGATATAAGCATTTGAATGCAGAGTTCCAAAGAACAGCAAGGAGAGATAAGAAAGCCTTCCTCAGCAATCAATGCAAAGAAATAGAAGAAAACAACAGAACGGGAAAGACTAGAGATCTCTTCAAGAAAATCAGAGATACCAAGGGAACATTTCATGCAAAGATGGGCTTGATAAAGGACAGAAATGCTATGGACCTAACAGAAGCAGAAGATATTAACACGAGGTGGCAACAATACACAGAAGAACTATACAAAAAAGATCTTCCCAACCCAGATAATCATGATGGTGTGATCACTCACCTACACCCAGACATCCTGGAATGTGAAGTCAAATGGGTCTTAGGAAGTATCACTACGAACAAAGCTAGTGGAGGTGATGGAATTCCAGTTGAGCTATTTCAAATCCTAAAAGATGATGCTGTGAAAGTGTTGCACTCAATATGCCAGCAAATTTGGAAAACTCAGCAGTGGGCACAGGACTGGAAAAGTTCAGTTTTTATTCCAATCCCAAAGAAAGGCAATGCCAAAGAATGCTCAAACTACTGCACAATTGCACTCATCTCACACGCTAGTAAAGTAATGCTCAAAATTCTCCAAGCCAATATGTGAACTGTGAACTTCCAGATGTTAAAGCTAGATTTAGAAAAGGCAGAGGAACCAGAGATCAAATTGCCAACATTTGCTGGATCATTGAAAAAGCAAGAGAGTTCCAGAAAAACATCTATTTCTGTTATATTGACTATGCCAAAGGCTTTGACTGTGTGGATCACAATAAACTGTGGAAAATTCTGAAAGAGATGGGAATACCAGACCACCTGACCTGCCTCTTGAGAAACCTGTATGCAGGTCAGGAAGCAACAGTTAGAACTGGACATGGAACAACAGACTGGTTCCAAATAGGAAAAGGAGTACGTCAAGGCTGTATATTGTCACCTGGCTTATTTAACTTATAGGCAGAGTACATCATGAGAAACGCTGGGCTGGATGAAGCACAAGCTGGAATCTGGATTGCCAGGAGAAATAGCAATAACCTCAGATATGCAGATGACCCCACCCTTATGACAGAAAGCAAAGAAGGAACTAAAGAATCTCCTGAAAAAAGTGAAAGAAGAGAGTGAAAAACTTGGCTTAAAGCTCAACATTCAGAAAACTAAGATCATGGCATCCGGTCCCATCAGTTCATTTCAGTTGCTCAGTCGTGTACGACTCTGTGACTCCTTGAATCACAGCACGCCAGGCCTCCCTGTCCATCACTATCTCCTGGAATTCACTCAAACTCACATCCATCGAGTCAGTGATGCCATCCAGCCATCTCATCCTCTGTCGTCCCCTTTTCCTCCTGCCCTCAATCCCTCCCAGCATCAGAGTATTTTCCAATGAGTCAACTCTTCACATGAGGTGGCCAAAGTACTGGAGTTTCAGCTTTAGCATCATTCCTTCCAAAGAACACCCAGGGCTGATCTCCTTTAGAATGGACTGGTTGGATCTCCTTGCAGGCCAAGGGACTCTCAAGAGTCTTCTCCAACACCACAGTTCAAAAGCATCAATTCTTTGGCACTCAGCTTTCTTCACAGTCCAACTCGCATCCGTACATGACCTCTGAAAAAACCATAGCCTTGACTAGACGGACCTTTGTTGGCAAAGTAATGTCTCTGCTTTTCAATATGCTATCTAGGTTGGTCATAACTTTCCTTCCAAGGAGTAAGCATCTTTTAATTTCATGGCTGCAGTCACCATCTGCAGTGATTTTGGAGCCCCCAAAATAAAGTCTGACACTATTTCCACTGTTTCCCCATCTATTTCCCATGAAGTGATGGGACCAGATGCCATGATCTTCATTTTCTGAATGTTGAGCTTTAAGCCAAGTTTTTCACTCTCCACTTTCACTTTCATCAAGAGACTTTTTAGTTCCTCTTCGCTTTCTGCCATAAGGGTGGTGTCATCTGCATATCTGAGGTTATTGATATTTCTCCTGGCAATCTTGATTCCAGCTTATGCTTCATCCAGTCCAGCGTTTCTCATGATGTACTCTGCCTATAAGTTAAATAAGCAGGGTGACAATATACAGCCTTGACGTACTCCTTTTCCTATTTGGAACCAGTCTGTTGTTCCATGTCCAGTTTTAACTGTTGCTTCCTGACCTGCATATAGGTTTCTCAAGAGGCAGGTCAGGTGGTCTGATATTCCCATCTCTTTCAGAAATTTCCACAGTTTTTCACAGTGATTGTGATCCACACAGTCAAAGGCTTTGGCATAGACAATAAAGCAGAAATAGATGTTTTTCTGGAACTCTCTTGCTTCATGGCAAATAGATGGGGAAACAGTTGAAACAGTGGCTGACTTTATTTTTGCAGGGTCCAGAATCACTGCAGATGGTGACTGCAACCAGGAAATTAAAAGACGCTTACTCCTTGGAAGAAAAGTTAGAACCAACCTGGACCGTATATTATAAAGCAGAAACATTACTTGGACTCCAAAGGTCTATCTCGTCAAGGCTATGGTTTTTCCAGTAGTCATGTATGGATATGAATTGGATTATAAGGAAAGCTGAGCACTGAAGAATTGATGCTTTTTAATTATCATGTTGGAGAAGATTCTTGAGAGTCCCTTGGACTGTAAGGAGTTCCAACCAGTCCATCCTAAAGGAGGTCAGTCCTGAGTGTTCATTGGAAGGACTGATGCTGAAGCTGAAACTTCAATACTTTGGCCATCTGATGCCAAGAGCTGACTCATTTGAAAAGACCCTGATGCTGGGAAAGATTGAAGGCAGGAGGAGAAGGGGATGACAGAGGATGAGATAGTTGGATGGCATCACCAACTCAATGGACATGAGTTTCAGTAAACTCCGGGAGTTGGTGATGGGCAGGGAGGCCTGGTGTGCTGTGGTCCACAGGGTCACAAAGAGTCAGACATGACTGAGTGACTGAACTGAATGAACTAGATGGGAAAAGAATCTAAAAAAGAGTGGACACATGTATAATGGATTCAGTTTGCTGTGTACATCTGAAACTAACAACACTGTAAATCAACTAGACTCCAATAAATTAAAAAAAATCAGAAAAATGGAAAATAGCAAATGTTGGTGATAAAGTGGAGAAATTTGAACCTTTGTATGTTGCTGTTTGGAATGTAAAACAGTACAGCAACTGTGAAAAAGATTTTATGGTACCTCAAAATGTTAAACCTAGAATCACCATTTCACCCAACAACCCACTCCGAAGTATGTACCCAAAAGAATTGAAAAGAGGTAGCTCAGATGGTAAAGAATTTGCCTGCAATGTGAGAGACCTGGGTTCGATCCCTGGCTTGGGAAGATCCCCTGGAGAAGGGAATGGCAACCGACTCCAGTATTCTTGCCTGAAGAATTTCATGAACAGAGGAGCCTGGCAGGCCCCAGTCCATGGGTCGCAAAGAGTTGAACACGACTGAGCAACTAAGCACACAGCATTCAAATAAAAACTTGTACATGAGTGTTATAGCAGCACTGTTCACAACAGTCAAAAAGTGAAAAAAAAAAGAATGTTAATAATGGGTAAATGGATAAACAAATGTGACTTATACATGCAGTAGACTATTATTCAGCCATAAAAAGGAATGAAGTTCTGAAGCAGGTTGCAACATGGGTGAACCTTGAAAATATTATGCTGAGTGAAGTGTCAGACACAAAGGGATGGATACTGTATGATTCTACTAAAAGAAATGTCTAAGATAGGCAACTTCATGGAGATATAAAGATTACAGGCTTCCAGGGTCTGGGAGGAAAGAGAAAGTGCAAGTTATTATTTAATGGTACAGTTTCCATTTGGAGAAATGAAAATGTTTTACAACTAGGTAGAGGTGATGGTTACACAATATTGTGAATGTCCTAAATGCCACTGAATTGGATACTTTCAAATGGTTAATTTTATCTTATTGGAATTTTATCTTAATAAAAAAGAGATTGCTAAAGTACCAGTTGATGTGCTAGCCTAAAATAAAACACGGAGGCTCACAAATATGTCACTAAATATCGTAGTAATTGCTGGAAAATTTTTGTTCTAAATATGTGTTGGTGACTTAGAAAATAGTGTTTATTTCCGTATCCTTTTATAAAGACAAAAACCTGAAGCTAAGTGAAGACTCATCCAACTAAAAGCATTAGAATGGCTGTAATCGAAAGTACAAACATAAGAGAAAAATTAAGACTCTGACAGCTCGAGTGGCATTTTACAGCAGATCTACTTGCCAATAGAAATGTGGGAACAGTTAAAAATAGACAAGATGAACAAATCATAACAAATGGTAGGGACTTGTCTGTAATAAGGTTGAGGTTGAATTCTTCATTGTTTTCACTCATATTTCTTCCGGTCCTATTGAAATAGAGATACATATTTTGCTACATTTTACTGGTTATGAAATAAATATCTGAGCCAAGAATTGGAAGTGTGTATTGAGCTGAGACTCTGCATCACTTAACTTTTCTGAATCTTGGTTTTCTCAACTGTGAGATGGAAATAACAGAGACTTCCCTGGGAGTCCAGTGGTTAAGACTTCACCTTCCAATCCTAGGGTTGCAGGTTTCATCCCTGGTTGAGGAGCTAGGATTCCACATGCCTTGTGACCAAAAAACCAAAACATGAAACATTAACAATATTGAAACAAATTAAAGACTTAAGAATGGTCTACAGAAAAAAAATTAAAAGATGAAAATAACAATATCCTCTTCCATGCCAGTAAGAAGCATCACAATAGATCATTTATGTAAGGCAGACTGCCTGGGATAGAGTCAACAACTATTAAACATTGAAAAGAAGACCCTCTCTATCCTAGAGCCATCTCCTTGAGATTTCTGCTTGATATTTGCTCCATATTTTAGGTCTTTTCCAGGGAGCAGTAGGAGGAGGAGTTACCTAAGTTTTGAAAATGGGAGTTTTTTAAGGAAAAGTACCATGGAGTTTGGGGCTTCCCTGGGGGCTCAGCAATAAAGAATCTGCTGGCAGTGCAGCAGCCGCAGGAGACTTGGTTTGGATTCCTGGGTTGGGAAGATCCCCTGGAAGAGGGCATGGCAACCCACTCCAGTATTCTTGCAAGGGGAATCCCATGGACAGAGGGCTGCAGTCCCCAGGGTCACAAAAGAGTCGGACATGCTGACTTAACAACTTAGCACACACGCATGTGCCTTGGAGGTTTGAAACTAAACATGAGCCTCTTCTATGGTTTAAGGGCTACTCCATATAAAGTTCTTCATACACTTAAAGATTCTCATCAAGGGTCATCTCTGAATAAGCACATTCCTATTGCTGTTTCTGTGAATATGACTTTCATTAAAAAAAAATTATTTATTTGGCTGCACCAGGCCTTAGCTGGAGAAGGAAAAGGCAACCCACTCCAGTATTCTTGCCTGGAGAATCCCGTGGACGGAGGAGCCTGGTGGGCTACAGTCCACGGGGTCACAAAGAGTTGGACACAACTGAGCAACTTCACTTTTGCTTTCACTTTTCAGGCCTTAGCTGCAGCACACGGGACCTTCCATCTTTGCGTGGCATGCAGGATCTTTAGTTGTGGTGTGGGGGATCTAGTTCCCTGACCAGGGATCAAACCTAGAACCCCTGCATGGGGGGTGCAAGTCTTAGCCACTGGACCACCAGGGAAGTCTCATGACTTTCTAAATGGTTAATCATCTGAAAATATACATTGAGAATCCAAAAGCCGGACTCTTACCTCATGCCCTATACAAAATTAACTCAGAATGAATCAAAGACCTACAGGTATGGCCTAAAACTGTAAAACTCTTTGAGGAAAACAGAAGGGAAAGATTTTATGCCATTCAATTTGGCAATAGGCAATAAAAAAAAAGATAAATTGGACTTCGAAATTACAAACTTTTGTGCATCAACGGATACTGTCAACAGAGTTAAAAGGCAACACATGGGATGGGAGGAAATAATTGCACATCATACATCTGGTAAGGGATTAAGATCTAGAATACATACATATAAGGAACTCCTATGGCTCACAAGAAAGAAACAAAAACCCATTGAAAAATAGGCAAAGGACTTGAATAAACATTTCTCCACAGAAGATAAGACAAATGACCAGCAAGCACATGAAAAAATGCTCAGCATTACTATCATTAGGGAAATACAAGTGAAAACCACAATGAGATACCACTTCATACCCACTGGGATGGTACTAAAAAAGAAAGAAAAATAACAAGTACTTGTGAGCATGTGGAAAAGCATGAAGCTTTGTGTACTGTTGGTGAGTGTGTAAATGGTGCAGCCGCTATGGAAACCAGTATTGAAGCTCCCCAAATAGTTAAAAATGCAATTACTGTTTGATCCAGCAATTCCACTTCTAGGTACATACACAAAAGGACTAAAAGCAAGGACTCAAAGAAAGAGATGTTTATATATTGATGTTCACAGCATTATTCATAATAGTACAAGGTAAAAGCAAGTGAAGTGTCCAGTGATGGATAGATGGATAAACATAGTAGATACGAACAATGGAATATTATTCAACCTTAAAAAGGAAGGAAATTCTGACACATGCAGTGACCAGGATAAGCCTTAAAAGTATTATGCTAAGTGACACAAGCCAGTCTCCAAAGGACAAATACTGTAATATTCCACTAGATAGTCAATTCACAGAGACAGCAAGTAGAAAGGTGGCTGCCAAGGAGTAGGGGAGGGGAGGGCAGGGAGTTTAATGAGTATGGTGTTTCCATCTAGGAAGACGAAAAATGCTCTGGAGATGGATAATGTTGATGGTTACATAACAATATGAATGTACTTAATGCCACAGAATTGTACACTTAAAAATGATAAATTATTTGCTCTATGTGGCTAAGAGGTTAAAGCGTCTGCCTCCAATGCAGGAGACCCAGGTTCAATCCCTGGGTCAGGAAGATCCCCTGGAGAAGGAAATGGTAACCCACTCCAGTATTCTTGTGTGGAGAATCCCATGGACGGAGAAGCCTGGTAGGCTACAGTCCACGGGATCGCAAAGAGTCAGACACGACTGAGCAACTTCACTTTCACTTTTATTACAGTAAAAAATAAAAAAAGAAACACTGAATGTGTATGAGAAGAGGTTCATCCCAATTAAAAAAAAAATAACAGCAGTAACTTAGACTATAACTTAGAGTTCAAGAATATTTGCTTTTCTTGGGAAATTCAAGCAGGCAATCCTCAGTCCTCTCAGACAGCACTATTCAACAGAAATATAGTGCAAGCCATGTGTCTAATGAGAGAAGCAATTCAAATTTTTTAGTAATTGTATTGGGCTTCCCTGGTGGCTCAGAAGAATCTGCCTGCAATGTGGGAGAAGTGGGTTCAATCCCTGGGTTAGGAAGATCACCTGGAGGAGGAAATGGCTACCCACTCCAGTATTCCGGCCTGAAGAATTCCATTGACTGTATAGTCCATGAGGTCACAAAGAGTTGGACACGACTGAGCAATTTTCACTTTCACTTTATTCAAAGAGAAATAGGTGAAATTGATTTTAATAATTAATGGATGTATTTTAATACCATAACATCTATTTATTTAACATAATGTACTCAAAATAGATCATTTCAACATAGAGTCAGTGTAAAACTGTTTATGAGATATTTTAGTCTTTTGGGTGGGATGCATGTGGGGTGCCTCACTTTGGTTTGAAAGTGAAAGTTTCACTGCTTTAAAAATGTTTAAAGGTAGCACTAGTTAAATTTCAAGTACTCCCTAGACTAGGGGCTACTAAATTGGCTAGGACAACTCGGCAGCATTTTTCTTTTCTTTGTTTAGCATTTATTCATTTTTGGTTGCCTTGGGTCTTAGTGGCAGCATGTGGGATCTTGGTTGGTACTTACGGGCTCTTCGTTGCATTGCTCAAGCTTCTCTCTAGTCATGTGGAGGGAGCGGAGCTGCGGCACCCCCAGTAGTTGTGGCTCACAGGAGCATAGTTGCCTCGAGGCATGTGGGGTCTTAGTTCCAAGACCAGGAATCCAACCCACATCCCCTGCATTGGAAGGCGGATTCTTAACCACTGGACCACCAGGGAAGCATTTTCTCCCCTGGAGAAATTGGTCTCTTAAGCTGAGACGAAACACCTCACAAGGTAGTCACATCTTAAATGATGCTAATGAACAACTGTGGGGGGAACTACTCAAAAGACCTGCCTCAGCTTGACAATATGACAAGTCTGGAGTGTTAAAATGAGCTACTTAAATGCAGAAGTCTGGACAGTACCTGTTTCTGGACCTAAAAGAGAACCAGAGGAAGGAAAGCTTGGTTTGCTCTCTGAGATGTGTTTATTTCTGACTGGGGAGGCCAAGAGTGAGCCAGGAAAGAGTGAAAGGAAGAGAGGAATACTGGAGTAGTGATGGTGGGTGGGGGTGGGGTGTGAAAGAGCGGTGAACAAAGACGCATCTGTGTTTGGGAGAAAAATATGATTTTATCTCAGAACTTTCCTTTTTTATCATTACATCACTCTATCCCAAGGCCAAAGGAATTTTTTTAGAGGTTGAAGATTGTATTCCCCAAGTGCAAAAGAGTCCTTCTTCCTGTTCCCTGGTTTATGGAGCAAACCCCTAAAGATTGAATCATGTGTTATATGCTGAAAGCAAGGAATCAGAATCAAATACTGACTTCACTTACAGACATATTAATAGGAGGGTTGATCAATCTGAAATGATCTGTGTTTAGCTGCTTCTGAACAGTTGTGTTCACGTAAATTTGCCTTTAAAAATGGTTTATTAAGCTCTGATATTTATTTATTTGGCCACACCATGCAGAATGTAGGATCTTAGTTCCCTGACCAGGGATCGAACCCACCCCCAACCCCTTGCACTGGAAGCACAGAGTCTTAACCACTGGACTGCCAAGGAAATCCCTAAGTTTGTGCTAATCTTTAGTGAGTGTGGGACAAGGGATCTAGGAGTATAAAGATGAACACGTCATACAAGGACCTACTGTAGAGCACAGGGAACACTGCTCAATATTTTATAATAACCTAAATAGGAAAAAAATTTTGAAAATAATAGATACTTGTATATGTATAACTGAATCACTTTGCTGTACACCTGAAACACAACATTGTTGGTCAACTATGTTCCAGTATAAAATGAAAATTTAAAAAAATAAAGATGAACAGAAGCAGCTAGTTTTGTGCAGAAGAGAGACATGGTCATTTTCTTTCAAGTTGATAAGTGCAAACAAACCAAAACACTTTTTTCTTTTTAAAGCAAGGAAAGGAATTTCATCCCACACCAGAGTAATAAGGGTAAGCTTCCTGGAACAGAATTTTAAAAGCAACTGGTGTTAGCTAAGTGAAATAGGATGTCCTTCCAGGCAGAGGGCAGAATGATCAAGCATGAAACAGTGAGATGTGGGTAACTGCCCAGCAAAGAGAAATAACTGCAAAGGTTCCATCTTGTACATTTAAAGCATTACTCACTTATAACCTGTGTTGCCTAGTCTACTGTGTATTTCAGTAAGTACTTCATTCAATGCCAATATCTCTATTGCCCTGGATTATAGCAGACACACACATATACAATGACATGGATTAATAACATTTCTACTATTCACAGCAGGCTTATCTCTAGCAAGTACATGAATGTAGTCATCACAGCATGCAGCAATAGAAATACGAAAATCTGTTTCTCCAACCAGAAATGCAGTCTTAACCTGGGTGGCAGAGTAATTGAAGTCCACCAGGCAACTGAAAACAGGTCATAAAGTTGGGGTGTAAAAAACTCATGTGTAATTCCTGCCACTTGTCAGCTATTCGGGCTTGGTGACGTCAGTCTGCTAATTCTTCATCAAAATTCACTCTCCTAACTGGACTATGGTTCACAACTTGACTTGTAGGTTTTTCATGGGATAGAGTTTTAGCCAATAAAATGTAAGTAGGCGAGATCCAGAATACCTCCAAGGTTGGCCAATAACAATTTGCAAGCTCCACCTGTCCACCATGTATGTTCCAATGGCCACATTTTTCAAAATGGTAGATCGTTGCTCAAAAATTTGATCCTAAATGTGAGTATGAAGCAGAGCCCCTTCTGATGGTGAACCATTTACCCCAGCATCAAAGGAATGCATTTCTTGTTCTCTAATCCACTAAATACTTAGAGCTTATTTGCTATAGAAATTTGACCTATGCTAACTTAGGGAACAGTAATACCTACTTCACAGATGAGATGACATATATAAATCCTTAGCACAGGGCCTGGCAAAGTACTTTGGTAAGCCAAAGTACCAGTTGTTATAGTTATAATTTGGATGAGAATCAAATCATAAATTATAAATCAATGTGAAACTAAAAACTAGAAAGTTATACAATATTGGATATTCCAGACCTCTGCCTCTTGCATAGTTTTAAGAACTCATGAAATCTTATTACTTCTAATGAAGTCTTTACTTTGGAAGTGAAATTAAGCTTTCCCCAACCACTTACACATCTCAGTTGTAACCTTTCACTATACACACACACAGCACACACACACAGACACACGCACATGTACAACCCTCTAATGGCATGCACTTGCATCTTTATATGCTTTTAAATAATAATTACTGATTCAGGGCATTCATTTTATACTTCTCAAAAAGCAAGTGTGTAAATTAGTGGAATGTATCATAACAATTCATTTACCAGTGACTGATACAGGTATACCCTTATGAAAATGCTATTAATAATGTCTGAAATCTAGAACCATAAATGAGATGGAAAATGATTTACTAAGATGAGAAACCACACTGGTGCATATCTGTCCTAAAAAACTCTTACTCCAAGGTCTTAAATACAACCACAAATCTACAGGCAAGAGAGAAGTAAGGTAATTATAATCACTGGTTCTTCCATTTGCAAGAGGGGAAAACCCAACTCTTATAAAACTTCTGGCTTCCTTGGCCAGTGTTTCTTTTTTGCCTCTGTTCTCATCTCAGAGCATTAATAATGCCCAGAATATGCCTGTCCATTACAACAACTAATGAGCAGACCGGAGTTCACATACAGCTTGAACAAATTAGTCATCTGCATTTAAATGCCTTGGCTGATGATTGTACATCCATTATTACTGGGGAGCATCTGCATACCTTTCAACATTGAAAAGAATTGGGCTTTCCATATCAAATTATAGGTTTCATCTGTGGCTTTTAAGTACTGCACAAGTCAAGTTAAAAACAAAACTGACCATAATAGAAAACATCCATGATAAATTTCCCAAGAATTTACCCCTACCCCCATCTATTCTGACATTATTCCCTTTTTTAGGTAGGTGCAATGTGGTGTTACTTTTTATTTGAAAACTATGACAAGTCAGGCTACAGCCTGAATGGGTACATTGTATAGTGTTACTGTTCAATATAAGCTAATTAAATTACACAGGTTATAAGGAAAGAATTAATATAATCCTTCCATAAAAGTTGTGATTAGGTAAATGTCTTTGTATCTTAAAATTTGCAAAGTTATATGCTGTCTTTTAAAACATGTGAAGACAGATCATTCATTCATCCATTTATGCAACAGGAGTTTTCAGGTTCCAACTAAGTGTCAGACACCATGCTGGATACAGGGGATGCTAAAATGAGTAAGACCCAATTGGCTGCCCCCAAGAACTCTGTCTAGTGGCAGAGACAAACAGAAAACACCGTTCTGTATCATAAATTAATGGAATGAATAAAATACACTCTATCATTTAAATGTTTAATTCAAACTTGACTTGCCCTTTGGCTATAAGCATTATTTTAAATGATTTGCAAGGTTGTTTTTCTATTTTGTGGTCTCTTTAAAAATCTGATGAAAGATAAAATTCTACTTCCCAAATGTTCATAATTAAAATCAAATGCACAGATAATTAAGTATACTATAAGAAATCCAACAGATGTCATGGGGAAACAAGTTTCATCAAACCTGATATTTTTAAAACAATATTAGAATGCATCTGTCATTCATTCCTTCAAGTATGCATTAACTGATTTCTAAGTGTTTACTAAGTAGACTGTAAACTACAAAATTCCTGATCTTCCTTGTCCATGCTTCTAATCAAGATTCTGAGTGTGCTCAAGTGAATAAGCATGGCTCCTACCCACACAGAATTTACACTCTAATCTAAAACCAGATTTAATGTTATCTGTCCTTTAATGTTCTTAAGAAGAATTTAAACATTATCTTAAGAAAATATCAGCAGATCATGACGCTCAAAGAGACTATAACTCCAAAATCTTTAAATACCTAGTCTTTTCCACTTTCTTATGTACATACATGCATACATATACACATGCACACATGCAAAACTGCTGCTGATTTTTATAAATGAAAATTAAAAAAAAAAATCTTAGCCAAGATTTTCAGAAGGCTGTTAGCCATGGCTGCAAAGCAGAGAGTGCCACCTCCCTCACTAGCTGGATACCCACCCATATCCTAACCAAGAGCTTCCTAACTCCCACTCTGTTGCTTTACAAAATGTGATTTTATTATTATTGTGAAATGTTGTTAACCAGTTTTTCACTGCTTCTGTTTAATAGAGATTTAATTGAATTACAACACTGCTTAAGTTTAAGGTGCACAGCATAATGATGTGACTTACATACATTATGAAATGATTATCATAATAAGTTTAGTGAAAACCATCATCATATAAATACAAAAAAATTTTTCCTTGTGATGAGAACTCTTAGGCTTTACTCTGTTAACAGCCCTCACATGTAACATAGAGCAGTGCTGATTATATTTCTCATCTTGAACATTACATTCCTAGTGCTTACATACCTTATAACTGGGAGTTTGCACCTTTGACTGCCTTCAGCTAATACCCCTCCCACCTCTGGGAACCACATATCTAACCTCTTATTCTTCAAGTTTGTTTTTGAACACCCAGTAACATTTAAATTACAATGACAATATTAACACCAAAGATTAGAAAAACCAGCAATAGCATTTTGGATATGCCCAAATCTTTAATCATACCAACACTAGTTCTTTAAGCCTGATTCAAACAATGTATGATGGAGATGGATATGTTTATCTTTGAGAACAAGGACTGTATCCCAGAATAATTTAGTGTGTGCTCAGTGGCTCAGTCGTGGGGACTCTTTGCAACCCTGTGGGCTGTAGCCCGCCAGGCTCCTCTGTCCGTGGGATTTCCCAGGCAAGAATACTGCAATGGGTTGCCATTTCCTCCCCAGGGACCTTCCCAACTCAGGGTGGGAACTAGTGCCTCTTGCATTGCAGGCGGATTCCTTTATCTCACGGTTAAAAAAAAAAGAAAGAAAGAAAAAAAGGCAGCTGAATGAAGCCTATTGTAGTAAATTTCCATATGTATATTTCAGTATCCAATGTATACTTTCTATTGTTACAAAACAACACTGATGCTGGAAAAACTTGTTCTATAGAGTTCCACCGTAGTAAAAGTTGTTGAAATAAGAGCTACCCTGTGTGTGTGTGTGTGTGTGTGTGTGTGGGTGTGTGTGTGTATACACTCTTACTAGGAAGAGCTGAAAGTTATGTTGTGAAGGAAACATTCTTACTATGGCTGCTACTCTCTGATTAAGATTCAGAATCCTAAGGAAATGCTTGTTTTCCCCAAAATGTGACAGGAAGACTCCTCAACTCTACCGAAAAGTCAAGAAGCGGTTTGCAAAGGTGAAGACAAACCGGAGTTGTAAAGGAAAAACCTTCGGACGTGGAAATGGTCTATTTGGACCCGGCAGCCCAGGCCAGCTGCAGATTCGGGTGGGGGACCGCAATCCTCAGGTCACACCCATCAGCCCCACGTCTGGTCCGGCTCCTCACTCCTGCCGTCGTCCAGTGATTTCCACGGCCGGTGGGATGGGAGGTCCTTGGGAGGCACTTGCTCTGCGGGGCTGCTCGAGGCCTCGAGAGGTTTCAGGAGCGCAGGGTTGGCGCGGAGCCTCGCGGGTTCCCCGCAGCAGCGACCTGTTCCCGCCCGCGGGGAGCGGAGGGAGTAGAACTGGGCAGCCGGGGGAAGGAAGCCCCCGGGCGCGAGGCCTCGCTTTCGCGGCTTTGAAAACTTTCCAGCGCGCGTGCCACGGCGAAGCGCGGCGGCTGCGCCCGGGGCCCCGGCGGCCCGCGCCTCCCGCGGGGAACTTTTGGGTGTTTCGGTGGCCTGTCACTCTCGTCGGCCGACGCGCCTCCCCCTGGGCTCGCGCGGCCGGAGCGCCCTCCCTCTCGGCGAGGACCTGCCCAGGCGCCGGCGGCTCCCGTGCCCGCTCGGCGCTCGCCCTGCCAGCGCCCCCGCCGCCCGGCTTCCCCGCGCCTTGCGTTTCAACCTGGCCCGGCCGCGCCCCACACCCTGAGCGCCTCGAGCCCCCGGGCGGCCCCTGGAGCGGGCAGGCGGGGAAAGGAGGAGGGGACCCACCGCCGGGGGTGTGGGGCGGGGGGGCCTGGCTGCTGGCTCCCGGCCGACTTTTCGCCAATGGTCCAGAACGACATGTCCAAGTCGCCTCCCACAGCGGCGGCGGCGGTGGCGCAGGAGATCCAGATGGAACTGCTGGAGAACGCGGCTCCCGCGGGGGCGCTCGGAGCGGCCGCACAGGTAGCGAGAGCGCCGCGCCCTCCCCTTCCTTTGTGAGCCGCCCGGGCGCCGGGGCTCCATCCCGCCCGCCGCCTGCTCTGTTAGGATCCCTCGCCCGGCCGTCCGCTCCGGCCTGGGTCTTCCCCGCCGCCGCCGCCTCCTTCCCTCGCGCTTTGCCACCCACTTCTCCCTCTCCGGGCGCCGGCGCCCCCAGCTCCTCTCCGCCTTCCTGCTCTACCCCCCGCCCCCCACGGCTCTTCTCCGGCTTCCATTTTCCTCTGCTTCCCCAAAGCCAGTGGGAAGGGGGCGGGGGAGACCTCCAGGTCCTCAGAGGCTGCCCCCCGAGGCCAGCCCTCCTCGCCCCTTCCCGGGAGAGGCGCATGGACAGCCATGAATCAGGCGGGCGGACTAGACCTGCTCAAGATCGTGAGTCGGGGGTGGGGGGTACGGGGGGGGTCTACAACACTGCTCCGACGCCGACCCTTTTAGACCAGCTCCGAGCCGGGGTGGGAGTAGGGGGCATGTGATGGGGTGGGAGCGGGCAGGGGGGCGTGGGAGGGGGCGCTCTGCCCCTGCCTCCCCACAAGCAGCTGCGACCCCCCTGGGCACCCGGGCGTTACACCGCTGGGACAGCTCGGCTCCTCTCCTGGCACTGGCCAGGTTTGCCTGGACCCCTCGCTCGCTGCAGAAGAGAGCGAGTTAGGGACGCGAAAGTTTTTATTTTTCCCCTGGTCTTGAAATGTTAGCCATCTCAGAGAGCTCCGAGGCCACCTTCTGATGAGAATTAGCGGTTTCTGGGGAAATTCCGGGTTGCTCCTCGTTGTGAAATAGGAGATGTCAGTTGTAGGCACTGGGCAGTGATAAGGTGGCTTTTACGTAAGGCTTTGGCAGGTACAGTTTGGATTACAGACACCTCCAGTTCTCAGCGGTAAGGAGTCTCTCAACTTTTCTCCTAGCAGGGAAATATTTTAAGACTCCTAACTGTGGGCTGCTTGGCAAAGAGGTTAGGGTTTCATTTAAGCATCACTTTGGAGAATGTCTCTGCTTAATGATGCTGGCTTGTTGATTTCAAACCTCCGCCTGCTAGATTGTAAATTGTGGGGAGATTCTATAGTTTTATTCGTATGTCAAATGTCTAAGTACATGATTTGTGTACTTTATATTTGTATATGCTGGAGAGAATGCCTTAGTCTTATTTACTGTAGTAAGGAGGGCAGGAGTGGGCCACAGTAGTAAAATGTTTGGCTGCTTAATTATTTTCATAGGTAATAGAAACTGACTGCTTTAGCTATTTTAATACCGTTAATAATGGTAGTTCCAGTGGCATGGTCATGGAGCTTTGTTGAACTTTATCACTGGGAATTAAAAGTGCAGATTAAAACACACCATTCATTTTGATTTGAAATGCAGGGAAAAAAATGTAGAAACCAATCATTTGTTTAATCAGAAATCCACGTCTTTTGTAGAGGAATTCATTCTTTCCCATAGAGGTAAGACAGCTAGATTTTAGTCAGCCTTGGGCTGTTAGGCTGCCAGAACCGAGTGGGGACATGTAACTAACAACCTACATTTCCATCTGGCCTCTGCCAGTGGGCCTGAATTCTTACCAACACCTGTCACGTTTGTTCTAGGCTCCTGATTTTATCTAGATACTCACTAGGTTAGATGAGAGCAAGAAATGTACTCAGGGACTTCCTTTTTTTTTTTTTTTTTTAGGATGAAGGTCTTAAATATTGATAGAGAAAAGGACTTTTAGATCCTCTTTTCTCTTTGATCTTCCTTCAGGGTTTTTGTTTTTTTTTTTTCAGTTTTTATTCTTATGATAAAAATAGAGTTCCTGAATTCCTGGAGATCAAAGTTAGGGCAAAATAGAAAGCATGACTGCATTCAGATAAGAGACACTAATTTACTTAGTGATTTATGTAGTTAAACGTAAGGCAACAAGTATTTGTGATGTTGCTGCAAACATGGAAATGATTCAGAAAGGAGAAGACACACTTGCTACCTTCATAGCATATACATTCCAGTAGCTGCAAGGGTGATGAATGGATGACTATTGTATGGCATGGGGCTTTAAGAGAAATACTGAATCTTAGATGGTTGCTAAGGAAAAGATCACAGATAACTCTATTTGGAGTAATCTGTAAGGACTTCATGGAAGAGGTGGCATTTGAGAAGGGATTTAGAGTCTGGGTCATATTTCAGCAGATTATCAGAGAGATGCTCCAGAGCTCTTCAGGGAGCTATTCTGACTGCCAAGTAACAGCAGTTACAAGTCTGATACATTTGTAATCCCTAGTTTGAAAAGCGTGGACAGGTACGGATTGGAGCTTAGTCAAGCAGAAGTCTGACAAGGCAATTGAGGCCACATCTTGAAGGCTTTGGAACCTGAAATGTAATGAACAACAAAAAGCCTCGGAAGGGGTTGAGGGAAGGAGCAGTGTAACAGCTCATGGAGAAGATTCACCTGGAAGCATGCTGTAAGGCAGTTGGGAGTCTCAGGAGTCCAGAGGTAGAGCTGCTGGGGGGAGATCGATGTAACGGTTTGGACAAGAAGTAATGAGGTCTAAACTGAAAAGAGAGAAAAGATAATAGATAGGACAGGACTATGGATGGACACAGTCCAGAGACCCAGTCCATAGGAATTACAAGTGATTGAATGATAGAGGCAGGGAGGAAGGGATAACAGAGGCAGGTAAGAGGCATAAACATTCAGCTGCATCAGCATCCTTCTCCTTGCTCTACCTTCCAAAAATGAAAGCATTCCCCCTGAATTGTGTTCATATCACAGCCCTTATCTGAGGGAAACATTGCCTTGTTTATTTGATATCTGATAAATCATGTCATCACAGGGCTGTGAAAATTTGGCAAGGCATCTCTTCCATGTCTCCGGGTGGGCTAGGCCAGCAATAAACCACCTGGGGAAAAAAGACAGTCTCTGGAGCATCCCTCTGTTTTGTGACACTGAGTCATTGTAAATCCCCTGAGAAATGGAGTTTTCGTTTGTGAAATATCTCTGTCAGCAGTCATTGGTCTGAAGAATCCTTTCTCTTTCACCTCTGGGTTATACTGCACGTTCTATATGAACAAAGCAAAAGATGGAACTCCACAGACTGCCCACTGATCTTTTTTCCGGTCAGAAATCCTGCCGAGGGAGGGGGCACCCTCCTACTCTCTAACCCTAGGATATGGTCATAAACAAAATAGATCTATTTCTTACATGAGAAGCAAGTGACAATCTAACTGCAAATTCTTAAGAGTTCAGATTTAAGCACATCACATCCCTTTTAAGGTAACCTGTTGAACAATCTCGGTGCAAACTTGGACACAGTCTGCCTCCACAGTCAAGTTGCTGACCGCACGCTGTGCCTCCAAAACTCCAAATCTGTGCCGTCCACCACAGTAGCCACTAGCCACATGTGACTTCTGAGCACTTGAAATGTGACTGGTTTGAACTGAGATGTGCTGTATGTGTAAAATACACATTTTAAAAGACATCAAAATATAGATCAAATAAGTAGGCAGGTACAAATCAACTAAAAATGCAGATAACTTAAAAATACAAAATACACGTGACATATATATATGTATATGTATATATATGTTTAGGTATACTTAGAGGAGGAGGGCATGGCAACTCACTCCAGTATTCTTGCCTGGGAAATCCCATGGACAGAGGAGCCTGGCCTGCTACATTGCATAGTGTCACAAAGAATAAAACACAACTGAAGCAACTTAGCCTGCTTATGGCTGATTCACATTGTATGGCAGAAACCAGCACAACGTTGTAAGGCAATTATCCTCCAATTGTGTGTCTACTCAGTCAGTTAGTTATGTCAGACTGTTTTGTGACTCCATGGACTGTAGCCTGCCAAGCTCCTCTGTCCGTGGAATTTTCCAGGTGGAAATACTGGAGCAAGTTGCCATTTCCTTCTCCAGGGGATCTTCCAGACTCAGGGATGGTACCCATGTCTTTAGCACTGCAGGTGGATTCTTTACCTCTGTGCCATTGGGGAAGCCATCCTCCAATTAAAAATGAATTAAAATATAAAAATATATATACAGATGAAGAAATCTCAAGGATATTATCTCAATGAAAGTCAAGTTCATTCAGAGGTTCAGAGGAGACCTGTATTTTGCAGGAGACCCCTGTTTGATTCCTGGGCCTGGAATATCCTTTGGAGAAGGAATAGGCTACCCATTCCAGTGTTCTTGGGCTTCCTTGGTGGGTCAGCTGGTAAAGAATCTGCCTGCAATGCGGGAGACCTGGTTTTGATACCTGGGTTGGGAAGATCCCCTGGAGAAGAGAACAGCTACCCACTCCAGTATTCTACCCTGGAGAATTCCATGGACTAACAGTCCATGGGGTCACAAAGAGTAGGACACGATTGAGAGACTGAGCACAGCACAGCATAATGTATCAAAAATAGGATCACAGGGACATGAAAGTGAAAGTCTCTCAGTCGTGTCTGACTCTTTGCGACCCCATAGACTGCAGCCCACCAGGCTCTTCTGTCCGTGGGGACTCTCCAGGCGAGAATACTGGAGTGGGTTGCATTCCTCTTCCAGGGGATCTTTTGAACCCAGGTATCCCACATTGCAGGTGAATTCTTTACCATCGGGGCCACCACGGATGCCCTTTGATACATTTAGCCAGATACATTATTACAATTCACTTGCTCTGTTGCCTTTTACCATTTTAATAGAGCTACTAGAAAATTCCTATTACGTAGGTGACTTTTATTTCTATTGGACAGCATTAGTCTAAAAGCACAGCACTGGGAGTTCTCTGGGGAGTTGAACAGATCTGGATGGAGGCTGGGTGGATGCAAACTCAGGGTGAAAGGAACTAAGACCAGGATGCAGCAGAGGAGGAAACGGGTGAAGCAAGAGCAGGATCTCAGCACTTAGGCCTCAAAGAGCTGGTAACCAGCACCTCCAATTGCACCTGGAGATGAACCCACAGTAAGCAGAGGGCCTGTTTGTTTTGCTCCTGGCAACGAAACCCAGCTGGCTCCACCCCATCAGAGTTTGCCAGATGCTTCTCAAGCACATTGTCTAATACAGCCTGGTCAGGGCAACAGCCTGAATCGTGCAGCAAGGTGCTTTATCTAAAAAGAGCAGCAGCTCTTCCCCCAGGTCAGTACCACTTTCCAGAGACTTTCTGGGGTCTGAGGTTCAGTTCAGCCTTTGCAGCCTCTTCGCATAATGGACTTGGGTCCTGGGCTTCCATGTCTTGCCCCTCTAACCTTGCTTGTCTAACCTTTGCCCCCAGCCTCCATCACTTGCCTCTCTGATGGGATTTGTTCTGGCAGTGCCTGGGTGAAATTTACAAACCTGCTCATCAGGATTTCTGAGTGCATTTTAGACCTCAAAACACAACATCTGACTATCTGAGTGACTGGAGGTTTAGTTGGTTTTGTGGTTTTATGTTCCTATTCTTTTTTATTTTCCTTTTATGTAAAGAATTAGTTTACCTGTTGCTCTATTTGGTTGCATTGAATTATATAGTCTGTTGTCTTGGTCCTTTTAAGAAAAGCTGAGTGTGGGATGAATTGCGAGATTGGAATTGACATCTACACACTATTGATACTATGCATAAAATAGATAATTAATGAGAACCTACTGTATAGCACAGGGAACTCTACTTCAGTGCTCTGTGGTGACCTAAATGGGAAGGAAATCCAAAAATGAGTGGACGTAAGTATACATATAGCTGATTTATTTTGCTGTACAGTAGAAACTAACACAACACTGTAAAGCAATTATACTCAAATAAAAAGAGAGAGAAGCTGAGCAAAATATGTTAATCCTGTGTGTGTAGAGAATTTGCCCTCCTAGATTTTGTGACTGTGGGGACTTGTCTTGGACCTGCCAAGAGTTTATGGCACAACATGGCCTTTCACAATGACAAGGAGTTCAGATTAATTATGACACCACTTAAGTGACTGGGACTGCCTTAAGAGTTCTTTCCAGACATGGCTGGAGGTAAACCGTGAAGAAGGCAAGCTTGGCCCTTGACCATCTCCTGCCCTGGCCTTGTCTCCTCTCGCTTCTCTACCTGAAGAGCTCTATTTATTCTGTTTCTTGATTCCTTTCTGCTTTTGTGTAAACCAATGCATATGGAGAACTTGCCCTGTTCCCTTTTCTAGGGAGGAGATATCTCACTGCCTTCTCTCCTAGTAAAGGATCTGATAGCCTCGTTCACCTATAACTGATGGTAAATAAGGATATTAACTGTCGGAGTCCTCTCTGTTGAGTTTTGGTTGCCTTTGCTTCAGACCCTAAGATGAGGAAAGTCTGCATTTCGAAGGGATAAATATCAGTGAAGCTGATCAAGAGGGCTGGAAACTAATTTCAGGTATCAGCATTATGCTTACAGGGAGCAGTTCATAGGGAGGAGAACTGTTACCTTATTCTTCAACCAGAGAAGCTGACATCTTCAAAACTATTCCCAGGGGCCACCAAACCAACTTTGTGTGCAAAACTGGGCTGAAGTCTCTAGTTAACTGGTGTCTTCTGTAATTAACTACTGTCTGCTTCCAATCATACAGAGATTAGGTTTCAATGACCTGTGGACATGTGACCATTTGCTGAGTTTAAGATTGCAATCCAACTTTCAAAGTTATTTAGTATCAAAGAAAACAGTCTTTCAGATGAAGATGATATTAACATAATCTTGGTGAATATCTTTTTAATGTCATTCATATATTTGTGGTAATTTCTTAAATTTTTTTCTGGTTTCTGAAATGTTACTTGTCTACTGTTTTAGGAGAGGTAATTTATTTTTTTATTTTTGTATTGGGGGTATAGTTGCTTTACAATATTGTGTTAGTTTCTACTGAATAGCAAAGTGAATCAGCTATACACATACACAGATCACTTCCCACCTCCCCCTATTCCCCCTCTAGGTTGTCACAGAGCACCGAGCGGGGCTTCCTGTGTTGCACAGCACCTCCCCACTAGCTATCTGTTTTACACAGAGTATATATGGGGGTTTCCCAGGTGGGAATCACCTGCCAAGCAGGAGATGTGGCTTCCATCCCTGGGTTGGGAAGATCCCTTGGAGAAGGAAATGGCAACCCACTCCAGTGTTCTAGCCTGGGAAATCCCATGGACAGATGAGCCTGGCAGGCTACAGTCCAGAGGGTTGCAAAAGAGTCAGACACATTTTAGCGACTAAAACAACAGTGTACATGTATCAATCCCAGTCTCCCAGTTCATCCCTCCTTTGTCCCCCACTGCCATGTCTCTGTTCCTGCCTGCAAATAGATTCATGGGCACCATTTTCTAGGTTCTCTATATATGTTTAATATATGATATTTGTTTTTCTCTTTCTAACTTATATCACTCTGTATGACAGACTCTTGATCCATCCACATTCCTACAAATGACCCAATTTCATTCCTTTTTTGTCTGAATAGTAGTCCATTGTATATATGTGCCACATCTTCTTTATCCATTGATCTGCCCATGGACATTTAGGTTGCTTCCATGTTCTGGCAGTTGTAAATTGTGCTGCAATGAACATAGAGATGCATGTGTCTTTTTAAAATAATGGGTCTTTTTCGGTATGTTCCTAGTAATGGGACTGCTGGGTTGTATGGTAGTTCTATTTTTAATTTTTGAAGGAACCTTCATACTGTTCTCCATAGTGGCTGCATCAATATACATTCCCACCAACAGCGTCGGAGGGTCCCCTTTTCTCCACACCCTCTCCGTTTATTGTTTGTGGACTTTTCATTGATGGCCATTCTGACTAGTGTGAGGTGATGCATGATTGTAGTTTTGATCTGCATCTCTGTAGTAATAAGTGATGTTGTACACAGTTTTCTTTTGTTCCTATTTACTGTGGTTGACTTCACTGGTTTTATTAAGCTATGTGTGTGCTCAGTGGTGTCCGACTCTTTGTGACCCCATGGACTGTAGCCCGCCAGGCTCTGTCCATTGGATTTCCCAGGCAAGAATACTGAAGTGGGTTGCCATTTCCTTCTCCTTATTAAGTGAATGTAACTATTAACAAGAAGCAACGAGTGGACATTAGTGACTTTTAGACCATAGGGACGTAGGGGTCTGTGTGTATCCTAGAGAGTATTATGGGTTACACTTGGCAGTCTTGACAGCCCGGCCATGTTCTCTTCCTTCACATCATGAAACTTTATTAATCATTTCGTATATTTAATAGCAGATGTTTAGATACTTAATGTTGCTAAAAAAAAATTTAGAAACCCCATTGCTCATAAAAGTAGCTGCATTTGAAGTAGCCAGTTAAGAAGACTATACTTCTTTTCCAAGTTTAGGCAGCTACATATTTGAATACTTATTTTTTCCTGTCTTTTACCATTTGGGTGAGGATTGGCCTTCACTTTTTTAATTCCTTCATCTGAAATACTCTGATCCTCATTTTCCAGAATTTTGAATAACTTATACAGAAGTCATTTTAGCAAGTTAGACTCAATTTTAAATATGCATGGAACTTAATGTAGCTTCATTTGGGAATGGTAATATAAATTTTCACTAACCTTTTTAAAAGCATGTAAAGATGGACTATTAGCTTTGCAAAAGTTGCTTTAATTATTTTCTTCTTGATCCTAGATATTGTTATAGGAAATAACTCATTATTGAAGCATCACACAACAGTTACATTTTTTTTTAAAAAAAGGAAGTTATAAGAGAGAAAGTACTGCTGAAATTAGTAAATAGAAGTGTAATTAAGCATATCTATTTTGCCTTTTAGTAAACATATATAATGAATAAGAACTTGCTTTAACACTGTTAAGCAGAAACACTTTGAATAAATCATCCCTCATACATTTAAGTGATTGAAGGAAAAGATATTTTTTCTCAATACTATCACCAGGGGACTTCCCTGGTGGTCCAGTGGTTAAGACTCCACACTTCTAATGCAGAGGACACGGGTTCGATCCCTAGCCAGGGAACTAAGGTCTCACATGTTGTGTGGCCAAAAAAATAAAAATAAAAATAAATTATCACCAGTTTGTGTGCAATTCAGTATGCCATCTTTTTTTAAGTGTATCAGCTGTATCATAGTACAATTTAAACCTGTAATAATCCAACTTAGACACATGGCATTTGTAGCTAAGTACACCTGAAATAATGTTTATGAACAGCGTCCCCAGGGGCCAGGAAAAATTAAAATGACTTTTTAAATGTGTTTCATTTTTTTGCAGAGAACAGCAGCCTCCCCTGGGACTGGCTGTCTTAAATATTGTGTGGTTCTCACAGTGCCTGCTGGGCAGTGTCAGCAGCCATGAAAAAGCTTATACTCCAAAGCAGCTGAATAGTAAAAACATATTTATCATTAAAAATCCAAAATAAATGATAATGGTATGACTTCAAAGAAGCTTTTTCCACCCATGTCCAAACAATGCTGTTTGGACACAAACAGCATTTGGGATGATAGAATATTTTGTTTTTATTCTCAAAGATAATTTATACTCCAAATGAAGGTACATAGTAAATTTAACATAAACTTGCCCTCACCTTCCCTCAAGGAAATATGTTAGGCTTTAAAACTGCTTTCAAGGTAATAAGTATTTTACCACACGGAATAATATAAAAAATTTATTTTTTAATTTTAAGGAGACTTTCAAACTTTAACGTTGCTAGGCCTTGGAAGACACTTCTATGCGAACCTTTCCATAATAGTTGGAAAAGGAAGAACATTGTTGAAAGAATGTTATTTTTCAACAGTTTACTGCATAATGTTTACAAAAGTAAGAAGAATATGCTGTTACGTGAAGAGAACCTTGTATTATGAAAGCCCAGCCTAGATTGTCTTTCCTTTTATGAAGTCGAGAGTTAATTAAATGCCATGGAAACACATTTGTATTATATAAATCCCTTCAGTACTTGGAAGGGAACAAACATATTTAAGGCAAATTTTTGCTTTAAAATTATACCACCCCTCTCACTGATTGCAAATTCATCTAAATTACTCATAACACAAATGTTTGTAAGAGATTTCAGCTTGCCTAAGTGCTATGTATATTATGGTTTATATTTCCATTTTAATGAAAACCATGTGAATGTGTAAAATATAACAAAAGTAGCATTTTCAAAACCCGAACATGGGGATTTTCAAAAAAGCAAATTTTGTTAATTCTGATCATCCAATGAAGTCTCTGTGGGCCTTCTAAACACATCGTACATTTTAGCCCAATTTTTCTCCACCCTTGTCACCCTACTGTGACAGCTTCTATATAATATTATTTTGAGCCCTTATCATGTGCTAGGTCTTACAGTAAATGTTATAAATATATTCCTTCATTTAATACCTAAAACCCCCTGGAAGGTAAGTCTTACTATTTTAAGAATGAGAAGACTGAGGTTTAGAGAGGTTAAGAAACTTGCTCAAGGTCTGCTATACCAGGATCCCTGCCTGTGTGTATTTACCAGTAAAGCTCAGTGTTGAGCTATTTTTTACTTATATTTTAATGTGTAATTTTCTCAGTAACTTTATTCCTGTCTAGAATTAGCCATAGATGAATGTATAGTTTATTTTTAATGCTCTGAAAGTAAGCTGTAGATATAGTTAAAAAAAAAAAAGTAAGTTCATTTGTAGGTGTTTGTGCTTGGCTTTATCCTACTACTGAGACAAACTGTCTTACCTTTAACATCCTGTTCTTAAATGCTTACTACTACTACTTATTATTACAATTCCATAAAATTTATTTTTCTTGCCTTCTCAGCAGAATAATTGAGTGATTAAAAAGCAGGCTTTTGAGATGAACAAGGTCCTACTATATAGCACAGGGAACTATCTTCAATATACTGTGATAAACCATCATAGAAAAGAATATAAAAAATAGTATATATGTGTGTGTATATATATATATGTACGCATATATAACTGAGTCACTTTGCTGTACAGCAGAAAGTAACACAGCATTGTAAATCAACTATATTTCAATAAAATTAAAAAAAATTGGTGAAAACAGTGCTTTTCCAGAACAGTTCCTCAGAGCTATCTGAGAAGCTGTCTTTCAGGCTGTAGTTCTCAGCGGCTCAAATAAAACTCTTTTCTGTTCCTATTAACAAAAGAACAAGCTTTTCACATCATATTCAAACATTACAACAATGGGCCAGAAAAATTGTACAAAATGTTTTAATTTCATGTAATTCACTACCACTTCCATAGCTCTTTCAACATATCCCAAAACCAATCTCTAAATCCATACAATATGAAGAATTGACACTGTGCTTCCTTCATATTTCATCTAGATTGATCAACCTATACTAATCTATCTAGATGTAAAGGTAGTCAGAATTTGTATTGTAAAGTTTCCTGAGCCACCATGTGCAAGGACCACTCCAATATAGGAATACCTGGGGAATTACAAATTAAATCATGAAAAGAACCAAAAAGGGGCTGTTCAGCACCACTGGGAAACAGTATTTCATTATGCTTTTGAAACATGGTGCTGGAGAAGACTCTTGAGAGTCCCTTGGACAGCAAGGAGATCAAACCAGTCAATCCTACTGGAAATCAATCCTGAATATTCACTGGAAGGACTGATCCCGAAGCTGAAGCTCCAATAATTTGGCCACCTGATGTGAAGAGCTGACTCACTGGAAAAGACCCCAATGCTGGGAAAGATTGAGGATAGGAGAAGGGGGCAACAAAGGATGAGTTGGTTGGATGGCATCATGGACTCTATGGACATGAGTTTGAGCAAACTCTGGGAGATAGTGGAGGACAGAGGAGCCTGGCATGCTGCAGTCCGTGGGGTCACAAACAGTCAGACATAACTGAGTGACTGACCAGCAACAACTGCATTCATCTCTCTGAAGGGTTTTGACAAGTTGCTTTCCTCTCACAGTAATTTTGCCCCAGTCCCTCCTACACGTAAATGTTTATTTTTTTTAATGCCTTATCTTTAGTGGCCTTTGCCTCTTGACCAGAGATATGCTAACAGAGCTTAAATTATTTTAATTCAACAGTTGTTGTAGTTGTTTAGTCACTAAGTCATGACCAACTCTTTTGTGACACCATGGACTCGTAGCCAGCCAGGCTCCTCTGTCCATGGGCTTTCTCGGGGAAGAATACTGGAGTGGGTTGCCATTTCTTTCTCTAGAGTATCTTGCCAACCCAGGGACTGAACTTGCATCTCCTGCATTGGCAGGCAGATTCTTTACCACTGAGCCATCAGGGAAGCCCAACTCACCAACTATGAAATGCTTTTTCCAGAACCCTCTCCTCCCTATAAAGTCACTGATTTGAAATAAATATTTGTGATTCCACCAATCACTTTTTAAAAAATGTTATTTTATTGAAGTATAGTTGACTTACAATGTTGTGTTAATTTCTGCTATACAGCAAAGTGATTTAGTTATATACATATATACATTCTTTTTCATCTTCTTTTCTATTATGTTGAATAGAGGATGTTGAATATAGTTCCCTGTGCTGTGCAGTAGGACCTTGTCGTTTATCCATCCTGAATATGAGTTTGCATCTGCTAACCCCAGGCTCTCACTCCATTCTCTCCCCAACCTGCCTCCCTTGGCAACCACAAGTCTGTTCTCTCTGTCTGTGAGTCTGTTTCATAGATATGTTCATTTGTGTCATATTTTAGATTCCACATATAAGTGGAAATATATTTGGTCTCCAATCACTTTTTAATCATGCTCATGTGATGGCAATTTATTCTTTGTCTGGATCTAGAACATTTTCTGGAACTAGGTCTAGATTCCTGTGTAAGGGTCTAATAATAATCTCATTTGTCTTTTGGTTTTCTTTTTTGTAGTCATATGGAAAAGGAGCCAGAAGGAAAAACAGATTTAAAGGATCCGATGGGAGCACTTCTTCTGACACTACCTCAAATAGCTTCGTTCGTCAGGTAAAGGAGCTTTTTAATTCACAGTTTGAAGAAGTCTATGAAAATGAATTCAGTTTTGTTTTTTTAAGAGGTGGTTTTAACAGTGTCATCTCTATGATTTAAATAGTCTTACTGTACTTACTTTTAATTGAAGTGAAAATTGTTCCATTGAACGTCTCAGTCGTTCGTTGTTCAGTCACTAAGTCATGTCTGACTCTTTGTGACCCCATGAACTGCACCACACCAGGCTTCCTTGTCCTTCATAATCTCTCAGGGTTGGCTCAAACTCATATCCATTGAGTCTGTGATACTATCTAACCATCTCATCCTTTGTCGCCCCCTTCTCCTCTTGCCTTCAGTCTTTCCAAGCATCACGGTCTTTTCCAATGAGTCAGTGCTTCACATCAGGTGGCCAAAGTATTGGAGCTTCTTAATTAATATATTTAAATTTTAAGTGAGACTGTATGTTGTAATTACATTATTTCCCAGCACGTTGGGGAAAGAGAAATGCAAACTTCATTACAAAGGATTTCTTCATAACAGTGAACTCCTGTAGAAATGATTCCAGGTGTGGGGGGTTCATTGGGAAAGTGAAAGTGGTGGTGGGGTCAGGGGGGTGTGGCAGGATCCGTACCACCTGCTCTGAGTTGAGATAAGGGTGTTCCTCCAGCTGGAGTTTTCTTCTTCTCACCTGGGGCTTGGCTTGGAAAAGAGATTAGCCCTGCTCTTGAAAAGGCCGAGAGTACCGAGGTCAAATAGAGCACAGGGTATCTTGGAGTCGTAATTGAAACTGCCTTTGGAGACAAAGCCTTTATCTCAGTTCGTGTGGATTCTTGCTCAGGAGTTTGGGACTGCCCCCTAAGCAGTGTCAGGATCCCTAACATCAAAACACTCTTGTCCTTGGTTACAGAAAGAACTTTCATTCCCAGAGAAAGAGCAGAGGCAACCAGATCTCTGAGGACAATAGGTTACAGGTGAGGCTAAAGTCTCATCAGGTATAGGTACACGAGCATCTTAAGCTGATGCTTGTCAGTGGCAAGGGAGATGTGGGAGGAGCTTGCTAGGGTGACTCTGCTTTCCTGGCGCAAGGACCACCCTTTTAGTTAGCAGGCTCATAAATCATCTCTTGTCTGTGAGATCTCACTCCTGGAGATGATAATTGGCTGCCATGAGAGCTGCTCCGTCTCTGTTGGAAAGGAAACCATTTCCTCACTACTTTTCGGGTCCTTTCCCCTTGTCTTTCCCCCAAGTTAGTTAGCAGCTGTTCAGCCCAAACATGTTGACCTGTTACATTCATGGGGACTTTGTTTTTGGCTGGTTGCTGCCTCCTTCCACTTTTCCGACACAGACAAAGGATGACCCGAGTTCAGCCATCCGCTCCCTGCATCAGAGGCACCAACGGTAAGTCTGAGTAACCTCAGTAACTTTCCAGGCAACTGGAAAAACTCTGGTTCTGGTCTCTGCAACCTGGGATGTATTTTGGCTGCAGGAAGTTAGAAAAAGACAACTGGTTAAGAAGGAGCGGAACTTTTGTGGCTCCAAGACATTTAGAAATAGAAAGGAAGATGAAGCTACATGGGGGCCCACGTTCTGGTGGTGGCAGAGTTGCTGGGCAGGGTGTGATGGGCACTAAGGGTGTGTGTGTTGGCCTGATGTTGTCGTGGGTAGAATTCAGGTGTCCTGGGTCTAAGTCAAGAGCCTCAAACTTGGCTTAGGTGAGCCCGTTAAAGGAAAATCACCCAAGGCCTTTCCCATTTCAAGCCTCCATATTTATTCTGCCTTTGGGACTGGGAGATTAACCCTGGAGGGCTCGAATCCACACTCTGAGTAATCATCTCAGGACTGAAGACTGAAGGATCTGAAGCAGAAAGAAATAAGCTTCTTAGGAAACAGAGGCTGCAGCAAAGCCCTGCAGAGTGACAGGTAGCTGGTCAAAACTGCACGGAAAGAAAAACTGCAGTGTTTCTAGTGAGCAAAGATACTGTGATAGAAATAAATTGGGACTCATTGAACTCTAAAAATATCTTTTTAAGACAGTTGTTGGGCACCATTTTCCACTTGTCCCTTTGAGTCTGAATTCTCCTTTCATGAAGTTTTGGTAACTTAATCCATAGGGATTGCTACAGTGCGTATACTGGACTTTGGTTTTCCTTCCGATAACTTCCTTTTGCGTTGTGTTCTTGGTGATATATGAGATGATGTGCATGAAACAGTTATAAATGATAAAGAGAGCTACCAAGTGACTTAGTATTAATTTAAATATATATTGCCAAAACATATGTGAGCATGTAAGCACATTGGAAAAAAGACTATCCTAAAAGTTTGTCTCCTTGAAATAAAGGTGTAGCTCTTTGAATCTCAGTGTAATGAGGTGCTTGCTGTGACCTAGATTTGGGGTATAATTATATAGGCATCATGAACCCCAAGGTGCCCCGTTGATCCTGTCACAGAAGGATAACCAGGATCTTTGGCAAGAATGCTGAGTCAGACATTATATTTTTTCCTTGGATAATTTATTCTCTATTCCGTTAGACTCACGTTCATATTTTGCGACCATTTGAAAATAAGCATAAGACACCCTGGCATTACTAAATATTTAATAGATTAAAGTTTAACTGGAGGATTTGCAGAAATGCAGGGTAGGTGGTAACAATAAGTATGTGTTACATTAAATCATTTGAAAGTACTCCTCAATGTTTCCTTCTTATCACGTGTAGTTGTTTTGTTAAACAGGTGACCCGCATCTGAATTCATTACTTGTCTGTGGCGAGAGTTTGTGTATCATCGGTATTGGAATGGTGTTTTGTCAATAAAACCGGGTTCTATTTAAAAATATAATTAGGTTTTTTCCCTGTCCTTGAATTAAAAATAATTTCCGTGTAATTTTGAAAACCTTTAACATTTTCACAAATTGCATATGATGAAGACTTTAAAGTACTTGGGAAACACCAGGTACTTTGAGGTGGTCTTAAAGATAATGAGATTTAAATATTTTAGAGGTTGAAAATGTGCACATTTTACATAAAGAAAAGGATTCTTTTTTTTTTTAATTAAGAGAGTGTCCAAGAGTTTATTATAGATTGAATTGGGAACCCTCCCAGAGTTCATAGGTTGAAGCCCTAATTGCCGATGTGACTGTACTTGGCAGTTAAGGTAGTAAAGAGGTAATTAAGGTTAAATGAGGTCATAAGAGTGGGGACCTAATCTGATGCCCCTATAAAGAAGATGCCCCAAGAATGTGCGTGCACAAGAAATAGGCCATTGAGAGGACAGTGGGGAGAAGGTAGGTGTCCCTGAGCCAAGAAGAAAGATCTCAGCAGCAAACAACCCTGCCAGCACCATGGCCTTGAACTTCCAGCCTCCAGACTGTAAGAAAATACATTTCTGTTGTTCTGTTATGGCAGCCCTAGTAAACTAATACAATTGTCTACATATGTAGACAGTTGGGCTTGAAAGTAGATCTATCTTTTTCTTTAAAAAATATTATTTTTAATTTTTATATAATTTTAAAAGGTTTTAAAAATAACTGTAAAAGGCTTATTTTTAACTTTTAAAATTTTAATGTTTAAACATTCTTGGGAATTCCCTGGCAGTCCATGGTTAGGACTCAGGATTTTCATTGCTGAGGAACCAGGTTCAATCCCTGGTTCGAGAACAAAGATCCCACAAGCTGAATGGTGCAGCCAAAACAAAAATTTTAATTAAAAAGATAATAAGCATTCTTATTGATATGTAACATATATACTGAAAAATACACAAATTGTAACTGTTCAGTCTGAGATCTCACAAAGTGAACCAACTGCCAGGTCAAGAAATAGGTATCAGTATTACTGGCACCCAAGATGCCCCCTTTGACCTCTATCAGTAATTCTTCCTTCATGCTAAAGGTAAGCAAACACTGTCCCTCCTTCTGAGACCATAATTCACTTGGCCTCTTTTGTGGGTTTTGTATAAATGGAGTTGTTTTCTGACTAAATTCTTTGATTCGAACTTACCATTGTTATATTCATCTATGTTGTATGTTTCCATAACTGGCTCATTTTCCTTGCTGTATGGTATTTCATTGGGTGAACATGCCACAATTGGTTTATCTCCCCTACTGTTGCTGGACTTTGAGTCATTTCCAGTTGGGGTTATTGACAGCCATGCTGTGACGTGCATTCCTGTATCTTCCTGTGATCTTATATGTGAATACATTGTTGTTCATTGAATAGACTGCTGGGTTATATGTGTAACTCAAGTAAATACTGCAGAACATTTATCCAAAGGAATGCACCAATTTGCACTCGCTCAAGCAGTGGAGAACAGTATTTGTTGTTCCATAGTTTCACCCACACTTGGTATTGTCAATGATTTTTCATTTCAGTCACTCTTACAACAGACAGGGTAGTCATAGCTCATTGTGGTATTAATATCCATGTCCTTGATAACAAAGCCATAGTTTACCTGTGGCTGGATCTAGGGTGCATTGTGTGATATAAATATGTGTCATTGTGTGGCATATACTTATAAATGTATGAAGAAGTGAAGTGAAGTCACTCAGTCGTGTCTGACTCTTTGCAACCCCATGAACTGTAGCCTACCAGGCTCCTCTGTCCATGGAATTTTCCAGGCAAGAATACTGGAGTGGGTTGCCATTTCCTTCTCCAGGGGATCTTCCCAACCCAGGGATAGAACCCAGGTCTCCTGCGTTGTAGGCAGACACTTTTACCATCTGAGCCACCAGGGAAGTCTGTATTTTATAATACATTTACATATATAAATGTATATGTAAATGTATTATAAAATATATAAATATGTATATATAAATTTAGAATCTGAACAGTCATATGAGAGTATTTTGTTACTCTCTATGGTAAATGGCCCATTAGTCATTGTAATCAGGCCTATAGCTATTTGTTGGAAAATTAGAACTATTGGGTGGAATATGTTGGAACATATTGAAATATGATAGAAGATGAAAAGGAAAGAAGGCTACAAGTAGAAAGGTAAAAGCATGGTTTCTTTTCCCCAAACTTTTAGTTGTGTATTTCTGACCATCATGTGTTTGTGTTGCTCTAAATAATTCTTCCGGCTTCCCTCATAGCTCAGTTGGTAAAGAATCTGCCTGCAATGCAGGATGCCTGGGTTCGATTCCTGGGTTGGAAAGATCCCCTGGAGAAGGAACTGGCAACCTACTCAAGTATTCTTGCCTAGAGAATCCCCATGGACAGAGGAGGCTGGCAGGCTACAGTCCGCAAGAGTCGGACACGACTTAGCGACTAAACCACCACCAAATAATTCTTTCAGAAGATTCATTAGTCTTAAGGAGCAATTGCTTATAGATACGTTTCTGCTTTAGGTCCACAAACAGGATAACAGCTACGGTAAAAGAACTTTTCTTTTCTAGATCAGAACACCATTGTGTTGGTTGACCAGTTCGCCCTAAGCTAACCAAATAATGCAGCTTCTGGTTCTTCAAATCATCAACCTATTTAAAGTCCATGATATTTCAAAGATGGGGATGAGAGAGGCTCTTTCCCTCATGAACTTAGTTCATTTCTCCCAGGACGTGGTTTCCATGCTGAAGCTCAGGGAAGGGTCTGAGTTCTGATCAGTGAGTGTCACTGTTCACTGAGGTTCACATCACAGTCGTGGTCCACACAGATTGTTGGCTGTGTGAGACTGATACCAGTGGGGCTTCCCATGGGCTGTGTAAGGTTCTACTCTGTGTAAGGTGGTTGCGAAGTAGCAGCCTAGATGACCTTGGATATCAAATATTTCAAAGATTGAACTCCTTTTCGGAAACTGCAAGGAGGAACATCAATTAGAAGGAAAGTTAACTATGGTTGATCTGTTTGCTTTTTAAGTCTCATTCCTTTGTGTTGTACTTAAAATGTTACCAAGATACAAGATAGTTTCACTACGTACTGAACTTAGAATTTCCATAGTTCTATGTTATATAAATTATGATGTTAGCAAATTTATATCAAAGGTTTTTCTTCAAGAAGATTAGTTTTTACTGTCAGTTTGACTTGCTTTGTAAATAGGTATGGGCGTGGGAGACAGGCTAAACATTTATAGAAAATGCCAGCAAAGGTATTTTTGACTAGTTAGAATTCACCCCTAGATATGATTAGCTTACTTCCTTGGAACATTAACACGTGTAAAAAAGTATGATGGTGACTAGGTGAAATGAGGCAGGAAGAGAATTTTTTTTAAATGGAGGAGCTTAGATGCTCAGATGTGGGTCTGACATTTCAAAGGTCATTTGTGTTAGTATGTGGTGCATAATTAATGCTCTGTGTTAAAGTATCTGCTGTTTACAGCATGCGTTTGGAAAAGGTACTTTCTGTAATTTACAGGGAAGGTATTTTGTATCTTCCTTCTACAACGGATGGTGCATCTGCAGTCTAGTCTCATCTTCCCACTGACTGGAACTGTGTTTGCCTGGCAGATTTTCCAAGTTTGGATGGAAAGATGTTTAGTGTTGTAGGATACATATGTTCTTGCTTCACGAGTGCCATACCAGCCTTTTAAAAAGTGAGTTTATACCAACCTGGACATTTGCTTCAATAAATTTTTTATATTCATTTAAAAACAGAGAGAAGCAGGACAGTGGTAAGAGCCTGGGCTCTGAAGCCAGTCTAGTCTGGGTTCTGCCTCTGTTATTTACTAGCTGGCCCTTGGATGAGTGGCTTCATCTCTGTGTACTCAGCATCCTCATCTGGGAAATAGTGGCCACATCAAAAATTGGTTGTAAGAATCACATGAGTAAAAACTGGTAAATTGCCTAGAACGGTACCTGCTATCTAGTTAATACTGTTTTGTTGTTGTTGTTAAGTCACTAAGTCATGACTCTTTGTGACTCCATGGACTGCAGCATACCAGGCTCCTCTGTCTCCCACTGTTGCCCAGGGTTTGTTCAAATTCACGTCCATAGAGTCAGTGATGCTATCTAACCATCTTGTCCTCTGCCACCCCTTTCTCCTTTTGCCTTCAATCTTTCCCAGCATCAGGGTCTTTTCCAGTGAGTTGGCTCTTTGCATCAGGTGGCCAAAGGATTGGAGTTTCAGGTTCAGCATCAGTCCTTCCAATGAATGTTCAGGGTTGATTTCCTTTAGGATGGACTGGTTTGATCTCCTTGCTGTCCAAGGGACTCTCAAGAGTCTTCTCCAGCACCACACTTCAAAAGCATCAATTCTTTGGTGCTCGGCATTCTTCATGAAATATTTAATAGTTTATTTATTTAGTTAATATTTAAGAGTTTATTATTCTTACTTATAAACATTATTCCATATTTAGAACATTAGTTAAAACCTGAATGAAAAATAGACCACAGCGGAGGAAGTTATAATGGTTGTTGACTGTTATGGTTATTTAGTGTATATTCTATCTATAGCTCCATTTTACAAATGAGACAAATAAGACCCAGAGAGGTAACTCATCCACAGTCACATGACAAGTAAGGTTGGAATCCAGGGGGCTGATTCTGAATCTGTGCTGTCATTGACGATGCTACAGTCCTTTGTAACAAAGGTCAAAATGAAAAGCAGTTGCAAGTGCTTCCTTCTTTCAGCCAAAGAAGACGTGGAGAAAGATTGCTACCAGTGTTTTTAGGATGAATCCAAAGGTATTCTCTTAACTTCCTTCCTTATAAGAAGGTGAGGATGTCACTAGCATTGTCGGTTTTCCCTCGCATCATGATTTTAAAAAGAAGACAGTAAGTGTCATTTCCCTCTTCTTTCCTCACAAGTTGCTCAGATTCCCAGCTGCTGTCACCATTTTGCAGACTCTGTCCCTCTTACTGGTCCCTGAGAAATATGACTGGAAGAGTGTCTATTTTTTTCCTTCCTACTATGAAAGTCACAGAAACAGGCACTTTTTGGAATTGTGAAAGTCCATTTTTTTCCCTCAGTTTTTGAAAAGATAAATTTGAAAATGAACTCAACTCTGAATCACCTGCAGTATCATGCAGAGGTTTAACTGAGGCTGATGTTGGCCCATAAATCATTCTTACTGTGAATTTGGGTAAAGTTAGACACATATACAGCACCTGGTTTAACATCAGACTCTTTTAGAGATTTTTTTGGGGGTTCATTAGGGCCTGTGCTTTGTAACTGCTGCTGCTAAGTCGCTTCAGTCATGTCCGACTCTGTGCGACCCCATAGACGGCAGCCCATCAGGCTCCCCCGTCCCTGGGATTCTCCAGGCAAGAACACTGGAGTGGGTTGCCATTTCCTTCTCCAATGCATGAAAGTGAAAAGTGAAAGTGAAGTCGCTCAGTCGTGTCCGACTCTTCGAGACCCCATGGACTGCAGCCTACCAGGCTCCTCCGCCCATGGGATTTTCCAGGCAAGAGTACTGGAGTGGGGTGCTATTGCCTTCTCTGGTGCTTTGTAAATAGGCACTTTAATTTTAATTTACTAAGGGGTGAAAAGTGTTAAACATGACTTATAGGCACCATAATTAGAATTAATGAAGATTCTTGCTCAGAGTGTTCATGTCCTAAAAGTTATTTAATATATCAAGCTGTGGTTATCTTGGATTTATTATTAAGATAATTAAGATATCCAGGCTGTCTTTGATTATAGTATAAAGTCTTCGTACTCTTTGGCTCTGTGCTGTGAACAGATCCATCAATAACAGAACTCCATTTCTCATAATAATAAACCTGGAAAAGCTACAGTTGTTAAAATCCTTTGGATTTCGTGCCCAGCATAAATTTCTAGTTGATGAAGATAATTAAGTTTTCATAGAAATTAGCTGTTTCCTCCCAACTTCATCTAAAGAAAGGAAAAAAAAAATCTGAGTTTCTGTTGTCAGAGATGGAGAGGGAGAGAGGAGAGCTGGTCGTTTATTTTTACATCAGTACCTAAGCAAGTAAATTAATTTCCTGGAAGAAAAATAGGAGGGCAGAAGCAGCAAGGCCTGCTGGCATTGAAGGATAGAACATTTGTGCTGTTCTTTTTAGGAGATTGTGCAAGAATGGCTAACTGTATAAATTATTGGATTCTGCCAAGGTCAGGAGGAACTATGTACATCTGCAAGGAAGTGCTAGTCATCAAAGTGAAAAGCAGCTTGTTGGGGGTGGCAGTGTTAGTAACTGCTTATTCGGTCCCACTACTTCTCTCTTCTACCCTCTTCTCTTCTTCCTCTCTTGATAATTCTTCATTTTCTTAAAGACATGTTCTCCCTGGCTATGTTTATGTACCTGGCAGTATTCCTAGGATGAACACCAAATGGTAAGGGGATAACTGCCAGCTAGCTTTATTTTAATGATCCCTCAGCCTGGCAGCTTTCATTCGGGGTTCAGGGTACCCGGTCCTCCGAACTCTCGGCTGTACTCTGCCAAGTGTATCCAGGACTCACCAGCTCTTCCCACCTAATTTTGATAGGTCACCCTAGAGTACCAACTGGGCTTTCCTGGTGGCTCAGATGGTAAAGAATCTGCCTGCAATGCAGGAGACCTGGGTTCAATCCCTGGGTTGGGAAGATCCCCTGGGGAAGGGAAAGGCTACCCACTCCAGTATTCTTGCCTGGAGAATTCCATGGATAGAGGAACCTGGCGGGCTATAGTCCATAGAGTCACAAAGAGTTGAACACAACTGAGTGACTAACACACACAAGAGTACCAGCTAGAGTCCTTTGTGCAGAAAGTTGAACCTTAGAAATCAACAAGTCTTCTTGGACTTTGCAAGAAGCATCATTATTTGAAGGGAGTGGGTGGGAGGAGGCTCAAGGGGAGGAACTCTGCAACTGATCTCGGATTTTGCTCATCAACCTGTGTATGCTACGATTGTCAGGAAGTAATCCTATCACGTATAACGGCTTCCAGGATACAAATCAGGATGACAAAATGGAATGAACCACACATTTAACAGAAGGTTGCATGACGCTTTTCAGAACACGGTATTCTAAACACATTCCATTGCTTTCCAGTACCATGTTCTTGGAGCTGCTATTTTAGACCTTTTCTTCGTTCCGATTGGCTTTAAATATGAATGATTAATCACAGAGACACACAGTCTATTTTTTAGTTTTGTTTTGCAGAAGACAGATTAAACTGTGATAATGATTACAGACTCCAGGCCTGTGTGGACTGATATGTTTAAGGTTGGGTAAATCTCTCAGCCCTGAAATACTGGCTTGTTGCCGTGTTAGGCTGTATTCATCACAAACACAACTATAAATAATAATGCAGTAGATTTATTGCCACTGTGATTTCCTGTAAATGTCTTTGTATCTTATTAAGTATTCATTTAGATTTTGTGAATGGCAGAATTGGTTCTGAGTTCTCTTAAGAATTTTTCTTAAATATGGCAGTATAAAAATATTGAGCCTTAAAAAACAGTTCTCTGTCCTTTCCATGGTATATGCCTTTATGTTACTGAGAATGTTGTACATTTTTCTTTGAGTTGACATAAGTAATTTAGAAAGTGTTTTTTAAAAGTTTGATTTTGTACTTCAACAAATCACTAGCCTTAACATGTCTTTTTAAAAAATTTATTTTGAATTAGAGGATGATTGATTTACAATATGGTATTGGTTTCTGCCATACATCAACATGAATCAGCCACAGGTATACATATGTTCCCTCCCTCGTGAACCTCCCTCCCATCTCCCACCCCATCCTGCCCGTCTAGGTAGTCACAGAGCACCAGATTGAGTTCCCTGCGTCATAGAGCAAATTCCCACTGGCTGTTTTACATATGGTAATGTATATGTTTCCATTCTATTCTCTCAATTCATCCCACCATCTCCTTCCCCTACTGTGTCCACAATTCTGTTGTCAGTCTGCACCTCCATTGCTTCCTTGCTAATTGGTTCATCAGTCTTTTTGAAGATACTTTTTGTAGCAGAACAAGGGCATGGTTCTATACCAGTCTTCCTCATTTTCAGTTTGTTTTCATGTATTTGGAACACTTACCCTGTACACTAGGTATGATTAAGGTTCCTCATTATTAAAATAATTTTGTGGATTGACACAGTTTTTTATCTTTGCCTATCTTTTCCCCACAGAGTTAAAAATATCAGTTTACAACCCAGAGTCATTTCTCCAGGTGTTCTGAGACTTTAGACTCTGAGATATGTTTCAAATTATAATATACTTTCCTTTTATGCCCCATTTTCTTCCATTAGTATTCGTCTTCTGCTTGACCAGTCCATGCAAAGTCCTAGCTAAACTAGCCCCCTAAATTAAGAATGTACAAGTGACCTAATATGGAGTAATTAGAATGACTAAGAAAATAGGTTTACATTAAACAGTGAATTTCCAAGCAGTGTGTGTTTCAGCTGAACCCTGAACTTAAGGAGTCATGCTGAAATGGTTAGTTACTTCTCTCTATGTTAATAATTCACATGTCTCAGGTCTTCACAGGCATCATACCCAAGTCTGGTCCAACCAAGAAATAGTTCTCTTTTCCCTGTTCTGTCTTTCATAGATGTAAATATCATCAGCATCTTTGTTCTCTATTGACATGTTTTGAAATCTTCATACCTGATGATTATCAGATGCTAAGGAAATCCTCTTTGAGAGTTTTACTGATGTCTTGAAAATATTTGTAATAGTTTAACAATTACGTATTCCCATCTTATCATTTTTCCACATTCTTGACCAAGTGTGTGTCTTTATTGCAAAGACCTGAGATGGAGAAAAGGAACTGATTGCCCCAGCCGTGCCCCGGAGCTTATCACAATGCTTCCTTTCACCCTCTGTTTGTTTTAGAGTTTGAGGATAAAGGAGGAGGTAAAAAACAGGAAAATGATTCACTGGGGGAGGGGAGAACTTTATTATAGAGTCTTCTATTGACTTGTAGTTGGGAGAAAATAGAAAGTTCTTCAGGAGGTCCCTTTCTACCATTTCATCATCTGTGTCATCTCTGTAAGCTAGTCCTGAATTTTAGAGGTTTATTTGGCTTAGGGCTTTACATCTCCCTTTGTATTTCCTTATGTCTTTGATACACATAGAAAAGTACCAACTTCGGTTCCTTCTTATACTTGACATCTGGTGATAGGAGAGCCCAGGAGACAGCTTGACTCTTTGGACTTCTGACAAGGACACTTGAGCTAGACTGTTTTCCTCTCCATCCTGAGTGTCTGGGCATTGTGACCTCACCAGTTCCTCTTTCCTGGAAAGTGCTACTTTCTCTGACTCGGGGAGTTGGGGGGGGGTCTTTTTCATGTAGATGTAACCTTGAGGTTTACTCCCACGGGAAGATTTGTTGATTTCTTTGGTCCAGGTGCTGTATCTGAAAATTGAAAAATGGCCAACCACTTTTTTTTTTTTTAAAACAATGCTCCCCACCCAAAACAAGCAAGCAAATTTTTCATTTTAAAGAAAAATAACGTGGATAATGTATTCCTTTGCTCAGATCAGAACAGATCAGTCGCTCAGTCTTGTCCAACTCTTTGCGACAATTGCAGCATGCCAGGCCTCCCTGTCCATCACCAACTCCCGGAGTTCACTCAGACTCACGTCCATCGAGTCAGTGATGCCATCCAGCCATCTCATCCTCTGTCGTCCCCTTCTCCTCCTGCCCCCAATCCCTCCCAGCATCAGAGTCTTTTCCAATGAGTCAACTCTGCGCATGAGGTGGCCAAAGTACTGGAGTTTCAGCTTTAGCATCATTCCTTCCAAAGAAGTCCCAGGGCTGATCTCCTTCAGAATGGATAGGTTGGATCTCCTTGCAGGCCAAGGGAGTCTCGAGAGTCTTCTCCAACACCACAGTTCAAAAACATCAATTCTTTGGCACTCAGCCTTCTTCACAGTCCAACTCTCACATCCATACATGACCACAGGAAAAACCATAGCCTTGACTAGACGGACCTTTGTTGGCAAAGTAATGTCTCTGCTTTTGAGTATGCTATCTAGGTTGGTCATAACTTTCCTTCCAAGGAGTAAGTGTCTTTTAATTTCATGGCTGCAGTCACCATCTGCAGTGATTTTGGAGCCCAAAAAAATAAAGTCTGACACTGTTTCCACTGTTTCCCCATCTATTTCCCATGAAGTGATGGGACCAGATGCCATGATCTTCGTTTTCTGAATGTTGAGCTTTAAGCCAACTTTTCCACTCTCCACTTTCACTTTCATCAAGAGGCTTTTGAGTTCCTCTTCACTTTCTGCCATAAGGGTGGTGTCATCTGCATATCTGAGGTTATTGATATTTCTCCCGGCAATCTTGATTCCAGCTTGTGTTTCTTCCAGCCCAGCGTTTCTCATGATGTACTCTGCATATAAGTTAAATAAACAGAGCTCTCGTAACAAAGTATTGCACACTGGGTGGCTTAAACAACAGAAATTTATTGTTTCACAGTCTAGAGGCTAAGAATCTGAGGTCAAGGTGTTGGCAAGGAAGGAAGAAGTTGTTTCAGGCCTCTTTCCGTGGCTTGTAGGTGGCTATCTTCATGTTCACATGGTGTTCTCTCTGTTGTGTGTCTGTCTACAATTCCCCTTTTTATAAGGACATCAATCATACTGGATTAGGGCCCATCCTAATGACCTCATTTTAATTTAATTACCTCTCTAAAGACTCTGTCTCCGAATAAAGTCATATTCTGAGGTGTTGGGGGACAGGACTTCAACATATAAATTTGGTAGGGACATAATCCAACTTGTAACAGATAGAAACACTTATATAATTAGCTTCATATATAATTTGTTTCCTTATAGCTTGAGTTTTTCATAATAATAGACTTACACTAAAAAGCACGGATGCCAAAACTGACAGAGAAACATTTTTTTGCTAGAATATTAAAGGAATAAAGAGATGCATTTCCCTCTTTATGTCAATGATTGATGTAGAAATGGAACAACCATGTAGTTCTGCAATCAACCTAATAAATTAACATCTTAATTATGAACCCACTTTAATTTTCTGTATCATTTCATGAACTGTTATTTAGATGATTCGGTTTCTTCAGAGTATAAGATCTCTTCCTAAGGCTTTGATCCCTTATAGCCAAGGACATGGCCAATATCTGTAAAATGATAAAAGGCTTGAGGTTTTTAAAGATTCAACTTCTCGGTGTAACCCAGAATCCAGTTCTCACTTTAGCATATGGGTAAAATGTGTACAAACTGTTGCACATCCACAGTAGATGTTTTCTTTGCACTTAGCTTCATGACAGCCATGAGTACACAGACATAGACATTTATAGATATATGTGTGAGTGTGTGTTCTGTGACCTAAGTTTTCCTTTTACCCTTTCCCTCTCATTTAAAAGCAGCTATATTTTAAAATATAATCTTACACCTAAATCATACGTGTCAACATTGGAGCTACTATTTTAAAATAATTTCTGTACTTGCATTTCTCACAGTGAATTATTGTTCACTGCATTCTTGCAGTTATGACTTCAAGCTTATAGATGTTTAATACCAAGAAAAATGAGGAATTAACGTCCTCATGTAATCTGACTCTCTGGCAATTACAGGGAGAGCTGCAGCAAGGAGAAAAGCCACATGGTGGGCCAGAATGTCCTGGTACGTGTTAGTGACTCGTGGGGGAAAAAAATCAAAGCTCATAGGTCTTCTCTTGCTGATTTATTTGAGGATGCTTACTGGCTTGCCAAGGTGAGGCTTATACAGAAGAACATTATTTACTTTCTTCTAAATCTGATTTCAAGTGGTGTTCCTTGACTGAGCAGGATGTGCTTAAGGAGTCCAGACAAAATCTCTACGAACGATTTCACGGTCAAGTGTGTTGTTAGGATCGAAGCTGGACGTGTGCATTTTTATTTTTAAATTCATTTGTCTGTGTCGGGTCTTAGTTGTGGCACTCGGGATCTTGCTGCATCATGTGGGATCTCTCGTCATGGTGCACAGACTCTAGTGTGGCTCATGGGCTCCAGAGTGCATGGTCTCAGTAGTTGGGGCCCTCAGGCTTGACTTGTTCCTCACTGTGTGGGATCCTAGTTCCCCAGCCGGGGACTGAACCCACGTCCCCTGCGTTGCAAGGCAAATTTTTAACCACTGGACTTCCAGGGAAGTCTTAGGACATGTGCCTTTTCGAAATAGTTCACAAGGGATTCTGATGTTCTCTCATGATAAGTACTATTACCTGAAAGGAATCAAGAGGTCAGAATGGATCATGAAGGAAAAAATTAGGTTGACAGTGACTACTAGGAAAGTGGTAAACCAAGGCATGACTTACTGACATAGAAATGACCATTCCTGAGCTTGTGGTATGTACTACAGTAGAAGAACAGAAGAAAATCCTGTGTGAGCCCTGAGGAAGTGATCTTTTATTCTAAATAGTAAGGAGAGAGAGCATCTGAGCATGTATCACCCAAATAGTTTTCAATTTAAAATTCAATTTAAATTTAACAACTTAATTTCAAATTGAAATTTTAAGTTAATAATTTGAAATTTCAAAGGTAAGTGTGCAGTGTGTTTCTGAGATGGTAATTACCTTATGTGTGTGGAACCTGGGTGTATGGAGAGATGGATGAGAGGTGAAGTTGGAAGTGAAGGAGTGATCTCGGGGGATCATGGGGTGCAATGGCTTGAAGCAGGCCCTTGTCTACAATCTTTGAAGAAAGAATTCAACAACGAGACAGAGATTGTGAAGCAGGTAGAGCATTTATTAGAACCAAAGTATGTGTGGAAGAACACCCAGGTAGACTCAGTGAGTTACCCACTATAGGAGTGGCTCAAATCACTTATATGGCGGCAGTTTTCTGGGTTCCTTCTGGCCAATTAACTTGCTCCTGCCCATGTTTGATCTGACTCAGGGCCCGCTCCTGTGTCCATGTGCATCTTTCAGCCAAGATGGATTCCAGTGTAAGGGTTTCTGGAAGCTTGGCAGGACACATTATGGGCTGTCACCCCCTTCTCTTCTCTGACCTGTGAGGATCTGTTCTGTGGGCTATGTGGTCTGGGCGGTCTCCTTGACCACAAGAGTGAGAAAAATGTGGTTGCCTTATCTTTTTACTCAAGCAGGGCTCTGCTCCTATTGTATCTTTATCAAGAAGTGTCAACCAACAGGAGCCTGGGACCCAGCTAACTCCTGCCTCAGGAGGGCACCAGACCCCCACGGCCTCTCTGTCATGATGGATTACAGTGTGTTGTCCTGAGGTGTGGAAAGGTTTGCAAGAATGCACTGATGAGTTGGCTGGTTGGAAAAGCAATCAGTGTCAAAAAAACTATTTGAATAAAGATGATAGTGATCACTAACATTTATTGAATGCAACCATGTGCCAGCCACTCTGATAGGCACTTTATTTCATTGTTAGCACAGCTCATTGAGGTGGGCACCATTAGTACCCCCATTTAAGAGAGGATGAGTCGAGGTTTAGATAGAATAGTAATTTGCTCAAGTTCATACACTTAAAAAGTACATGGTATTTATTAGGTCAAATTGGTGTCCTCTTGGAAATGTTCAGATGTTTGTTGGGCAATGAGAAAATGTAGACAATAGTGATGATGCTCAAAGTCTGGAAGAAAGTGGTGTGGCTGTCCTGGGTCATTGGGCTGCAAGCAACGACTATGACTATTGACCAAGGGTGTAAGGCAAGGGGTCCAGTCTCCCGAGCCAGGGCTCTGCCAAGACCGGACATAGCCTTGGGTCCGAAGGGCTGAGGTGGCCTCAGGGTCCAGCACAATCAAAGACTCAGGAGGGTCATTTGTTTTGTATTGAATGTATATGGAGAGGGAGAAAGCTGTTCACAGTTAGGAAATCTGAGTGGGGGTTATACAGGTATTACTTTAAACCTTTTATTGAAATATAGTTGATTTGCAGTGTTGTGTTTAACTTCTGTGCAGTGAAGTGTCTCAGGTATGTGTACATACATTCTTTTTCTTATTTTTTTCCATTATGTTTTATCACAGGATATTAAATATTGTTCTCTGTGCTATATATCAGGACCTTGTTGTTTGTCTCTTCTCTATATAATTGTTTGCATCTGCTAATCCGAAACTCCCACTCCATCTCTCCTCCAACCCCCTCCCTCTTGGCAACCACATGTCTGTTGTCTATGTCTGTGAGTCTGTTTCTGTCTCATAAATAAGTTAATTTGTGTCACATTTTAGGTTCTACACGTAAGTGATATCATATGGTATTTGTCTTTCTCTGTTTGACATAACTTCACTTAGTGTAATAATCTTTAGGTCCATCCATGTTGTTGCAGTTGGCATTATTGCATTCTTTTTTGTGGCTGAGTAATATTCCTGTGTGTGTGTGTGTGTGTACCACATCTTTATTCATTTGTTGATGGACACTTAGATCGTGTCCATGTCTTGGCTATTGTAAATGATGCTACTGTGAACATTGCGGGGCATGTATCTTTTTGATCAGTTTTGTATGGCTATATGGCCAGGATTGGGATTGCTGGATCATAAGGTAATTTTATTTCTAGGTTGTTTTTTTTTTTAGGAACCTCTGCACTGTTCTCCGTAGTCGCTGCGTCAGTTTACATTCCCACCAGTAGTGTTGGAGGGTTCCCTTTCTGTCACACCCCCTCCAGCATTTGTTGTTTGTAGGCTTTTTAATGATGGCCATTCTCACCAGTGTGAAGTGGTACCTCCTTATGGTTTTATGCAGGTATTATTAATTGTGTCTGTCTTTTACTTTTTCTGTAGGTTTAAGAAATTTCAAAATAGCTAGGGGCAAGAGGCGGAGAAGGCAATGGCACCCCACTCCAGTACTCTTGCCTGGAAAATCCTATGGACGGAGGAGCCTGGTAGGCTGCAGTCCATGGAGTCGCTGAGGGTCGGACACGACTGAGCGACTTCACTTTCACTTTTCACTTTCATGCACTGGAGAAGGAAATGGCAACCCACTCCAGTGTTCTTGCCTGGAGAATCCCAGGGACGGGGGAGCCTCATGGGCTGCCGTCTATGGGGTTGCACAGAGTCGGACACGACTGAAGTGACTTAGCAGCAGGGGCAAGAGGAAGACTTAAGGTGGGAGGATCTGGGCAGGGTATGAGGTGGAATAAAGGGCCAAAGCTCTTACGAGAGAGAACAGGACCCCAGGACCACGGTCAGAGCGGTTGCTGGTGAAGGCCTGCCTCCTTAGGAGTGCAGAGAACAAGCAGTGTCGCCCCACCAGGGAATCCATAGCCGTGACCTGCCTGCCACCTCCTCAGAGATGTTTCTTGCCTGAAGGACCTGACAAAGCAGAGCTGGCAGACAGAGGCTGATTCTTTCTACTGGCAACTTGATTAAAAGTTTCGCATTTTTAAAATCCTTTAAAAAAATGATTTACAGCGTTGTGTTAATTTCTGCTGTACACCAAAGTGAATCAGCTATATGTATACATATATCTCATCCATCTTGGACCTCTCTTCCACCCCATCCCCCAGTCCCACCCCTCTGGGTCATCACAGAGCACCAAGCTTAGTTTTCCAACAGATAAAATAAAACCACATGCCAACACAAGTACAATTTTCCTCACTTTCATCAAGTTGAAGGATAGAGGGTTTATAGCCCCTAAACAGCTGCTACTCTGAATGTCATGTTGTGGCTTTTTCAGTGAATTTGTGCAAACCCTTTAAACAGGTTCTCTAATAGTGGTTTCCCCTGGAGTAGGAGGGGTCCTTAGCAGTCTTAAATGTTGAGTACCAGCCATTCTGTTGCTGCCTCAGGCCATATATTTGTGGGAGAGCAGTTGTTTGAGAAAATGAGGTTATTTGGTTACCAAGAGACACTGCCCTTGACCCTATCTAATTACCCTCTTTTGGAAGAATTGCTTAGTATCTGTTAGACAACTCTGCATGCTAATGGTCTTTGGGGAGCTGTTCACAATATTCCCATAAAACAGTTCAAAACAACTTCACTAGCATTTTCCACAGTTGCTCTCAATTGCAGTTAGTGTCAATTGCAGGAAGCGTCAGCATCCTGAAGATGTGGTATGTCCTATGAATATAATAAGCTATTTTAATGATTAAAAAATGATTGTACATAGCCAGACTTTTAAAAACTCTTATTTATTTATTGGCTGCACTGGGTCTTTGTTGCTGCATGCAGACTTTGTCTAGTTGCAGTGAGTAGGGATTACTCTCTAGTCGTGGCTTTTCATTGTGGTGGCTTCTGTTGTTGCAGAGCTCAGGCTCTAGGCACGTGGGCTTCAGTAGTTGCAGTACATGGGCTTCGTTATTCCATGAAATCTTCACAGACCATGGATTCAACCCATGTCCCTGCATTGGCAGGTGGGTTCTTAAGCGCTGTACCACCAGGGAAGTCCAGCATGTAACCCAATTTTCAAACACAATTACTTCAGGACCACACACCTGTGTTTAGTCTTTTTTATCCAAACAAAACAAAAAAAAAAAGAGAGAGAGAGAGAGAAAGCAACTCTGGGTTCAGGGTTGAAGATATTGACACTTTATTATGAAATAATGTCTCTGATCATTTTTTGGTTGTTTATGAAAATGACATGAGAAACAGACCAAGTATATCTGTACTTCTTGACTCAGACTTTCTTTGTACCAAGTTTACTGGCCCTCAGTTACTCAAAGCTGCTTGTTCCTTCATTGATTCATTTATTCACCAACAGGCAACATGTCTTTGCCAGAAACAGGGCCAGACAGAGAATAAAATAACAAGGTTCTTTCCAGTTATAAGATAAATAAGTCCTAGGTAAGTGCTGCATGTAGTGACTGCATAGTGACTATAGTTAACCATACCGTTATCTGTGTTTGAAAGTTGCTAGGAGAGTTAAGTCAACAGTCTCATCACAAGAAAACAAAAATTATAACTTTACGTGGTGGTAGATATTAACTAGACCTATTGTGGTAATCATGGTGATCATTTCACAGTATATATATACATCAGATCATTATGTTGTACCCCTGAAACAAATCCAATGTGATGTGTCAATTATATCTCAGTGAAATATTAATAACAAGGTGCCTAAGTCGCTTCAGTCACGTCCGACTCTGTGTGACCCCATAGACAGCAGCCCACCAGGCTCCCCATCCCTGGGATTCTCCAGGCAAGAACACTGGAGCGGGTTGCCATTTCCTTCTCCAATGCATGAAAGTGAAAAGTGAAAGTCAAGTCACTCAGTCGTCTGATTCCTAGTGACCCCATGGACTGCAGCCCACCAGGCTCCTCCGTCCATGGGATTTTCCAGGCAAGAGTACTGGAGTGGGTTGCCATTGCCTTCTCCAACAAGGTGCCTAGATTAAAGTATTAATTGCATTAAATATATTAGTGCTTTAAAGTCCATTGTTAGGAGTTCTGTAATAGAGGTGTGTGCACAGTATGTTGGATACACAGGGAAGGGACTGAATTCTGTCATGGGAAAAGGAGACAGTGTCACCAAGAAGGTCTGGATTGAGGTGGATATTGAAAGATGGGGAGAAATGTTCTAGGGCTGGGGTCCCCGGCCTCTGAGATCTAATGCCTGATGATCTGAGGTGGAACTGATGTAATAAAATAAAGAGCACAATATATGTAATGTGCTTGAACGTGAAGTCGCTCAGTCATTTCCGACTCTTTGCAACCCCATGGACTGTAGCCTACTGGGCTCCTCTGTCCATGGGATTTTCCAGGCAATAGTACTGGAGTGGATTGCCATTTCCTTCTCCAAGGGATCTTCCCAACCCAGGGATCGAACCCGGGTCTCCTGTGTCGTAAACAGACGCCTTACCGTCTGAGCCACCAGGGTAGTCGATGTGCTTGAGTCATCCCCAAACCATCTCCACCACACTCATGGAAAAACTGTCTGCCATGAAACCGGTCCCTGATGCCAAAAAGGTTGGGGAGTGGCTGTTCAAGGTGGAGAAATAGGGAAGGATGGACCGGGCTAAAAAGCTCACCCTGTGTCAAAGCAAAGGTAGAAAAATGGCACATTCCATCTCCTGTGGCTGGTGGGTGGGTAGAAGATGAGGCCAACCAGGTTATGGGGGAACAGCACCCCTGCCCCTGTGCGCCACCTAGAGTACGCTGGTGGTGTCACATTCCAGAACCACCTCTGTACCCGAGGAAATATTTCCGTATCTTTCCAATACTTATTAACATCCATCAGTTCAGAATAAACTGTTCAGAACCTACTCCATCTCAACAAACGCCAAATAAGGGTTTTCTCTCATAGCTCTCTCTGTAAGTGTGGGGCATTTTAAAGGGCAGGATGGATATTAACAAATGCCATATGCCTTCTTACTTCCCTTCAAGCTGACGTTAGGTTGACCGTGGCTGTTTACATTTCTGTGTTTGAAGAGTTGTAGGTTTCTGGGGCACAAATGTGTTTTATTTTAGATTTCATGTCAAAAGCATCTCTTGAGAAAGCTGGGCTCTACATAGAACTTGATCTTACATCCGTAATACGTATGTGACTAGATATGTACATATATATGTATAAATGTGTACATATTTCCAGCGATGTATGACTTTAGAGATAATAGACATAATCTAACATTGTTATTAAGGTCATAAGTATTTGTTATATGTTAGCAGTGATCAATCTTAAAAAATCAAGGCAGTTCAAATCTGAATTAATGGATAAGCACTTCTATTTAAATTCCTTTGTTTTAATCTCCAGACATAACTCTTCCTGTATATGTCTTTAAGAGATTATGTATACTTTTCTCTTTTGAGGGTAGTTATTGGGCACCAACTCTTTTGCCTTATGAGGTATAGTCCCTGGTAGGAAAGAGGAGGGGAAAAGTGTTGAGGGTCCCCAGTTCCCTCCAGAGTGAGGGAAAGAAGGAAAGGAATGAACAGAGCTGGGAAGTCCTTTGAGGTCTCTTCTAGATCCCACTGGCTTCCTATTTTCCTTCCCAATTATCGAAACTAGAACTGGAAAGTTTCTATAGTCCTGAGGCTAGCCTTATCCCATCCCCTGTTATCCACCCCCACCCTGTTCTTAAAGGGGAAGTTGCTCAATGGCTTAGCGGCTAAAGAATCTTCCTGCAGTGCAAGAGACAAAGGAAACCTGGGTTCGATCCCTGAGTTGGGAAGATCCCTTGAAGAAGCGAATGGCAACCCACTCCAGTATTCTTGCCTGAAAAATCCCACGGACAGAGGAGTCTGGCAGGCTAGAGTCCGTGCAGTCGCAAAGAGTCAACAGGACTGAGCCCTGCTATAGTACTGCAGTATAGCACAGTACCTAGAATCATTCTTTTGCTGTTGTTTTTCAGTCCCTATGTGTGTCCAGCTTCTTTGCAACCCATGGACTGCAGCATGCCAGGCTTCCCTGTCCTTCACCATCACCGTGAGCTTGCTCAAACTCATGTGCATTGAGTCGGTGATGCCATTCAGGCATTTCATCCTCTGTCGTCCCCTTCTCCTCCTGCCTTCAGTCTTTCCCAGCATCAGGGTCTTTTCTAAGAAGTCAGTTCTTCTCATCAGGTGGCCAAAAGTATTGGAGCTCCAGCATCAGTCTTTCCAATGAATACTTAGAGTTGATTTCCTTTAGTATTGACTGGTTTGATCTCCTTGCTATCCAAGGGACTCTTCAGAGTCTTCTCCAACACCACAGTTCAAAAGCATCAGTTCTTTAGCGCTCAGCCTTCTTTATTGTCCAATTCTCAAATCCATATATGACTACTGGAAAAACCATAGCTTTGACTAGATGGACCTTTGTTGGTAAAGTAATATCTCTGCTTTTCAATATGCTATCTAGGTTGATCATAACTTTTCATCCAAGGAGCAAGCATCTTTT